>NC_139040.1:101116312-101757485 GCF_964662115.1 Mustela nivalis
GTCCAAGGGACTCACACACTCTTACAAACTACATGTGATGAGTTCCCCAGGAAATGATCTCCACCTGCAAGTGGGAAACTACATTGTTGAATGTGTTGTTAGGGAAGAGGTTTTGGTGGATCCATTATTGCCATACATTCAGTTTCATTCTGCAGTTCAATCTTGAAGTAACAAAGATGGTATTTTTAACCTTATCTCTTTGATTCTTGGGTCTTATGTGTTAATTAGTTTCTGACACAAGAAGGAAACAAACAAAAAAGCTGATTTATTTATCTCCTCAACTCTAGCACAAATAGAAAATAATTCTTAAGTGTAATTTGGAATACTTGAATTATTTTCTGGAGGCCACATAAGGTATTTCTTCTGCTTCTTTGTAATGAATTCATTTTTAAAAAAAATTCATCAAAGGCATGATCTTAAAAAGTGATGAATATTCAGCAAAGTGACAAAATTTGATTAAGAAACTATTGCAGTAATCACTTCTGTAGATAGACCTATCACTTTCTTGAATATTTGGGGATATAAAAATAGAATTTCTGGACCTTGAGTATGAGACTTTCCTAGAATGTTTGTGTGTGTGTAGGTAGTGTATGCACAATGGAGGAATTGGTTGGTCCTTTGCTGATGTGTTGGACTAGACATGCAACAAATAGCCTACCACTATATTTATTGTCTCCACTATCTCATTTCTACTCATCCTTTAGTCCACTGTGATCTGGCCTTAATTTTCAACTAAGTTGTTCACCTCACCATTTTTAAAAGTCCCCATTACATATATGCTAGGGTCTAAGGAGAGGGGAAAAAAATCCATTTTCTGCACTTAAAGATTTCCTAGCCTACTGCTGGGGAGGAAGAAATTTCCTCTGTCCTAGCTGGGCTAAGGATCAAATTGACATAGGACAGAAAAATAGGAGAAAATCAAATTTAGTTTTGTATATATGGGAAATCCACACAGACATGAAATTCCAAACATAGTCAGGAAATATGAAATTTAAATGAACATCTTGAGTTCATATCCCAAGAGAGGGATAGGCATCTGAGGATACAGGGAAGAGGAAGGCCATTAGCAGGAAGGTGAGAGGAGATATCCAGGAAACTACAGTTGCCCTATTATGTAGGTAAGTTTTGTAGGTAAAGAGGAATATCTAGTACAGGCTGTCCTTTCCAATGTACATTTAGGCAGTTGAGGGAGGGATACAGAGCTTTTCCTGAATCTTCTGGGTTTCAGTTGCTTGTAACTCAAAATAATCTTCATGCCAAAGTGGTCCATCTTGGGGCACATGCCCTTGGCTCCTACACTATTAAGGGATGTACACATGTGAAAAAAAATGTCAGACACAGTAGTAAGTGCCATTAAAAAGAAATCAATAGGAATTTTGATAATATAAAAGAGAGGGTGGTCAACTCTGTCTAAGGGTGAATCTTAGGTTGGGTTTCCCAGAAACAGAGCCCAAGACAGGGATTATTTGAAGGTGTATACTCAGGAGAAATCTGTACAGGGCTAAGGGAAGCAGAATAGGGAAGAGGAAGAGCCAAGCAAGGATATAACCTCATACAAAATATAACCTTGGCTTGATACAGAACAGAGATTCTCAGCATAAATCTCACTGCAGAGATAGGGCAAAGGGTCCAAGTGTTTATGATTCTGTCCTTGGTTGTCCCAGTTAGTCAAGGTCAGTCTTTCTGAGAAGGTCACAGGTATATGCTGTCAGCTGCAGTGTACTCACAAACAGCTGGAGGTTTGGGTTTCCTGGTGGATCAAGTTGATCTGGGCAGATCACAACATCTACTAAAAGAGGATTAGAAGAACTAGATTGTATGTTTATCATTTTGGACAGTCCAACATCTGAGCATTCTTTGTGTTTGAGGAAAAATGTCACAACAGATGGGAGACAAAGCTCCACTTTTTATTACAAAGAAACGACAGGCTCCAAATGGCATTGGTTAGTCCAAGTCACCCCACTAGGTCTTAATACCTAACCTAATTGCACTTTCAAACTCCCTCAGGAATGTCTTCTTAACCAGTGAGTCAGCAATTCTCTGGTCAATACCAATATGGTTGACTTTTACATGGACACTCTTCATATTCTGAAGGAAGATGAAGTAATTGACCTACTAAGACCCTTTTCTTTTGTCCCCAAAGGTAGATAATCTCACCCAAAATATTCCCTTTTCTGTTTATGACTTCCTTGTCTTGTCTTTAAAAAAGCCTTTTCCTTTCTGTAACCCTTTGGAGCTTCCCTCTACTTGAAGATGAGGTGCTTCCCAATTCACAAGTCATTTAGTAAAGCCAATTAGTTCTTCAAGTTTATTTGGTTGGATTTTTTTTAAAACACTATGATGCTTCTAATTTTCTGGTCAAGTTTCTATAGCCTTTCCAATATGTTCCAGGCAGCCTTCTAAAAAAACTCTTTTCTGTTTTTATTAGCCAGAGTCAGATTTTGTGATATGCTACCAAGAATCCTGACAGGTTCAGAGATTATAGAAATTGTTAGGTGGGGAAAAATTGTTAGGGACGAAAAAGATGGTGGGGGTGTGTGTGCGTGAGGAGAGGAACACATGGAAAGGAGAGAAATCAATATGTCCAGACTGAGTAAGAGCCAGAAGTCTAGGGTAATTCTGAAATTTATTTTGTAAGACTATGGGAAGGTGTGGCAAATCTAGGGAGCTTTTGGGGAAGGGACAATGAGTTCATCTGGAGACTTGTTAAGTCTGAGTTTTCTGAGAACATCCATACGAAGATGTTTCACAGGTAACTGTGCTAGTCTCGTAGTCAAGAAAAGCATCTGGGAGAAGAGAGAAATCGAAAGAGAGAGTTAGAGATACCAACATTGGCTGTGGATGTGGCTGAACTCAAGGGGAGTATATATATAAAATAAGAGTTGAGGGGTGCCTGGGTGGCTCAGAGGGTGAAAGCCTCTGCCTTCAGCTCAGGTCATGATCCCAGGGTCCTGGGATCGAGCCCCGCATCGGGCTCTCCACTCCATGGGGAACCTGCTTCCTCCTCTCTCTCTGCCTGCTGCTCTGTCTGTCAAATAAATAAAATCTTTTAAAAAAGAGTTGAAGGTCAGCAGCATAATCTAAAAGGGTGGGGAAGAGGAACAGAATCTGCCATCCCAAAATATGCCTCCTTGGCATAAGGATTATTTTGAATTAAAGGCAGTCAAAACCAGGAGATTTAGGGAAAGCTCTTTACCTGCCTGTTTGTTCGAGGAAAAGAGCTATTACCAGAGATACCTTTTTACTAAGCAATTTATCTTAACAGGGTAACCTTTGTTTTCCAAACAGCTTCTTTGCCTTGCTGTGAATGGCCTTCCTCCTCTTTTTTATCTCTAGCCTCCTAACCCCCTTTCATTCTTACATTTTATATAAACCTCAATTATCTGGATACTTCTGAACCTTGTATCTTTGGGAATCCCATATGTATGAAACCAAATTTGTTTTTCTCCTGTTAATCTGTTTTATGTCCTTTTAATTGTTTGACCAGCCATAGAACTTAGAAGTGTGGAAAAAAAATTTTCCTCCCCAACAGTGGTCAGGTCTGTATATTTCTTTACAGATATATCATAGGTAAATCTTGAAAAGACAGGAATTGCTACAGAGTGATTAAGCAGGACAAGTGCTGAATAAAGACCTATGGAGATGTTAATTACTAAGTCATTGATTACTTCTGAGAGAAGAGTTTTTATAAAGTTTCTTAAAAGAAAAATCCATCCTTCCTCCTGTATAAAGTAAATCTACTTTATAAAGGAGACCCCTCCTCTGGGTCTCCTTTCATTAACCGTAGCCCCTTCCACTCCTAAATTTATAGCCTTTTCCTCTCAATTGGCTTCTTTAAAGCAAATAAACTTGGGGTATAGCTCAGGAGTAGAGCATTTGACTGTAAAGCAAAGGGCTAAAATACCCTTCCCTCTCTTCTCTACTTGAAGAACTCCAATTCATCTTTCAAGACTCAGTGTTACCTCCACAGTGGGTATTTCCTAAGTCCCAGGTAAAATTCAGACTACTTTTTTCTCCTGGACTCATAGAGCACCTTGCGTGTCTTCCTCTTTTAGATCTTACCCAAATAGATTAGAGTATTTTATTACTTATGCCTCTGTCTTTTCCACCGTTCTGTGTGTTGGGGAGTGTTCCCTAGTCACCTTATATTGCCAGTGCCAAGTATAGTGAAGCACACATCACAGAATTCAATATAATTTGTTGAAAGAATGGCTCTTTGGCCTAGAAATTCACAAATGGCATGAATGCTCCTTTCCTAGAATGTCTTAATTTAGGTTTATCTTATAATTTATAGATCTGAAATATATTTTAAATTGAAACTTTTATTTCTCCATAAACTTTATAGAAGAATTTAACTTTGGGAGAAAAAAAAATAATGCACGGAGAATTATCGCACAGGAAAAAAGAGAATAAATCTTGTTGTGTGTGACATAGTTAATATCATATGTAATAAATTATAAACCAAAAGCAACATTACAAAAAATAAACACTGAAATACAGATAAAAGGGAAAGAATCTATTCCTCCTCAGGCAAGGCGGTAGTTCTGCATATTAATGAAATTTAAATGCCTCACAGTAGGAAAAATGATTGGAATAGATTGCAATAACTTAAAAATGAGTATACTTTAAACAGCCTCTGTGATGACTATGTGATTATGGAGAATCAGTCAAAAGGGCTAGTCAGGCACTGTTCCACTCCGATGCTCCCAGAAGCAGGATGATTGATGGCCTTCAATTAACAAAGGCACATTGAGGGACTGGCAAAACGGAAGACACAATGAAAGCCCACAGTTTGACTTGCTGAAATACACAAAGATGTCAGTCTGATAGGTGACAATGGCAATATTTCTAGTATTATAAAAGATTGTATACATCCAAAGCATTCCAGAGTATTGATTGAAACTGAGAGAAAATAAAACAGAAAAAGACAAACAGATGCATAAAAGCAGGCGAAAAGTTTAAAATATTTGGAAGAGTTAGATGAATTTTAGGGCCTGTGGCAAGTTACTATAAAACATGGGCTGGTAGAGATTTTCTGTAAATGTTTTAGGCTTTGTAGGCTCTATGGTCTTTGTTACAACTACTGACTGTGCCCTTGTAGTGCAAACGTAACCACAGAAAACAGGTAATTGAATGGGTGCCTCTCTGTTCTATCAAGCTCTTTGATGACACTGACCTGTTGGTCAGAGGGCCACACTTTGGGTAGTAAGGAGCTTGATCTGGTTTTCATGCCTAGAATGTCCAGGTCCTGCCCCAGAGGCTGATGTATTTGGCCTGGGATGTGGACTGGATATTGAGATTTCCAAACACTCCACATGTTTCTAATGTGCAGCAAAGTTTGAGAACCTCTGTGCTAAAGCGATTTATCAAGTTTAATTATTGTATTATCAGTAGCCCTTTTGCTCTTCTTCCCTCCCAATACACCCCTTGCTCTCCAGTTCAGGTCACACACCAAGATGATGGTGGGATCAAGTTTAGCACTTTATGTTTTCTTTCCCACCTCTGAGGAATGGAATGTAGTTAAGTTGGAAAGAGAAACTCAGGCAACCTGGGTTTGGGAAGAATAAGCAAAAAAAAAAAAAAAAAAAAAAAAAAAAAAGCTGTAGGGTGTAATTTGAGGAAGAGGCTGTTTGAAGCAGCAAAACACACCTCCAGGCTTGGACCTGAGTTTGGGGCAGTGAAAACAGTGATCTGCTATCCTGAATCCTGGCAGGACCTGACTGCCAAGCAGCTAGCAAGGATTTTTCCTTCTTGGTATGCAGAATGACCCAGTTGGCTGAAATGCAAGAGAGACCCCCAGTGGCAAAGTACAGATGTGAAATCTTCTCAAAGGAACAACACCACGAAGAACTTAGAAACACTTACGTAAGCATTTAAAAATATTAACTCATTTAGTTTTCTCAGCAAACCAGTGGGGTTGACACTTTTATTATCCCTCTTTTACGTGGGAGGACACGGAGGCAGGAAAAAGTTAAGTAATATGCCCCAATTCACCCAATTTAGTTAGTGGTTAAGCTGGGATATGAACCCAGGCAACATGAACTTAAGAAGCCACTACACCAACTGCTTCTCCAAAACAGGAAAGTAAGAAGGATCCTTGATTTATAGTTTTTAAGCACTCATATATTATTGCTCACCCTAGGCTTCCTCATATGTAGAGGAGAGCATCGGTCAACACCTGAATGTATGATCCGAGATCATACACACGATGTATATATGGTCTCATACGTATGTGAGATCAAACATACGATTTATTCAAGGTCCTCCAAGGAGGCAGAGAAAGAAAGTGTGAAAGGATTGAGTTTGACTAAGAAGAGGAAAGGGGCAAGAGCATTTTCTGGAAACTTAAAGGGACATAATCCTCATTTTTAAGAAAGTATTAAAGCATAGTCACGGTGAAATGTGAAAGGTAATTATGGTGTAGTGAAGCTTGTTCATATTTTAGGAAATGTTCAAAGCAATCTGCAAGCTTTAAAGAGGCTAAGCTAGCCATGCGTCCTTGATAAGGCATGCAAAATCTAAATTTTAACCTTCATCTATGTAACCAGCCTGGTACAGAAGAAACATGTTCTGAGTATTCTTCCTGGGCAAGGACAACCTTAGCATTTATACGGGTACAGATTTCATTTGGTCAAATACTGTGGACAGAAAAAGAAGCTGAGTTGTTGAAGAGGAACACAAAAAAATCCATGGAGAAGCAGCGCTGTCATTTCCTTGGGAAATGTTTTTACTGAGAAATAATTTTTCTACCCAGAAAACAGAAAGAAAGGAAAAAAAAAAAACAGATTCAGCATTTCCTCCAGGAATCTTTTTTTTTCCCCCCTTTAAACTAGGAAGTAGGGGTGCCTGGTGGCTCAGTTAGTTGAGTGTCTGCCTTAGGCTCAGGTCATGGTCCCAGCATCCTGGGATTGAGTCCTGCATCAGGCTCCCTGCTCGGTGGGGAGCCTGCTTCTCCTCTACCATGCCCCCACCTTGCTTGTGCTCTCTGGCTCTCTCTCTGTCAAATAAATAGACAAAAATCTTTAAATACATAAAAAATAAAACTGGGAAGTAATTTCCTTCTAATAGCCATGAGGACAAGGTAATAGGCTAACTGCTCTCTACATCTTGAAAGGAGCAGCCTGAAACCACACTTACACCAGGAACAGGCTGATTTGGGGACACTGGGGATGGGCACACAGGGTCACAGTCTGGAAGAGATAATGGTCAGGGTGGGGCCAGCAGCCCTCTGGGTGTTGGAACACCTCAACCCATCCTCTAACCGTAGCTGCCTGGGCATGAGGTTGACTGTGCCACACTCTCTCCACACTCTTTCTTGGGAGCTTATCCAGGCCCATGACCTCAACACCGTCTGGGACTGATGTCTCTCGTATGTTTATTTCCAACCTGACATCCCACCTGAGCTCCAGATTCATTTTTCTGACCCCCTGCCTGGCAATGCCCCTGGCATATCTAATAGGCATCTCCAGATTTTACATGACATGCTTTCCCCTCCCCGCATGTCCCCCAGCAAACATCCTCCAGTTAATAACTAGCATCACTGTCAACTCAGGGGTTCGAGTGCAAACACCAGGGCCTGGATTATTTTCCTCATTTCTCATTCTACACCTGTGGTCCATGAGCAAATCTTGTTGATTCACCCAAATCCGACTAGAATTTGTGTCTGTCACCTTTTCTGTAGCTTTCAGTCCATCTCAGCCACCGAGGTCTCTCACTGGATCTGCTGCAGGCTCTCCTGATTGGCCTCCCAGCTTCAGCTCTTGCCCACTGGCTGCATTCGACAAAGCAGCCAGACTCACTGGCTTAACATTCGGGGGAATTTATTCTACTTCATGTTCCGTATCACAAATTTGAGCTTCAACCCTGACTTTGTATTTTCCAGCCATTCTAATAACGGAGTTTGGGGTTTTGTATACTCCTGCTACTTTAATAGAAGAAAGGGTACAGGGGCGCCTGGGTGGCTCAGTGGGTTAAGCCGCTGCCTTCGGCTCGTGATCCCAGGGTCCTGGGATCGAGCCCCACATCGGGCTCTCTGCTCAGCAGGGAGCCTGCTTCCCTCTCTCTCTCTGCCTGCCTCTCCATCTACTTGTGATTTCTCTCTGTCAAATAAATAAATAAAATCTTTAAAAAAAAAAAAAGAAAGGGTACAATTGAAGGAGAACTTTGTATTTGGATATTTTGTAAGGGCGGTATGCATGTCTAAAATGGTGACCTATAGAGTCACTCCCCTGTCTATGGGAAGCCAGCCTAAGGGTCAGTTACACGTTTACTATTGCCCAGGGCAAGCTTGTCAAAGAAATATTGTGTCATTCCTGTTTCTAAGACCCCAGTGTTGCTATCCAGAAGAAACAATTGTTAACACTTGTGTATTTTAATAAACTAACAGTTTTCAAGTAAAGTTGACTCCCTTTAATACCAGCCTAATCCCATTCTTCACTTTTTCCATAGGGACAATCACCGTTGTAAATTGTAGACCAGGTTCTTTTATACTTTAAAAAAAATTAAAAAAAAATTTTTTAAAAGATTTTATTTATCCGTTTGACAGACAGAGATCACAAGTAGGCACAGAGGCAAGCAGAGAGAGGGGGAAGCAGGCTTTTACCCAGCAGACAGTCTGATGCGGGGCTCAATCCCAGGACCCTGGGATCACGACCTGAGCGGAAGGCAGAGGCTTTAACCCGTTGAGCCACCCAGGCGCCCCTCTTTTATACTTTTACCATACATATTCACCCACTAACAACCAGGGCCCCAGACCACCCACCTCCGTGCACCACCCCTTTGCCCCCACATCGTTTATAAAGGCAAGACTGATTTGTGTTTTCAAGGGTCCTATGTAATATCTTCTCCCTCCACCTCCCGAGATCCCGAGATGAATGTGGATGGATTTAGGGAGATGGAAGGACTCCTGGATTCCTGTTTTAAAACCTAAAAGGTGAATGATTTGCATGCAAATCAACCAGAGACTTTTTTTTTTTTAAATTTAGGAGCCAAATAAATTTATTGAAACCAAACAACTTTTTTATGGCAAAACTGGGAAAAAAGAACTGGAACCTTTTGCAGAAGCAACACTGCAATAAGCATGCTCAGCATGGTGATCAGGGAAAGGCACCATGCGCCCTGAGGCTATGGGGAAAACAGTCCCAACTCAGTACTTTTTGTCGCTGTCGCCCAGGGTGAGCTTGTCAAACAGGTACTCTGCCAGGCCGGCTTCGGGGGCCCCCATCTTGCGCAGGCTGGTGACATAGTCCCCCAGCTCTTTGACGGCCTCGACTTGCTCGTGCAGGTAGTGGCTCTCCAGGAAGTCGCACAGCTGGGCGTCGTTCTTGTCGGTGGCCAGCTGGTGCAGGTCGAGCAGGCTCTGGTTCACGCTCTTCTCCAGGTGCAGGGCGCTCTCCATGGCCTTCAGGCCGCCCTCCCAGTCGTCGCGGTCCGGCTTCTTGATGTCGCGGAGGCGGAGGCGGCCCCCGCGCTGGTTCTGCAGCTCCATCAGCTTCTCGGCGTGCTGGGTCTCCGTGCGGGACCGGCGCATGAAGAAGCGGGCGAAGTGCTTCAAGGCCACGTCGTCGCGGTCGAAGTAGAAGGCCATGGACAGGTACACGTAGGAGGCGTAGAGCTCCAGGCTGATCTGGCTGTTGACGGCGGCCTCGCAGTCGGGGTGGTAGTTCTGCCGCACTTGGGAGAGCAGCGGGGTGGCCATGGCTGGCGGCCCGGGCACCAGGGCGAAGGCGAAGGTGGCGCGGAGGCGAGGGCTGCGCGGCGGGCGGCGGCGGGGCCGAGGGCGGTGGTGGCCTCGGAGATTTCCCAGCTTGAGCGGCAAGGGAGGCCAGAGGCAGAAGCAGTGGCGGTTTGAGACTTCAGGGAAGTGTCCGTTGGGATGTTGGGCGAGCCCTGGGATCCGACCGGAAATGGGGTCCAGGGAAGACGGGGGGGGGGGGGGGGGGGGGGGACAAGCTTCCGTTTGGGGATAGGGGGTAGGGGAGGGCCACAAGGGCAATGTTCTAGGTTCTGCTGGAGCTTGATGAGTCAGGGCAACCCTGTGCTGTGTACCTGGTGTTTTTAATTTTGGGATAATGTGTGTGTTTTCCAAGTACTTTCCTTCTTGCAGCCTGTTTTTATGAAACCATTGTCTCCCAGAATTCTGAGAATGTGAATTTGAATTTTCAGTAAATATCTCTTCTGTTTCCTGTAAGATATAAATATAAGTATTTCTGCTTATCATCTTCTCTTTGACTTTCCTGAAATACTTAAAACTGCACGTTCATATTTAGTAATGAAGGATTCATTTGATTAGCTTAGGTAATTAGCATGGATCTGATTTATAGTTGTGACGTTCATTTCACTAATAGGGTTCTCCTCTGAATGGGGAGGATGGAATATATCAATTAAGGAGTGGTTTTCTCCTTTGGAAGTACATGTCATGGAGCTTGCAACTAGGAAAGGTACCATCCCCAAATCCTAAAGCATGGCATTTCTCTGACACTGAAAGACTTCAGTGGATCTCTCTTCTAGGTTGATGTGTTTTGTTTCATTTCTCTTCTGCTTTGAAGGTCCACAGTTTTCTCAGACCTGCTCTGACTTGGGTTTCCCTTCTGGTCAAGTAATTCACTGTCTTTGGAGTGTAGTTTAAAGAGATTAAAGCAGTTCAGTTGCCACTGTGCCTTTTTTGAAAATAAGTTAAGGTTAAGGGAGGATCAGAGCAGAGCAGGAGAAAACAGATTTGTTGTTCAGAGAGTAACTCTTTAATCTCACAGTCCTCCCAGGACCTTCTGCTATCCTTTGATTTCATGGACTCTTTTCTTGAACGTTCTTTGAGTGTGCTTGACTTTCTACTGTGGGTATTTTTAAGTTCTCTGGTTTTATCAGTCTGAAAGTGGCTCCTCTTTCACTCTTCCAAGCATTCTTCATGACCTCTGGTTTCCTAACTATATTCATTCTGGTTTGTGTTTGTATATATCATTGTTTTTGGGTCTGGTCCACCACCATGGTTCAGTTACCACCTTTTACTTTTTAAAAATATAAATACCCATTTTTAAAAATAATGAATGCATTCACATGGCTCAAAAACCACATAGTTCTACTCTCTGCAGACAACCAATGGGGTATTACTTGCTGTAGTCAGAAAAAAAAGGAGGAAAAGAAAAAAATAAGGGTCATGTTTAGAAAAATCATAGATACATAAGAAACTTCACAAACATATTCTTTACAAGCATCTTACTTTGGAGTGCATATGGAGCATTTACCAAGACAGACCATCCTCTGGGCTGTACAACAAGTCTCAATAAGCTTAAATGCATTCAAATAATGCAAGATATGTTCTCTGACCACACTGGAATTAAACCAGAAATCATCAACAGAAAATTATTTGAAAAATTCCCCAATTTTTGGAAATCAGTAATACAATAGTCACCTAAGCAATCCATGACTCAAGAGATCAAGGGGTATTAAAAATTATTTGAAACTCAATGTAAGTGAAGCACAGCATACCAATATTTTTGAAATGCAGCTAAAACCAATGTTTTGATGAAAATCAATAGCACTAAATGCCTATATTAGAAAAGAATAAAAGTCTTAAATAAATTATCTAACTTCCCACCTTAAAAAATGAAGGGGCACCTGAGTGAGTGGCTCAGTTGGTTAAGTGTTTGCCTTTGGCTCAAGTCATGATCCTGGGGTCTTGCGGTGGAACCCTGCATTGGGCTCCCTGCTCAGTGGGGGGTCTGCTTCTCCTTCACTTCCCTGCCCTTCCCCCACCCCTCCTGACGTATACCGTATCTCAAATAAATAAATAAATAAATATAATCTTTAAAAAAGAACTAAAAGAAATAAGATGAAACCAGAGAGGAAGACAACCTATAAGAGACTCTAAATTCCAGGAAACAAACTGAGGCTTGCTGGAGGGGAGGGAGGTGGGAAGGATGGGGTGGCTGGGTGATGGACACTGCGGAGCTTATGTGCTATGGTGAGTGCTATGAATTGTGTAAGACTGATGATTCACAGACCTGTACCCCTGAAACAAATAATATATTATATGTTAATTTTAGAAAAAATTTTAAAAAGACCTAAAAGAATGAAGAATAAAGTAAGTCCAATTAGGTAGAGGTAAGGAAGACTTTGTCACAAGTCAAAGTATTTCACAGCCCAGGACAAAAGTAAAATGTTGAGAACCTTGAAAACACCAAGGGTTTTCAAGCATGTCTACTCCTATTGGGAGTAGGGAGAGACCGATGGGTCTGCTATAAGGTCTGTGGTTGGGCTGGTCATTTGGAATAGGGGTCTAGGTGAGAACTCTGTTTCCACTGTATGATGCCAAAGGATACTGGATCAAAGACATGGGGAGAATGAGGGTTCTTGGTAGGTTTTGGACCAGGGCAAATTGAGATGACTACCCAAGGCTTTGTCCTTTGAATGATTTGTAGCTGTATGCCTAGAACCAGGTGTCTGAACAAGAAGAGCCAATTCAAAATCAAATGTTTTTCTTGTCAGTTACCTTCCTAATTTCCTACCCCTAAGAAAAAGGATGGAAATCCAACCTTCAGACTAAGATTGTCCTTGAATAATAAGACTCCTTTCTAGATTTTTCTTAATGTTTCTTTTTTAAAAAAGATTTATTTATTTATTTATTTGACAGACAGAGATTACAAGTAGGCAGAGAGGCAGGCAGAGAGGGAGAGAGGAGGAAGCAGGCTCGCCGTGGAGCAGAGAGCCTGATGTGGGGCTCGATCCCAGGACCCTGAGATCATGACCTGAGCTGAAGGCAGAGGCTTTAAGCCACTGAGTCACCCAGGTGTCCCCTTGATGTTTCTTTTAATTTGATTTTATCCATGTCAATGTGTTCAGAGTGAGAGGAGAACTATCAGCATGATTTCACTAGGCTCTGCCCTGGTCCTCTCACTGGC
Source organism: Mustela nivalis (assembly GCF_964662115.1). Taxonomy (NCBI): domain Eukaryota; kingdom Metazoa; phylum Chordata; class Mammalia; order Carnivora; family Mustelidae; genus Mustela; species Mustela nivalis. Next base: position 101,129,209 of record NC_139040.1, read on the forward strand.
GATGAACCACATATTCATATTAAAAAATGAAAAAGAATAGATAAGTGCTACTGCTCTACAGTGGTGAAATGTTAGTTTCTTCTCAGACCAAATTTGGCAGAGTGTGAGTTTAAAGGAGGTGTGGTGGTCATGGAGGTAGTCATAGTGGTGGTTTAGTGTGTGTGTGTGTGTGTGTATCTAGGCCAGAGTCACCTTGTTCTCTTTTGACAAAATGGAGTCCAAAGAGCTCTGGAGAGTTTTAGTCAACTGTCTTAAAACCTATGACAAGGCCACAGAATTTAGTTAATAAGTTAAAATTACTTAGAGATCAATCATACATGTCCATGATATGCTGAGAGTATTTTTGCCTTTCTTTGCTTTAGTTTCATAGTTTTACTTTCTCTCCTTTTCCATAATTTCACTCTCTTTCCTTCAGTGAGTAACTAGAAATCCAGAAAGTGGAATGTTTTAAGGAAAAATGAAAAATCGTATTTATTTAGCAACAGAATATCTTAGGAAAGTAAAAGGATTAAAATGGCACAGTATCAAAAAAGTGTTAAGAAACCTTCTAAAGAATGAATGGGTCAACCGGGAAATTAAAGAAGAATTGAATAAAATCATGGAAACAAATGATAATGAAAATACAACGGTTCAAAATCTGTGGGACACAACAAAGGCAGTCCTGAGAGGAAAATATATAGCGGTACAAGCCTTTCTCAAGAAACAAGAAAGGTCTCAGGTACACAACCTAACCCTACACCTAAAGGAGCTGGAGAAAGAACAAGAAAGAAACCCTAAGCCCAGCAGGAGAAGAGAAATCATAAAGATCAGAGCAGAAATCAATGAAATAGAAACCAAAAAGACAATAGAACAAATCAACGAAACTAGGAGCTGGTTCTTTGAAAGAATTAATAAAATTGATAAACCCCTGGCCCGACTTATCAAAAAGAAAAGAGAAAGGACCCAAATAAATAAAATCATGAATGAAAGAGGAGAGATCACAACTAACACCAAAGAAATACAAACTATTATAAGAACATACTATGAACAACTCTACGCCAATAAATTGGACAATCTGGAAGAAATGGATGCATTCCTAGAAACATATAAACTACCACAACTGAACCAGGAAGAAATAGAAAGCCTGAACAGACCCATAACCAGTAAGGAGATTGAAACAGTCATTAAAAATCTCCAAACAAACAAAAGCCCAGGGCCAGACGGCTTCCCGGGGGAATTCTACCAAACATTTAAAGAAGAACTAATTCCTATTCTCCTGAAACTGTTCCAAAAAATAGAAATGGAAGGAAAACTTCCAAACTCATTTTATGAGGCCAGCATCACCTTGATCCCAAAACCAGACAAGGATCCCACCAAAAAAGAGAGCTATAGACCGATATCCTTGGTGAACACAGATGCAAAAATACTCAACAAAATACTAGCCAATAGGATTCAACAGTACATTAAAAAGATTATTCACCACGACCAAGTGGGATTTATTCCAGGGCTGCAAGGTTGGTTCAACATCCGCAAATCAGTCAATGTGATACAACACATCAATAAAAGAAAGAACAAGAACCATATGATACTCTCCATAGATGCTGAAAAAGCATTTGACAAAGTACAGCATCCCTTCCTGATCAAAACTCTTCAAAGTGTAGGGATAGAGGGCACATACCTCAATATCATCAAAGCCATCTATGAAAAACCCACCGCAAATATCATTCTCAATGGAGAAAAACTGAAAGCTTTTCCGCTAAGGTCAGGAACACGGCAGGGATGTCCATTATCACCACTGCTATTCAACATAGTACTAGAGGTCCTAGCCTCAGCAATCAGACAACAAAAGGAAATTAAAGGCATCCAAATTGGCAAAGAAGAAGTCAAATTATCACTCTTCGCAGATGATATGATACTATATGTGGAAAACCCAAAAGACTCCACTCCAAAACTGCTAGAACTTATACAGGAATTCAGTAAAGTGTCAGGATATAAAATCAATGCACAGAAATCAGTTGCATTTCTCTACACCAACAGCAAGACAGAAGAAAGAGATATTAAGGAGTCAATCCCATTTACAATTGCATCCAAAACCATAAGATACCTAGGAATAAACCTAACCAAAGAGACACAGAATCTATACTCAGAAAACTATAAAGTACTCATGAAAGAAATTGAGGAAGACACAAAGAAATGGAAAAATGTTCCATGCTCCTGGATTGGAAGAATAAATATTGTGAAAATGTCTATGCTACCTAAAGCAATCTACACATTTAATGCAATTCCTATCAAAGTACCATCCATCTTTTTCAAAGAAATGGAACAAATAATGCTAAAATTTATATGGAACCAGAAAAGACCTCGAATAGCCAAAGGGCTATTGAAAAAGAAAGCCAACGTTGGTGGCATCACAATTCCGGATTTCAAGCTCTATTACAAAGCTGTCATCATCAAGACAGCATGGTACTGGCACAAAAACAGACACATAGATCAATGGAACAGAATAGAGAGCCCAGAAATAGACCCTCAAATCTATGGTCAACTAATCTTCGACAAAGCAGGAAAGAATTTCCAATGGAAAAAAGACAGCCTCTTCAATAAATGGTGCTGGGAAAATTGGACAGCCACATGCAGAAAAATGAAATTGGACCATTTCCTTACACCACACACAAAAATAGACTCAAAATGGATGAAGGACCTCAATGTGCGAAAGGAATCCATCAAAATCCTTGAGGAGAACACGGGCAGCAACCTCTTCGACCTCTGCCGCAGCAACATCTTCCTAGGAACATCGCAAAAGGCAAGGGAAGCAAGGGCAAAAATGAACTATTGGGATTTCATCAAGATCAATAGCTTTTGCACAGCAAAGGAAACAGTTAACAAAATCAAAAGACAACTGACAGAATGGGAGAAGATATTTGCAAACGACATATCAGATAAAGGACTAGTGTCCAGAATCTATAAAGAACTTAGCAAACTCAACACCCAAAGAACAAATAATCCAATCAAGAAATGGGCAGAGGACATGAACAGACATTTCTGCAAAGAAGACATCCAGATGGCCAAGAGACACATGAAAAAGTGCTCCATATCACTTTGCATCAGGGAAATACAAATCAAAACCACAATGAGATATCACCTCACACCAGTCAGAATGGCTAAAATCAACAAGTCAGGAAATGACAGATGCTGGCGAGGATGCGGAGAAAGGGGAACCCTCCTACACTGTTGGTGGGAATGCAAGCTGTTGCAGCCACTCTGGAAAACAGCATGGAGGTTCCTCAAAATGTTGAAAATAGAACTGCCCTATGACCCAGCAATTGCACTATTGGGTATTTACCCTAAAGATACAAACGTAGTGATCCAAAGGGGCACGTGCACCTGAATGTTTATAGCAGCAATGTCCACTATAGCCAAACTATGGAAAGAACCTAGATGTCCATCAACAGATGAATGGATCAAGAAGATGTGGTATATATACACAATGGAATACTATGCAGCCATCAAAAGAAATGAAATCTTGCCATTTGCGATGACGTGGATGGAACTAGAGCGTATCATGCTTAGTGAAATAAGTCAAGCAGAGAAAGACAACTATCATATGATCTCCCTGATATGAGGAAGTGGTGATGCAACATGGAGACTTAAGTGGGTAGGAGAAGAATCAATGAAACAAGATGGGATTGGGAGGGAGACAAACCATAAGTGACTCTTAATCTCACAAAACAAACTGAGGGTTGCTGGGGGGAGGGGGTTTGGGAGAAGGGGGTGGGATTATGGACATTGGGGAGGGTATGTGCTTTGGTGAGTGCTGTGAAGTGTGTAAACCTGGTGATTCACAGACCTGTACCCCTGGGGATAAAAATATATGTTTATAAAAAATAAAAAGTTAAAAAAAAATGAAAAAAAAAAAAAAGAGCAAGACAAAGATATCTGATCTCTCCACATCTATTCAACATCATACTGGAGGTTTTAACCAGGTAAGTTAGATGAGCAAAAGAAATAAAAGGCATTCAAATAGGAAAGGAAGAAGTAAAACGATTTTTATTTACAGATGATGTATAGAAATCCCTAAGGATTCCACAAAAACGTTACAGAAATTAATAAACAAGTTCAGCAAGGTTTTAAGATACAAAATCAATACACAAAAGTCGGTTGTGTTTTTAAACACCAGTAAATGAGCAATCTGAAAATTAAATTAATACAATTCCATTCACTATAGCATCAGAAAGAATAAAATACTAAGGAATACATTGACAAAAGAAGAGAAAGACACACACAGAAAACTATAAAAAATTGTTGACAGAAACTGAACAGGACCTGAATAAATGTAAAGACATTCCATGTTCATGGATCAGAAGACTTACTATTGTTAAGACAGCAATTCACCTCCCATCGTTAATGTTATTTGTTCTATAGTAAAAAATAACGCTACCACATTTTTATCAATTTATTCTCAATTAACCCTACTTCATACAAATTCTTTTTTTTTTAGATTATTTATTTTGGAGGGAGGAGAGGCAGAGGGAGGGAATATTAATCAGACTCCCTGCTGAGTGGGGATTACCACCGCCACCCCCCCATCCCCGCCAACTCAGGGCTCAAACTCAGGGCCCTGAGACCATGACCTGAGCTGAAATCAAGAGACAGATGCTTAATCAACTAAACCACCCAGGCACCCCTCATATAAATTCTCAAAAATTCTGCCTCAGCATGAGTTTATACTCAAATAATTCACATAAATCAAACACCAACATATCTGCAGTAATACCTGTATAGTGTACACATTGACTGTACTCCCTTAGTACCTGGGGTTCACTCATTAAGAAATATTTATTTACTTTCTGCATTTTTTTACCTTCATTCTATACTCACCACCCAAAATCAGATGGCAATCCTTGAAGCAATCTACAGATTCAACACGTCTCTAACAATACCCCGTTTGTTTGGTTTGTCAGTTAGGATTTTTGCAAAAATTGATAAGCAGAACCTCAAATTCATACAACAATGAAAAAGGACAAAGTTAGAGGACTTATATTTCCTGACTTCAAAACTTACTATGAGGCTACATTAGTAAAGACTATGTGGTATTAATAAAAGGATAGAAATGTAGATCAATGGAATAGAACTGAGGATCCAGGAATAAAACTATACATTTATGGCCAACTGATTATTTTACAAGATTGCCGAGACTGTCCTGTGGACAAGGAACAATCTTTTGAACAAATGATACTGGGATAACTCATAACCACATTCAGAAGAATAGGCTTAGACACCTACTTCATACCATATACAAAAAAAACTAACTCATAAATGAATTATAGACTTAAATGTAAGAGGTAGAGTTGTAAAACTTGTATAAAAAATAGGAGTGAATCTTTATAACCTTGGACTAGATACTGGTTTCTTACATATGACATGAAAAACATAAGAAACTGAAGAAAAAGATAGGACTAGAATAATATTAAAAACTTTTGCAATTCAAAAGAAAAGGAAAAGAATGCACTGAATAGGAGAAAACATTTGCAAAACACGTAACTTATAAAGAATTTGTATCCACAATGTGTAAGGGACTCACAACTAAGCGATAGAAATCAAATAATCCAATAAAAATATGCAAAGGATTTAGATAGACATAAGAAGACATTCAAATGGCCCCAAATCACATTAAGTGATGCTTAACATCAGTAGCCACCAGAAAAGGCAATCAAAACCACAAGGAGAAACCTCTTTACCCACACCAAGATAGCAAAAATAAAAAAAGATAGATACCAACAAGTGTTGAAGATGTGGAGAAATTGGAACTCTCATACCTTGTCAGTGGGGTTGTAAAATTATGTGAAACTGAGAAAACAGTCTGGCAGCCCCTCAAAATGTTAAATAGATGTTACCATAAGGCTCAGCAATTCTACTCCTATGTTTATATCCAAAGAGACTTGAAAATATATACTCTGGGGCACCTGAGTGGCTCAGAGGGTTACTCTGCCTTCAGCTCAGGTCATGGTGTCAGGGTCATCAGATTGAGCCCCACATTGGGCTCTATGCTCAGTGGGGAGCCTGCTCCCCCCCCCAACCCCACCTGCCTCTCTGCCTACTTGTGAACTCTCTCTGTGTGTCAAATAAATAAATAAAATCTTTAACAAAAAAATCTGTCTTCAGCTCAGGTCATGATCTCAGGATCCTTTTGAGCAATCTCCATACTTTTTTTCCAGAGTGGCTGCACCAGTTTGCCTTCCCAGTAACAGTGCATGAGTTCCCCATTCCCCACAGCCTTGCCAACACTTGTTGCTTGTGTTTAAAGCCATTCTGACAGGTGTGTGGTGATAACTCACTGTAGTCTCGATTTGCGTTTCCCTGATGATCAGTGATGTTGAGTATCTTTTCATGTGTCTGTTGGACATCTGTATATCTTTTTGGGAAAAACATCTATTCATGTCTTCTGCCCATTTTTTAAATTGGATTATTCATTTTGGGGGTCATTGAGTTTGATAAGTTCTTTATATATTTTGAATACTAACTCTTTATTAGATATGTCATTTGCAAATATCTTCTCGCATTCCATAGGTCACCTTTTAGTTTTGTTGATTGTTCCCTTTGCTGTGCAGGAGCTTTTTATTTTGATGAAGTCACTATAGTTTATTTTTGCTTTTGTTTCCCTTGCCTCAGGAGATATATTTAGAAAGAAGTGGCTATAGCTGGTGTCAAAGAGGTTACTGCCTGTGTCTCCTTTAGGAGTTTGATGGTTTCCTGGCTCACATTTAGGTCTTTCCACAATTTTGAATTTATTTCTGTGTGTGGTCTAAGAAAGTGGTCCCATTTGGGGTGCCTGGGTGGTTCAGTTAGATAAGCGTCTGCCTTCAGCTCAGGTCATGATCCCAGGGTCCTGGGATGGAGCTGCACGTTGGGGTCCCTGCTCAGTAGGATGTCTGCTTCTCCCTCTCTTACTCCCCCTGCTTGTGTTCTGTCTCTCACAGTCTCTCCCTCTCTGTCAAATAAATAAATAAATAAATAAAATCTTTAAAAAAATTTTTTTAAAAAGGAAAGTGGCCCCATTTCATTCTTTTCTGTGTACTTGTTCAGTTTTCCCAATACCATTTGTTGAAAAGACAGTCTTTTCCCATTGGATATTCTCTCCTGCTTTCTGGATTTTCTGGATTTTCTATTCTCTTCCATTGATCTATGTGTTTATTTTTGTGCTAGTACAATACTGTTTTGATTACTACCACTTTGTGAAATAACTTGAAGTCTGAAATTGTGATGCCTCCAGCTTTGCTTTTCTTTTTCAACATTACTTTGGCTATTCGAGGTCTTTCCTTGTTCCATACAAATTTTCGGATTGTTTGTTCCAGATCTGTAAAACATGCTGTTGGTATTTTGATAGAGATTGCATGAAATGTGTAGATTGCTTTGGGTAGTATAGACATTTTAACAGTATTTGTTCTTCCAATCTATGAGAATGGAATGTTTTTCCATTTGTTTGTCATCTTCAATTCTTTTTATCAGTGTTTTATAGTTTTCAGAGTACAGGCATTTTACCACTTCAGTTAGGTTTCTTCCTAGGTATCTTAATTTTAAGTGGGATTGATTCCTCAGTTTCTCATTCTGTTGCTTCTTCATTGGCATATAGAAATGCAATAGATTTCTGTACATTGATTCTGTATCCTGCGACTTTACTGAATTCTGTTTCTTGGTGGAGTCTTTGGGTTTCTATGTAGAGAATTATGTTGTCTGCAAATAGTAAGAGTTTACTTCTTCCTTGATGATTTGGATGCTCTTTGTTTCTTTTTTCTTCCTTCTTTCCTTCCTTCCTTTCTTTTCTTTTATTCCTTCCTTCCTTCCTTCTTTCCTTCCCTCCCACCCACCCCCTCCCCTCCCTCTCCCCTCCCCACCCCTTCCCTCCCTCTCTTTCTTTCTTTCTTTTGTCTGATTACCGATGCTAGGACTGCCAGTTTTATGGTAAATAACAGTGGTAAGAGTTTTAATAATATTCTCTATAATTGTTTGTATTTCTGTGGTTTGGGTTGTTATTTCTCCTCTCTCATTTGGGATTTTATTTATTTGGGTCATTTCTCTTTTTTCTTTTGGACAAGTCTAGTTAGAGGTTTATCAACGTTGTTGATCTTTGTAACCAACCAACTCCTGGTTTCATTGATTTGTTCTATCGTTTTTTTTTTTTTTCCCAGTGTCTGTATTATTTATTTCTGCTCTTATTTTTATTGTTTCCCTTCTTCTGCTGGCTTTAGGTTCTGTTGTTCTTTTCTAGCTCCTTTAGGTGTAAGGTTAGGTTATATATTTGAGATTTTTCTTGCTTCTTGAGGTAGGCCTGTATTGCTATATATTTCCTTCTAAGGACCACGTCTGCTACATCCAAAAGGGTCTGGATTGTGTTTTCATTTTCATTTGCTTCCATGTCTTTAAAATTTATTCTTTTAATTTCCTGTTTGAACCATTCATTGTTTGGTAGCATGTTGCTTAACCTCCATGTATTTGTTGTCTTTCCAAACTTTTTTCCTCTGGTTGACTTCTAGTTTCATATGTTTGGTCAAAAAAGGTGCATGATATGATTTTAATCTTTTTGTATTTATTGAGGCCTGTTTTGTGACTTAGTATGTGGTCTATTCTGGAAAATGTTCCATGTGCACTTGAAAAGAATGTGTACTCTGCTGTTTTTGGAAAGAATGTTCTAAATATCCATCTGGTCCAGTGTGTCATTCAAAACCTTGTTTCCTTGTTGATTTTCTGTTTAGGTGATCAATCCATTGATATAAGTGGGGTGTTAAAGTCCTCTAGTATTATTGTGTTATTATCAATTAGTTCCTTTATGTTTGTTATGAATTGTTTTATATATTTGGATGCTCCCATGTTGGCTCCATAACTACTTAAAATTGTTATATCTTCTTGTTGGATTGTCTCCTTTATGATTTATAATGCCCTTCTTTGTCTCTTTATGCAGTCTTTGTTTTAATCTCTAGTTTTTCCATTATAAAAATTGCTACTTTAGTTTTCTTTTGACCTCCATTTGTGTGATGTTTCTCCACCCCCTCACTTTCAAATCTGCATGTGTCATTAGGTCTAAAATGAATCTTTTATAGGGAGCATATAGGTGGGCCTTTTCTTTTCTTTTTTTTTTTAATCCATTCTGACACCCTACAACTTTTGATTGGAGTGTTTAGTCCATTTACATTCAGAATAATTATTGAGAGATATATATTTAGTGCCATCTTATTACTTGTTATTGTGTCTGGAGATGTTCTCTGATTCTTTCTCATCTCTGTCGCTTTTGGTATCTCCTTTGCACTCAAAGTGTACCCTTTAGTATTTCTTGCAAGGCTGGTTTAGTGTTCACAAATGTCTTTCATTTTGCTTGTCTGGGAAACTCTTTATCTCTCCTTCTATTCTGAATAATAGACTTACTGGATAGAGTATTTTTGGCTGCAGAATTTTCCCATTCAGCACTTAGAATATATCATGCCACTCTTTTGCACAATCTCCAGCTGCCTTATGGGTCTTCCCTTGTATATTACTGTCTTCTTTCATCTTCCTGTTTTTAGGATTTTTTTCTTTATCACTTATATTTTACAAATTTAATTACAATAAGTCTTGGTGTTGGCCCGCTTTTATTGAGGGATCTCTGTGCCTTCTAAATCTGGATGTCTGTTTCCTTCCCCAGATTAGGGAAGTTTTCAACTATTATTTCTTGAAATAAATTTTCTGCTCCCTTTTCTCTCTCTTTTTCTCCTGGGACTCCTACAATATGAATATTATTGCATTTAATGGAGTCACTGTGTTCCCAGGTCTTCCTTGTATTGCATAATTCTTCTTTCTCTCTTTTGTTCAGTTTCATTATTTTCCATTCTTTTGTCTTCTGGGTCACTAATACTTTCCTCTGCTTCATCTAGCCTGCTTTTTATTGCGTCAAACCTGTTTCTGGTCTCATTTATTGCATTCTTCATCTCTGACTGATTCTTTTTTAAACTCTTTTATCTCTGTGGTAAGGGCTTCATTGATGTCTTCTATTTATTTAGCCAGTTATGCCTCCTGCTTTGGAAAATAATGGCTTTATGAAGAAAAGGCTCTGAAGTACAGAGGGCCTGGTGCTTCAGGGAGTGCATGTGCTCTGGCATGGGCATGTCTCTAGCATGTGCTGCATGTGCTCTGCTGTTGTGTTCTGGCTGCTCCATCCCTCAGGCCAGTCATCTGCAAAGGTTTTCCTTGCCTGCTCTGCCTGCTCTGGGCAGTGTTTGCTCCCTGGCCTGAATGTGGTGAGTTTTAACCAGGTGTGCTTTGGTGTGGTTGTGAAATGAGACCTAACACCAACTCCACCAGCACTGGGGTTCTGCAGAACTCTCTTCCAGGGGAATGGCATATTCCACTGGGCCTGGGGCAAGCTTGACTGAGAAGGGCTGTCTCACCAGAGCACAGAGGGGTCGAGCTGCATATAAGCAAGTTAGGCATCCAGCATCAGTGCTGCACTGCTTCCCACAGGTGGCTCTATATTTATGCTGAAGGGTCAGGGAAAGAACTTGTGCCAGCCAGCTCCTTTGTTCCTGGAGAGGTATCTCCATAAATGCTGCCTTCCAGAGTCCTGCTCTGAGAAGAGTAAATAATCTCCCTTCTGTGTGTCCCAGGCATTTTTCAGATCACTGTTTCCACTCTGTCTGCCTCTCAGTTGTTTGCCTGCCTTCTCTCCAGGAATAATGCAATATCCTCCTGGCTTTATCCCATCCAAACCTGCTGAACTTTGAACCTCCAGGCTTTAGAGACATGGTGTGGGCAGGAACCGGTGCTGGTCTTTTGGGTGAGGGGCCCACTGTGCTAAGACTGATGCAAGCTTGACTGAGAAGGACAGTCCTGCCAGAGCACAGTGGGGTGGGGCTTGTTGTAAGCAAGTTGGGCAGCCCTTAGATACTGTGCTGCTTCCCCCAGGTGGCTCAGTATTTACACTGAGGGGTGGGGAGGGAAAGAGTACCAGTGAGCTCCTCTGTTCCCAGAGAGTCATCTGTATGAACGCTGCCTGTTAGGGATGTACTCTGAGAAGCTTGAATAATCTCTTCCACTGCATGCCCGAGGTGATCTTCAGATCACTGTTTCCATGCTATCTGCCCCCCAGCTGTTTGCCTGCCTTCTCTACAGGAGCAGCACAGTTACCCTGTAGGTTCTATTCCAGCCAAGCTCACTGACCTTTAAAACTCCAGGCTTTAAGCCCTGCTGGTTGCAATAACTCACAAAATTCAACCCCTCTCATTTTCCAAGCCAGTGGCTTTAGGGAAATATTCTCCTTGTCCATTCCCCTGGGTGCTCCCCCCTCTCTCTCTGCCTCTGCCTTCTCTGCAACCACAGCTCCCTCCCCTCCACAACATCTGTGATCTGTTTCTCCCCTGAACCACACCTCTGCACTTCCTACCTTCTCCAGTGTGGCTTCTTTTCTCTCTTTAGTTGTGGAGTGTCTTCTGTCAGGCTTCAGGTTGATATTGGGGGTATTTACGATGATTTGATAGTTATCTAGTTGTGTTCATGGGATAAGAGTCTAGGGTCCTCCTACTATGCTGCCGTCTTCAAAATCTTCCCTGCTCTAGATATTTACTTATTTATTTATTCATTTATCTGCCTTTAACATGCTTTACTCATCATCCGTCTTGAACAATGGCTCTTGGCGGCCACTAGATGGAAGCCTAACAACATTCACATTTCCAAGTGCCTTTTTGGAAAATCACTTGATTTGTTCAAGCTAGATTTGTGGCATGAACAAAGGCTCTCATTAGCTTTTAAAATCTGGATTCTCATCTGTATTTATTGCATAATTTCCCAGTGTAACTTATTGCTGTTGCTGTCAGTCATTGTGATCATCCAAGCCATAAGTCAGTCTAGGAATGGTACAGATCTGGAGACCCAAGATCTAGTGAGACTAGAATCTTACTAGTCACCTTTTCCATGTCACTCCAGGAACTCTGTTGTACTCTCTTTTCCCTTACGGTAGATTGTATTATTTACTCACAATTATTTCTTCCCTCCCTGTCTGTGACTACTTTCCTGACCCTTGATTTTGTGTGTCCGTTGTCATTTATTTTGGTTAATGCTATGTGAGAAGACATCTGGTTTCCCACATTTGACTGAAAGATGTAAATGTGTTTGTATGTTTGGGCTTGGCGTCTTATGTTTTTTAGATCCACCATTTGAAGACCATATCTGGGGCATGTTGCCAAATGATGACACATGTAGAGTAGACATGAACCCAACATAACTAAATTCAATCCACAGCCAAGCCTAAAAAAATAGCAATTGAGTCCTGCAAAAGTGATCCTGTAGACCTGTGAATAAGATTTAGAAGTTTCTTGGGGTGCCTGGGTGGCTCAGTTGGTTAAGCCTCTGCCTTCAGCTCAGGTCATGATCTCAGGGTCCTGGGATCAAGCTCCACATCAGACTCTCTGCTCGGCAGGGAGCCTGCTTTCCCCTATCTCTCTGCCTGCCTCTCTGCCTACTTGTGATCTCTGTCTGTCAAATAAATAACTAAAATCTCTAAAAGAAAAAAAAAAGATTTTGAAGTTTCTTGTTAGATAGCTTCCCTGTAGCAAAATTACCTAAGATAACTCCCCCAAATATAAGAGTTTCCTACCTCGTTCTTTTACTAATGTGGTCCCCCTACATAGAAAGATAGCAGCCAGATTTTGATTACTCTCAGCTGTAAATAAATAATGGCTATTAGTCATTGCAAATTGGTGCCTGGTAAGTCAATTTTCAGGTTCTAATTCACTTCAGTAAATGCTTTAATAAAAACATTGTCAAAGAAACAAAGTTGAACTTTATGTAGTTTCCAAGACCCAATTACCATGAAAACTGGTAAGCTTCAAGGAGCACCATAATCCTTTTTATATGTGCAAAGAAAAAATACCTTTTTAAGTGCAAGTTATTTGGCTTTAGTTTCATACAAGGTGTGTTAATTAGTTTCCTTTATAAAGCAGCATGTAGTAGACAGAATAATGACTTCCCAAGGATATTTACACCCCAATCCCTGGAATTTGTGAATGTGTCACTTACATGACGAAAGGGATTTTGCATATATGATGATCAAATTAAGACCTTTAAAATAGGGAGATCAGATGAATTATATGGGTGGGACAAATATAATCACATGAGTCCTTAAAAAGGAAGAAATTTGCCCAGTTTGGTCAGAGAAAGATATATTGTGGAAGAAGAACAGTCATAGAGAGGGAGCAGTACTGACATTGAAGACTGAGGAAGAAGCCTCCAAGCCATGGAATGTGGGCAGCTTCTAGAATCTAGAAAAGGCAAAGAAATAGATCTTACCCTGGAGACTCCAGAAGGAATTAAGCCCTGCCTACACATTGATTTAACCCATTGTGACCTGTGTCAGACTTTTGACCTACAGAACTGACCAATACAAAAATTCATATAATATACAATGTTATATTAGTTTCAGGGGTATCGCATGTTGATTCAACAATTCTATACTCTACTCACCACAATAAGTGTATTCACCAATATTGTAATACAACGTTATGACAATATTAATGACTGTTTTCCCTATAGTGTACTTTTCATGTCCATGACTTATTTATTTTATAACTGGAAGTTTATACCTATTAATCCCCTTCATCAACTTCACCCATCTCCCCACCAGCTCCCCTCTGGCAACCACTAGTTTGTTCTCTGTATTTCAGAGTCTGTTTTGTTTTTTAGATTCCACATATAAGTGAAATCACATAGTATTTGTCTTTCTCACTTAGCATAATACCCTCTTATTGTCCACCCATGTTATCACAAAGGGCAAGATATTCTTTTTTATGGCTGAGTAATATTCTATTATGTATATACACCACATTTTTTTTTACACCCCATCTTCTTTATCCATTCATCTATCGGTGGACACTGTGGTTGCTTCTGTATCTTGGATATTGTAAATAATGCTGCAGTAAACATAGAAATGCATCTATCTTTTTGAATTAGTGGTTTTTTTCTCTTTGTGGAAGTACTGGATCATATGGTGAGAAATTTGTGTTGTTTTAAGCCACTAATTTTCTGTTAATTTTTTATAGCATCACTAGATAACTAATACATACAGCAAACTTCCTCTCAAAAGGATATTTTTTAAAGTACTAAGAGTTTCTTAAAAGGCATTCATCTTTAAATCTCTACATTACAGAAAGAACTAAATCTTTCCTGTACTGAGGATTTTTTTTTAAAGATTTTATTTATTTATTTGACAGAGAGAGATCACAAGTAGGCAGAGAGGCAGGCAGAGAGAGAGGGAAGCAGGCTCCCCGCTGAGCAGAGAGCCCAAAGTGGGGCTCGATCCCAGGACCCTGAGATCATGACCTGAGATGAAGGCAGAGGCTTAACCCACTGAGCCACCCAGGCACCCCTGTACTGAGGATTTTTTATGTGAACTTTTTTCTTTTAAATATTTTCTAAATGTAAAAAGCACAGTAAAAATGCTTATGGTTGTCTTTTATGCTATCTGTCTCTGGCTTTGAAGCCCATTTCTGCAATTAGCAGTGGTTCTTAATTTTTTAAAGATTTTGTCATTTGTGAATTTGTTCACTAAAATTTATATGTAACCTTAAAATCAATACTTGTGGTACTTTTATAGGCATTCACAGATGCAGAGAGGCAAAAATACTTGAGGTTCTCAAATTCACATGCCCACTCTACCTTCTTTTTTTAAAGTTTATAAAATGAATTTATTATAAAATCAGTCAATGGAGGGGCGCCTGGGTGGCTCAGCGGGTTAAGGCCTCTGCCTTTGGCTCGGGTCATGATCTCAGGGTCCTGGGATCGAGTCCCGCATCGGGCTCTCTGCTCAGCGGGGATCCTGCTTTCTCCTCTCTCTCTCCGTCTGCCTCTCTGCCTACTTGTGATCTGTCTGTCAAATACATACATACATAAATAAAAATATTTAAAAAAAATCAGTCAATGGGAATAAAAAGTCTCTTCTGACCAATACAAAGTAATGAAAGCAGGGGTTACATTATGTCAGTTGCATTCCTCAATATCCACTTCAGAATTCTGTTTATTTATTTGTTTGTTTGTTTAAATACAGCTCACACAGAGTGTTATATTTGTTTCAGGTGTATCATTTAGTGATTTGACAAGTTTGTACATTATGTATGTTCACCACAATGTAGCTACCATCTGTCCTGTTACATCGCTATTACAACATCACTGACTGTCTTCCTCATGCTGTGCCTTTTGTTCCCCTGACTTATCCCTTCCGTACCTGGAGTCCTGTATCTCCCACTCCCTTTCACCCATTTTGCCCAAACCAAACACCCCTCCGCTCTGGCAACTATCAGTTTTTTCTCTGTATTTATAGTTCTGATTCTGCTTTTTTTTATATACGACTGAAGATTTTATTTTATTTTAAATTTAATTTATCTTCAATTAATTAACATATCATGTATTATTAGTTTCAGAGGTGGAGTTCATTGATTCCTCAGTTGTATATAACTCCCAGCGCTCATTACATCATGTGCCCTCCTTTTTTTTTTTTTTTAAACATTTTATTTATTTATTTGACAGAGAGAGATCACAAGTAGGCAGAGAGGCAGGCAGAGAGAGAGGAGGAAGCAGGCTGTCCACGGAGCAGACAGCCCGATGCGGGACTCGATCCCAGGACCCTGGGATCATGACCCGAGCTGAAGGCAGAGGCCTTAACCCACTGAGCCATCCAGGCGCCCCTCATGTGCCCTCCTTAATGCCCATCACCCAGTTACCCCATCCTCCCACCCGTATCCCCTCCAGCAACCCTCAGTTTGTTTCCTATGGTGAAGAATCTCTTTTGGTTTGTCTCTCTCTCTCTGATTTCTTCTTGTTTTATTATTCATTTTAAGATTCTATTTATGAATGGAATCATATGGTATTTGAGTTAGTGTTTTTGTTTTCCCTGGGTAAACACTGAACAGTGGAATTATTCAATCATACAGTATTTCTATTTTTAATTTTCTGAGGAACCTCCATACTATTTCCCAAGTGGCTGTACCAGTTTGCATCCCATCAACAGCATGTGAGGGTTCCTTTTTCTCCACATCCTCACCACTTGTTTCTTGTGTTCTTGATTTTTAACCATTCTAACAGGCATGAGGTGATATCTTTTTGTAGTTTTTTATTTCAAGTTTTTATTTGAATTCTACTTAGTTCACACATATGGTAAAATTGGTTTCAGGTCTAGCATCAAATGATTCATCACTTACATACAACACCCAGTGCTCATCACAACGATGCCCTCCTTAATGCCCAGCAGCCATTTAGCACATCCCTCACCCACCTCCCTCCATCAACCCTCAGTTGGATCTCTATTGTAGAGTCTCTTACGGTTTGTTTCCCTCCCTCTCTTTTTTTCCCTTCCCCTATATTCAGCTGTTTTTTTTCTTAAATTCCATATATGAGTGAAATTATACGGTATTTGTGTTTCTCTGAATTACTTTGCTTAGCATAATACACCTAGCTCCACCCATGTCATTGCAAATGGCAAGATTTCATTGACTTAGATGGCTGAGTAATATTCCATCATATATTCCACACACACACATACATATTTTATATATATATATATATATATATATATATAAAATATGTATGTGTGTGTGTGGAATATATGATGGAATATATATTTATATTTATATATTTATATATGTATAATATATATTTATATATTGTATACATAAATATAAATATATATGTATAATATACATATATATTTATATATATATATATATTTAGACATATATATATGTATATACATATATATATATACCGTCCCTTCTTTATCTATTCCTCAGTTAATAGACATTTAGACTCTCTCCATAATCTGTCTATTGTGGACATTGCTGCTATAAATATCAGGGTGCATGTGCCCCTTCGAATCACCAGTTTTGTATCCTTTGGGTAAATGCCTAGAAGTGCAATTGCTGGGTCATAGGGTAGTTCTGTTTTGATCTTCTTGAGGAACCTCCATACTGTTTTCCAGAGTGGCTGCACCAGCTTGCATTTCCACCAACAGTGTAAGAGGGTTCCCATTCTTCACATCCTTGCCAATGTCTGTTGTTTCCTGTATTGTTAATTGTAGCCATTCTGACATGTGAGATGGCATCTCATTATGGTTTTGATTTGTATTTCCCTGATGATGAGTGATGTTGAGCATCTTTTCATGTATCTGTTAGCATTGTATGTCTTCTTTGGAAAAATATTTAGGTCCTCTCCTCATTTTTTAATAGGATTTTTTTGTTGTTGTTCAGTTGTACAACTTCTTTATATATTTTGAGTATTAACCTCTTAATGGAAATATCGCTTGTAAATACCTTCCTCCCATTCAGTAGGTTGTTCCTTTTTTTATGGATTATTTGCGTTGCTGTGAAAAAATTTTTTTCACAGCTTAATTTTGCTTTTGTTTCCCTTGCCTTAGGAGACACACCTAGAAAAAATGTCGCCATGGCTGAAGTCAAAGAAATTACTACCTGTGTTCTCTTCTACGATTTTTAAGGTTTTAGGTCTCACATTTAGGTCATTCATCCATTTTGAATTTATTTCTGTGCATGATCTTCAAAAGTAGTCCAGTTTCATTCTTTTATGAGTAGCCGTTCAGTTTTCCCAGCACCATTTATTGAAAACACTGTCTTTTCCCCATTGTATATTCTTCTTTCTTCCCCTTTAATGTGAATGTTCTCTAAGAGAACTCTTACTCCTCATTTAAAAAAATTCTTTCTTCTTTTTGCTCTCCAGCTTGTGTGCTTTTATTCCCCTTTCTCTTCTTCTAGCGTGCTAACCCGGGCTTCTGTATCCTCTAATCTACTATTGATTCTCTCTAGTGTGTTTTTCTTTTTCAGTTATTTTATTTTTCAACTCTGATTGGCTCTTTTTAATATTTTCTATCGCTTTATTAGAGGTCTCCGATTTCTTCCATTCTTTTCTTCAGCTTGGTGAGTATCTTTATGATCACTACTTTAAATTCCTTATCAGGCATATTGCTTATTTCTATTTCACTAATTTTTTTCTGTTTTTTTTTCTTGTTCTTTCTTTGGAGCATATTTCTCTGTCTCCCCATTTTGCTTGATTTTCTGTGATGGTTTCTATGGATTTGGTGGGAGGGCTACTTCTAAAGTTGGAATGGTCTTGCGTATGGTGTCCCCCGTGCAGATGGTGTGTGATTGGTGACTTTTGCTGGCTAGCAGGAGCTGTGGCAGTTTATGTTGGTTACTCTTTTAAACCCCGTTTTTTTACAGAGAGAATAAGGAAAGAGTGATAATAAAAGAAAAAAAAAGAAAATAATAAAAGGTGTAAAGGAAAAAAATGAAAAAAGCGAGAAAAAAAACAAAATAAAATAAGACAAGTTTTTAAAAGTAAAAAAAAAATGAAATTAAAAAGTAAAAACTAGGGGCACCTGGGTGGCTCAGTGGGTTAAAGCCTCTGCCTTCGACTCAGGTCATGGTCCTGGGCTCCTGGGATCCAGCCCTGCATCGGGCTCTCTGCTCCGCAGGGAGCCTGCTTCCCCCCTCCCCTCTCTCTGCCTGCCTCTCTGCCTACTTGTGATCTCTGTCTGTCAAATAAGTAAATAAATAAATCTTTTAAAAAAAGTAAAAACTATCACACACACACACACACTATCACAGCTCGTTTTCTTTGCCCTAGCATCACAGTGCTGTTGGTGTGGGCTTGAGGAGCTTGGGCTCACTGCGGTCACAGGCTCACTGTGAGCCAGAACCTCTCTGGTCTGAGCTTTTGAAGGGATGGGAGAGAGAACCTTCCTGCGCTTCTTCAGCCCTTTTAAACTGCAGCTTTTTTCTGTGTCCCAGCAGGTCTAGAGCAGGTGTGGACTTGTGGACCCTCAGATCACTGAAGTTAGCAAGTTCACCTAGATGACTAGCATGGTCCTTTATGGTATCTGGACTGTGTTCTGGTCTAGGTATTTAAGGTGAGGTGGGAATGTAAGCTGTGTGGTTCTCCAGTCCCTCTGACTGGGGAGCTTTCCCATAGCTCCTCCACCGCTTGGCAGAGTTTCAGCATTGTCTTTTTTATATACTAGTGGCCCTTTTAAACTGAAGGTTTTCTCCTGTGCCTTATGACAGGGATCTGTTCCTGGTCCCTCAGTACTATCCCCACTGCCATTCACAGTGTTGGGGGTCGGGGTTACCTTTGTTACCATTTCTTCATTTCTCTTGCTGTGCTCTTGCCATTCTCTCTGTCTTTGGTTGCTCAGTCACCCTCAATTCTTCTTCAGGAGGAATTGTTCTGTTCATATCATTTGATGTGCCTGCGGAGAAGGTGAACTCAGGGTCTTCCTGTGTCACCATCTTGAACCAGGACCCCCACTCTGCCTTCTTGATTTAGCTCATAATGTAACAAGTGTTCTAGTCATGGTCTATTTTGTACCAAGTTTTTTTGCCCCCCCCCTTTTTTGGTGATTTAGCTATTTTAAGTGGCCCCCACATGTAGTGCTGAAGGACTATGAATGTTCTTAAGTTCAAGGCTGTGTTGTGCCTTACAGAGAATACATGTGGTAGATAAACTTCCTCAGAAATGAGTTATAGTGCTATTAGCTGTGAGTCTCCTCAGGAGACTGGCCCCAGTGAGCCCTGGTTAATAGAGGTGACCAGGGAGCCAGTCCCAGTGCTGTGACCAGATAATAAATGAAAGATGTGATGAGTCCTTACCAGACTAATTTATTTCCTGCATTGTTGCTAAGCTTCACAATCCTATGAGGTAGGAATTGCTTCTTTATAATTTTCTAGCATGAGGAAATGGAAGTCCGGATTATAAATTATTTGCCCAAGATGACATGAACACTGAATAAAGTTTGATCCGACTCTCAACTGTACCCTCTAGTGACCTCAATCATCTCTCTAATAAATGGAGTGTAAACAGGACACTGGGCCATGTACTTTCTTGAGGCCTCTCCCAGCTTAAGTAATGTGAGAACAGAAAAGTACAGACACAACCAGGAAAAAGCTGTTGTGATTCCATAGTAGCACAGTAACACCTCCTGCCCCCTGCCCCAGCTTTCTTGGGACTGTCCTAACCTTTGGCAAGACCAGTTTTCTCTTATTCAGCTCCATGGAATAGTATTTCCTTGCTCACTTTCTACTAGAAAATTAGTTTAAAGTTTTAAAAATAATGAAGGACTGTAGTTTGAGAATGAACAATGCTTTTCCTCAGTGGGCTGCCAAGCCTCTAGTCATGGATTGCACTAGGGTAATTAGGCTTTGCAGACTCTCCTCTCATGTGCTGGTTAGAACATCACACTTTTTTTTTAAAGATTTTATTTTATTTATTTGACAGAGACAGACACACACACACACACACAGATAGGGAACACAGGCAGGGGAAGTGGGAGAGGGAGAAGCAGGCCTCCTGCCGAGCAGAGAGCCTGATGCAGGGCTCCATCCCAGGACGCTGGGATCATGACCTGAGCCGAAGGCAGAGGCTTTAACCCACTGAGCCACACAGGCACCCCCTTTTTTGTTATTCTTGATTTCAATATTGTGCTTCTGTTTTATGGGTGGCATTTCCACATATGAAGGTCTTCCATCCTTCATTTGGAAAGATCAATATTTCATTGTCAGGATAGAAAAGATACTTAGATTTCTTTTCCTTGTAGAACTCAAACTAGTTTTCTAGAAAATTATTCAGCCCCTCTTTCCCAACCTCTTTTTCCTTGGTCAATTCAACTAATAACCATTGCTATTTGTGTATGCTGATTTTCAAGACGAATGTAATTTTGTGTGGTCTTGACAGTATTTCCTTCCCTCTTCCCCCTCTAAATGGTTTAGGACACATAATAGGTCTCAAATAATTGCCTAACGGGTATACCTACTGCTTGGATGAAGTAAACTAACACTTCAAATGTGGCTTCTGAGTGCCCACTGCCATTTTTTAGTCTAGGAGTGAGAAGTGGGTGATAAAGCTAAAAAAAAAAAAAAAAAAAAAAAAAAAAGAAAAGAAAAGAAAAGTTATAGTCTGCTTTCAGCATTTTCTAGCCCCCAATAGACTCAAACTCAATTCTTGCAGAAATGAGCTCAAAGAACCATGGGGGAATCATTACTGGTCCTTAATACTCTCCTGACAGTTATTTTATGATTGAGCGCATGTGGTTCAAACACCTAATAACCCAGTTGTACTTTTTATTCTAGAAGGAATTCAAATGCTTCCTCTGTCACGTGTGGCCAGAGACTGTGACTTTCTTATGGAAAGTTCTAGACTAGGAATGACTCTGTTGACCTCTTACTACTTAATGTAATGGTCAGTTTGACCCAAGGAGGAGTGTGGAAGAATCACTATAAGAGAAAGTTGAATACCAAAAATCTTGTTGGTAAGGGCTACCCTACATGAAGGTGTCGCATCTTATTTTACATCCTCTAAGGCAGAGTTTGCTTGCAAAAAAATGACTGAAGGAATAGGATTATCCGCTAAGGAAATAAGTATGCAGTATGATTTTTTTCTTTATGATATTTTGAGAAGAGAAATATTTCTATTTTATTGTTTCTTAAGTTATATAGGACAATAGTCCTAATCTTTGAGTTGTAGACCTTGGAAGAGCTTTGTCTGAGGGCTGAATAATGGCTTACAATGGACTTCTGTTTTCATAAGTATGTAAATACTCTTATGATTAAGAAAATACAAATTTATTTAAAAATCTGTTGCTGGCAACTGCCCATATGCCTACCCTGAGGTCACCTGAAGATATTTCCTGTGTTCTCTGCCAGAGAGTTTTCTCTGTCCCCAGGAGTGAGCTCAGTTCATGGATGGCAGATCAGAAAGGCTAGAGAGTTAAGGCCCAATAGGAACTACCCTCATACAAGGAGGAACCGTAGTTGGTGCATAAATACTCCAGGTTCTTTCTCATGGAAGGCATAATTCTGAGGTGCATGGTTCATAGTATCTCTGAGACTCCTCATTGGGATTGAGTCCCAGTCATCTACAGTGGTAACCTGCCCATGAACTTATTCTATTGGATTCTTTCCCTTCCCTGCCTTACTTCCCCATTCCCTTATTATGTGTTTTGGTGTTATCTCCAAAACAAACTACTTGCAGTCCAATCTTTGTTTCAGTGGTATACTTGAGGGAACCCTGAGACAAAACCTTATTCATTACTAGGAAATTTTCCTTATTATGGGCCTTCTTATATAGGTAAGACAAACATTACTCTTTATTCTCTGTGTGTGGCTAGGGAATGGATATGAATCTTGTTTTAGTGTAAAAGGAGTCATTAAACACAGTAAAATGAGGAGTATGGACTCAAAGAAAAGTGACTATTTGGTCCTCATGAGTGTTCTTACAGCTAAAACTTTTCTGGGTATGATGTTTCGCAATACCTGGATACTTCGGCTACTAACCCTAAGTAACCTTGTTCCCACTCTGCCTCTTCCTCATTATTTGGTTATGCATTTTTAACATCCTTCTAACATACAACCCTCACATATACATGAGTGCTAGCCAATTACATTTTTTTTCAGAAAGAGAAAGACATATATAACTACCTATACCATAAATGCCATGAAGGTAGGGTCACCATTGTTTCAACAATATGCAGGTCACAACACACAGTAGCAGCTCAATAAATACTGGATTTAAAAAAATGAATGATTGTGGGGCGCCTGGGTGGCTCAGTGGGTTAAGCCACTGCCTTCGGCTCGGGTCATGATCTCAGGGTCCTGGGATCGAGTCCCGCATCGGGCTCTCTGCTTGGCAAGGAGCCTGCTTCCTCCTCTCTCTCTCTCTCTCTGCCTGCCTCTCCATCTACTTGTGATTTCTCTCTGTCAAATAAATAAATAAAATCTTTTAAAAAAAAATGAATGATTGAACAAGTCAACAAACCATTTGACTAATAAATGAAATCATATGCTCTAGACTTGATGTCGGTCTGATCAAGGCAGTATCTCTTTCAAAATATAAGCTTCTACACGTCATAGCACCCAACAGAAATCCACAGTGATTTATGTTTCTTCTTCTCCCCGCGTCCCCACAAGGTTGCATCGCCCTTGATGGGTTAAGGTGATCACACCCCTTGGGGATGTTTCTATAGAATACAGAACAAGCACCGCCCCCCAGGGCTGCAGCTGGGTGCAGAGTGAATTTGTACACACTGACTTTTTTTCCCCCACATATATTTCCTTGTTCAGTTTTGATCACAGACTTCAAGTAGGACATTAGCAGGACTGGAAACGTCTTCAGTAACAGCAATTTGTATAATTGAGGGGCTGGAGAACTCTACTGAGTAGATTTTCTAAGTAAGAACTCTTCAGTCTTCAAAGACAGATCCTAATATGAGTGCAAGATTGAAGCTTATAAAATCTGAGTGAATACAGAGAAAATTAATTTAGGCCTTGTTTGCTTTTCAAATTCTGGAGTGAAGAGTCACTCTTTGGAACTTGGAAAAGATAGTTTAGTTCCAATTAAAGGCAGCAATGCATACTTTACCTAGTAGACAGTAAATGTGAAGGACATGTTTTCTGGGCGGGAATACTTTAATACTTTAATAAAGTATTAGATGAACTCATGGGTGGAGATTACTAAGATAAGTAAGGGAGGTTTCAGGCATGACTGGGCTTTTAAAGTCAACAAAGAGAGAAAAGTACCAAATAGTGTCAAACTTCAATTTGGTACCATTAATATCATCTGGAATACTTATTAGATAGTGTGTGGTATTTCATGTTATGTTGCTGTGTCCTGAAGAAAGTGATTAATAATATAGACCTTTTTGCAAGTGTGATAAAAGGCTATAGACAGTGTGTAGAGAATGAGATAATAAAGGGCATGTGTGAAAGTAGCTAGCTATGAGTCTGTGGGCATGCATGCTGGAAATAAGTCACATTATTGGATCATATACCAAACCCATTGTATTAACTGCCCTGATTCTCTTCAATTATGACCATCTAATTGCACCATAGAATTCAGATTTCTGGGTTGGGGTTGTGCAGGAGACAAAGCGGGGGAGAAAACGGTGGTGATGGTGATTGAGGACCCTGAGCTATACTGTCTCTGAGGAGAGAATATATCTTTACATGGCAGAAAAGCTGCTTAGGGTCTGAAGTCACGTTCACATTTTATCAGTTGGATCCTTTAAATTTGTTTACAGTTTAGAAATAAAATATACTTCCAAGACTCTTCCATGAGGAGACACGTTTCAAATCATGTTTCCAAATTCAATGCTAACCTCTTTAGTCAATGGTGCTGAATAAAATGGTTGCTTTGTAAAACTGGGAAATGGTTTAAGTGGCTGTGATCTACATACTACATTTTAAAAAATTTTTTAATTTAATTTTATTTATTTGTCAGAGAGAGAGAGAGCACAAGCAGGTAAAGTGGCAGGCAGAGAGAGAGAGAGAGAGAGAGAGAGACTGAGCACACAAGCAGGGGGCAGTGGCAGAGGGAGAGAGAGAAACAGGCTCCCCGATGAGCAAGGAGCCCAGTGTGGGAGTGGATCCCGGGACCCTGGGATCATGACCTGAGCTGAAGGCAGAGGCTTAACCGACTGAGCCACCCAGGTGTCCCTACATTTGTTATTTAAGGTAATAACTTGTAAAGTTACTTTTTAAAAAAAATTATTTTATTTATTTATTTGACAGAGATCACAAGTAGGCAGAGAGGCAGGCAGAGAGAGGAGGAAGCAGGCTCCCCGTGGAGCAGAGAGCCTGATGTGGGGCTCGATCCCAGGACCCTGAGATCACGACCCGAGCCGAAGGCAGAGGCTTTAACCCACTGAGCCACCCAGGTGCCCCAGTAAAATTACATTTTTAATTGGGAAATCAAATACTTACCTCTCATTTGCTTTTGAAGTCTTAATTGCCAAAGGGAATTGTTTGGAATAACTTCCAATAACTTTGGAAGTTACATTTAAATCACTTCTCATATTGTCAATCAACAATTACCCCCCAAAGCATAACCATATGTTTCTTATACATAAAAACAAAAGTACACACTTTCCCATTTTCTTCAAATCTCTAAGGTAGTTTTTGCATGCAATAAAAGATTTATGCATTGTTGTTTCTGTCAGGAGTAGAAAAATTTTCTCAAGATTCAGTGATCCAACAATGGTGGTGTATAAATATTGAAAAAGTTACCAGGGAAAGTTCTGGAATATACTATAAAAATAGTGTAAATACTAGAAACTCATTTCTTATAAGAGTATAAATGTTAGGGAGAACTAACTAGATTTTATTCTTAGGTTATTGTGCTTATTATAAATAAAATTTATGACCCTTAAATAGTACCATATACTTAGCTTAACAATAAATATAAACAACTAAATTTGCTTTTGTAATACTTTGTGATAACATTATCCTTGTATGAAATAATATGCTTTGTTCCAGCTATATGCGCTGTGGGGGGTATGAATTGTCTTTTGGCTATGGTCAATTTCAATTGTATATAAAAATAGAATCTTACCATAAATTCCCTTGTTCCTGTCTTCCACCTTCAACAATTATTAATTCATAACAATATTTCTCCCCTTCCTCTCTTATTTTGAAGAAACTGTAAGATGTTATCTTTTTTTACCCATAAATATTTCAGTATGTATCTCTAAAACTGAGAACTCTTTGTTAAATAATACCATAGCATCCTTAAATGTACTTTTAAATTTTTGTATTTATAAGTGGAAAGGCAAACTGATCCCTTTCAAAGATGAAAACTTTGCTGTCTTAGAAAGAGTGCATCAAAAATAGTGTCTTGCTCTGGATGAGTGATTATTGCCAAGAGACTGTTTCATGTAAATTGGCAGTTACATGAGAAACAGCTCTAAAGAACGATGCACTGTAGTCTGCAAAAGGTCATGAGCTATGCTTTCTTCTTCTGATTGGAGAAATACAATTTCAGAGTTCATACCAGTAAATATGGAAGTAATGAAGCGCTTGCTCAAGTTTTTTTTTTAATATTTTCTATGTTAAAAGAAAAAAAAAGGAGTAATTTGTAGGTCCCCTTTGTAAACGTATTTTTTAAAGATTTTATTTATTTATCTTAGAAAGAGAGTATCTTGCAATACTGGTCCAGTCATAAATATATTCTGGGAAAACTGGTTCTTAAGAGTTTCATATTTCCAGCCCAAGTATACAAGAGCTATATAAAAAGTGTTACTTAATGTCATGTGTTTGTGAAAAAAAAAAAAAAAAAAACAACAACAAAACAAAACAAAACACAGCTGACCCTTGAACAACATGGAAGTTAGGAGCACTAACCCTCTGCATAGTTAAAAATCCATGTATAACTTTGGACTCTGCAAAAACTTAACTGCTGATAGCCTACTGTTGACCAGAAACCGTGCTAAAAATATAGTCGATTAACACATATTTTGTATGTTATACATTTTATATATTATATTCTTCAAGTAAGCTAGAGAAAAAATGTTAAGAAAATTGTGAGAGAAAATATGTTTCCTGGGGCACCTGGGTGGCTCACTGGGTTAACCCTCTGCCTTCGGCTCAGGTCATGATCCCAGGGTCCTGGGATCGAGCCCCACATCAGGCTCTCTGCTCAGCAGGGAGCCTGCTTCCCCCTCCCCCTCTGCCTGTCTCTCTGCCTACTTGTGATCTCTCTGTCAAATAAATAAATAAAATCTTCCAAAAAAAAAGAGAAAATATATTTCTGGTACTATATGTATTTATCCATACCATAAGATTATGTTGTCTGTTACAAGATGAATCATTTTTTTGTCAGTACTTGCATCAGCATTGTCTTATATGATACAAAACACTGTAGATGCTATTCATATTATTAGTACTGGACATCAAACATGAAAAGATAATGTGAAAAAGAAATACTTATGGGTATAACACATACATATATTGATAATGAAGCAGCAAAACAATTGCTTTATGGTAGCCTAGCAAAATTGATATGGATTGCTTCACAGTAGCCTAGCCTATACACTAATGAATGAATCATTATAAAATTTTATGGCATACAGTATTATAATAATATTCATAATAAAATGTTGGAAACATCATTACATTAAAAAAAAACTACCTGTGATGATAGGCGGATACACAGTTTCTCCAATTATGAGGGGATGCCTATTGTATGGTAATAGAAGTCTTCAAAGGCAAAGTTAGAAAATGAAAAACATACACATTATTATTTTTATATTAAATACCACTCATCTTATGCCTATGAACGGATAGGTTATCCACTTCCAAGATTTGCACACGATGTTCTACATGATGGATACTTAAGCAATGATGATGACAAAAAAAATCTCATCTATTTCTTGGCATACAGTTATTAGATTTTCACAAGAAGACACACATCTACACAACAGGTACATTCATTAACTGTACAGCATGAAAATTATTTACTATTTGTTAAGTACCAGCAGATCATCATAAAGGTCTTCTTCCTTGTCTCTTCGTGTTGAGTGGGCTGAGGAGGAAGAGGAAGAGGAGGGGTTCGTCTTGCTGTCTCAGGGGTGGCAGAGATGGAGGAGGCAGAAGGGAAGGAATGAGCAACAGGCCCCCTGGGTGTAACTTTCCAGAAATACATTGTAATTTCTGTCTGATTTTTTAAAAGATTTTATTTATTTATTTGACAGAGAGAGATCACAAGTAGGCAGAGAGGCAAGCAGAGAGAGAGGGGGAAGCAGGCGGCCCACTGAGCAGAGAGACCGATGCAATGTGAGGCTCCATCCCAGGACCCTGGGATCACGACCCGAGCCATAGGCAGAGGCTTAACCCACTGAGCCACCCAGGCGCCCCATATGACTTTTTTTTTTTTTCTTTTTTAAATATTTAATTTGTTTATTTGACAGAGAGAGATCACAAGTAGGGAGAGAGGCAGACAGAGAGAGAGGGGAAGCAGGCTCGCTGCTGAGCAGAGAGCCCGATGCGGGGCTTGATCCCAGGACCCTGAGATCGTGACCTGAGTTGAAGGCAAAGGCTTAACCACTGAGCCACCCAGGCGCCCCACTGTTTTTGAATTCTTGTAGTTTCTTTTGTACTGTTTCTGTCGTATGACTTTTTTGATTTCTCTTAAAATGTTTCTGTATGGTACCAATCCTTCATTCACTCTTTAGTCATTTAGCTTTATAAAACCAGTGTCTGTATCATTGGATAAAATAAAGGAAATTTTCAACTTTTAATATTTATTGGCCCTGCTCATGGGCTCTTAGGGAAGCTATGCTTTAACATTTACCATGGTCAGAATGACTAGGCAAAACCTCAGTGCATGGGATCTCTTTATGCCGCAAGCACAACATTGTACATCTGCTTGGTCGTCAAATGACCTAAAAAAGAACATCCCAAACTTGTAAAAATAAGTAAGACCTCCCTGGTTCCCATGATAGTAACATACAGACCTGCTCACACTAAAAGCTTACTCTATAACTTTCTGCAATGTCTTTTTTCATGATGATTTGTAACTTTTTATGTAAAAAAAGTAAATAACCCTACATCGGATATGCCTTCCCCAAAGCGCTCTCTTCTTTGTAAAGATTGTGTATCTTGGGCAGCTGTCCTAACCTGGGCGTGAGTAAAACTCACTTTCTTCCTTTTACAGATTCTAAAAGGTTTGTTCATTCTGTGCTGACACATAGAAGGGTCTGTGTTGTAGAAGAAGTCAAAAGCAGTCTTGAATAATTGAAACCCTTCTGCCAGGCTGTCTAATATCCATTTGTTTTCTGGCACCACTACCTCTACATTTTCTTTCTCATCATCTGGTTAGGAAGCACTCTTCTCCGTCAGGTCATCTTCTGTTCGTCCCTCTGGTGTGATGTCGATTAGGTCTTGGATTTGTCCAAGATCTATACCTTGAAACCCTTTTGCCCCACCTTTTTTTTCCCCCATAGCCACAGTCTCTTTCAGGATTTCCCTGACTGGCTCTGTAGCAATCCTGGAAAGTCAAGGAAAACATCTGGACACAGTTTTCTCCAGCAGGAATATATTGTTCTGGGCTTAATGGCTCTCATGATTTTCCTGGAACAATGATGGCATCTTCAATGGTGTAATCCTCCCGTACTTTCATGATGTGTTCTATTGGGGTTCTTTTCCATAGCATTGACAATCCCTCCCATAGAATATGTATGTAATGAGCCTCTAGTGTCCTTGTGACCCTCATCTAGAGGTTGAATTAGAGACATTGTGTTTGGGGACAAGTAGATCACTTTGACCCCATTGATGTTGAACTCATGGGGTTCTGGGTAGCCAGGAGCACTGCCCAATATTAAAAGAACTTCAGGGGCAAGGATCAGTGGAACCAATCCAGCAAAAGGCTTCTCATTGTCCAGGTCTTCTTGTGGTACAACTAGAAAACTAGCGCCAGTGTTTATCTTTCCCTTCAAGTCTTGGGATTAGCAGCTTTGTAAATAAAGACAGTCCTGATCATAAACCTAAATTCATTTGCACAAA
Organism: Mustela nivalis; assembly: GCF_964662115.1. Classification (NCBI taxonomy): domain Eukaryota; kingdom Metazoa; phylum Chordata; class Mammalia; order Carnivora; family Mustelidae; genus Mustela; species Mustela nivalis. The sequence continues at coordinate 101,158,530 of NC_139040.1, forward strand.
ACAGTAGTTAAATTATCCCTTCCTTCCTTAAATCCCGGTGCTCATTTCTTTTCCTTTGTGGCATTTTTTTTCTCTCAGAATAAAGCAGTTTCATCTGCTTAAAAACCTGTTCAGTCAGATATCCTTTCTCCTCAGTGATTTTCTTAGAGGTGTCTGGGAATTCATCTTATGCCTCTTTGTCAGCAGAAGCTGCATCTCCCCTTATCTTGACATTTTTTTTTAAGCCAAAGCTCTTTCTAAAATTATCAAACCATCCTTCACTAGCATTAAATTCTCCAGCTTTAAATCCTTCACCTTCCTTTTGCTTTAAGTTGTCAAATATGAATAAATGTCATATAATGATTTGCTTTTTCTCAAATCATATTAGAATCTATAGGTATGCCTTTCTTATAGCAACCCTGTACCTACATGAAAGTCACGCCTATAATACAAGATAAAAAGATATTTTGCAATAATGCAAGGCTTTCATACGTGCTGGCATTGCTGCAGTCATGGCTTCATGAATTTCCTTTTCTATTTTCACAATCATCTTTATACTGGATGCATTTATCTTGAAATGGTGGGTACCTGCAGGAGCAGACCTCAATCAACAGTACATATCGAGCAATTCCACTTTTTCTTGTGATGTCATGGCTTTTCTGTGCTTCTTGGGAGCACTTCCAGCATCACATGGTATCATTCAAGGTTGGAGGTATTACACACAACACAATGAAAAATACATGAGAAACACAAGAGATCACTTCTTGCTGTGGTACACAGTTTACTGGAGAGATGAACTGCTCACGTGGATCTGGTTAGCACTGTATGGTGTTTTAAGTTTAAGTTCAAGCTCACAACAGTTGAGTTCACAGCAGTAGCAACAGGAGGTGGCTATGAAACTATTACCGTAGTACACATTTACTATGGTTAATTTTTTGTGGTTACGATTGATACTACAACTTTATGTTTGTTTCCGTTTCTCTCAACTGCAAATGGTGCCATGCATGGTCCCTATGTGTGTGTAAGTTTCAATAAATGTTAACTTTTTATAATAGCTTTGTATATATGAAAGTAAATGATAAAATTGTATATATATTATAAATTCATGATATGCATAACTTCTAAATAATTTTTATATGTCCCTGCTACATGGTTTGTCTGAGAGATTTTTATTCAAATTGTCACAAATCTCCATAAACTTATCCAATATATTTATCGAAAAAAAATCCATGTATAAGCATATCCATGCAGTTTAAAGCCATGTTGTTCAGGGGTTAACTATACTGTGAAGAACCCAGTTTTTCATTTTTCTTGAAATAGTCATAATTATTTAATTCTGATGATTGGCAATGCTATTTTATAATTATCCTTAGATGTTTGGCATACTCCTTCTATATGAAGTATATGAATATATTAAGTTTGAATCATATGGAATTCCTCTTTTGTCTATCAAAATATTTAAATACTGGCAAATCCACATAGCTCAGTGTACACATTAGTGACCATTGGAGGGAAAGCCTGGCATGTCTTCTCAAACTATACCAGTGGGAAGTCTGCTTATATTCATATAAAATACCACTTCTCATCTGTTAGTAGCATATCTTTATTTTTTAATTTTTTTTTATCATGAAAAAACTGTATTTAGATTTAGCCAGCTGGACTCAGTTTAGATGATCCCAATTTTGTTGGCAACATCGAAAGCATCATAGTCAGGGGCCAGCCGAACATATGCCTTCTTCTCTCCATCAGGCCTGATTAAGGTGTTGACCTTGGCTACATCCATGTCATAGAGCTTCTTCACAGCCTGTTTGATCTGGTGCTTGTTGGCCTTGACATCCACAATGAACACAAGTGTGCTGTTGTCTTCTATTTTCTTCATGGCTGACTCAGTAGTCAGGGGGAACTTGATGATGGCATAGTGGTCAAGCTTGTTTCTCCTGGGGGTGCTCTTTCGAGGGTATTTGGGTTGCCTTCGGAGACGCAGAGTCTTGGGTCGTCAGAACTTAGGTGATGTGCAGAACTTCTTTTTTTTTGTGACTGTGGACGCCTTTCAGCACCGCTTTCTTGGCTTTCAAAGCCTTTGCTTTGGCTTCGGCTTTGGGAGGGGCAGGGGCTTCCTTCTTAGCTTTCAGCGCCATCTTCGTAAAAGGGCGCATATCTTTATTTTTTAATTAGTTCATAAACCATCTCCTAAGAGCAGAATTTACAAATCCAAACACTATATGTGAAAGCAAAAATCACAGCTTAGAACCTAAGAAGTGTAGCCTTACGTGAGACTTCAAAGGCTATCTCATTGTGATAAACACTGCCCATTGTCCCCAGTATTTTTTGCTATCTCTTCTTTCTACTTCATAGAAATTCTCGTATTTAGCTGAGCACAGGGTCACCCAATACAAAACAAAACAAAAACAAAACAAAACAAAAAAAACAGTTGTATGCCATGTATCCCTTGCAGCTAATTGGGCCGGTAACTACGTTCTGACCAATGGGATGTGAGCTGAAGTAATAGGTTTCCTCCCCTTTTTATTCCCTTTATCTGCTTGGTGGAGTGCAGAAGTGGTAGTGGCGAGCCATCTTGGACCATGTAGGGGATGACAACACCCTACAGAGGGACTAGCAAGATGGGAGGAATCTGGGGCCCTGTTACCTGAAGTTACCACACTACCCTGGGATGCTTATGCTCAGACATCTACTTGAGGGAAAGAGATAACTTACGTCCTAACTAATATACTAGTCCAATGCTCTCTCAGTTTGTAAGTGACAAAACAAAAACTCAGAGAGGTGAACTTGCCCAGAATCAGTTAGCCAGTATGGCAGTTCTTAGAGTGTAATTCAGGCCTTTGAGTTCAATGCTTGTTTCTCATCTTCTATTGTCTCTGTGAAAGTGAGACCACTTAAACACAAGATTTACATGTAAAAAAGTCACGTTGAAATTTAAACTACTGCTTTTATTTATTGTTGATAATGTTCTTTCACAAAGAATGGAATTTTGAACTAAATTAGATGATTTTACTCAAGCACAATAAAATATTAGACATTAAATTCTTGAGTTTCCCTGCCACATGTAAATTTCATTTTATAATTGCCCTTCTCAAGTTTATAGCATTGCGTTTAAATTTCTTTGATCATAAAAATGGAACTAATGGATGGTAGAATATGCTTGTAGGATTTTAAACATTACAGATGGCTTAGCTTACTCTAAATAGCCTGAGGGCAATAATCAAGATGAACTTAGTTCTGTCAAATTTGGGTGTGGGTTAGCTAAGTCATCCATCCTCTTCCCTAAAGTTGACATTGTCTCTGGAGCTAATAAATTTTGGTAGTCAAGTGTTCCATCTGTTGTGGTCCTTTTTAGGTAAAGAAACATATATGTATTAGTTTCTAAATAATAAATTGTAGTTGGGGTACCTGGGTGATCAGTCAGTTAAGCATCCAACTCTTGGTTTTTGGATGAGGACATGATCTCATGAGATTGAACCCCACACCAGGCTCTCTGCCCAGTGGGGATTCTGCTTGATGATTCTCTCTCTCTGTCTGGCTTGTGCTCTCTTTCAAATAAATGCATAAAATGTTAAAGAAATCAACCTTAGTCATCACCAAGGACTGATGAGTATCTAAAATACAGTTTAATATCTAAAATGAAATTTGAAACTGGTGGCAGGGACTTGAAAGTATACTTTAGTGGGATTAATATATGCATGTGCCTGAGTGTGAACATTGGTGGGGTGGCTCATTAAGGTGCGTTCTTCTTTATATGAAGTACCTTTATGTAAATGGTTCAGAAGGCAAAGGCAGGCTATTTATCTCTTAATAAAATGTCTAAAACCCTGAAAGATTTATACTTTAGCTCTTAATTTCACATGCCAGCTTAGGAGTAGGAAAGTAGGTAAGTGTTGCAGGCATTCCAAATTCAGCCATATTAGGGAAGTTGGTTTACTAATTGGCAGGCCTACAAAAATCTCACCCATTTACTAAACTGAACTAAAGTTTATTTGGTTTGAACAAAAAAATACTGTAACACAGGTTTTCTTTGAAAGCAATAACAGCAAAATTTGTAAATAACTTTCTTACAAAATAAGATTCTAAGGAGATAGGGACAACCTTAGAAAAGTTTCATGGTGGGGCACCTGAATGGCTCAGCGGGTTAAGCCTCTGTCTTTGTCTCAGGTCATGATCTCAGGTTCCTGGGATTGAGCCCCGTGTTGGGCTCTCTGCTCAGCGGGGAGCCTGCTTCCCCTCCCCCCCCCCACCTGTCTCTTTGCCTACTTGTGATCTCTGTCTGTCAAATAAATAAACAAAATCTTTAAAAAAAAAGAGAGAGAGAGAAGTTTCTTGGCAGAATCTAAAACAATCCCAGTACATGTGATGTGGGACACTGAAATTCTGAGAAGTAAAGAAGGTCTCTGTGTAGAGAGTGTTGAGTGTGGTGTACCGAGCAGGAGAGTGGAAACAGGAAGGTGATGATAACGGTGTCTGTCTGGCCTAAGAGAAGCATTCCGGAAATAACCCAACTTTTTATTGTTTCCAGCTCTGAGGCTATGACATCAATAAAGGGAAAATTTTTTCTGATGAACATTATAACCAGACCTCAAAGGAGCACCTGTAGTTTTCTGCCCATAAAACTGCAAGAAGTTGAGCACAAAGTGATTTCTTTGTTTATAGAAAATCCACAGGCTGCCTCATGCATCCAAACAAGTGAACCAACCCTTGGGAAACTTGGGGCAAAAAGGTGGGAAACTGAGCTGGCAGAATAAAGAGAAACAAGTTCCAGAGGTATCCCACTTCCCTGTAATGAATTCATTGTCAAATTGTGAAAATATTACTGTCTGTGAAAATAGTATTTTTGGCAGATAGTTACTTAGTGCTATGTTCTATATCATGTATACTTCAAGCTATTCCTAGTCCTGTTTATGTTTCCGATAAATGTTGATTTTGTTAGTTTAAACTTAAAATATAAACAGCAAAACTCTAACACTGGAACTCAAAATTCTGAGAATCAATGATATAGGCATGCACACTGGAGTTTAAGACTATTATTACAAAAATTTAAGATCAACTGCCAATTTATCTACCATTTATCTGATACAATTTTATTTATTTATTTCTTTTCAGCGTAACAGAATCCATTGTTTATGCACCACACCCAGTGCTCCATGCAATCCATGCCCTCTATAATACCCACCACCTGGTACCCCAACCTCCCACCCACCCACCCCTTCAAAACCCTCAGATTGTTTTTCAGAGTCCATAGTCTCTCCTGGTTCATCTCCCCTTCCAATCTGATACAATTTTTAATTTTAGTAAGATAATAAGGCTGCATACCTAAATTAGGTGCCTTGAAGTTCTCCATAAAGAACATATTTGAGCCCAATTATTCATTGCTTTTACAAAATTTTGTAGGCTTTTACAAATGGCATCTAAAAATATAAACAACATCTTCATGAAATGAAGATGAGTGTGAGTAAATGGGCTAAAAACAAAAGGGCATTAAGATAAAAAGATACTTAGTGATAGAAAATCATAGAGTCACAAGGGATAGTAGTGGTCATCTATTATAGTCCTTTCAACTTACAAATGAGAAAGTTGAGTCCTAGAGTGATTAGCTAGTTGATAGGGTCTGATTTACAGCTTGTGACTCTGACTTCACCTCCAGTGTATGAATTCCTGGTAACAGTAGCCAGTCTACAAGATGGCCCCCATGGATCCTCACCTCCTGGTATTCCTGCCCCTATGCAGTGACATTCCACACTGAATCTGGTCCGGTTCTGTGTGACCAGTGGAATGTGATGGAAGTGGTCTTCTGGGACATAAAACCTGTAGCCAGGTCTCAGAAGCCTTACAGCTTCCACCTGAGGCCCTGGAATGCTCACTTTGGGGAAACCCTTTTCCCTGGACCCCATTGCCATTCTGTTAGAAGCTTGAGCCACATGGATGACTTATAGATGCTCTAGTCAGTAGACTTAGTTATGTTCCATGTCAACAGCCAAACATTAACTGCCAGCTTTGTGAGTGCAACATCTTGGATATCCCTCCCAATAGCGCTTTCTGAAAACTCTAGCCTTAGCCAACATCTGACTCCAGTCAAATGAGAGGCTCTAAGTGAGTTACATCCAGCTAAGCGGAATCTACACATAGAGCCATGAGGGCCTATAATAAATGGTTGTCTTCAGCTAGTAAGTTTTAGGATGATTTGTTTTGCAGCAATGGATAATTGGAATCGAGATAGAACTAAGAAGGTGTGCAGAATTCAACTTCTTTACTAATGCTTGCAATTAGCAAGTTTCATATGCATTACTTGATCAAGGAAATTGTCTCCTTCCCTCTTTTCATCAAAGTCTACCTGACCCAGACATTCAAATGTGATCTTTCTACCTTTCTACCTTTCTAACTTCTCTAACCCCTAAATTTCCCTAAAGACAATGATAGGTACTGCAACAACTTCAAATGGCACTTATGTGCTAGCTATTACAGCTAAGTACATTTACACTCATATAATCTTCACAAAACCATTTGGAGGTCTGTTCTGTTATTATCCCCATTTAGGGATGAAGAAACCAAGGTACAAAGTAGTTTAAAAAAAACAAAAAGAAAGAAAGAAATGCTCTACATCATGAAGCTATTAAATATGGGGGTAGACTCCAAACCCCAGCAGTCCAGCTTGAGACTACATCTTTAACCAATAATAGATGGACTGATCGTCACACTTTTAAGTAGAAGTTGTATAATTCTCTACCAGCTAGATAGTAAACTCCCAGAGAGAAGGGGCCAAATTTACATTATTCAGCACAGAATCCTCTAACTACTCTATTCGTAGTACATAGTAGGCTTTCTCCAAATATGTTATACACCAAATGAATTGCCAATAGCACCTGAGTACCTTTTGGCAGGGAAAATTTGGTAAGACCAAAATTTGAAATGCAGAATATCGAACAGTAATCCTATGCTAACCTCTTCTGACCCTCGCCATGAGGCAAGATGCTATAGCTGCTCTGTTGTAGAAAGTTCTGTACATGTTTCATGTGTATTCTCTCTGCACTTGAATTTTCCCCTCAAGATTTATAACATAAAACATAAAAATGAATACATTCAACTGAATCTAGTGTGGAAAAGGTAAAATCTTCACATCTTAAAAAGAACTGTTATTTCCTGTTTTAACAGCTTCAGTGCGAAAGGGTCACACTAACCACCAGCAGATGTCATCATAGCATAGGACTTAAAAGCAAGGCTTCTCTAGGAAGTGAACTTCCAAGGCTGCTGCTGGGAGGGTACTTTTGTACAGTTTGGAAGGTAGCTTGGCAGTATCTAGTAAGCTGAGCATGTGCATGCCTTATGACCCAACAATTCCATTCTTAGGTATATGTCTAACAAAAACACTCACATATTTCTGTTCATTAAATTTTATAATTTTTTTAAAATTTATTTGACAGAGAGAAACTAGGCAGAGAGGCAGAGAGAGAGGAGGAAACAGGCTCTCTGGGGAGCAGAGAGCCCGATGCGGGGCTCGATCCCAGGACCCTGGGATCATGACCCGAGCTGAAGGCAGAGGCTTTAACCCACTGAGCCACCCAGGCGCCCCATCTTTTCATTAAATTTTAACTGAAAAATTTTTTATTTGAATGTAGTTGACACACAATGTTACATGAGTGTCAGGGGTACAACATGATGATTCGAGAAGTTCAAACATTATGCTATGATCAGCACAAGGGTAGCTCCCATCTGTCACCAAGTAATGCTATTAGAATATCACTGACTGGATTCCTGATGCTGTGCCTTTATTCCCATGACGTATCTGTTCCGTAAATGGAAGCCCGTATCTTCCACTCCCCTTCATCCATTTTGTCCATCCCCCATCTACCTTCCCTCTGGCAACCATGGTTTTATTTTTGTTTTGTTTTTTGTTTTGTTTTAACTTGTTCACTTTTATTTTTTCTTTCATCATGGAAAGTGTACTCTTTAATCCCCATCCCCCATTTCCCCCATGCTCCCACCCACCTCCTTCTGGCAATCATCAGTTTGTTCTCTAGAGTTAAGTCTGTTTCTTGGTTTGTCACTCTCTCTTCTTTTTACCTTTGCTCATTTTTTTTTTAAAGATTTTATTTATTTATTTGACAGAGAGAAATCACAAGTAGGCAGAGAGGCAGGCAGAGAGAGAGAGAAGGAAGCAGGCTCCCTGCTGAGCAGAGAGCCCGATGCGGGACTCGATCCCAGGACCCTGAGATCATGACCTGAGCCGAAGGCAGCGGCTTAACCCACTGAGCCACCCAGGCGCCCCTCATTTGTTTTGTTTCTTAAGTTCCACATATGAGTGAAATCATAGGGTATTTGTCTTTCTCTGACTTATTTCACTTAGCATAATACTCTCTAGCTCCATCCATGCCATTGCAAATGACAAGATTTTATTCTTTTTCATGCCTGAGTGATATTCCATTGTATGTATATACCACATTTTCTTTATCCATTCATCAGTCGATGGACACTTGAGCTCTTTCTATAATTTGGCTATTATAGATAATGCTGCTAAACCATAAGGATACATGTATCCCTTTGAATTAGTATTTTTGTATTCTTTGGGTAAATACCTATGAGTGCAGTTGCTAGATTAGAGGGCAGTTCTATTTTTAACTTTTTGAGGAACCTCCATACTGTTTTCCAGAGTGGCTGTACCAGTTTGCATTTCCACCAACAGTGCAAGAAGGTTCCTTTTTTTCTACATCTTCACCAACACTTGTTGTTTTCTGTGTTTTTTTATTTTAGCCATCCTGACAGGTGTGAGGTGATAACTCATTGTAGTTTTTTTTTAAGATCTATTTTTTTAATTAATTAATTTATTTTCAGCATAACAGTATTCATTATTTTTTCACCACCCTCAGTGCTCCATGCAATCTGTGCCCTCTATAATACCCACCACCGATTTGCTTTTGCCTAATGATGAGTGATGTTGATTATCTTTCCATGTGTCTATTGGCCATCTGTATGTCTTCTTTGGAGAAATGTTTGTTTATGTCCTCTGTCCATTTTTAATTGGCTTTTTGTTTTTTGTTTGTTGAGTTGTATCAGTTCTTTATGTATTGTGGATACTAACCCTTTATTGGATATGTCATTTACAAATATCTTTTCCCATTGAGTAGGCTGCCTTTTAGTTTTGTTGTTTATTTCCTTCACTGTGCAGAAATGTTTTATTTTTATATAGTCCCAGTAGTTTATTTATTTATTTATTTTAAGATTTTATTTATTTATTTGGCAGGCAGAGGTCACAAATAGGCAGAGAGGCAGGCAGAGAGAGGTGGAAGCAGGCTCCCTGCTGAGCAGAGAACCCAATGTGGGCCTTGATCCCAGGATCCTGGGATCATGACCTGGGCCAAAGGCAGAGGCTTTAACACACTGAGTCACCCAGGTGCCCCTAGTCCCCATAGTTTATTTTGCTTTTGTTTCCCTTGCCTCCAGAGACATATCTAGAAAAATGTTGCTACAGCCAATGTCAGAGAAATTACTGCCTTTGGATTCTACTAGAATTTTTATGGTGTTAGGTCTCATATTTAGGTCCTTAGTCCATTTTGAGTTTACTTTTGTGCATGGTGTAAGAAAGTGGTCCAGTTTCCTTCTTTTGCATTTAGTTGTCCAGTTTTCCCTGTACCATTTGACTATATTTTCATCATTGCATATGTTTGTCTTAGACTATTAACCATATAATTGTGGGTTTATTTGTGGGTTCTCTATTCTGTTCTTTTGCTCTATGTGTCTATTTTTGTGCCAGTACCATACTATTTTAATTACTACCACTTTGTAATACAACTTAAGTCTGGAGTTATGATAGCTCTAGTTTTGCTTTTCTTTTTCAAAATTGTTTTGGCTATTCGAGGTCTTTTGTGGTTCCATACAAAGTTTAGGATTATTTGTTCCAGTTCTGTGAGAAACATTGTTACTATTTTGATAGGGATTGCATTGAATCTGTTGATTCCTTTAGGTAGTATAGACACTTTAACAATATTTTTTCTTCTAACCCCTGAGTTTTGTATGTCTTTCCATTTCTTTGCATCATCTTGAATTTCTTTCAACAATGTTGTATAGTTTTCCAAGTACATGTCTTTCACATCTTTGATTAAGTTTATTCCTAGATATTTTATTGTTTTGGTGCTGTTTTATTTTATTTTATTTTTAGAGAGAGAGAATACAAAGAGGGGCAGAGGGAGATGGAGAGAGAGAATCTTAATCAGGCCCCATGCCTAGCATGTAGCCCGATGTGGGGCTTGATTTTATGACCCTGAGATCATGACCTGAGCCAAAATCAAGAATTGCATGCTTAACTGATTGAACCACCCAGGTGCCCCTTATTATATTTTATTTTTTAAATTCTATTTTAAGTGATCTCTACACCCAATGTGGGACTCAAACTTAGAACCCCAAGATCAGGAGTCACATGCTCTACTGACTGAGCCAGCCATGCACTCCCCTGTTTTGGTGCAATTTTCGACTAGATTGTTTTCTTAATTACACTTTCTCCAGCTTCATTCATAGTGTATAGGAACTCAACAGATTCCTGCACAGTGATTTTGTATACTTAAGCTTTACTGAATTCATTCATCAGTTAGTAGTTTTTTTGGTAGAGTCTTAGGCATTTTCTGTATATAGTATCATGTCATCTGCAAATACGTATGGGTTTTACTTCTTCCTTACAAGTTTGGATGCCTTTTGTTTCTTTATGTTGTCTAATTGCTGTGGCTAGGACTTCCACTACTATGTTGAATAAAAGTGGTGAGAGTGGACATGCTTGTCTTTTTCCTGACCTTAGATGAAAAGCTCTCAGTTTTTCCCCATTGAGTCTGATGCTGGCTGTGGGTTTTTTTAAAATCAGGCCTTTATTATGTTGAGGTATATTCTCTCTAGACCTAGTACGCAGAGGGTTTTTATTGTGAATGGATCTTGTACTTTGCTGAATGCTTTTCCTGTATCTATTGAATTGACCTATGGGTTTTATCCTTCCTCTTATTGATGTGATGTATCACTTTGATTGTTTTGTGAATATTGAACCACCCTTGCATCACAGGAATAAATCCCACTTGATCATGGTGCATGATTTTTAAAAAATGTATTGTTGGATTCATTTTGCCAATATTCTATTGGGGATTTTTACATCTATATTCATGAGAGTTATTGACCTGTAGTTCTCTCTCTCTCTCTCTCTCTCTCTCTTTTTTTTTTTTGTGGTGTCTTTACCTGATTTTGGTATGTGGGTACTGTTGGCCTCATAGAATTAGTTTGGAAGTTCTCCTTCCTCTTCTACAAAATTTAGAACCTTAAAACAACAGCTGATTTATTATTTTTAATAATTCTTTTGGTCAAAAAGCATGATGGCTTACCTTTGATGTCAGCTGGGACAGATTTCCTGTGAAGATTTGAGAGGGCTAGAATATCCAAGATGTCTTATTCATATGACTGGCGCACTAACAGATTTGGCTGGAAGAAGCTCAAATAGGATGCTGGGGTGGCTGGGCCTCTCTATTTCATTGTAATCTCAAAGCCTCTGCCTCTCTATGTGGTCTTTCTATGTGGTTGCTGTATGTTATCACTCTGGTGGGGCAGCTAGACTTCTTTCATGACAACTTGGGGGTTCCCCAAAGTGTAGAAGTGGAGGCTTCCAGCTCTTCTAGAAGCTTAGACACTGAGCTGGCATAGCATCATTTCTGCCACATTTGAATGGTTAAAGTAAATCACAGTTTGGTTTGAATTCAGTGAGGGAGGAACTACTCAAAGGCCTGAATATCACTGGAGCCATTTTGGACATTATCTACCACAACCACAATATCATTATCATACTTAAAAACATATACAATAATTTCTTAATAACAGCAAATACCCAGTTGGCATGTATAAGTTTCGCACTTATTCATGTGACTCACTTGTTCATGTCTTAGCTGAAGTTTTGTCCCAAACAGACAAAAAGCTCTGTAGAGGTAGTTTATTTAAGAGGTGATCCCAGAGAGCAGGAATGAAGTATAAAAGGAGTGTTAACAAAGGAAGAGGAGGCCAATACAGGAAGGTATAAGTAAGTTGGACGTTGCTAAGGTAAGAGGTATGTGATCTTGGTAAACTTCTTAGTTGCCTCTTGAAATACATCTTATAATTGTCTGCTTAAGAGACATATCAGGGAAAGAGTTACCCAATAACTCCCATGTCTCATTAGTCAAGATAATCCCATATGCTTTAATTGTCCCACACTTGCAGTTTGTACTTGCTTGAGTGTCTATTGGTATATGAGTTGTCCCATGATTTAGAATCAGAGAAGCTTCTGGCAGGAAATGAGATATGCACTGCCAAGGGCCAAGGCGAGTCCCTGTCTGATAATAAGAGCATATATATGCAATGGCTAAAATAAGAAAAGGAGCCTCCTTGAAGTATACAAACAATATGCCCAAAACATCTTATACATACTTGTTTTATAGTTTGTTAATATGTCTCTTAAGTCTCTTTTAATCTCTAGGTTCCTGCTCCCTCTCTGATCTTTTTCTTTGTAAATTATTTGTTAAAGAAACGTGGTCAGTTGTCCTATAGATTTTTCAGAGTCAAGGGTTCGTTAGTTGGATTCCTATGATGTCGTTTAATATGCTGCCCTGCCCTATGTTTCATATAAATCAATAATTTTAAAGGCTTTGGCTAACCTGAGATTTAAATTTGTATAGGAAGTCAGGATAAATGCTTCTATTTTTCACTATTTATTTATTTATTTATTTATTTATTTATTTATTTTCACTAAGTTCCTATTTTCCAAATAATATTTTGATTCTCTATCATCTTCCAAAGATTTTTTTTCAAATATCAATATGAAATCTTGGATTTAGACCTATTTGGTATTGGCATTTATAGTTCATTGCAATAATGATTCTGGAATCCTCTTCAAATTGGCTTCCAAGTTTCTTTGATATGACCCAGTTGTCAATGATACTTTTTTGCATTCTGTATGACAAGAAATTCTAACCCCAAATCTGAAATCAGCCATTTCTCCAAGGAGCCCTAGTTCCTTCTGGGGGGAAATGGTATTTAGAGACCCCAGTTGAGGTCCTATGGGTATTCATTCCTACTGCATTGTGATTATTACAAGGAATTTTCAGGGATATATCTATATGTAATGATAACATACCTAATGAAATCATGCTGATTCTTCAATTAAATTCTTTAATTCAGAACTATATGACTTTTTCTTAATTTCATTGATCTGTATCTCCTTTTTTCCCAAGTTGAAAATCCAAGTTTCTACTGATATCAATAAAATCACTCACAATACACACATGCAACAGTCTTAGAATTAAACTGTTTAATGTTTTAAAATTTATTTGATTTTTTGTAGCTCTTTGTGACTTAAGACATGTCTTTTTTTAAAACATTGTAATTTTATTTTATTTTAATTTTTAAAAAGATTTTATTTATTTATTTGACAGAGAGAGACAGCAAGAGAGGGAGCACAAGCAGGGGGAGTGGGAGAGGGAGAAGCAGGCTTCCCGCTGAGCAGGGAACGCCAGGCAGGGCTTGATCCCAGGATGACCAGATCATGACCCTAGCTGAAGGCAGATACTTAATGACTGAGCCACCCAGGCACCTCTTAAGATATATCTTAAAAAGGTTATAGTCAATTTTTGTGTTTTAAAGACTTTCAAAAAATTTCCTTCTGTGTCATTAAGCCACCAACTGTCATACAGTTAGATTTATTTATTTAATTTTGGTTTTGTTTTTAAAGATTGCTCTTATAAAAAATGAGTTTTGTTTTAAAATTATATAAAATATTCTGTATTCCCAGGTCAAATCCATAAAAAAAGGCATTTTTAGACAGAAAAATCAAGATATAACCCACCATATCTGCTTCCCTCACAGTTTGCTCCCTTTCCTTAGGTAAACTGTGGTTGCAAATGGCAAGATTTTATTCTTTTCTACAACTGAGTAATATTCCATAATATATATATTTTTTCTTTATCCATTCACCTATCAATGGACACTTGGGCTGTTTCCATGTCTTGGCTGTTGTAATAATGTTGCAATAAATATAGGGGTGCAGATATCTTTTATAATTTGTGTTTTCATGTTCTTTGGGTAAATACCCAATAGTGGAACTGTTGGATCATATGGTATTTCCATTTTTAGTTTTTTGAGGGGTCTCCATACTGTTTTCCACAGTGGCCATACCAATTTATATTCCCACTAATAGTGCATGATTGTTCCCTTTTCTCCACATCCTTGTCTTTTTCATTCTGGGAGATGTAAGGTGGTATCTCATTGTGGTTTTGACTTGCATTTCCTTTATGATTAGAGATGTTGAGCATCTTTTTATATGACTGTTGGCCATCTGTATGTCCTCTTTGGGAAAATGTCCATTTAGGTCCTCTGCCCACTTTTTAATTGGATTACTTATTTTTTTGAAGTTCAGTTGTATAAGTTCTTTATATATTTGGGGCATTAACCCCTTATTGTGTATACTATTTGCAAATATCTTCTCCCGTTAAATAAGTTGCCTTTTTGTTTTGTTGATGATTTCCCTCACTGTGCCAAAGCTTTTTATTTTGGTGTGGTTCCAATACCTTGCTTTTGCTTTTGTTTCCTTTGCCAGAGGAGACATATGTAGAAAATATTTCTATGGCTGATACCAAAGAAATTACTGCTTATGTTTTCTTCTAGGAATTTTATGGTAAGTTTATATACTTCTGATTCTTACTGTATATGCTAGGGAGGATATATCTTTGTGTATTTCAATAAATGTTTGTTTCTGCTTCATTGAGAAATTGGATAAGGGACATATGCCAATATAGAAAGCTTGGCTGTTCATATTATGAACTGTGCTAGTGCACTGGAATTATAGATAGTATAAATTACCCACCCCTTATTTTTCTAGGAAATAGATTGACTATGCCTAAATATTATAATTATATGTAAATGAGACTCTACTTGCAGTCTGAAGATAATGAGACATGTTTGTTTGTTTTTTATTAGGACTTTATTTTTAGAGCAGTTTTAGGTACACAGAAAAACTGAGGGGGAAGGTACAGAGAATTTCCACATGCCCCCTGCTGAGCTGGCTGTTATCACTAAGCTGGCACAATATTGGTATAGACCAGAGAGTGACAGGAGTTTCAGTGATAGCCCAGACACTCAGATCAGGAGCACGTTAGCCATTTATGAAAGAGCCTATTTTATTTCTCACTATGTGAAAACCAACAAATTTTACAGAAACAGAGGGAGAAAATTCTCCCTTAAGCACAATAAGAACAATGCTATGACCTCACACATAGACAGCTCTTGACATTTTACAAATTACTTTCATACACACCATCTCATTAGATCCTTTTAAAGCCCTGGAGAATAGCAGGACAAATGGTATTATTCCCTTTTCACGGTCGGGGAATTAGAGATTCAGATATGGATCTTTCCCAAAGACCCATGGCAAGTTTATTATAGAAGGGGATAAGAATTCAGGTCACCTGACTCCTAGGTCAGGTTCCCCCCCCCCCCAGCATACCTCCCTCGTTGGATTCCAGGGCAGGACTGGGAGAGGGGGTCTCTGGGGAGATGGAGATGGAGGCAGCAGGATATGATGCACTCAGAACAGGATCAGAGGAACTGGGCTAGCCCTCCCAGTTCAACACATATGGCCGTGTGATCTTTGACATTCATTGGCTCCCTCTGAGCAGCACTGTCCTCATGTGTTAAATGGGGACAATAAGAGTTCCTCCATCTTTGGATTTTCGCAAAGATTAAGTTAATGTGTGCGTGGAAGCTGTGGCAGAGCGCCGTTGCCCGGCACCGAGTGTGTCCTTAATGAGTAGCTGCCTGTCTCTCCCTCACTGTAGACCAGAGGCTTAGGGTGTTTCCCAAGCACCCCTGCGCCTGGCTCTCCCGTGATGGCGGGGTGCCTGGGCCTCTGGTGTGGAAGCACAGCCTGCTGCAGCCTGTGGAGAGACAGGAGAGTGCCACGGAGAAGCAGCAGCCAGAGGCACACCCCCGGGAACCCGTTGTGGTCCTGTTTCCTCTCTGTTCCTCACTGCCTGGACCTTCATATGAAACAACTGTCTTATTTTTTCCTTCCTGAGGCAGTGAATACAGTGAGAGTTCAACCACAAACCATTTCTCCCATTCCAAGAGGAGTTAAAATTCTCCATTTAAAAAAAATCTGATGAAAATAACAAAAATGAAATAGAAACAGTCATGAAATTTATGTGGAGTTATAACTAGATTTAGTGTGCACCTGGCACAACAAAGCCACTGCAGTCTTCCTCCATAGATCACCTTCTCTCTGGAGCAGCATTTATACAGGTGCTTCAAAATTCCTTCTGAAGATACAAGACAAGATAAATTGAAAATCAGTATGATTTTTAAAGAAATGAAGAATATCTTATAAACAAATGTCTGACTTCAATTAGCATAATGAGCAAAACCCAAAACCAGATTTGTTGTTTCAAACACCTTGTCACCTATAATTTCCATGACAAGAAATTACACAAAATCTTGGTACCCATTCTGGGTCCTTCCTAATAGAGTCACTCAGAAACCATGAATCTTTTTCAAGATTTGGAGCTATTTACATTTCCAGCTGTGACATTTTATGAGGGGAAAGAAATGAAGGTTTTCTTTTCCCCTTATAATGATAAAAATTCTTTAATAAAGAATTTTACTATTTAAATATTATTTTAGGGATGCCTAGGTGGCTCAGTCTGTTAAGCTTCTGCCTTCAGCTCAGGTCATGATCTCAGGGTCCTGGGACTGAGCCCCCAATTGGGCTCCCTGCTCAGCAGAGAGCCTGCTTTTCCCTCCTATTCATGTGCTTTCTCTCTCCCAATCTCTCTCTCTAAAAGAAATAAGTATAATCTTTAAAAAAAATAATCTTATCTAGGCACCTGGGTGGCTCAGTGGGTTAAAGCCTCTGCTTTCAGCTCAGGTCATGATCCCAGGGTCCTGCATCGGGCTCTCTGCTCAGCAGGGAGCCCGCTTCCTCCTCTCTCTCTCTCTCTGCCTGCCTCTCTGCCTACTTGGGATCTCTGTCTGTCAAATAAATAAATGAAAAATCTTTAAAAAATTATCTTATATGTATAACTATGAAGTTTCTCATCCCTAATCTCCATCATCATTAATGGTATATGCTATTTTAGACTGTTGTAGGCTTTCAGTAGACAAACATTTTAAAGATGAATGTTTTAAAAAAGAAGAAGATGTACTTATTTTAGAGAGAGTGCAAGAGTAGAGTGAGGGGCAAAGAGGGAAGGAGAGAATCCTTAACCAGACTTCCTTCTGAGTGTGGTACCCAGTGCAGGGCTGGATTCCAGAACCCTGGGATCATGGCCTGAGCTGAAATCAAGAGTTGGATTCTTTAACTGACTGAGCCACTCAGATACCCTGAATGCTTTGTTTTCTAATGGTTCTGTTTGAGATTCCCTTCCACCAGACCCTATTCTCAACTCCCTCTCCACCCCCAAAGTTTAGCACATAGATGTTCACTGAATGTCGTAATTACACATTGCCCCTAGTAGAAAGCTCAGACTAGTGAGGAAACTGTGTTAGGTTATTTCTAAACATAGACTGTAATCCTAAAAGTCACGAGACCTAGTAGTTTAAATCTTTAATATTTGTATGGAGGAAAAAACTGAAAACATAAAAAGGTCACCTGATGCAATTACTAGCTATGGGACCTGAACAAGTTACTCCTTTGAGTCTTAGTTTCCTCACTTGTAAAACTGGATAATAATAGGGGTACCTGAGTGGCTCAATCAGTTAAGCATCCAACTCTTGGTTTCAGCTCAGGTCATGGTCTTGCAATTGTGAGATCGAGCTCCTCATTGGGCTCTGGGCTCAGTGCAGAGTCTGCTTCAAATTCCCTCTCCCTCTCCCTCTCTCTCTCTCAAATAAATAAAATCTAAAAAGAGAAAAAACTGGATAATATCATCCTATCTTATGGACTGTCTGGGCATCATAGGAGATAACATATATAACATAGCTAACGAAATCCCTGGCATATAGACAGTAGGTAGTAGGGATTATCACTAGTTTTTGCATATAACAACTAAGTCTCTCCCTCGTATTGGCTGATGAATCTATCCCATACCATCGTGCAAATGTCACCCCAACCCCAATGCTACTGACTTTATTTTGAATTTTTGAATTTAGCCAATCAGTGCTTTTCACAAATTAAATTTATTTGCAGACACTACAGGTAGTGATGTTATTTAAATATCTAGCATCAATGGAGGAAGCTCTTGGAATCCAAACTGGAAAAAGAAGAGTTTGGAGAAGGGAGTTAGGTTATCCAAATAGGCATATAGAGGGAGTTGACTGGATCTGGGATTGTAATCTCTGATATCCCACAGGGGCAGGAGATTAACATAAATCTATGAATCTGGTTAAACTAATGCCTTGGGGAAGTTAAGATGGTAGAGGACTGGGGGACCCTAATCTTGTCTTGTCCCTCCAACACAGCTAAATAGTTACCAAATCATTCTGAACACCCAAGAAATCAACCAGAGGTCCGAGAGAACAAAGACTGCAAGTCTACAAGTAGAAAAAAAAAAAAACACCTTTTGGAAGGTAGGAGGTGCAGAGAGTTGATGTGGGGGGAGATATAGTTGTGGATACAGTGGCAAGGAGGGAGACTACTTATGGCGGCTACTGCAAATTATTAGAAATAGCAGAGCACAAAATCTGAACTTTTAGAAATCTGTTTACCATGGGGGTTGTACCTGGCTTAAAGGTGCTCTGGTGGCAAACTGGGAAAGAATCCCAAGTGGTCTGTGGATCCCCTGGGTCACAAGAAGAATGGGTGGCACCTAAGTGCTGCCCTGTTCCCAGGCATGGGGGCATGGAAGCCAGCTGAGAGCAGCAGGTCCTGGTGCCGGCTTTCTGCTCTATTTTGCCATAAACTGTGAACTGCTGCATGGTCATGCCTCTGCTTTCCTGGGATGCACCTGGCAGCAAAAGTGTGGTGAGACCCTCCCTCAGAAAAACAGTGAGATCCACACCTCAGGAGTCCCTAAAATTTGGAGTTTTGAAACTCAGTTGTGCACCAGAGATAAAGAAGCTGAACACAGGCAGAGCAAATGCAAGGTACTGATGGAAACCAAGGATACAAGAGTGATTGATTGCTCTTCTGTGAGGGCTCACTGAAGAGTGGGGGGTGCAAACTTTCAGCTGTGGGGCTAGAGGGGGTGGTGCACCATATTCATCCTGCCCATCAGCGCTGAAAACCTTTAGGGAACAAAAACCTAGTGGAGGCCTAAGGCATTCACAGCAAGGCCCACCCTCCTGAGCCCTGGAGGCACATTTCCTTTGAAACAAGTCAGCCTGAGAACCAGTGTAGCAGGCTTCTCTCCCAGAAGCCCAGTACCAACAACTCCTTTGCACCAAGTTTACTGATCATAGAGTGCTACAAAGCTTCAGCCCTAGGGGAAAAATAAGATCTATCTTTCTGCTTACTTTTACTTTTTTTTTTCATTAAATTTCTTTTTTTGCCAATTCCTTTAAAAATTTTTGTTATCAATTTTTAAAATATATATAAATATATATATTTATTTTGTTTAATTTTATTTTATTTTGGGATCTAGATTCTTTTATTTTTTAAAGATTTTATTTATTTATTTGATAGATCACAAGTAGGCAGAGAGAGAGGGGAGGGGGAAGCAGGCTCGCCGCTGAGTAGAGTCTGGTGCCGGGGCTCGATACCAGGACCCTGGGATCATGACCTGAGCTGAAGGCTTTGACCCACTGAGCCACCCAGGTGCCCCTAGATTCTTTTAACAAGCGGAACAAAATATACCCAGGGTCTAGTTTTTTTGTTTTGGATTTTTGGGTTTTCTTGTTTTGTTTTCTTTTTCTTTTTCTTTTCCTTTCTGGACAAAATGAAGAGATGAAAAAATTCACCCCAGAAGATAGAATAAGAAGTAGTACTCATGGCCAGGGATTGAATCAATAGAGATATAAATAAGATGTCCGAACTAGAATTTAAAACACCAATTTTAAAGAGACTAGCTGGACTTGAAAAAAGCACAGAAGACACTAGAGAATCCCTTACTGCAGAATCCCTTACTGCAAGACCTAAAATCTAGTTAGATCAAAATTAAAAATCCTATAACTGAGATGCAATCCCAAAGGGATTCCCTGAAAATGAGAATCGACAAAGTAGAAGCATCAGATATAGAAGCTAAAATTATGGAAAATAATGAAGCTGAAAAGAAGAGGGAAAGAAAGGTAATGCAACATGAAGGTAGACTTTGGGAACTCAGTGACTTATTAAAATATAATAACATTTGTATCATAGGAGTCCCAGAAGACAGAAAAGGGGGCAGAAGGTTTATTTGAACAAATAATAACTGAAAACTTCCCTAATCTGGGAAAGGACACAGTCATCAAAATCTAAGAAGCACAAAGAACTCCCAGTAAAGTCAACACAAGCTGACCATCACCTAAGCACATTATAGTCAAATTTCTAAAATACACAGATAAGGGAAGAATCCTGGAAGTGGCAAGGGGAAAAAAAGTCCTTTACCTACAAGGGAAGACAGATCAGGTTTGCAGCAGATTTGTCCACCAAAACTTGGCAGTCCAGAAAGGAAAGACAGGAAATATTCAATGTGCTAAATGGGAAAAATATGTAGCCAAGACTATTCTATCCAACAAGCCTGTCATTCAGAATAGAAGGAGAGATAAAGAGTTTCCCAGACAAACAAAAACTAAAGGAGTTTGTGACCATGAAACTAGCCCTACAAGAAATGTTAAAAGGGGATTCTTTGAGAGAAGGGGGAAAAAAAAGTCCAAAAGCAAGAAAGACTAGAAAGGACCAGGGAACATCAACAGAAACACCAACTCTACAGGTAACACAATGGCACTAAATTCATTTCTTTCAATAATTTTTCTGAATGTAAATGGACTAAATGCTTCAATCAAAAGACATAAGATATCAGAATGGATTAAAAAAAAAAAAAAAACAAGATCCGGGGTGCCTGGGTGGCTCAGATGGTTGGGCATCTGCCTTTGGCTCGGGTCGTAATACCAGGTTCCTGGGATCGAGCCCCACATCGGGCTCCCTGCTCAGTGGAGAGTCTGCTTTCTCCTCTGCCTCTCTCCCCTTCTCGTGCTCTCTTTCTCTCTCAAATGAATAAATAAAAAATCTTAAAAAAAAACAACAAGATCCATCTATATGTGGCCTACAAGAGACCCATTTTAGACCTAACGACATCTGCAGACTGAAAGAGAGAGGATGGCAAACCATCTATCATGCTAATGGATGTCAAAAGAAAACCAGAGAAACCATGCATATTCAGACAAACTAGATTTTAAAACAAAGACTGCAACAAGACAGGAAGAAGCACACTCTATCATACTTAAGGGGTCTACCCATCAAGAAGATTTAACAATTGTGAATATGCCCCCAACTTGGAAGCACACAAATATTAATAATAAATAAATTAATAATAAACATAAAGAAACTCATTGATAATAACATAATAATAGTAGGGGACTTTAACCACACACTTAGAGCAATGGACAGATCATCTAAGCAGAAAATCAACAAAGGAACAATAGCTTTGAATAACATACTGACTGGATGGACTTAACAAATATATTCAGAGCATTTCATCCTAAAGCAGCAGAATTCACTTTTTTTTTGAGTGTACATGGAATATTCTCCAGAATAGAGCACATACTGGGTCACAAATCATCCCTGAGTACAAAAAGATTGAGATCATGCCATGCATATTTCAGACCACACACTATGAAACTTGAAGTCGACCACAAGAAAATATTTGGAAAGACCACAAATACATGGAGGTTAAAGAAAATTCTACTAAAGAATAAATGGGTTAACTGGAAAATGAAAGAAGAAATTTTTAAAAATACATGGAATGAAATGAAAATGAAAACACAACAGTATAAAACCTTTGGATACAGCAAAGGCAGTCCTAAGAGGGAAGTATGTTGCAATACAGGCCTACCTCAAGAAGCAAGAAACATCTCAAATACACAACCTAACCTTACATCTAAATGGAGAATGAACAGCAGATAAAGACTAAAACTAGCAAGAGAAGTGAAATAATAAAGATTAGAGCAGAAATCAATGATCTAGAAATAAAAAAAAAGTAGAACAGATCAGTGAAACTAGGAGTTGGTTCTTTGAATTAACAAGGCTGATAAACCCCTAGCCAGAGTTATCAAAAAGAAAAGAAAAAGGACCCAAATTAATAAAATCATGAATGAAAGAGGAGAGATCACAACCAACACTGAAGATATGCAATTATAAGAAATTATTATGAACTATTATATGCCAACAAATTGAGCAATCTGGAAGAAATGGATGCATTCGTAGAAATATATAAACTACAAAAACTGAAACACGAAGAAATAAAAAATTTGAACAGACCCATAACCATCAAAGGATTAGAATCAGTAATCAAAAATCTCCCAACAAACAAGAGTTCAGGACCAGATGGCTTCCAAGAGGAATTCTACCAAACATTTAAAGAAGAATTAATACATATTCTTCTGAAACTGTTCAAAAAAGTTGAAATGGAAGGAAAACTTCCAGAGTCATTCTATGAGGCCAGCATTACCTTGATCCCAAAACCAGACAAATACCCTACTAAAAAGGGGAATTACAGACTGGGATCCCTGATGAATGTGGATGTAAAAATTCTCGCTAAGATACTGGCTAATAGGATCCAACAGTACATTAAAAGGATTATTCACCACAACCAAGTGAGATTTATTCCTGGGATGCAAGGGTGATTCAACATTCGCAAATCGATCAACATGATACACCACATCAATAAAAGAAAGAATAAGAACCATATGATCCTCTCAATAAATGTAGAAAAAGCATTTGATAAACTATGGCATCCCTTCTTGATAAAAACCCTTGATGGGGCTCCTGGGTGGCTCAATGGATTGGACCGCTACCTTCGGCTCGGGTCATGATCTCAGGTTCCTGGGATCGAGTCCCACATTGGGCTCTCTGCTCAGCAGGGAGTCTGCTTCCCTCTCTTTCTCTCTACCTGCATCTATGCCTACTTGTGATCTCTGTCAAATAAATAAATAAAATCTTAAAAAAAAAAAAACCCTTGAGCAAGTAGGGGTAGAAGGAATATGCCATGCCCTAGATCATGATCCCAAGGTCCTGAGATCAAGCCCCACATTAGGTTCACACTCAACATGGTGTCTGCTTAAGATTCTCTTCTTCCTCTGCCCCTCCTGCCCTGCTTGCTCTTTCTCTGTCAAACAAACAAACAAATAAATAACAAAAGCATTTACAATTGTTCAAAAAACAATAAAATACTTATGAATAAACTAAACCAAGGAGTGAAAGACCTGTAGTCTGAAAATTAAAACACTGATGTAAAAAACTGAAGATGATACAAAAATGACAGGATATTCCATGCTTATGGGTTGGAAGAACAAATATTATTAAAGTGTCTGTACTACCCAAAGCGATCTATAGATTTGATGCAATCCCTATCAAAATATCTATAGCTTTTTTCACAGAACTGGAACAAATAATCCTAAAATTTGTGTGAAACCATGAAAGACCCTGAAGAGCCAAACCAATCTTGAAAAAGAAGAACAAAACTGGAGTCATCACAATCCCAGATTTCAAGATATCCCACAAAACGGTAGTAATTAAAACAGTATGGTGGGTGCCTGGGTGGCTCAGTGGGTTGGGCCGCTGCCTTCGGCTCAGGTCACGATCTCGAGGTCCTGGGATCGAGTCCCACATTGGGCTCTCTGCTCGGCAGGGGGCCTGCTTCCTCCTCTCTTTCTCTCTCTCTGCCTGCCTCTCTGCCTACTTGTGATCTCTCTGTCAGATAAATAGATAAAATCTTTAAAAAAAAAAAAACCAGTATGGTACTGGCACAAAAATAGACACATAGATCAATAGAATAGAATAGGGATCCCAGAAAGAAACCCATGATTATGTGGCTAATAGTCTATGACAAAGGAGGCAAGACTACGCAATGGGAAAAATACAGTTTCTCCAACAAACGGTGTGGGGAAAACTGGACGGCTACAGGCAAAAGAATGAAATGGGGCCACTTTCTTACACCATACACAAAAATCAACTCAAAATAAATTAGAGACTTGAACATAAGACCTGAAGCCCTAAAACTCCTAGAAAACATAGGGAGTAAGCTCCTCCTTGACTTTAGACTTGGTGATGAATTTTTGGATTTGATACCAAAAGCAAAGGCAGCAAAAGAAAAAATAGGCAAGTAGAACTATATCAAACTACAAAGCTTCTGTACAGCAAAGGAGACCATCAGCAAGATGAAAAGACAACCTACTAAATGAAGAAAATATTTACAAATCATATTTCACAAGGGACTAATATCCAAGATATATAAAGAATTCATATAACTAAAAACCAAAAATATAGTCCTGTTTAAAAATGGACAGAGGATCTGGGGTGCCTGGCTGGCTCAGTCAGTGGAGAATGTGACTCTTAATCTTGGGGCTTTGAGTTCAAGCCCCATGTTGGGTGTGGAGGCTACTTAAAATTTTAGAAATGAAATAAAATCTTAAATAAATAAAAATAAAATCAGCTGCTTTAAAAAAAAATAGCCAGAGGATCTGAACAGACATTTTTCCAAAGAAGAAATCCAGATGGCCAACAGACATGTGAGAAGACGGTTGGCATCACCCATCATCAGGGAAATGCAAATCAAAACCACAGTGAGGGGCGCCTGGGTGGCTCAGTGGGTTAAAGCCTCTGCCTTCGGCTCGGGTCATGATCCCAGGGTCCTGGGATCGGGCCCTGCATCGGACTCTCTGCTCAGCGGGAAGCCTGCTTCCCCCTCTCTCTCTGCCTGCCTCTCTGCCTACTTGTGATCTCTGTCTGTCAAATAAATAAATAAAATCTTAAAAAAAAAAAACACAGTGAGATGTCACCTCACACCTGTCAGAATGACTGTGATAAAAACAAACAGACAAACAAAACAAAAACAAAAAACAAAAAACAAGTGTTGGAGACAATGTGGAGAAAAGGGAACCTTTGTGCACTTTTGGTGAGAATGTAAACTAATGCAAATTTCTTAAAAAAAAAAAAAAAGAAAAACAGAAGTACCATATGATCCTGCAATACCACTTCTGGGTATATATCCAAAGAAAGGGAAGACAATAAGTGGTAAAGATATTTACATTCAGGGGCACCTGGGTGGCTCAGTGCGTTGGGCCTCTGCCTTTGGCTCAGGTTATGATCTCAGAGTCCTGGGATTGAGCCCCGCATCGAGCTCCCTGCTCAGAGGGAGGCCCGCTTCCCCCTCTCTCTCTGCCTGCCTCTCTGCCTACTTGTGATCTCTCTCTCTCTCTCTTTTTCAAATAAATAAATAAATAAAATCTTTTTTTAAAAAAGATTTACATTCACATATTCTTTGCAGCATTATTTACAATAGCAAGGATATGGAAGAAACCTAAGTGTCCATTGATGGATGAATAGATAAAATGTGATTTTACATACACACACAAGAGAATATTGGTCATAGAAAGAAGGAAACTTTGGCATTTGTGACAATATGAATGGACCTTGAGGGCATTAGGCTAGTGAAATAAGTCAGAAAAAGACAAATACTGTATGGTGTCACTTACTCGTGGAATCTAAAAACAAGCAAAAAATATTTCAAGCTCATAGATACAAAGAACAGAGTGGTGATTGCCAGAGCAGCGGTCGGGATCAGGGGATGGGCAAAATGGGTGAAAGGGTTCAAAAGATACAAACTTTCAGTTATGAAAGACATCAGTCGTGGATATAATGAACAGCCTGGTGAATGCAGTTAATAAGATGGTGTTGTAAGGTGTTTATGTTTCAAGGAGAATGGAACGATCAACAGAACAACAGAGCAGTGCTGACACTGTATCTGATAATGATCCTGATGACGAAGAGATAGAAAGTCTATTCTAAGGAGTACTCTAAGTAGAGTTTTAAAAGGGCAAGTACGCAAAAATATCTCTAACTGTGGCCACAAGAAATGTGATGGCAGCAAGGTAGGGAGGGGGCTTGATGTGTTCCCACATAGTCATTAAACACATACCAATATTTTTGCCACATTATGTATATAATAATTGTCTAAGACATTTAAAAACAAGTTCTTAAAAACGGCATATTTGTGTATTTTTATATTATGAACATATAATGTGTTATTTGCTTCAGGGGTACAGGTCTGTGAACCATCAGGCTTACACAGGTCACAGCACTCACCATAGCACACACCCTCCCCAATGTCCATCACCCAGCCACCCCATCCCTCTCACCCCAAAATCTCCTGACTGGCCTCCCAGCTTCAACTGTCCCCCACCCCTACACTCCTCAAAGCAGCCAGACTCACTGGCTTAACATTTAGGGGGATTTATTATACTTCATATTCAGTATCACAAATTTGAACTTCACCCATGATTTCATATTTTTCAGCCCTTCTATTGAGGTAAACATTTTTAGGGTACCATGTTGCTTTAATGCAAGATGATACAGTTGAAATAAAACTGTAATGTGGATGTTTTGTAAGGCCAGCGTGCAGGTCCAGTCTGGTGACCACAGGAAGTCACCCCTCACCCCTGTCTATGGGAAAGCCAGTCCTTTGCTGATTACATCACTGTTGCCTGTGGTGAGCTTGTAGAACTCACACTTTTCCTTTCTGGCTTCCAAGTCTTCCATCTTACTACCAGAATTAAAGGTTAATATTTCAAATAAAGCAAAGATACACTTTCTTTCAGTCCTGCCCAATCTCATCCCCTTCAGTTCTCATCTGTCTCAATCATGATAGTCCAGCCGTGTTTTTCTACTTTTACCATGCACCGGCTCACACACTCACCAGAGCCCCACCACACCCCCATCTACCCACATTGTTTGTAAGGGGAGGATTAGTTTTGTGTTTTCCAGGGTCCGGTGGAATATCTTCTCCCTCCATCCATGGAGATCCTGAGCTACGTGTGGCCTAGATACCTGCTTTAAAACTTAAAAGGTGAGACTTGCACACACGAATCAGAGACCATTATTTCTTTAAGAACCAAATAACTTTATTTAAACCAAATTAACTTTATTCGTGGAAAAACTGGAAGAACTGGAACCTTTTGAAGAAGCAATATGGCAATAAGCATGCTCGGCATGGTGATCAGGCCAAGTCACCATGCGCCCTGGGGCTACGGGGAAACAGTCAACTCAGTACTTTTTGTCGCCGTCGCCCAGGGTGAGCTTGTCAAACAGGTACTCTGCCAGGCCGGCTTCGGGGGCCCCCATCTTGCGCAGGCTGGTGACATAGCCCCCCAGCTCTTTGATGGCCTCGACTTGCTCGTGCAGGTAGTGGCTCTCCAGGAAGTCGCACAGCTGGGCGTCGTTCTTGTCGGTGGCCAGCTGGTGCAGGTCGAGCAGGCTCTGGTTCACGCTCTTCTCCAGGTGCAGGGCGCTCTCCATGGCCTTCAGGCCGCCCTCCCAGTCGTCGCGGTCCGGCTTCTTGATGTCGCGGAGGCGGAGGCGGCCCCCGCGCTGGTTCTGCAGCTCCATCAGCTTCTCGGCGTGCTGGGTCTCCTTGCGGGACCGGCGCATGAAGAAGCGGGCGAAGTGCTTCAAGGCCACGTCGTCGCGGTCGAAGTAGAAGGCCATGGACAGGTACACGTAGGAGGCGTAGAGCTCCAGGATGATCTGGCTGTTGACGGCGGCCTCGCAGTCGGGGTGGTAGTTCTGCCGCACTTGGGAGAGCAGCGGGGTGGCCATGGCTGGCGGCCCGGGCACCAGGGCGAAGGCGAAGGCGGCGCGGAGGCGAGGGCTGCAGGGCCGAAGGCGGTGGCGGGTAGCAGGTCCTCAACGCCTTTTCGGGGAGGGCGACGAGGGAGGCCGGTGATGATGGCGGGAACCTCCGGGAACTGTCGGAGTGGAAGAGGAGGGCACCCTCAGATGACGGTAGGGTCCGGCTGCCGCTCTGCATTGAGATAGGGAATGGGGTCCGCTAAGGGGGGTAGAGGAGGGAGGATCAGTTACCTTCCCCGGGGGAGGAAGTACGGGGTGGCGGGGAAGGGGAGAAGACGGCCAGGGGGCCCGGCGTGAGCACTGTGTTCCAGATTCCGTCGTCAGAGCCGGGGTGAGGCAGGGTGACTCTGTTATGAGCATATGACATCTATTAAATTTTTAATTTTGCCACAATATTTCTGTTTTCCAAGGATTTGCTCCTGCTTTCAAATTACTCCCTTTTATAGCACCCTGTTCTCCTTTTAAACCTCCTTGTCCTCCTTAAAAATTTTGAAAACATTTGGACTTTTTGATAAAGTTCTGTTTCTCCTCTAATTTATATACAAATTAACACATATATATAATTGTATGGTTTGTCATGATTTTCACTTTCCTGGAGTACTTAAAACTTTGAATATTCATATTTAGTAATAAGAGGCTTGTTTGATTAGCTTAGGTAATTAACATAGTTCTAAGGTACAGGTGTGATGTCTGTTTGACTAACAGGCTTCTCATCTGAATGGGGGACAGAGTGTGTCAATAAAGGTGCATTTTATCTTTGTGATACATGGTTTGGGGCTTGCAAGTAGGATAGGGACGATTGCAAATGCCAAAATCTTGCCATTTTTCTTCTTTTTTTTTGAAGTTCTTTTTTTAAAAAATTTTTAAAAGATTTTATTCATCCATTTGGCAGAGCGAGACACACTGAGAGAGGGAACACAAGCAGGGGTAGTGGGAAAAGGAGAAGCAGGCTTCCCACTGAGCAGGGAGCCCAATGTGGAGCTCCATCCCAGGACCCCAGGGGTCATGACCTAAGCCAAAGGCAGACACCTAATGATTGAGCCACCCAGGTGCCCCTCAAGTTCTTATTTAAATTCCAGTTAGTTAACAGGTGGTTTCATATTAGTTTCAGGTGTAGAGTTAGTGATTCATCACTTACATATAACATCAGGTGCTCATCACAAGTGCTGTCCTTAATGCCCATCACTCATTTAATCCATCCACCTGCCCATCTCACCGCCAGTAACCCTCAGTTTGTTCTCTATATTTAAGAGTCTGTTTTATATTTTGCCCTCTTTTGTTTTTCCCCCATGTTCATCTGTCTTCTTTCTTAAACTCCACATGTGAATGAAATCGTTACAGTGTTTGCCTTTCTCTGGCTTCATTTAGCATTATACGCTCTGGCTCCATCCATGTTGTTGCAAATGGCAAGATCTCGTTCCTTTTATGGTGAAGTAATATTCCATTTTACATATATACCACATCTTTATCCATTTACTAGTCGATGGACTTTTGGACTCTTTCCATAATTTGGCTGTTGTTGATAATGCTGCTGTAACATTGGGGTGCATGTATCCCTCAAATCAGTATTTTTGTATCCTTTGGGTAAATACCCAGTTGTGTAATTGCTGGACTGTAGGGTAGTTCTATTTCTAACTTTTTGCAGAAATTCCATACTCTTTTCCACAGTGGCTGTACCAGTTTGCATTTCCAGCAACAGCTGAAAAGGGTTCCTTTATCTCCGCATCCTCACAATACTTGTTTCTTGTGTTGTTGATTTTAGCCGGTCTGACACATGTGAAATGATGTCGCATTGTTGTTTTCATTTGCATTTTGCTGATAATAAGTGATATTGAGCCTCTTTCTATGTGTCTCTTGGCCATCTGATGTCTTCTTGGGAGAAATGGCTATTCTTCTGCCCATTTTAAATTGGCTTCTTTTTTGGGTGCTGAGTTATATCAGTTCTTTATAGATTTTGGATACTCACCGTTCATTGGATATGTCATTTGCAAATACCTTCTTCCTCTGAGCAGTGTTGCCTTTTAGTTTTGTTGTTTGTTACTTTCACTGTGCAGGAGCTTTTTATTTTGGTCAAGTTGAATAGTTTATTTTTGCTTTTGTTTCCCTTGTTTCAGGAGACTATCTAGAAAAATGTTGCTACAGCTTATGTCCCAGAGATTAGTGCCCGTCTTCAAGGATTTTTAAGGTTTCAGATTTCACGTTTTTGTCTTTTACCCATTTTGAATTTATTTTCGTGTATAATGTGAGAAAGCCGTCCAGTTTCATTCTTCTGCATGTTGTTATCCAGTTTTCTCAACACCATCTTTTGAAGAGATAGTATTTTTCCCATTACATACTCTTGTGCCTTTTGTTGAAGATTAATTGATTATATAATTGTGGGTTTATTTCTGGGTTTTCTATCCTGTTTCATTTTGTGTCTGTTTTTGTGTCAGTACCATTCTGTTTTGATACTACAGCTTTGTAATATAACTTTCAGTCTGGAATTGTGATACCTCCAGTTTCATTGTTCATTTTCAAGATTGTTTTGGCTCTTCAGGGTCTTTTGTGGTCCATACAAATTGTAGAATTTTTTTGTTCTAGCTCTGTGAAAAATGTTTAGTATTTTGATAGGGATGGCATTAAATCCGTTGAAAGACATTTTAACAATATTTGTTCTTCCAGACCATGAGTATGGAATGTCTTTCCATTTTTTTGTGTCTTCTTCAGTTTCTTTTATCAATGTTTTATAGTTTTCAGAATACAGATCTTTGACCTCCTTGGTTAAGTTTATTTCTAGGTATTTTATTTTTGGTGCATTGCAAATGGGATTGTTTTCTTAATTTCTCTTTCTGTTGCTTCATTATTAGTATGCAACAGATTTCTGTATGTTGATTTTGTATCCTGTGACTTTACAGAATTCGTGTATCAGTTCTAATAGTTTTTTGGTGGAGTTTTTAGGGTTTTTTTTTTTTTATGTACAGTATCATGTCATCTGGAAATAGTGATAGTTTTGCTTCTTCCTTACTAGTTTGGATGCCTCTTAAGTCTTTTTGTTGTCTGATTGTCGTGGCTATGTGGCTGTGACTTCTAGTACTATGTTGAATAAAAGTGGTGAGAGTGGACATCCTTGTCTTATGTCTGACCTTGGAGGAAGTGCTCAGTTTTCCCCCATTGAGTATGATGCTTGCTGTGGGTTTCTCATATAGGAATTTTATTATGTTGAGATATGTTCCCTCTAAATCTACTTTGTTGAAGGTTTTTATCATGAATGGATGTTGTTCTTTGTCAAATGGTTTTTCTGCATCTATTGAAATGATCTTTTTCTCCTTTTATTGATGTAATGTATCACGTTGATTGATTTGTGATTATTGAACCATTGTATCCCAAGAATGAATCCCATTTGATTGTGGTGAATGATTTTTTTTTCATATATTGCTGGATTCAGTTTGCTAATATTTTGTTGAGGATTTTTGCATCTATGTTCATCAGTGATATTGGCCTGTTTTTACCCTTTCTTTGTGTGGTATCTTTATATGGTTTTGATATCAGGGTAATGCTGACCTCACAGAATGGATTGGGAAATTTGCCTTTCTCTTCTATTTTTAGGGATAGTTTGAGAAGAGTACATATTAATTCTTCTTTAAATGTTTAGTAGAATTAACCAGAGAAGCTGTCTGGTCCTGGACTTTTGTTTTTTGAGTTTTTTTTTTTATTACTTATTCAATTTCCTTGCTAGGTTATGTGTTTCTGGGGGTTTACAGATTTCTTCTAGGTTGTCCAATTTGTTGGCATACCATTTTTTATAATGTTCTCTTGATTGTATATTGGGGATGTTCGTTTTTATTTCTCATTTGTGATTTTGTTTAAGTCCTCTCTCTCTCTCTCTTTTTTTTTTTTGAGGAGTCTAGCTAGAACTTTGTCAGTGAATGAGCTCCTGATTTAAGCAATCTGGTTTATTATTTTTTTTTGGTTTCTATATCATTTTTTTTTTCTGTTGTAACATTTATTATTTCTTTCCTTCTACTGGTTTGGGGTTTTGTTTGGTTTTCTTTTTCTAGCTCCTTAGGTGTAAGTTTAAGTTCATTTGAGATTTTTCTTATTTCTTGAGGTAGGCCTGTCTTGCTATAAACGTCCTTCTTAGAGCCACTGTTGCTGTGTCCCAAATATTTTGGATCATTGTATTTTTATTTTCATTTGTTTCTATATACTTTTTGATTTCTTTGATTTCTTGCTTGACCCCTTCATCATCTAGCAGCATACTATTTAATTTCCATGTATCTGTACTCTTTCCAGAGTTTTTCTTTTGGTTGATTTCTAGTTTTACAGCATCATGGTCAGAAAGAATGCATGGTACAACTTCGTTCTCTTTGAATTTGTTGAGACTTATTTTGTGGCCTCCTCTGTGCTTGTCCTAGAGAATGTTCCATCTGCACTTGAAGAGAATGTGTATTCTGCTGTTTTAGGATGTAATGTTCTAAATATATCTGTTAACTCTATCTGGTCCAGGGTATTATTCCAAGCCACTCTTTTCTTGTTGATTTTCTGTTTGGGTGATTTGTCCATTGATATAAGTGGGGTGTTAAAGTCCCCTACTATTATTATTTCATTATTAGTTAATTCCTTTATGTTTGTTACTAAGTGTTTTGTATATTTGGGTGCTCCCATGTTGGGTGTATAAATATTTACAATTATGTTATATCTTCTTGTTGGATTGTCCCCTTTATTATTTATATAGTGTCCTTTATCCCTTGTTATGGTTTTTGTTTTAAAGTCTATTTTGTGTGATATAAGTATTGCTACCCCAGCTTTCTTTTGACTTCCATTTGCATGATAAATGTTTTGCCATCCCCTCACTTTTCCTCTGCAAGTGTCTTTGTCTGAAATGAGTCTCTTGTAGGCAGCATTGAGATGGGTCTTGTTTTTTTATCCATTCTATCATACTCTGTCTTTTGATTGAGTGTTTAGCCCATTTACATTCAAGGTAATTATTGATATGTATTTATTGCCCTTTTGTTACTTGTTTTGTCATCGTTTCTATAGATTTTCTCTGATCTTTCTCTTGCTCTCTTTGATGGTTTGCAGGTTTTCTTTAGTGATATACTTGTATTCCTTTCTCTTTATTCTCCTCTATTACTGGTTTTTGATTTGTGGTCACCATTAGAGTTGTATATAACATCTTCTGCCTATAGTAGTCTACAGTAAGTTGATGGTCGTTTAAATTTGAACCCATTCTTTAGTTATATTCCTCCCATGTTTTAGGTATATAGTGCCATACTTTACATCCTTTTATTTTGGGCATCCGTTGCCTGATTCTTACAGAGACACGTAGTTTTCCTACTCTCATTAATGGGGTTTCCTTTCCTCTCAAAAAATCACCGTTAATATTTCTTGTAGGGGTGGTTTAGTGGTCATGAATTCCTTTAGTTTTTGTTCATCTAGGAAATTCTTTATCTCTTCTTCTATTCTGAATGATACCCTTGATGGATAGCGTATTCTTGGCTGCAGATTTTTCCCGTTCAGCATTTTGAAGGTATCATGCCATTCCCTTCTTGCCTATAAAGTTTTTGATGAAAAATCCACTGAACCATGTGGGGTTTCCCTTGTACATAACTGACTTCTTTTTTCTTGCTTTAAAATCTATTTCTTTATTACTACTATTTGCCATTTTAATCACTACAGGTTTTGCCATGGACCTCCTTTGGTTGATTTTGTTGGGGGAAATCTCTGTGCTGCCTGGATCTGGATTTCTGTTTCCTTCGCCGATTAGAGAAGTTGGAGCTCTTTTTCCTTCCGGTAAATTTTCTGCCCTCTTTTCTCTCTTCTTTTTCTTCATGTAATGCTAATGTTACTATGCTCAGTGGTGTCACTGGGTTCCCTAAGACTATTCACAATCTGCCTAAGTTTTTCTTTTAATTTCGTCTGCTTGAGTACTTTCCATGACTCTCTCTTTCAGGTCACTAATTCATTCCTCTTCTTCCTCTGACCTACTATTCTATTAGGTTTATTTTTAATTTCATTTATTGTGTTCTTAATCTCTGACTGGTTCTTTTTTTAATCTCTTTGTTAAGGGTCTCACTGATGTCCTCCACTCTTCTCTCGAGTCCAGTGTACATCCTTATGATCATTATGTTCTCTATCAGGCATATTTCTTATATCCATCTCATTTAAGTCTCTGCTGCTCTCGCTGGCTCTTGGTCTTTTTCTTTCATTTTGGACATACACTTCTCTTTCTCCTCACTTTGTCTAATTCTTTGTGCCTGTTTCTGTGTGTTAGGCAAGTTGACTACTTCTCCTGCTCTTGTCGTAATGGATTTATGAAGCAGAGGTCATGTAGTGCCCTGCAGTGCCGTGCCACCTGTTTCCCTGTGCTCCACATGTGTGCTGCGTCGGCTCTGTTGTTGGGCCCTTTCAGGCCAGTTGTCTGCCAGGGCTCTCTTTGCCTGTTGTAGGCAGTGTTTGGTCCCTGACTGGGTGGGGAATGTTTGAATAAGGTGTGTGTTGATCTCTTTGTGAAATGAGATCTGCCACTGCCACCACCACCACTGGAACTGAGGTCCAGCAAGATGTGTGGTTGCAAGATAAGGTGTTGATGGGGGTTACATCCATCTCCCCGGGAAGGAGACCTGATGTGCTGTGACTGAGGCAAATGTGACTGGGAAAGGTGGATGCACTGAAGTGTGGGGGGCAGGGCTTGGTGTAAGCAAGCTGGTACAGCTGTGGTTCTGTTCGCACAGGAAAAAATGACACTTGCCATCTCTCCTGTGTTCCTGGCAAGGTCTTCTCATGATCCCTGCCTTTCTTGGGCATGTTCCAAGATAAGTAAATCACTCTCCCTCCCATCTGCCCCTGGCGTTTTTCAAACTGCTGGTTCTAACTTATATTTCCGTGGGCTGTTTTGCCTGCTGTCTCTTTAAGGGTGGGAACTTCACTTCCTAAGGCCCTCCCAGCTGTACCAGAGCTGAGACCACACATTTTTTAAAATTCCAGACTTGTTGTCCTGCTGATTGCAGGAACTCACAGAATTCAGCCCCTATTGCTTTCAAAAAGCCAAACATTATGGGGATTTGTCTTCCCTGTGAGGGCTTCCTGGTATGGCAGTCTGCTTGTTTGTTTGTTTGTTTGTTTGTTTGTTTTTCCTCATCTCAGTGCCACCAGCTCCTTCACCACCATGGATGCCCATGGTCCATATTTCACCCCCGAGTATATCCTAGCTCTTCCTTCCTTCTTTGATGAGGCTTCTCTACCTTTAATTATGGAGTTTGTTCTGCCAGTCTTTAGGTCATGTTCTGCATTGTTTATGCTGATGTGAGTGTTATTTTATCTGTGAGATGAGGCAAGTTTAGGATTCTCTTACTCTGTCATCTGCCCAGCCTTCTGTCTGGATTGTTCTTGATTTACATTCCACTGGTCTGATTTGTAGGTGACATTTCCTTATAAGGTTGTGATCTCTCATCCTTTTTCATTGAGTATAATGAATATTTCATCCTAAGAGTAGAAAAGATACTCAGATTGCTTTTCCTCATGGGATTAAAATGTTTTCTAGGGGGTTATTTAGTATCTGTCTCCCAAGCTATTGTCCTCGGTCAGTACTCCAGACAACCATGATATTTGTGTATGCTTATTTTGAACTAAACTTTGTTTATTTTTTTTAAGATTTTATTTGTTCATTTATTTGACAGAGAGAGAGATCACAAGTAGGCAGAGAGGCATGCAGAGAGAGAGGGGGAAGCAGGCTCCCCCACTGAGCAAAGAGCCTGATGCAGGGTTTGATCCCAGGACCTGGGATCATGACCTGTGCTTAACCCACTGAGTCACCCAGGTGCTCCTAGACTGTGTTTTATGAGGTCTTAGGAACATCTGCCCATTCCTCCTCTCAACAGTTCGGTGCACACAAGTCCCAAATAATTCTTTACTGGTTATGTGTACCTATTTGGCTTAAGTAAGCCAACACTCCTCAAATGAGCCTTAATTCTTCACACCCAGTTTTTGAATCTGGAGGTGAGGGGTGAAGTCGTATGTCAGATAATTTTTAGGGTCTGCGTTCTGCATTTAGTGGCTAGCAAAAGACTCATACCCATTTTGTTTAGAAACTAGCACAGAGCAATAGGGATGATCATTGGTCCTCAGTACTCTCCTGACAGTTATTTTCTGATTGAGCATTTGCGGTTCAAGTATCCAATACCCCAGTTGTACTTTTCATTCTGGAAGGACCTCAGATGATTCCTCTGGCACATATGGCCAGAGACTGTGACTTTCTTGGGGAAGGTTCTAGTCTGACAGTGGCCTCAGTGACCACTTACTGCTTATCAAATGACCAGTTTCACCCAAGGAGCAGTGTGGAAGAACCACTACCTGAGGAAAGTGAACAGCAGAAGTCTTGGGGATGGGGGCTGCCCTACTGTTTTGGGTCCGTCTCAGCCAATCTGTAGTGATGCTATTGGCTAGAAATGCCTGGGGCACTCACCTGCACCCATATATTTGTGATGAGCCCTCACAGACACTTCCCCATTCAAAGCCAATATTGTGGCTGGACTGGCCCCTTGCGATTCTTAGGATTGAGAATACGCGTCAGCAACAACCATCAGGGAAATTTGGAGAAAACATGTTTCTTATTCACTAGTCCTAGGGCCACACAGTGAGGTTGTAGAAAGAAAACATGCAGGCCTGGAGCTCTACTCTCTTGTGGTCTAGGCTGAGTGCCTAGGGTTTCATAAATGCACCCTTTATTGGTGAATTTAAAACATAAGAGTGGGAATTAAAATGGGAAAAGAGAAAAACAAGTAGTCAAGTAGTGAGTTATCTAAACCAACCAGAGCTCTCCAAAACAAAGGAAACTTTAGGGGTGGGGCAGCCTGGTTTTCTATCCAGTCATGTAGCTGGCCGTGTGTTGATTTAGGATGTGTTTGTGGCTACTTAAGCAATCAAAAGCTCAATGTCAGGCACTTGGGTTACAATAAAAAAACCCTGCCAGGTGCTTACGCTATGATCTACCATGTGATGCTGAGGCATCAGAATTAAGGGTGAGGCTATTAACAGCTTGCAGTATTTGTAGGCAGGAGAGCTGTCTGGTTATGAGGGCACATGTTGGCTTGCTATAATGGGAAAATATGATACAGCGCTGCCCTGCAGTCAGCAAGGAAAATCCTAATGGTCTGAGAGGCCTCTTGGTATAGGGAAGGGTCAGTCAGCAATCATGTGGCAAATTCTGCAAAATATTTTCCAGTGGGTCATCCTCCTCTTCCGTCGGGGCGGTACGGTTAGCCCGTTGTTCCCAGAAAACATTGCATGCTCTGCTACATTCACTCTACACTGGAAGCCCACTTTTCTTGTGGCTCAGTTGTGGGCTGGACCGGTACTGTCCCAGCATTGTATCTGTCTGTGGTGGTTAGGCCTGAGGGATCTACCAAGTTACCCTATCACCCCGCCATACGAGGCAGTAAGAATAGCCATAGCCATATAGAGCATGAGGTTGGGTCGGGTTCCTTCTGCGTGAGCTATTTGCATATTGGTTAATGGGTGAGCATGGTGGTTCTTGGTGAGAAAGTTCTGGATTACCGGGTCTAGTGTGGGATAAGGCCATCACCTGCAGCTTTCCCGCCATACTCCTCTCTAGATATGGCTCATGTCTACCAACTGGAGAGTGTCTTTCCCTCTTTCAGACACCCAAACTCTGTCTCTGGTTACTTGCAGGGTGTTTATACTACCTATAGATTAGTAAGGGGATCAAGTTTCATTAGCCAGCCCTTATAACCACTGCATTCAGTGAAGGTGGCCAGCATGGAGGCGGCTCCTTTCGGAAAGTCCTCACTCTTATCAGGGTTTCCAAACAAATGAGCTTGCACTCACCTGGTGGGCTTTCGTCCTGGGGGACACTCAGTGATGAGGGAATCTTATTGGACTATACGCCCTCAGACAGGTTGCCAGCATGAAGCAGATGGTGAGATGAGTGGAAGGAGCGGCGGAGTCAGAGGGTGAAATAAAGCGCACGTTGTCTTGGAGTGCAAAAGCTTGAGGGTTGCCAGAGATGACCAGATGTGGGATTTTGCAAGGTGCATAATAATTGGTATGTGAGAAATGGAGGCCCCGGGGCTCAGAATTAAGCAAGATGAGGGGCTGGGGCAAGAGTTCGATCCATTTAGGGGACTACTTGCTTGAAAGTATTTCAAGTAGTGTCTCTTTAAGAAGGCTGTTAGGATGCTCTGTGAGCCTAGCCACCTGACGGTGCTAACCTAGATGGAAGTTGAGAAGAATCTTATTTGGAGAGCCCATCGCTGAGCCTCCTAGGAGGCCAAGTGGGTACCTGGTCAGAGTCAGTGTGTGTGGCAGTTTGAGGGAACAAGAATACATTTTAGCAAGAAGGAAGGAGTTCCAGGTGGGGGTCACCAGGAGGAGTCCCGTGTAAGTACTGATGATTGCGATGACATATCTGGAAGACTCAGCAGAAGGGGGCAGAAGGTAGATGAAATCAATCTGCCACAGGGAGTCTAGTTTGTCTCTCCATTAGCCTCCATTGTTTGGTCTGGGAGCAGAGAACGCCCGTGTCCATCATAGCCTCGGCTGCTGCTGAGGAGAGGACGGGTCTCCTCACTTGAGCCCAAGGTACTAAAGCATGAATTCCCCAAGACCCAAGGTCATATGGGCCCCTTTTGTGAGCTGTTGGCAAGGGTCAGTACCCTGAGCTATCTGTACTGGGCAAACTGTGGAGGATTTAGTGAGGGAGTCTGATACTGTGTGTGTGTGTGTTTAGTTTTTTTAGAAGATCATTTTAGGGACACCTGGGTGGCTCAGTCAGTTAAGTGTCTGCTTTGGCTCAGGTCATGATCCCAGGGTCTTAGAATCGAGTCTTGCATCAGGCTCCTTGCTCAGCAGAGAAACTGCTTCTCCTGCCTGCTGTTCCCCTTGCTTGTGTCCATTTTCTCTCTCTCTCTCTGACAAATAAATAAAATCTAAAAAAAAATGAAAGATTATTTTAGAGCGAGCACAAGCAAGCTGGGGGAGGGGCAGAGCGAGAGAATCCTGAAGCATACTTTGCACTGAGCATGGTGCCTGACATAGGGCTCGATCCCAGGACCCTGAGGTCATGACATGAGCCAAAACCAAGAGCCAGCCACTTAACCGACTGAAAGGAGTCTGTAATATTGTTGAAAATGACTTTTGGGGTAGAGTGGTAGAGTGGTTAGTTGGGCAGAAGTGTGAATAACAATGATAGGAATTGGAGACTCTGCTAATTCCTTTTACATCTGGGCACCCCAATTGGGCTTGTGTGAGAAAACTGTCCCTAGGCCGTTGGCCAGACCAAACCATAAGACCGTTAGGAACAGCCCACAGAATGTGGCTCTGCAAAAGGCCCCATTTTCTGGTGTCCCCAAGGACTAGGTGAACAGCTACAAGTTCTGCCAGTCGGCCTGAGCTGGGAGTGCCCTCCTTGACTGGGGAGGTACCTGAGGCCTGGTGGGATGCTGTGGCTCTCTGGTGAGCTGCGTTGTGTAGGGTGGTGATGCTGCCATCCACGAAGAATACCGAGTCCTTGTCCCTCTCAGACATTGAGTCCCAAGGAGCTTCCCAGATAGAGGAGGAGGAAGCAGGGGTGCCACTATTCCTTCCTCAAGGATCTCAAGTAAGTGGCTCGGCATGGGGGAAGCCACATCATCCCTATAATTTGGAAAGGCCTTTGATGTTTGGTTTAGCCCTTTCCTGAAGCTACCGTTTACCAAGGAGGCATCAGTGGCTGTGCTGACCTTCTGCTGGGATACATCTCTAACTCAGGGCATCATAGGAACTTGTGTGCAGAGTAGTACTGGGTGGGAGCTAGTTAGGGCCTCAGCTTCTAAAAGAGACCAGTAGGATGCCCAAAGCTGGTACTCATTGGGAGTATATTGTGCTGTCACTTAGGGTAAGCACTTAGTCCAAAACCCCATAGGAAGCCAGGCAGACCCATGTTTGATTCAGAGACCCCAGGAGACCAAGGTCTTGACGTCATATTTGGAAGCAGAGGGGACTACGGTAAGTCTTGTTGGGCTGCCTGCTAGGCAACTTCCAAAGCATAGTGTCGGGTCCCACCCCAGCGGTAGGTGCCGGCTGTAACTGCATATATAGAGTGAAGAGTTAGTGAGAGGTAAGGGATGTGTTGCATCCAGAGCACAAGAAGACCTAGTATGTGTTGTGGCTGAATGTAGTAGGTGGCTTAATGGTGACTAATTGACGTTTAGGAATTTCTAGTACTTTAGAGGGCTACATGATGCCCAGAAACTTGACAGATGAGGCTGGGCATTAGACCTTGGTGGGGTGGGGGGCAGTTGCCAAGTTGCATTTGTTTAAGTAGTGTGTGAGGGTGTGCTAAACTGGCCACACTTCTTCCTCGGAGGGACCCCTCATAATCATGTCAACAAGATAACGCCCAAATTGGCACCTTTCCAATCATAAGGTATTTAAACCCTAGTGGCAGAGATTATGTGCAGTTGCAGGACTGTTTAAATATGCTATTAGGAATCTCAAAAATGTATACTGAGTCCCTTCCAAAGTGAAAGTAAATTGAGTTTGGGATTCCTCCATGGTAAGAACAGAATAGAGCATATTAGCTAGGTCAGTGACCATGAAGGATGCTCCTTGGGCCCATTGTATGTCCTCAATCAGTTCTATAGTATTAGGAATTAGAGCCTTAGTTAGAGCTGAGCAGTGAAGGTCTTCTAGTCAGTGGTGAGGTGCCATTCATTAGTACTGTCCAGATGGGGTTATTCAAAGGCGGGGATAGTGGGTTTAATGACTCTTGCCTCAAGAATATCTTTAATGACCGAGCATTGGCTTTCAGTGCCTCATTTAAGTTGGTATTCAAGAGTGTTTACCATCTTGACTGGGGGAGGGAAAGTCACTAGTGTCCATTTGGCAAGTCCCACCAGGAAGGCCAAAACCTGGTCTTGTTCCTTGTGGCATGACATTGTATCAGTACATCCACACCTATAATAGGGGAAAAAAGAGCTACAGGGCCACAACCAGAGGAAGGTTCTTTTTTTTTTTTAATTAAATTAATTTATTTATTTTCAGAAAAACAGTATTCATTATTTTTTCACCACACCCAGTGCTCCATGCAATCTGTGCCCTCTATAATACCTACCACCTGGTACCCCAACCTCCCACCCCCCCATAACAGATATCATGGAGGAGAAGGGGTCTTAGGAGAAGGGAGTTGGGGTAAATTGGAAGGGGAGGTGAATCATGAGAGACTATGGACTCAGAGGAAGGTTTTTGAGGTGAATGGGGTCCCAATAGTTACATCTGAATGGATTTGTGAGCCTTTGATTATTTTACTGGTGATGACCTGTAGGTAGAAGGGCTCCCCTTTTGGAAATTTAAAGAAATTGACTGGCAGCGACTTGGGTCACGTGTAATGACAGTGAGTTGGGCCCTGGTGTCTAATAGGGCCACAAAGAACTGTGCGTTTTTATTGTCCCAATGACCCCTTGGAGTGGTATGGGGCACTTGACCTCGGGAGATGGGACAAGCCCTGGGGAGTCACCAGTTTTCAAGGGTAGGGCTTAAATGGCTGCCAGTCCTTGAGATTAGGGAAGGGGAAACGTGGAAACTGGGTTGGGGCCAGAGGGGTGAAAGGGAAGTTACGTGTCAAGAAGATGGATGGCTGAAGAGGGTTGTGGTTGGGAAAATGCTAGTTTTGGGGCCTGCAGGTTAGAAACCTGCTGTCTGGAGATTAGGTGTCAGGATGCCGGAGATTTTATAACTCCCAGTGGCAATACACCTGTGTATTCCCATAAAGGACAAAATTAGATCAGAGCTCATTAAGGAAGGAGTGGGGAACCCTTTCTATTGAGGGAAATTTGTTAGAGTGAGACCTTTCTGGAGCAGTGGCAGCAGAGGGAAGGAGTCTGAAGTATCTGGGTGAGAATCCCCTTCAGGTCTATCAACCATGGCAGTGCCCTCGGGTCCTTTGGGATGGTTTCAGCAGTTGCAATAAAATATAGTAGTGCCATCCTGTAATTAGGGGGAGTACCCTTTAAAAAGAATTCTCTGGACACCCGGTCAAAATGGGGCCTCTTCACGGTGGGAAAGGAAGGAAGGGGTCATGATGATCATGGAAATGATCAACCCATTGGACTGTGCCCGTTTCGTACAATAGGAGATGAGCCTTGTCTAATGGTTTCCATTCACTGCGAGCCTTAGCAGCGATTGCTGTGATAGGAGGATGGCCGTGGCGCCAGGCAGTAAATAGTCCAAATGAGGAAAGGGAGGGCCCTTGTGCAAAT
The DNA here is from genome assembly GCF_964662115.1 of Mustela nivalis. Classification (NCBI taxonomy): domain Eukaryota; kingdom Metazoa; phylum Chordata; class Mammalia; order Carnivora; family Mustelidae; genus Mustela; species Mustela nivalis. Next base: position 101,200,491 of record NC_139040.1, read on the forward strand.
ACTGGTGGCCCTCGAGGCTTTTGCCTTCCCTTTCCCTCTTTCTCCTCACAAGAGGCCTCTATAACCCTGTCAGCCCTTCCCTTGATGGCCAGGACGCATTGTGAAGCATGGTTCTGCCCCGTCAGGGGAAAGCTGAGGGGGCTCAGGATCTCTGTCATCTCAGAGGACATAAGCATAGAGCCCAGAGGACCTCTTATAAGATTATGGATTTTTAGATCTTTAGGGATCCTGGCCACGTTAATGCATGTTGGCAGCCTTGGGTACCAATTCAGGGCCTGTTCTGAAAACACAAAACGGCCTGTAAGTTCCCTTTTCTCCTTCCTGCTGCACAAAGTGTTTAAGGAAGGTTTGAATTTTTCAGATACACTTTTTGAAAAGATTTTATTTATTTATTTGACAGAGATCACAAGTAGGCAGAGAGGCAGGCAGAGAGAGGGGGGAAGCAGGTTCCCCTCTGAGCAGAGAGCCTGATGCAGGGCTTGATCCCAGGACCCTGGGATCATGACCTGAGCCAAAGGCAGAGGCTCAACCACTGAGCCACCCAGGAGCCCCTCAGATACACTTTTTGATGGCAGTTTCTACTTTACAGTTTCTCCTGCTACCTTAATCTTACATGTTGTTACCAGAAAACAATTGTGGATGATACCCTGTGAGCCCTCCTTGTAGGTGGCCACATTCTTTTCCCAGATTATCCTAATGGACATCTGCAGGACTGGAGTCTGCCTACACTAGAGCAGTATTTACAGGGTCTGTGAGAAAAGCCCCCCAGGACCTCTGGAGTGTAGTCGGCTTTGAGCAACACCTAGGAATTTTCCAGGGGGTCTTACATTTATCAAGGAGCTAGGGCACCTCCTCGAGGTCCTTTGCAGGCACTGCCACCAGCAGTTCAGGACACTTGTGTTCGTCCACTGATTTATTTTTTCAGTAACATTCCACTAGGGACTGGACCCATGATATCCCATCAGATCAGGGGATAGAAAGTGAGGGCAAGAGCTCTCTTGTATTTGCAGTCCGCCTTGCACCGTGCCACTGGTTTCCTGTTGTTGCAAGGTTGTAACTTCTGGGTTGAGACTTACAGTCCAGGCACAACCCACTGACACAGTGGTCTCTGGTGGGGGTCTCCCACCCTCCTTGCCTATGGGAACATTCTTACATTGTGCCTTTAGCTAACGGCCTTTCCTGGGACTGTGACAATAGCCTTGAGATTCAGTTCAACCTCCTTAGCTCCGCTTGGCCTCGAGGCGTGAAGGACCCTCAGGCACATGAATAGTGCATTAAGGCCTTCATAATTCGTGGTCTGACTGGCTCATTAGACCACGTGGCCTTGACCATGCTGCTCTGGGGAGATTGTTGACCTATTCCAGCAGCAGTGACGTTTTAGGATGGATGCGCAGGCAACACATGGCGCGGGCAATATGCAAAAGCACACGGCGGCGGGGCAGACCTCCACCCGGCGATGCTACCTTCGCAGAGGGCGCTAGACACCCCCCGCCCCGCCCCGGGTCAGTCAGTCAGCCAGTTGTAAGTAACGTGCATTCCCTTCAGTTAACTGCAACAACAATCATGCAGTCCTACCAACTAGCCAACAGTTTGGGGCCAGCCTCGGCCCAGTAGTGCTGTTCTGAAATGCCTAGGGGCACCCCACTGGGCCCGAGGTGAACCCTCACAGGTGTTTCCCCCTTTCAGAGCCAATGTCATAAGCCAGACCAGCCCTTGTGGTTCTTATGATTATAAGGCCTACCTAGGCAACGAGCATCAGGGAACTTCAAAAAAACAATACAACTTATTACTCTCAAATCCTGGAGAACACATTATGTGCGTGGGCCCATACAGTGGGGTTGTGGTAGATCGCGTGAGAGTGTAAGAGCACACACTTACAAAGATCTGGGGTTCTGCTTTTACTAGAGCTTAGGGTGCGGTGCCTAGAGTTATGCAGGTTTACTAGTGGTGAATTTATTTATTTATTTAAAATTCAGTTAGCCAACATAGAGTACATCATTAGTTTCAGATGCAATGTTCAATAATTCACCAGTTGTGGTTAACACCCAGTGCTCATCCCATCACGTGCCCTCCTTAATGCCCATCAGCCAGTTACCCCATCCCCCAACCCACCTCCCCTCCACCAACCCTCAGTTTTTTTTTTTTTCCCCCCAGAGTTAAGAGACTCTCATGGTTTGTCTCCCTCTCTGATTTCTTCCCATTCAGTGTTCCCTCCCTTCCCCTGTGGTCCTCTGCGCTATTCCTTATATTCTACATATGAGTAAAACCATATGATAATTGTCTTTCTCTGATTCACTTACTTCACTTAACATATTTTACTTAGTATCTCCAGTTCCATCCACATTGATGTAAACGGCACGTATGGATCCTTTCTGATGGCTGAGTAATATGCCATTGTAGGTATAAACCACATCTTCATCCATTTAGCTGTCAAAGGGCATCTCACCTCCTTCCACAGTGTGGCTGTTGTGGCCATTGCTGCTATGAACACTGGGGTGCGGGTGCCCCTTCTTTTCACTACATCTGTATCTTTAGGGTAAATACCCAGTAGTGCAATTGCATGGTCATAGGGTAGCTCTATTTTTAACTCCTTGAGGAACCTCCACACTGTTTTCCAGAGTGGCTGCACCAGCTTGCATTCCCACCAACAGTGTAAGAGGGTTCCCCTTTCTCCACAAGCTTTGCCAACATTTGTTGTTCCCTGTGTTGTTAATTTTAGCCATTCTAACTGGTGTGAGGTGGTATCTCATTGTGTTTTTTTTTCTTTTTTAAAGATTTTATTTATTTGATGGACAGAGATCACAATTAGGCAGAGAGGCAGACAGAGAGAGAGGAGGAAGCAGGCTCCCCGCAGAGCAGAGAGCCCGATGTGGGGCTCGATCCCAGGACGCTGGGATCATGACCCAAGCCGAAGGCAGAGGCTTTAACCCACTGAGCCACCCAGGCACCCCTCATTGTGGTTTTGATTTGTATTTCCCTGATGCCAAGTGATGTGGAGCATTTTTTGGTGTGTCTGCTGACCATTTGGGATGTCTTTGGAGAAGTTTCTGTTCGTGTTATCTGCCCATTTTTTGACTGGAGTTTTTGTTCTTTGGGTGTTGAGTTTGATAAGTTCTTTATAGATCGTGGCTACTAGCCCTTTATCTGATATGTCATTTGCAAATATCTTCTCCCATTCTGTATGTTGCCTTTTATTTAGTTCACCGCAGAGCTTTTTATCTTGATGAGGTTCTGATACTTCATTTTTGCTTTTGTCCCTTGGCATTGGAGAGGTGTCTAACAAGAAGTTGCTGTGGCCTAGGTCAAGGAGGTTGCTGCCTGTGTTCTCCTCTAGGATACTGATGAATTCCTATCTCACATTTGGTCTTTCATACACTTTGGTTTTATCTTTGTGTATGGTGTAAGAGAAAGGCCCAGTTTCATTCTTCTGCATGCAGCTATCCAATATTCTCAGCACCATTTATTGAAGAGACTGGCCTTTTTCCATTGGACATTCCTTCCTGCTTTGTCGAAGATGAGTTGATCATAGAATTGAGGGTCCATTTCTGGGCTCTCTCTTCTGATCTATGTGTCTGTTTTTGTGCCAGTACCATGCTGTCTTGATGATGACAGCTTTGTAATAGAGCTTGAAGTTTGGAATTGTGATGCTGCCAACTTTGGTTTTCTTTTTCAACAATCCCCTGGTGATTCAGGTTTTTTGCTGGTTCCATACAAATTTTAGGATTGTTTGTTCAAGTTCTGGCAAAGATGTTGATGGTATCTTGATAGGGATTGCCCTGAATGTGTAGGGTGCTCTGGGTAGCACAGACATTTTAATGAATTTATTCTTCCATTCCAGGAGCATGGAATGTTTTTCCATCTCTTAGAGTCTTCTCAATTTCTTTCATGAGTGTTTTATAATTTTCTGAATATAGATTCTTTGCCATTTGGTTAGGTTTATTCCTAAGTATCTTATGGTTTTTGGTGTAATTCCTTAATTTCCCTTTCTTCAGTCACATATTTAGTGTATAGAAATGCCACTGATTTCTGTGCATTGATTTTTTGTATCCTACTGTGTTGCTGAATTCCTGTATGAGTTCTAGCAATTTTGGAGTGGAGTCTTTTGGGTTTTCCACTTAAAGTGTCATGTCACCTGTGAAGAGTTTTACTTCTTCTTTGCCAATTTGAATGCCTTTTATATCTTTTTGTTGTCTGATTGCTGAGGCTAGGACGTCTAGCATTATGTTGAATCGTAGTGGTGAGAGTGGGTATCCCTGTCGTGTTCCTGACCTTAAGGGAAAAGCTCTCATTTTTTCCCCATTGAGAATGATATTCAATGTGGGCTTTACATGGATGACTTCTACAATATTGAGCTATGTTCCCTCTATCCCTACATGATGAAGAATTTTAATCAAGAAAGAATGCTGTCAGGGCACCTGGGTGGCTCAGTGGGTTAAAGTCTTTGCCTTCGGCTCAGGTCATGATCCCAGGGTCCTGGGATCGAGCCCCACGTCAGGCTCTCTGCTCAGCGGGGAGCCTGCTTCCTCCTCTCTCTGCCTGCCTCTCTGCCTACTTGTGATCTCTGTCTGTCAAATAAATAAATAAAATCTTTTTTTAAAAAAAGAAAGAATACTATATTTTGTCAAATGTTTTTTCTGCATCAATTGAGAGGATCATATGGTTCTTTTCTTTTATTGATGTGATGTATGACACTGATTGTGAATGTTGAACCACCCTTGCATCCCTTGCTTTCTTTTGAGGTCCATTACTGTGGTAAATGGTCCTTCACCCCCTTATTTTCAGTCTGGATGTGTTTTGGGGTCTAAAATGAGTCTCTTGGGGTGCTTGCTTGGCTCAGTCATTAAGTGTCTGCCTTCGGCTCAGGTCATGATCCCAGAGTCCTGGGAGCGAGCCCTGCATTGGGCTCCCTGCTCAGTGGGAAACCTTCTACCTCTCCCACTTCCCCTGCTTGTGTTCCCTCTCTTGCTGTCTCTCTCTCTCTGTCAAAACTTAAAAAAATATGATATAATAATAGCCTCTTGTAGACATCATATGGATCAGTCTTGCTTTTTTATCCAGTCTGATACCCTGTGTCTTTTGATGGGAGCATTTAGCCCATTTACATTCAGAGTAACTATCGTAAAATATAAATTTAGTGCTATTGTATTGTCTGTAAAGTTCTTGTTTCTGTAGATTGTCGCTGTTTCTTTTTGGTCTATGGTACTCTTGGGCTCTCTCTGCTTACAGGATCCCTCTTAATATTTCCTGCAGGCCTGGCTTGGTGGTCACATATTCTTTCAGTTTCTGTCTATCCTGAAAGCTCTTTATCTCTCCTTCCATTCTAAATGACAGCCTTGCTGGATAAATTATCCTAGACTCCATGTTCTTTTCATTTAATACCCTGAATATATCATGCCAACCCATTCTGGCCTGCCAGGTCCCTGTGGATAGGTCTAATGTTAGTCTGATGTTCCTCTGTTTGTAGGTTAAAAACTCTAGTTTTGAGCTACTTTCAGGATTTTCTCTTTGTCTCCGAAATCTGCGAGCTTCACTATTATATGTCGGGTGTTGATCTATTTTTATTGATTTTGGGAGGGGTCCTCTCTACTTCTTGGATTTGAATGCCTGTTTCCTTCGCCAGATTAGGGAAGTTGCTCAGCTATGATTTGCTCAAATATACTTTTTGGCCCTCTCTTCACCCTCAGGCATCCCAATAATTCTGATGTTGGATCATTTTATGGCATCACTGATTTCTCGAAGCCTCTTCATTGGTTGTTAGTAGTTTTTCTCTCTTTTCCTCAGCTTCTTTCCTTTCCATCAACCTGTCTTCTAGAGCACTTGTTTTCTCTCCTAACTTGCCCTAGCTGTTAGAGCATCCAATTTAGATCGCATGTCTGAGCATTTTTAATTTTCGCCTGATTAGATCTTATTTCTGCACTAAGAGATTCTCTAGGGTCTTTTGTGCCTCTTTCAAGCCCAGCTATGAACTTTGTTATCCTGAATTCCATCTCTGACATCTTACTTATATTCATATCAATTAGCTCTGTGGCAGAGAGCATTACCTCTGGTTCTTTCTTTTGTTATGACTTCCTCCTTCTAGTCCTTTTGCTCAGGGAAGAATGGGTGACTGGGTGAGCAGAATCAAAAATATCAACCATGACCCAAGCAAAATCCACACTAGAGAAATCTGAAGAGGTCAGAAACCAAAACAGAAAGGCAAACAAAAACAAAAGACAAAATAAAGAGTGGGGAGGGGAGGATAGAATCTCACAGGGGAGACAAAACAAGGTGATCCAGTTGCTCCTTAGTGTATTTTGGTCTCTGTGTTAGAAGACACTAAATCTCCAAATTGCAAAGAAAGCAAAACTTATATATACAAAAATAAAATTGAATAGAGTGAAAGGAGGCCAAAAATAAAGAATGTAACTACCAAATGTAAGAAATCAAAGTTAAAAAGTGACTTAAAAACAAAGAGGTGATAAAATAAGAAACTTGTAGAAATGAGAAAAAAGAGAAATGGAAAATTTTAGATTGAAAGATAAATCATGAGGGGAAAAAACCCCCAAGTTCTATGTACTGTTTTTCTCTAGCACCAGAGTTTTAGTCTTGGAAACTAGTTGTGTACCTGTTCTTCCAGTTGGTCTTGGTGGGGAGGGGCCTGCTGTGCTGCTTCTTAGTGTCTTTGCCTGGGTGGAGTTGCATCTTCCCTTTGCAAGGGGGCTGGGCTCAGTGTAAGCTGATCCTCTCTGTGGTTTTTGTTACCTGAAGGCTTTCTGCACCTCTTTAGAGGATCAAAAGAAAAATGGCCATGCCCAATCTCAAGCTCCAGAGCCAAAGGTTCATGGTCCCCTCTTTTAGTAAACCCTCTGGGAAAAACTGTCTTCACTTTTATGTGTGCCAAACTGCAGACTCTCGTGGTGTGCGGCCATAGCGAACCTCCCAGTGGAAGGCAGAGGGTCACCCTATCCGGTCCTTTACTTGGCCACTGCCCTGAGAGCTGTTACCCAGTCATGGGCAAACACCTCCCACCCCTCCTAGGGGATGGCAGAGGGCCCCCACATTCCAGTCTGCTGCAGGGTGCCCAGGGAGAAAGCAGTCACCTGATCAGGCCTGGCTCTTGGTTTATGGCTGAGCCGAGAGCCCCTTTATGGGCTTACTGACTGTAATCAGTTTCCCTGCTCCATTGCTTGGGAACTCTACTAGTTCAGGCCCTCCCGTTCTGTGACTCCTGGGATCCTGAGCCCACACTGACCCACCTAGAATTCTGCCCATTTTAGCTCCTGAACCCCTTTCAGGCAGGGATGTCTCTCACTGGAACAGATTACTAAGGATTCGGATTTTGCCCTCTGGTGCTCTGTCACTTTCCGGCAGCTGGCTTACAGAGTCTTCCTCCCCTCTCCATTTATCTTCTGATATCTCCCCTCGGATTCACTTCTCTGCACATCCTACTTTGCAAAAAGTGGTTGCTTTTCTACTTAGAGAGTTCCAGATTTTTTTTTCTTACATCTTAGGCTGAAATCATGGGTGTTTGGAATGGTTTGACAGTTATCTAGCTAAATTCAAGGGACCAGATGAAATGAGGTCCCTTACTCCTCTGCCATCTTGCCTCCTCCCTAATTGTGAATTTAAAACACAAGAGCAGCAATTAAAATGTGGGAAGGAACAAACAAGTGTCAAATAGACAGTTTTCTAAGTCAACCAGAGATCTCTAAAACAAAGGAAACTTCAGGGGTAGGTGGCATGGCTCTCTATCCCAGTGGCTGGTCCTGTGTTTCTTCAAGATAGGTGTCTTTGAAGTGAATGCCTCAGCAATCAAAAGCTTGCTGTGAGGCACATGCATTATAATATACAAGACTGGCCTTTATGTTATCTATAGAAAAGGGCCACATCTTATTTTACATCCTCTAAGGCAAGGATTGGTTGCAAAAATGGTTGAGGGAACAAGGGTGTGCTTGAAATGCGTAAATGCTGTATGATTTTTTCCCCAGTTTTACTTAGACATGATTCACATATGGCATTGTATAAGTTTAAGTTACACAGCATGATTTTATATATATATATAACATTTTATATATAGTATCTTATATATTTTTATATATAATATCTTATATAGCATATCTTATATATTTAAATAGAATATCTTATATAAAAATATATTATATATCTTATATTAAATGATACCACTACAAGTTTAGTTAATATCCATCATCGCATGTAAGTACAAAAAAAAGGAAAAACATTTTTTCCTTGCAATGAGAGCACTTAGGATTTACTCTTCTTAACAGCTTTCTTATAAATCCTACAGCAGCATTAGCTATAATCATCACGTTGTAAATTACATCCCTGGTAATTCTTTATCTTACAACTGGAAGTTTATACTTTTTGACCTCCTTTATACAGTTCCCACTTCCCTGGCCCCCCCACCCCTGGCAACCATAAATCTAATGTCTTTTTTTTAGGAGTTTGTTTTTGGATTCCTCATATACATGAGATCATACAGTATTTGTTTTTCTCTGTCTGACTTAGGTCATTTGGTATAATGCTATCAAAGTCCATCCCCATTGTCTCAAGTGGTATGATTTCCCTTTTTTATGGCTAATATTTCATTGTGTATATATATCAAGTCTTCTTTATTCATTCAACCACCAGTGGCCATTTGGGATTTTTTTCCATACCTTGGTTATTATAAATAATGATGCCATGAACATGGGGGGCAGATAACTCTTCAACATAGTGTTTTCATTTCCCTCAGATGTATTCTCAGAAGTAAAAATGCTAATCATACTGTAGGTTTTTTTTTTTTTTAATTTTTTTGGAGGAACTTCCATATATATTATAGCTAAACATATATATATATATATATATATATATATATATATAGATACCTATATATTGCACAATGGTACCAATTTACATCCCACCAATAGTGAACAAGGATTCCCTTCTGCAAACATTATGGCCAGCATTTGTTATCTTTGTTAACTTTTCTTTTTGATGCTAACCATTCTAACAGGCATGAGGTGATATTTTGCTGTGGATTTGATTTGCATTTTCCTGATGATTAGTGTTCATGTACCTCCTGGTCATTCATATATCTTCTTTGGAGAAGTGTCAAAAAATGCCTATGTAGGTCCTTTCCTAATTTGAAACTAGATTGTATTGTTTTGTTTGTTGTTAGCCTATATGAGTTATTTATATATTTTGGATATTAACCCCTTATCATATATATGGTTTGCAAGTATTTTTTCCCATTCTACACATTTTTCTGCTCATTTTGTTGATTTTTTAATATTGCTGTGCAGAAGCTTTTTAGTTTGACGTAGTCTCACTTGTTTATTTTTTGCTTTGATTATGTTCTAGGTATTTTATACAAAAAATTTTATACAAAAAATCATTACTGAGACCCATGTTAAGGAAGTTTTTCCTATGTTTCCTTCTAGTAGTCTTACGGTTTGGGGGCTTATTTTTAAGCATTTAATCCATTTCTAGTTCATTTTTGTGAGTGGTATAAAATAGGAGTCCAATTTCATCCTTTTTTTTTTTTTTTTTTCCGTATAGTTGCCCCAAAACGTTACACTAGTTTCAGGGGTAAAACCCAGTGATGCAAGTCTGTACATTATGCAGTGCCCACCACAGGTGTAGCTACCATCTGTCACCATACAACACTATTACAATATCATTGACTATATTCCCTATGCTGTACTTTTTATTCTGTGACTTACTCATTTCATAATTGGAAGCCTGTATTGCCTTCTCCCCTTTATCCATGTTGCCTGTCTCCCAACCCTCCTCCCTTCTGGCAACCATCAATTTGCTCCCAGTGTTTATAGGTCTAATTCTGCTTTCTATTTGTCTATTGATTTGTTTTTTAGATTTCCCCTATAAATGAAATCATACTGTTATTTGTCTTTCTCAGTCTGACTTATTTCACTTAGCATATTACCTTCTAGGTCCATCTGTGTTGTTGCAAATGGCAATATTGCATCCCTTTTCATGGCTGAGTAATAGTCCATTGTGTATATACTCCACTTCTTTTTTTAATCTATTCATCTATCAGTGAACACTTGCTCTTGTATCTTGGCTACTGTAAATAATGCAGCAGTAATCATAGGGACACAGATATCTTTTCAAATTAGTGCTTTCATTTCCTTTGGGAAAATACCCAATAGTGGAATGATTGGATCCTATGATATTTCTATTTTTAATTGTTTGAGGAATTTCCATAGAGTTTTCCACAGTGGCTGTACCAGTATACATTACTACCAACAGTGCATGAGGTTCCCCTTTCTCTTCATCCTTATCTTTTTTATTCTAGCCAATTTGACAGGTGTGAGGTGATATCACATTTTGGTTTTGATTTACATTTCCCTGATCATTAGTAATGTTGAGTATTTTTTTCATTTGTTTGTTGGCCATCCAGATGTCTTCTCTGGAATAATGTCTCTTCAGGTCCTCTGCTCATTTTTTAATTGATTAATTTGGTGTTGAATTGTATAAGTTATTTATATGTTTTGGGTAATAACTCCTTATTGGACACATCGTTTGAGAATATCTTCTCCCATTCACTAGGTTGCTTTATGTTTTGTTGATGGGTTCCTTTGCTGTACAGAAGGAAATGCTTTGCTTCTCTTGCCTTAAGAAACATATCTAGAAAAATGTTTCTATGGCTGATTTCAAAGAAATTACTGTCTGTGGTCTTTTCTACGAGTTTTATGGCTTCAAGTCTCACATTTTGGTTGCTAATCCATTTTGAATTAATTTTTGTGCATGGTATTAGGAGGTGGTCCAGTTTCATTATTTTGCATGTAGCTGTCCAGTTTTCCCAGCACCGTTTATTGAAGAGACTGTCTTTTACCCACTGTATGTCCTTGCCTCCTTTGTCATGATTAATTGGCCATATATGTGTGCGATTACTTCTTTATCCTGTTCTCTTGAGCTTTTGTGTCCATTTTTGTGCCAGAACCATGCTGTTTTGATTACTACTGCTTTGTAGTATATCTTGAAATCTGGGATTGTGATACCTCTAGATTTATTCTTGCTCAAGATTGCTTTGGTTATTTGGGGTCTTTAATGGTTTCATACAAATTCTAGTATTTGTTCTAGTTTTTTGAAAAATGCTGTTGGTATTTCGATAGGGATTGCATCGGATCTATAGATTGTTTTTAGGTAGTATGAACATTTTAACAATGTTAATTCCAGTGCACGAGTATGGCATATCTTTCTGTTTATTTGTGTCATCTTCAATTTCTTTCATCAGTGTTTTATAGTCATTAGAGTATAGGTTCTTGCACCTTTTTGGTTAAGTATATTCCTAGGCCTTTTTTTTTTTTATTCTTTTTGGTGCAATTATAAATGGAAGAGTTTTCTCAATTTCTCTTTCTACAACTCTGTCATTAGTATATAGAAAGGCAATTGATTTCTCAGTTTTAGTTTTGTGTTCTGTACTTTACTGACCTAATTTATTCTTAATTTTTGGGTGGAGTCTGTAGGGTTTTCTGTGGTGACAGTTTAACTTATTCCTTTCCAATATAGATGGCTTTTACTTCTTTGATTGCTGTGGCTAGGATTTCCAGGACTATGTGGAATAAAAGTGGCAAGAGTGGACATCCTTGTCTTGTTCCTGATCTTACAGGAAAAAAATCTCAGTTTTTCACCATTATGTATGCTGTTTGCTGTGGGATTTTCATATATGGCTTTTATTATGTTGAGATATGGTCCCTCTAAACTCAGTTTGTTGAGAGTTTTTATCATGAACAGATGTTGAATTCTATTAAGTGTTTTCTCCGCATCTTTTGAGATGATTATATGATTGTTATTCTTTGTTAATGAGTATAGTGTTCATTGATTTGTGAATATTAAACAATCCCTACATCCCTGGAAAAAAATCCCACTTGACTGTGGTGAATGATCCTTATAATGTATTGTTGAATGCAATTTATTAATACCTTGCTGAGAATTTTTGCATCTATGTTCATCATGAATAATTGACCTATAGTTTTCTTTTTTGTGGTGTCTTTGTCTTTTGTTTTCAGGGTAATGATGCCCCTATAGAATTTGGTTGCATTCTTTCCTTCCTCTTATATTTTTGGAATATTTTGAGGAGTATAGATAATGACTATTCTTTAGATGTCTGGTGGAATTCACGTGTGAAGTCATCCGATTCTGGATTTTTACTTTTTGGTAGATTTTTGATTACCAATTCAGTTTCATAACTAGAAATTCATCTCTTCAGATTTTTTATGTCATCCTGATTCAGTTTTTTTAAGGTTGTATGATCCTAAAATTTTATCTGTTTCTTCTAGGTTGTCCACTTTGTTGGCATATAATTTTTCATTGCATTCTCTTGTAATCGTTTGTATTATTGTGATATCAGTTGTTATATCTTGTTTTTTTATTTCTGATGTTTTTGTTGAGGATTTTTTGCATCTGTGTGCATCAGAGGTATTGGCCTATGGTTCTCTCTCTCTCTCTCTTTTTTTTGCGTGTTATTTTATCTGCCTTTGGTATCAGGGTAATACTAGCCTCATGGAATGAATTTGGAAGTTTTCTTTCCCCTTCTATTTTTTGAATATTTTGAGAGGAATACACATTAATTCTTCTTTAAACGTTTGGTAGAATTCATCTGTGAAGCCATCTGGCCCTGGACTTTTGTTCATTGGAATTTTTGATTACTGATTGACTTTTATTGCTGGTAATTGGTTTGTTTAAAATTTCTTTTTTTTTTAATTATAAATTTATTTATTTAACACAGAGAGATCACAAGGAGGCAAAGAGAGTGGGGAAGCAGGCTCCCTGTTGAGCAGAGGGCCTGACATGGGGCTTGATCCCAGAACCCTGAGATCATGACCTGAGCTGAAGGCAGAGGCTTAACCCGCTGAGCCACCTAGGCACCCGGTTTGTTTAAAATTTCTATTTCTTGATTCAGTTCTGGGAAGTTATATTTTTCTAGGAATTTATCCATTTCTTCTAGGTTGTTCAGTTTGTTGGCATAAAATTTTTCATGATATTCTCTTACAATCATTTCTAGTTCTTTGGTTTTGGTTAATTTACCTCTTTCATTTTGATTTTGTATATTTGAATCTTCTTTCTCTATCTCTCCCCCTGCCTGTCTCTCGATGAGTCTGGGTAGAGGTCTATCAGTTTTGTTTATCTTTTCAAAGAACCAGCTCCTGGTTTTGTTGATCTGTTCTATTGTTTTTTAGCTTCTGTATCATTTATCTTTGCTCTAATACTTACTATTGCCTTCCTTCTGATGGTTTGGGTCTTTGTTCTTTTTCTAGCTCCTTTATGTGTAAGCTTAGGTCATTTATTAGAGATTTTTCTTAATTCCTTGAGGTAGGCCTATATTGCTATAAATATCTGTCTTAGAACCACTTTTGGTGTACCCCACAGATTTTGGACCATTATATTTTCATTTGTTTCCATGTACTTTTTGATTTTTTTTTTCTTTTCTTGGTTGACCCATTGTGTAGTAGCATATTATTTAATTTCCAGGTATTTTTGCTCTTTCCAGACTTTTTCTTGTGGTTGATTTCTAGTTTCATAGCATTGTGGTCAGAAAAGATGCATGGTATGACTTTGATCTTTTTGAATTTGTAGAAACTTGTTGTGGGTTTCTGGACATGTCTGCTGGTAACATCCTTGGGTAGGTGAGGCTTGCTGTCAGCGTTTATTTTTGGGTGAGGCCACTGCCCAAGCTCTGGGGTTGGCATGGGGGCAGGGGATGCCATTAGCTGAGAACATGTGGACTGCTGGATAAGCAAGGCTATGGGCTTGGCTTTGTGGTTTCCTAGGTTCTCTGGTCAGGCTTATAGATGTTCAGGGCTGGGTACTATTCTCAGTAGTGCATAGGGCTATGAATTAATATTACAGAATGGCAACTCTGGAAATGCAATTTTCCTTTTTCTTCAGGGTTTGTTTTGCTGTTTGAGGTGTTAGTTGGATTAATGACGTTTTGTAAAGTCTGTGTTCTTTGTCACATGTGACCCCTGCAGTCCTGTTACTATAGTGGTCAGCTAGTGAGTTGACAGAGCTCATTAGATGCCTTGTGCCCCTCTCCTTGAAAGTATCCTATTTTTAGCAGATGGGCTCTCTGTGTGTTTTGGAGAAAACTTTCAACTTTCAGCCAAGCAACATACAACTCTACCAGAACCTTCACTTTCTTCTTATAGAGAATCTGAAGGTCAAAGGTGAGAGTTTAGAGTCCATCAGATTTTTTTTTAGAGCATTCACTGAGCTCTTTATGTGTGTTTAGCCATCTAGATTCCTATGTGGAAGTTTTCCAAAGTCCTTATTCTTTTTATTCCCAAGCTTTTCAGTTTGTCTGTTTTCTTCAGATTTCCTCCCTTATCCAGGTGGTAGCAGCTAATGCATTTAAGTGTTTTTGAAAAACATCCCCAGCTAGTTGCCTCCAATTTGAGAGAGTACCCAGTAAGAAAAAATAAAGGCAAGCCTTAGAGCTCAGGAAGCCAAAACATAGGACTAAACAGTCAACCTCAGTTCTTTGATAATAAAGTCCATGTTCCTCCCTCTCCTACGAGGAACCTATACCTAGAATGTGGGCTGTTGTCTTCCAAGATGTCGCTGAGAAGGGAAGCCAGGAATAAGGCCAGGATTTTAAAGGCTCTTTTCCTTTCCTGGTTGCTGTACATTGTAATTAGTTTCTAGTGTTCTGATGAAGTTGCTGCTGGAAGTTTTTGCCAGTTTATTTGCTGCTTTTGTGGAAAAACTTGCTTTTGGAATTCCCTACTCCATACTGTTTTCATTGACATCCCTGTGTGCTTATTTTTAAATATGATTTATAAATTTATTAAAACCATCATTAACCACAAATGCAAAGGGACTGAGTATTGAAAGTAGCAAGAAGTATGGTGATGTTGAAGTGATATATACAAAGAATCAGAACTATTAATATTCCATGGCTCTCTTCAAATATCATTTTTACAGATAGTGTAGACTAGGGGCTGTAAGTGCAGTATACTTATGAATTAAGAACAACTGGACTAAAAAGAGCACTTTGAACCCTAAATAGTCTGTTAGTGGAAGAGATTCTAAGATTGAGTGTGTGTGTGTGTGTGTGTGTAAAGATGAGGAGCTATGAAACTGTTATCAATAGATGTTATATTCTAGTGGTTGTCTAATTATGTTCATAAAGTTCTAGTGTTTTCTGAAACTTGGACTGACTTGAAGGGGGACTGATCAGGAGGGTCACAGACGGTGAGGTTCCCAGCTTTCCACTTCTTAGTCAACCACCACTAGAATTCTGTAGATTATATTAGGGTTCTATGAATTTTTTCTGGAAGTTAGCTTTCACTGCTAAAAACTTGTAAAAATAACAAATAGACTGATACACAGGACTGCCTGATAAATATGCCTGGTTGTAAATACCAGAGGACTTTGGACAAAAAGAATCTCTGAGCTGGAATGGAAATAGGGTTACACTAAATTAAAATTTTTTCCCAGTCTTTTTCTATTTTTTTAAAGATTTTACTTATTTGACAGAGAGAGATCACAAGTAGATGGAGAGGCAGGCAGAGAGAGAGAGAGAGAGAGAGAGAGAGAGAGAGAAGCAGGCTCCCTGCTGAGCAGAGAGCCCGATGCTGGACTCGATCCCAGGACCTTAAGATCATGACCCGAGCCAAAGGCAGTGGCTTAACCCACTGAGCCACCCAGGTGCCCCAGTTTTTCCCAGTCTTAACCTGATTGCAAAATCCCTAGAGATGATGTCTATAGGCACCATTATTTTCTTACTACCTTAGCTTCACACAAAGTAGGCACTTTGTAAATATCTATTATCTTAGCTGTGTAAGGAAATAAAGTTAGATAAGCCTGTGGGACCAGATAATAGTGGATTTTGAAGTCTGAAAAAAATACAAATAAAATTACTGAGAACAAAATGTCCTCATACAAAGTTTAAGGAAATGGTAGGTGCTAAGAATTACAGCAGAAATAAGCATTAAGACAGAAAACTACTTATATTTTTGGTCAATACATAGGCTTAAAAAAGCCCTCACTTTTAGGTATTTCATGTGTTGGGGGGGGGGGAAGGGAGTTAAAAGGAGTAAACATAATTTTTCAAAGAGCTTCAGGTATGTAGAAAAGGCTTAGAGAGAAGGGGTAGATTCAAGGAGAGCCAAGAGATGGATGAGCAGCTTTCAAACTTCTACTTTGAAGATTTCTGAAATAAGAACTTAAAAAAGGACAAGTCAAGTCTTTTGGCTTATGGCTACAGCCAAGTATGAAATTTAAAATCTTGATCTCTTATGATAAATGTGAGAACAGTGTTATCTTTAGGGAGAGGTATATGAAGGAGCCTTCTGGGGTAATAGAAATATCTTGATCTAGATGTTGGGTTTCATGGGTGTATTAATCTATAAGTCACATAATTTTTAGAAATTGCTGTATATTTTTTAAATTGCCTTTTTATGATGTTTTGGACAACTCTCTGGGATTTATGCTTACAAAATGAATACTCACAGTTATAGTCAAGGAGAAATGTTAAGACAGATTATAAGTAAATCATTTTAATATTTATACCATAAAGATCAAATCATATTTACATTTGCTTAATCAATGACTCATCACATCACCTTTTAGCCTTTTTGGTGACTACACTTCGGAAGGTGTCCTGTGGTCATAAATGATTCCACCTTATGCGTTCCTTTCTTATCTTCTCAAATGTCAAATGCAAGCTGCTACAGAGGGAAAAAAGCAGTTCCTTGGTATCTACAGACAACACTATGCCCAAGACTTAACAAACTATACTACAGCAGAGAGGTCTCCCTGGAGTGAGTGGCCCTATTTTGTATCATGCCCACATCATTCAAAAGTTATTACAAAAAATTCTTTTTGGGGCACCTGGGTGGCTCAGTGGGTTAAGCCTCTGCCTTCGGCTCAGGTCATGATCCCAGGGTCCTGGGATCGAGCCCCACATCGGGCTTTCTGCTCTGCAGGTAGCCTGCTTCCTCCTCTCTCTCTGCCTGCCTCTCTGCCTACTTGTGATCTCTGTCAGATAAATAAAGAAAAAATCTTTAAAAAAAATTCTTTCTTATGCTGAGAACACCTGAAGTTTTCACCAGATAATTTCTGATTTCTTTGCTGAGCAATATTTCTTAACTTCATAAGAAAGAAAAGAAACCGTTTTCTCTTGTTAAAAAGGCCATAATTGATAAAAGCTTATGAAGCATGGTTCTTACCTAACCATAATTAATGCATGGCAGAAAAAAATCTCTTGGGTTTAAAAATAGCTTTATTTAGCATACCAAAAACACAGAAACATAAGAAAAAACTTACCTAGTATAAACATAAAAATAGTTAAATACCATAATTTAATGTAAACCAAGTGTTTAAAAATGTGAATTATAATAAAATACATGCTATTTACACAGAACCAAGTTATTGTATCAGATCATCAATCTTGAAGTCATCATTAACAATGAATCAAACACAGCATTTGTATTTGTACTGGTCAATAAAAAAAAAAAGAAATCCTTTAATTCACTTTAAACAGATATAATTCCAAGCAGAAAGCTAGAAAGTGCCAGTTCTAGGATTCCAGACACAGCCACTGCATGTGGAGGCCTGGAAATCATCCCACTGGAAGACCATTAAGCCTATTCTCTCATTTACATGCAAACTGGTTGATTTAATTTAGTTACTGCTTAATAAAGGTACTAAATATATCTGCAAAAATAAACCTTTGTTAAAAATGACCAAAGGTGAATGTAATATCAATCATGTAAGAAAGGCAAAAGCATAAAAAATATATATTATTCCAGACAAGCCTCTTTAATTATAACAAATGTTAAGAAACTCAGTTTATAAAACCAGATGGGATAGCAAAAGGGTTTTGAAAAATGTAAAACCTAGGTCAAAATCAAACAAAATGAATCTAAGAGAATATTTCTTGAAGAAAGTGGTATTTTTGTTTATCCTGTCATTATCCCATGAATGCTGCCATGAGATCTGTGGCTGGTGTCAGTTACCACTACAGAGCGGTGTGTTTTCTTTGACCGACAGGCGAAAAAACTGTAGCTGTTGATTAGATTAAGCATTTGGCTTTTGCTTCAAGAACCAACATCCATTCTTATATTGCAATGCAGGTATTTCTAAGAGGCAGCATTAAATCCAGTATCAGGACTTTAAAATGTAAAATAAAGTTGCAAGAATATATACATAGTAATAGAATATCCTGCTCCTTTTTCTAATCCTGTAATTGTAACTTTTGATCTCCAGACCTCTTTATACTCTTTAAAATTTATTAGATACCTGGGTATCAAAGAGCTTTTGTTTATATAGTTTATATCCATCAATATTTGCCATAATAGAAAATAAAACTGAAAAATTTTAAGTATTCAAAAATTAAAGTTTATTACACGCTAACATAAATAACATTTTTAAGAAAATAGCTGTCTTTCCTAAAACAAAAAAAATTTGTGACCAAATGGCACTGTTTTACATTTTCAACTGCTTTTTGAGACATGGAGTGAAAAGACAACTAATGCCTTTGTATTATGAAAATAGTTTTGATCTCACAGATGCCCTGAAAGGCTCTCAAGGGTTCCCAGGGGTTCAAGGGTCAGCCACACTTTAAAACTGCTGGTTTCATCTAAGGTCTAAAGTTAATGACCCCCCCCCCAAAAAAAAGCCCACACAAAAGGAAACTTAATTTTCCTTTAAAAATAAACCAAAATAGCCATACATGCACACAGAAGTCACTGGATCAAACACTTCCACTTTTAGCTGTAACTAGAAGCCCAAAGTCACCATGTGCTCACAGTAAAATTAAAAATAATATGGCCATTTCTACTGAGACTAGGGTCAAGATTTATTAATTTTTAGTTCATGAAAGCTACAAACCCTATTAACTAAACACCTATGTCTTAGTTCCCTTTCCAGCATCTGCTTAATCTTGTTTGCACTAAGCTGGCTGTCGTCTCTTGAACTGGCACAGCATTGGTATAGACCAGAGAGTGACAGACATTTAATAGCCCAGATACTCAGTTCAGAAGCATGTTAGCCATTAACGGAGCAGCCGCCTCTATTTCACACTATGTGAAAGCTCTGATAAATTTTAGGGAAATGGAGAAAAGTCTCCTTTAAGCACAGTAAGAACAATGCTATGCCCTCACACATAGCTCTTCGCATCTTACAAATTACTTTCATACACCCCATCTCATTAGATCCTCTTAAAGCCCCTGGAGATGGGCAGGACAAATGGCATCATCTGGTTCAGAGTGAAGGAATCAGGTGCAGATAGGAGTCTTTCCCGGGGTACCGTGGCCAGTACCTTTTTTACAGAACAGGATGAGAAGTCAGGGCATCTGACTCTTAGTTCAGGGTTTTCCCCCAGCATTCCTCCTTTTTGGGTTCCAGGGCAGGATTTGAGGGAGGGGCCTGTGGGGATGGAGATGGAGGCAACAGGATATGGCTGATGCTTCCAGACCTGCATTCCTTCTGCCTCAATTAACCGTGTTCTCCAACACTAAAGAGGCTTGGGAGTGGCACAGACATTCCCCTGACCAATATAATGAATTTTCCATCAGTGCATACATAATGGCACTCTGTATGAAACAACCCTTCTTTCTGAGCCAGTTTATGTTGGCAGTTCATTCACAGCCTGTTCCCTCTACTCCAAGGGAAAAGAAAAATCCTGCACTTAAGAAAAAAAATGATGAGAATACAAAATGAAATAGCAACAGTAATGAGATCTGTGTGAAACTATAACAGATTTATTGTGCACCTGGCACAACAGAGACTTCTCAGTTTTCCTCCACCAACTGGAGAGCAATATAAAATCACACTTCTTAATTTAATGGAAAAATACCTCCTAATCATCTCATGGCAAAGACTTCAGTCTATAAAAAAACTAAGAAAATAATTTCAAGAATTTTAACTAAATTCTTAGGTTCTTACAGATTCTGTGGTGGTAGGAGAGAGAGTAGACAGAGTAAAAGGCAATAAAACAGCAAAAAGAAAATAATTATTGTCACAAATGAGCTAAGGAGAAATCTGTGTCTATTCTCTGTCAGTAATACATGTAATTGCTTCAGACACTATTCTGTTACCAGGAAATCCTCTCTACCAAGATGTTAATACAAACAGCACGAGACATTCAAAGACACTAAGCAAAGACTGTTGAATTTGGGGGTGGAGGGCCGAGAGAGGCAGTCAACAACAAAATCCTTCCTCTAAAACTCGCCAAATGTCACTAATGGCCAGTGATATTCTTGCTGTACACTGCAAGTAAATTATTGTTTATTTTGCCTTCCTTCTCTCTCTCTGAGATGTTCCTAGAATCAAGATGGAATACATGCATTTTTTTAAGGTATTTGAAGAAAAGGGGATGTTAACAAAAGCCAGTAAGAGCTAAAGAATATGCCAAGTTCATCTTATTTTCAAAATTCAACAGCATGTGGCTGGCTATACACAAATTGTTGGTGTCTCCCCACCACCCCCAATTTTGGAGGAATATTCTCTTTATAGGTGATTTAGACAGAAGGTAATGACTTTTTAAGACACTTGTACATGTACTGGGCTGATGTGCCCACACACACATGTGTGTCTCATCGCATCACGTGAAGACCTCCACTAAGGTTTTTCCCTCTTCACACATTTCCATGAGAGAAAATGGGCATGGATAATGATTTTATAGTAGGAAACACAACTAATGAAAATCAAATCAGAAAATGAGAAGTGGTATGCTGTCAGAGTCTGATAAAATAAGTCAATGCACATTTATGTAGTGGTAAAGTGCTAGAAAGTTCTTTCATTAGTATTTTAAAAATGATTATAGTAAAAAGAAGGTTGCAGCTTTCATTTGATGGTGGTGACCACAGGCACCATAGCAATGGCACTGGCTGAGTTGGAATTAATGATGTCCTCATACTCTGGGGGTGGGTCTAAGTGAGGTTCTGTTTCACTCCTCCGGAGGTTCGCCTGGCCAGTGGCTTCCTCGTAAGTGGGCGGGGGATCACAGTTGGATAGACGAGTGGAGACGGAATCTGAGCGCCCAACTACATATTCCAGAAAGCCTGGTGACAATCCACTGCTATCAAACACTTCGTCGGGTGGGGGAGGCGGAGTGATGATATTAAGGTGCTGTGGGAAAGGAATGTGGCCTTCAGTTACTGTCTGTCTGCGAGTTTTGTTTCTGAGGAAGCATCTCCAAATTAGAAAAATGACCAGAAGGATAATAAAGAGGCCAAAGATTAATGGAAAGGTAAGGTAAAACTGAAACCAGTCACTTCCTCTGTTACTCTCGCCTTGTTGTGCTTTTGTGTAGGTGTTCCAGAATTCCTTCTGAAAATAAAAGACAAAATAAAAATCAGTATGATCAAAAGCTGGGAAATATCAAATGAACAGATGTCTGGGTTCTGTTAACATAACGAACCAAAACCCAAAACCAGATTTGTTGGTTTAAATGACTTACTGCTTATATTTTCCATGACAAGAAATTACAAATAAAGCATAATGTTCTCTCGGTATCCTTCCTAAAATGGTCAGTGAGAACCCAGAGTCCTTTTCAAGACTTGGAAGTTATTTATATTTTCAGCTATGACATTTTAGAAGGAAAAACAAAGCGTAAGAGATTTCCTGTTTCCCAATTAAACCAAATAGTATTCCCTTAAAATGTCAAATATCATTTTCCATGTCCAACTATGAAGTTTCTGATCCCTAATCCCCATCATCATTAATGGTATGTGCTATTTTAGGCTGTTGTAGGCTTTCAGTGGTCAAAAATTTACAGATGAATGCTTTGTTTTCTAATGGTTCTGTCTGAGGTCCCCTTCCCCCAGACCTTACTCCTCAACTCCGTCTCCAGCCCTCAAAGTTTAGTACACACAGATGTCCACTGACTGTTGTAATTACACATTGCCCCTAGTAGAAAGCTCAGGCAAGTGAAGAAATTGTGTTAGGTTATTTCCAAACATAGACTGTAATCCCCAAAGACACGTGACCTAGTAGTTCAAATCTTTCATATCTGTATAGGGGGAAGTACTGAAAACATAAAAAGGTCACCTGATGCAGTTACTAGCTATGAGACCTGGACAAGTTACTCTTTTGAGTCTTAAGTTTCCTCACCTGAACAACAGGATAATACTAATCTGTCCTTATATATGTTATTTCATATGATGCTCAGACAGCCTATAACACATCTAATTAAGTCCCTGCCATAGAAACACTCAAAGAGTAGTTATTATAATTTTTGTATATTGTAATCAAATTGCTGCCTCAAATTCACCGATTAACCTAGCTCATACCTTGGTGTAGAGACCACCCCCAATCCCAATGCTACTGACTCCTTTCAATGCTTAAACCTAACGAGTAAGTGCTTTTCTCACAATCCTATTTATGTGCAAGCACTACACATCACTGATAGTATATATCTGGCATCAAGGAGGGAACCAGGTCATTATCCAAATGGGCAAATAGAGGGAGTCGGACTAGACTGGGGATTGTCATGCCAGATGTCCCAGGATAGCATGGAGTTAACATAAATCTGTGAATCTGGTTATTAAAAGTGAGACTCTGAGCACTAAAGCTGGTTGTTTTATAGTCATATATTTTATTAGTCACACAGGTTTTCTTTTTTCAAAGAAAGAATATTTAGCATTTACAACATTATCAATTCCTAGTCACTATACTATTATCTATTCAGACTTAATTATTCATACATTGCATGAGTCATTGCTTATTACTATTTGTTCTCTTCATCTTCCCTGATTTTGAAGTTGCTCTTCTGGCTTATTTTGCAGTTGAATAGTCCTTTTTGAAGAATTTTCTATAGATGAGGCACATGGGAAATAGTCCATAAAATTTTGCAGCTCTATGAATACCATTCCTTCACCCCGATTAGTAAATGTTATCATAATGATATTTCAGACTCTCAGGTCATAGCTATCTTTTTTTTTCCCTAAGAAGTCTAGGTAATGTTCCATGGTACTGCAGTTTCCAGTGTGCAGCTGAGAAATCCTATACTTGTTCATTGGACTTTATTATTTCTTATTTGTAAGATTTTATTTTTATCCTTGACTTCTTTTCACCAGGCTGAACCTTTTGGTTTTTGTTTTCTATCACTTTTATTTTTTATTAGATTATAATTGATAAGCAATATTATTATTAGGTGTGCAATAATTCGCTATTTGTATACATTACAAAATGATCAGGTAGGTCTAGTTACCATCTTTTACCTACAAAGTTATTATAGTATTATTGACTGTATTCCCTCTGCTGTACGCTACATCCCCATGACTTATTTTGTAATTGGAAGTTGTATGTTTTAATCCCCTTCACCTATTACATCCGCTCTCCCTCCCCTCTGGCAACCACCAGTTTGTTCAGTTTCCATGAGTCTGTTTCTGTTTTGTTTTTTCTTTCTTTGATTCCATATATAAGTGAAATTTTATCGTATGTGTCATTCTCTGACTTAGCATAATATCAAGGTCCATCCATGTTGTCACAAATGGCAAGATTTCATTCTTTTCTATGGTTAATAGTCCATTGTGTGTGTGTGTGTGTGTGTGTGTGTGTGTATCTTTATCCATTCATTTGTGGATGGACACTTAGGTTGCTTCCATATCTGGGCTATTACAAATAATGCTGCAATGAACACAGAGGTCCAAATATGTTTTTGAATTAGTATTCTCCTTTGCTTCAGATAAATCCCCAGAATTGGAACTATTGGATCATAGGGTAGTGCTATTTGTAATTTTTTGAGAAAACTCTATATTGTTTTCCATAGTAGCTGCATCAATTTACATTCCCAACGACAGTGCACATGCTCACCAATACTTACCTTTTTGATACTAGCCATTCTGGCAGGTGTGAAGTGGTAAATCATTTGTAATGATTTGCATTTCCCTGATGCAGAATGTTGTTGAACATCTTTTCATGTGTTTGTTGACCATATATCTTCTTTGGAAAAACGACTATCCCAGTGATTTGCCCATTTTTAAATTGGGTTGGTTTTTCTTTGCCATTACTTAGTTGTATGAGTTCTTCATATATTTTAGATATCAACCCCATATCAGATATATCATTTCCAAGTATCTTCTCCCATTTAGTAGGTTGCCTTTTTCTTTTGTTGGTGGCTTTCTTTGCTGTGGGAAAGCTTTCTAGCTTGATGTAATCCCCTTTGTTTATTTTGCTTTTGTTGCCCTTGCCAGAAGAGACAGATTCCTCCCCAACCAGGAAAAATTACTTAGACTGACATAGAGCTTACTACCTATGTTTTCTCGTAGTTTTATAGTTTCCGGTCTTCCATTCCATTCTTTCTCTTTTTTTTTTTTCTTTTCTCTTCCTTCCTTCCCTCCCATGGTCTCCCATCCCACCCTTTACATCCCTTACTTCCTTTACTTCATGGAGTAGGCTCCACACTTAGTGTGGATTCCAACACAGGGTCCAATCCCGTGACCCCGAGATCACGATCTGAGCCACCCAGGTGCCCCACACTGCATTCTTTAATCCATTTTGAGTTGATTTTTGCCTGTGGTGTAAGAATGTGGTCCAGTTTCTTTCTTTTGCATGTAGCTTGTCCAGTATTTATGACACTATTTATTGAAGAGACTTTTTGCCATTGTATGATCTTGCCTTCTTTGTCATAGTTTAGTTGACCATGTAAGCGTGGGTTTATTTCTAGGCTCTTCTATTCTATTGATCTATGTGCCTGTCTTCATGCAAATACCATACTGTTCTAAGTACTATAGCTTTATAGTACAGTTATAAGAGATCGTGACTCTCCAGCTTTGTTCTTCTTTATTAAGATTAGCTTTGACTGGGCGCCTGGGTGGCTCAGTGGGTTAAGCCGCTGCCTTCGGCTCAGGTCATGATCTCAGGGTCCTGGGATCGAGTCCCGCATCAGGCTCTCTGCTCAGCGGGGAGCCTGCTTCCCTCTCTCTCTCTCTGCCTGCCTCTCTGTCTACTGTGATCTCTCTCTGTCAAATAAATAAATAAAATATTTTAAAAAAAAAAGATTAGCTTTGACTACTTGGGGTCTTTTGTGGTTCCATACAAATTTTGGGATTGGGGCGCCTGGGTGGCTCAATGGGTTAAGCCTCTGCCTTCGGCTCAGATCATGTCATGATCCTGGGGTCCTGGGATTGAGCCCCACATCGGGCTCTCTGCTCCACAGGGAGCCTGCTTCCCCCTCTCTCTCTGCCTGCCTCTCTGCCTACTTGTGATCTCTGTCGAGTGAACAGATAAAATCTTTTAAAAAAATTTGGGGGATTATTTGTCCTAGTTTTTTGAAAAATGCCACTGGCATTCTGCTGTGGGTAGTATGGACATTTTAACAGTATTCTTTCACTGCATGAGGATAGTATATCTTTTTATTTATTTGTGTTGTCTTCAATTTCTTCAGTGTTCTTAAGTTTCAGAGTATACGTCTTTTATTTCCTTTGTTAAATTTATTCTTACGTATTTTTTTTTGATGCAATTGTAAATGGGATTGTTTTCTTAATTTATTCTTTCTGCTACTTTGTTAGAAGTATAGTGTGTAGAAATCCAACAGACTTCTGTATATAAATTTTGTATCCTGCAACTTTACTGAATTCATTTATTCTAATAGTTTTTTGGTGGAGTCTTCAAGATTTTCTATATATTGTATCATGTCCACTGAAAATAGTGAAAGCTTTACTTCCTCCATCCTAATTTAGATACCTTTTATGTCTTGTCTAATTGGCATGGCTAGGAATTCCAATACCATATTGAATAAAAGTGTTGACAGTGGGCATCCTTTTCTTGTTCCTGATCAAGAGGAAAAGGTATCAGCTTTTCACCATTGAGATGACAAATCCTGTGGATTTGTCATATATGGCCTTTATTATGTTGAGGTATATTTTCTCTATACAAACTTTGTTGAGAGTTTTTAATCCTAAATGGATGTTGAATTTTCTCAAGTGTTTTTTTGTCTATTTTAATAATCATATTAACTTTTATCCTTCATTTTGCTAATATAGTGTATCACATTGATTCGTGAATGATAAAGCATCCTTGCGTGCCTGGAATGAATCCCACTTGGTCACACTGTGTGATTTTTAGTGTATTGCTGAACTTAGTTTGCTCATTTTATTGAGGATTCTTGCATCTATGTTCATCAGAGATATTGGTGTGTAATTTTGTGGGTTTGTTTGTAGTGTCATTGTCTAATTTTGGTATTAGAGTAATGCTGCCCTTGTAAAATTAGTTGGGAAGTGTTCCTTCAAATTTTGGGGGAATATGTAAGAAGGGAAGGTACTTTTTTTTTTTAAATGTTTGCTGGAGTGGTGTCTGGGTGGCTCAGTTATTAAGTAACTGCCTTCAGCTCAGGTCATGATCCCAGGCTCCTGCCCTGCATTGGGTTCCCTACTCAGCAGGAAGCCTGGTTCTCCCTCTCCCACTGCTTGTGGGAGTCAGTGTCTCTGTCAAATAAATAAAATATTTTTTAAAAAGTTTGCTGGAATTCAGCTATGAAACCATCTGGATATGGAGTTTATTGGGAGTTTTTTCATTATTAATTCAATTTTGTTACTAAAGTCTCTTCAGATTTTATATTGTTTCTTGATTCAGTCTAGGAATATTATATGTTTCTAGGAATATATCCATTTCTTCTAGTTGTCTAATTTGTTGGCATATAATTGTTCATAGTATTCTCTTATCCCTTTTATATCTGAAGTATGGTTTATGGTTTCTCCTTTTTTTTTTTTTAAATAAGTCTGGCTAAAGTTTATCAATTTTGTCTGTCTTTTCAAAGAACCAGGTTTTAGTTTCATGGAAAAGTCTTTCATTTATTTCTGCTATGATCTTCATTATTTCCTTCTACAAACTTTGGGCTTAGATTAAGATTTTTCTTTGTTTTGGGGTTAGCCTGTATTGCTCTGAACTTCCCTCTTAGATCTGCTTTTGCTTCATCCCAAAGATTTTGAAACATTTTATATCCATTTATCTCATGGTATTATTTTTTCCTCTTTTATTTTTTCACTGATGCATTAGTTGTTCAATAGCATGTTAAGTCTCTGTGTGTTGTTTGTGCGTTTTCCACTTTTCTTCTCATAACTGATTTCTGATGTATTGAGAAATGTTTTATGGCCCAATAGGTGACTAATCCTAAAGAATGTTCCATGTTTACTTGAAAAGAATTATATATAGAACATTCCATCCCTAAACAGCATAATATATATCTATTAAGTCCATCTTGTCTAATATCTTATTTAAGGCCAGTGATTCCTTATTACTATCCATTGATCAAAGTGGTCTATTAATGTCCCTTATTATCATAATGCTATTTGCCCTTTTATTCCTGTTAAAATTTATGCACCCGACATTGAGGCACCTAAATGTATAAAGCAAATAATAATATGTTCTATCCTGTTGGATTGACCCTTAATAATTCTGTTATGCCCATGATCAGCAAGTTAGGATGCGATTGCAGAAATAGTGTCTGCCGGCACTTCCAGCCTCACATGAAACCCCTGCCGGTTCCTGCTGCTTCTGCAGTCACTTTACACTTAGTAATCGGGGCTCCCTCACTATAGTCTGGATACTTTTCAATCTGTTACTTTGATGCTGATTATCAGGGTAAGTGGATTTAAGAGCAGAATCTCCATTTCCCATAGTTCTATGATTCTTCCGGTCTTAATCTCAATTGATTTTTAAAACCAGATGTTTTGGAGGTTCATCTCTCCAATGCCGGCCCTCAGCGTGGCACAACAGCTTCACTTCTCAAGGGATTTCTGGCTTCTGGCTGTGGGATTCCTGCATTGGGGGTGGGTTCCCAGGTGAGGCCATGTCTCTGCCTCAGCTACCCTTCTTGATCCATCTCTTTTATTGTGACGGTGAAGTTCATCTAGTTCTCAGGTACTTTACAGCTCCGTAGGGAATAATTTTCTTATAAACTTGTGGTATCTGTGTGAGGAAATGAGTTCTAGGTCTTTCTATGCTACCATCCTGAAGCCCCTCCCACACAGGCTCTGAGGCATAAAAAAGACCCAAAGTTAGTTATGTTCTACCCTTGATCTAGATTTTCTAAAAGGTGCATTATTACTCTAATATTCTGTGACTCTAGATTTGCACATGTTATAATATTGCATGATCTCTTAACGGCTATATACAGATGAAAATATACAAGGTTCAATATCAAAATAAGCCAAATGTAGAAATAGCACACTCCCAAGAACACAGCATTTATTTTAGGACAATGCAAAAACCTTAAACTATCAAGTGATTCATTTTTTCACTAATAAAAATTTAATCACAGGTCAAAACTAATGATGTTTAGAAGAAAGTAGATGTGCTTCTAAAGGTGTACACTATTAAATTTTTGTGTAAAATTGTCACTTTAAGATAGCCAACTTTAAACTTCTAAAAAAATACAAATCTGCAAAAACATAAAGATATCGTCACTATGAACAAATGTTTAAATATGCTTTTCTCAACTCACATTGAATCCCTACAAAAACTAATTTAATAATCGTGTATTTATGGATACCTATCAAATATCTGATTTGTAGTAAATTTTCTTTAACTGCAAATGACAATTTCCCATTTCCTCCTAATCTCTCAAATCACATGTACTTGCTTTTTGTGGGTAATATTAAATGGGGCAGATGGTGATTTCAAATAATTATGTAATGCTAGCCTTAGACAAATACAATAAAAAGTGGCTTTTTAATACTGTCCTATCACTTTGCGATAAACAATAATGCACATAAAAATGACCCCTTTTTCATGGTTGGTTTGTATAATTAAATTTTTCTGGCTTATTTGGCATCCTAGCAAATAATCTACAGACTAAAACAATCAGCTTTTATTTTGAATGTTACAAAGCTTAGACAAAAATGAAAGTATAAAATCAGATTTTTGTTTTTGAGAGAAATTGAGCAAGCAGGGGGTGGGACAGAGGGAGAGAGAGACTGTTAAGTAGGCTTCACACCCCACACAGAGCCTGACACAGGGCTCGATCTCATGACCCCGAGATGATGATCTGATCTGAAATAAAGAGTTAACACTTGGGTGCTTGGGTGGCTCAATTGGTTGGGCAACTGCCTTCGGCTCATGTCATGATCCTGGAGTCCTGGGATTGAGTCCCACTTTGGGCCCCCAGCTCCATAGGGAGTCTGCTTCTCCCTCTGACCTCCCCTCTCATGTTTGCTCACTCTCTCTCTCAAATAAATAAAATTTAAAAAAAAAAGAGTTGACACTTAACCCACTGAACAGCCCAGGTGCCCCTATAAAAATCAGATTTCTACTTTATCTATAGTGACTCAATCCACACCCAATAGCAAAGGCAATTGTTATCCATACTTGAAGATGCGAAAATGAAGGCACAGAAAGGTTACCTAATAACAAACCAAAGGTGGGGTGCCTAGGTGGCTCAGTTAACTGCCCAACTCTTCATGAGATTCTCTTTCCCCCTGCTCATGTGTTCAAGCAATCAAATCTTTTTAAAAAATAATAAACTTTGGACTAGAACTTGAACAGGCCAGGCATTAGAACAAGCCAAAAAGCAGTTTGCCTTGATCTATAAGATATTTTGAACCTGTCTGGCCCTTTTCCTAGAAAATTTAATTTTTTCATCATGTTAAATGTGTAGTCAAAAGCAAGTGGGCTCATTTTACAGATTAAAGTAACATTATCTGAATAAAAGGTAATTATTCCATTTCTTTCTTTGGGAACTAGAGAATCACATGAAAATCTACATGAAATAAAGACTAATATTATAATTGTTATTCAAACAAAAAAATCCAAGTTTGTATATCTCTAAGCTATTTAAATACTCTTTTATCTAACGGAAGGCAGCCAAAAGATATTCAGAAAGAGCTTATGTTTTCAATACTTGGTAAAGTAGTGCTTTTAGAGGAAATGGAAATTTGCTTAATAAAATATTCTTAAAGGGTCTCAGTAGTTTTAGATAGGTTAAAATTATATAAATAATGAATGTAATCTGAAGCTGCTAGAGAGATCTGAACCATTTCAGAGGGAGGAGCCCCAAAGTAAATGTTTCACCACAGGTGGGTTTCAGAACAAAATTCAGTATGTACAAGATTCTATCAGGCTTTTCGGTTGAGAATTTTGTGTGCTTTTCGGTTGAGAATTTTCTCACTTCCGTTTTTGAACAGTCAAACTGTATTCCAGTCACTCAGACTGTAACTCAAGACCTGAAGGACTCTATTCATAATTGGAAGGAACAGAGATAAACATGTCTTAACAATCTGATTAATCATCAAAGTGGGTGATGTTTTCAGTGGGTGTGTATTGCTGAAAAGGGCTGAGCAGTCTTTATACACAGGGCTCACGGGGCTTCTGCCTTTTCTGAATAAGTCTAGGCAATACTTCGTTGTAATGCACATCGCTTTATTAAGTACTTCATAGATACTGTGTTTTCTTAAATTGATGGTTTGTGGCAACCATGCATGGAGCAAGTTTTCCAACAATTGTGTCTCTTTTGTATTTCGGTAATTCTCGGAATATTTCAAACTTATATTTATTATGGTAATCACTGATCTTTGATATCACTATTGTAATTGTTTTGGGAATATGTACAAAGAGACTGAGATTATACCATGGATATTTTCAGAACACAATGTTTTAAGAGTTGAACTCAATCACAAGAGAAAATTTGGAAGGAACACAAGTACATGGAAGTTAAAGAACATCCTACTAAAGAATGAATGGGTTGACCAAGAAATTAAACAACAACTAAAACAATACATGGAAGCAAATGAAAATGAAAACATGACAGTTCAGAACCTCTGGGAGGCATCAAAGGTGGTCCTAAGAGGGAAGTATATAGCAATACTGGCCTTTCTCAAGAAGTAAGAAAAGTCTCAAATATACAACTTAACCTTACACCTAAAGGGAGCTAGAAAAGGAACAACAAATAAAACCTAAATCCAGCAGGAGAAGAGAAATAATAAAAATCAGAGCCAGAATCAGTGATACAGAAATTAAAAAACAAACAGCAGAACAGATTAACGAAACTAGAAGCTGGTTCTCTGAAACAATTAACAAGATTGCTACACCTCTAGCCAGACTTACCAAAAAGAAAAGAGAAAGGACCCAAATAAACAAAATGATGAATGAAACAGAAGAGATCACAACTGACACCGAAGAAGTACAATTATGAGAGAATATTATGAGCAATTATGTACCACTAAATTAGGAAATCTGGAAGAAATAGGTAAAATCCTAGAAACATATAAACTGCCAAAACTGAAACAGGCAGAAATTGAAAATTTCCCAACAAACAAGAGTCCAGGGCCAGATGGCCTCCCAGCAGAGAAGACTTAATACCTATTCTTCTGAAGTTGTTTCAAAAAAATAGAAATGGCAGGAAAACTTCCATACTCCTTCTATGAGGCCAACATTACCTTGATCCTAAAACCAGACAAAGACCCCACCAAAAAGAATTATATACCAATATCCCTGATGAACATGGGTGCAAAAATTCTCACCAAGCTATTGGCTAAAAGGATCCAACAGTACATTAAAAGCCTTATTCACCATGACCAAGTGGGATTTAGTCCTGGGCTGCAAGGGCAGCTCAACATCTGCGAAACAATCAATGTAATATACCACATTAATGAAAGAAAGGAAAGAACCATGTGATCCTCTCAACAGATGCAGAAAAAGCAGTTGACAAAATACAGCATCCTTTCCTGATAAAAACCCTCAACAAAGTCGGGATAGAAGGAACATACCTCAATTTCATAACTCACTGTTGTTCAACATAGTACTGGAAGTCCTAGTCCCAGCATTCAGAAAACAAAAAGAAATAAAAGGCACCCAAATCAGCAAGAAAAAAGTCAAACATTCACTCTTCACAAATGACATGATATTTCATGAAGAAAACCCAAAAGACTCCACCCTAAAATTGCTAGAACTCATACAAGAATTTAGCAAAGTGGCAGG
Organism: Mustela nivalis; assembly: GCF_964662115.1. NCBI lineage: Eukaryota > Metazoa > Chordata > Mammalia > Carnivora > Mustelidae > Mustela > Mustela nivalis. The sequence continues at coordinate 101,232,357 of NC_139040.1, forward strand.
ATATATAATCAATGCACAGAATTCACTTGCGTTTCTATAGACTAACAATGATGCAGAAGAAAGAGACATCAAGGAATTGATCCCACTTAAAATTGTACCAAAAACCTTAGGATGCCTAGGAATAAGCCTAACCAAAGAGGTAAAGGATCTGTGCTGTGAAAACTATAGAACACGTATGAAAGAAATTGACAAAGACATAAAGAGATGGAAAAACATCCCATGCTCCTGGATTGAATGAAAAAAATTTTGTTAAAATGTCTGTGCTACCCAAAGCCATCTATTCATTCAAAGCAATTCCTAGCAAAATACTATCAGTATTTTTCACAGAGCTGGAACAAACAATCCTAAAATTTGTATGGAACCAGAAAAGACCCCCAAATAGCCAAAATAATGTTGAAAAAGAAAACCAAAACTGGAGGCATCACAATTCTGGACTTCAAGCTCTATGACAAAGCTGTAATCATCAAAACAGTATGGTACTGGCAAAAAAACAGATACCTAGATCAATGGAACAGAATAGAGAACCCAGGGGTGCCTGGGTGGCTCAGTGGGTTAAAGCCTCTGCCTTTGGCTCAGGTCATGATCCCAGGGTCCTGGGATCAAGCCCCACATTGGGCTCTATGCTCAGCAGGGAGCCTGCTTCCTCCTCTCTCTCTCTCTCTGCCTGCCTCTCTGCCTACTTGTGATGTCTGTCAAATGAATGAATCTTTAAAAAAAAAAAAAAAAAGGAATAGAGAACCCAGAAATGGACCCTGAACTCCATGGTCCACTAATCTTTGACAAAGCAGGAAAATATCCAAGGGGGAAAAAAAAGTCTCTTCAATAAATGGTGCTGTGGGGACACCTGGGTGGCTCAGTTGGTTGAGCCACTGCCTTCGGCTCAGGTCATGATCCTGGGGTCCTGGGATCGAGTTACGCATCGGGCTCCTTGCTCGGCAGGGAGCCTGCTTCTCTCGCTGCCTCTGCCTGCCTCTCTGCCTGCTTGTGTGTACACTCTCTCTCTGGCAAATAAATAAAATCTTTAAAAAAATAAAAATAAATGGTGCTGGGAATATTGGATAGCCACATGCAAAAGAATGAATCTGGACCACTTTCTTACATCATATAGAAAAATAAGCTCAGAAATGGATGAAAGACCTAAGTGTGAGGCAGAAATCCATCAAAATCCTAGAGGAGAGCATGGAGGATATGGGGAGTTAGAGAGGAGAAGGGAGTTGGGGGAAATTGGAAGGGGAGGTGAACCATGAGAGACTATGGACTCTGAAAAACAAAGAGGGGTTTGAAGTGGTGGGGTGGTGGGAGGTTGGGGGAACCAGGTGGTGGGTATTAGAGAGGGCACGGATTGCATGGAGCACTGGGTGTGGTGAAAAAATAATGAATACTGTTATGCTGAAAATAAATAAAAAATAAATTTAAAAAAATCCTAGAGGAGAACACAGGCAGCAACCTCTTTGACCTTGGCTGCAGCAACTTCTTGCTAGACATGTCTCCAAAGGCAAGGGAAAGAAAAGCAAAAATTGGGACATCATCAAGAGAAAAAGCTTTTGCACAGCAAAGGAAACAGTGAACAAACTAAAAGGCAACCTACAGAATGGGAGAAGATATTTGCAAACATCTTATCAGATACAGGACTAGTATCCAAAATCTATAAAGAACTTATCAAATTCAGCACTCAGAAAACAAAACAAAAAAATCCAGTCAAGAAATGGGCAGAAGACTCTGAAGACATACAAATGCTCCACAGTCACATGAAAAAAATTGCTCAAAATCATCCAGCATCAGGGAAATACAAATGAAAACCACAATGAGCTACCACCTCACATCAGTTCAGAATGGCTAAAATTAACAACTCAGGAAATGACAGATGTTGGAGGGGAACCTTCTTACACTGTTAGTGGGAATGCAAACAGGTACAACTATTTTGGAAAGCAGTATGGACTTTCCTCAAAAAATTAGAGTTACCTATGACTCAGCAACTGCACTACTAGGTATTTATCCAGAGAATATAAACTTAATGAGTCAAAGGGGCACATGCATCCCAATGTTTATAGCAGCAATGTTCACAGTAGCCAAACTACGGGAAAAGCCCAGAGGTCCAGCAACAGATGAATGGATAAAAAGAGGTGATTGGGGTGTGTGTGTGTGTATAGATCAATGGAACAGAATAGAGAACCCAGGGGTGCCTGGGTGGCTCAGTGGGTTAAAGCCTCTGCCTTTGGCTCAGGTCATGAGCCAAAAGGTACACACACACACACACACACACACACACACACACATATACATACATACAGTGGAGTATTAGCCATCAAAAAGAATGAAATCTTGCCATTTGCAATGATAAGGATGAACTAGAGGGTATTACGCTAAGTGAAATAACTCAGAGAAAGAAAAGTATCATATGATTCCTCTGTATGTGGAATTCAAGAAACGAAACAAATGAACATAGGGGAAAGGCTAGAAAAATAAAATAAGACAAAGTCAGACAAACCATAAGAGACTCTTAACTATAGGAAACAAACTGAGGGCTGCTGGAGGGGAGGTAGGGCTGGGGAATGGAGTAACTGGGTGATGGGCATTAAGGTGGGCATGTGCGGGCACCTGGGTGGCTCAGTGGGTTAAGCTACTGCCTTCGGCTCAGGTCATGATCTCAGGGTCCTGGGATCAAGTCCCGCATCGGGCTCTCTGCTCAGCAGGGAGCCTGCTTCCTCCTCTCTCTCTCTGCCTGCCTCTCTGCCTACTTGTGATCTCTCTCTGTCAAATAAATAAATAAAATCTTTAAAAAAAAAAAAAAAAAGGTGGGCATGTGCTATCATAAGCACTGGGTGTTATATGCAACTGATGAATCACTAAACTCTACCACTGAAACTTGAAAAAGAAAACATTCTGGAAAGGAATCCCCATTCTAGATGCCAGTAATAACATCGGTGATTAATGGGAAGAGGTCAGAATATCTACATTGTTGGGAGTTTGGAAAAAGTACACCCTCATGGATAACTTTGAGGAGTCCAAGACTTCAGTGGACGAAGTAACTGCAAATATGGTGGCAACAGCCAGAGAACTAAAATTAGGAGTGGAACTTGAAGATGTGACTGAACTGCTGCAATCTCATGATTATATTATGGATGAGCCAAAAAAGTGGTTGCTCGAGATAGAATTACTGCTCAAGGGGCTATGAAGATTGTTGAAATGACAAGGGATTTAGAATAGGACATAAACTTAGTTGATAGAGCAGCACTAGGGTTTGAGAGGACGGACTCCAATTTTGAAAGTGGTTCTGTGGGTCATACACTATGAAACAGCACTACATACTACGGAGAGACTGTTTGTGAAAGGAAGAGTCAGTCAGTGTGCCACAACCACCATCCTGATCAGTCAACAGGCAACAACATCATAACAAGATCCTCCACTAGCAAAAAGATTGATTCATTAAAAGCTCAGATGATGGTTAGCATTTTCTAGAAATAATATATTTTTAAGTTAAGGTGTGCACATGATCTCTTTATACATAATGCTGTTTCACACTTAATAAGCTACAGTGTACTGTAAACATGGCTTTTATATGCACTGGGAAACTAAAAACTTCCTCTGACTAGCTTTACTGAAGTATTCAGTTTATTATGGTGGTCTGGAATTGAACCCACAATGTCTCTGCGGTATGAAAGGGAAAGACTATCAGAGAGGTGGGACAAAAATCACAATCCTGGGGTGCCTGGGTGGCTCAGAGGTTTAAAGTCTCTGCCTTCAGCTCAGGTCATGATCTCAGGGTCCTGGGATCAAGCCCCACATCGGGCTCTCTGCTCGGCGGCGAGCCTGCTTCCTCCTCTCGCCCTCTCTGCCTGCTTGTGATCTCTGTCTGTCAAATAAATAAATAAAATCTTAAAAAAAAAACCCACAATCCTAACTCCAAAAGCTGCCTCAAGTGAGAACAAGTTGGGGCACTCCAGCAAGAGATGCTTTACCAAGGATGATTGATGTTCTACAGAAAACAGCTGGCATTACACAAACGTCACTTAACATCTTTGTGTTAATTCCTTCATCAATAGCGTAGGAATATATGGATATAACTTCTCAGAAAAGATAGAACATTTATAAACTGTAAATTACATTAGGAAAAGTAAGGCATTATCTTGAAATGCCCACTAGTGTGCAAATTGTTGAGAAACAATATTTCTGCTGAGTATGGTGTCAACTCAGTCTTTAAAGTAAATTTATTGGGGCCCCTGGGTGGCTCAGTGGGTTAAGCCTCTGCCTTCGGCTCAGGTCATAATCTCAGGGTCTTGGGATCGAGCCCTGCATCAGGCTCCCTGCTCAGCAGGGAGTCTGCCTCCCCCATCTCCCTCTGCCTGCCTCTCTGCCTACTTGTAATCTCTGTCTGCCAAATAAATAAATAAAATCTTTAAAAAATAAATTTATTTGGGGCACCTGGGTGGCTCAGTGGGTAAAAGCCTCTGCTTTCGGCTCAGGTCATGGTCCCAGGGTCCTGGGATCGAGCCCCGCATCGGGCTCTCTGCTCAGCAGGGAGCCTGCTTCTTCCTCTCTCTGCCTGCCTCTCTTGTCTACTTGCAATCTCTGTCTGTCAAATAAATAAAATCTTTAAAAAAATGTATTTATTTGAGAGACAGAGAGATTGAGAGAGAAAGCAGGAGCAGGGAGAGGGAGAAGCACACTCCTTTCAGAGTAGGGTCCTCTGAAGGTAGAGACTTTAACCAACTGAGACACCCAGGTGCCCCAATTCAGTTTATTTTACTATGAGTTGAAAATGGTATAGCTGAGGGCGAAAGAAGATGGTACAGTTTTGTTGTCTTTTTAAAATTAATTGTGGGGACTATTATTTTGCAAGGTGGCAAACATAAAATAGACCCTCTTCAATTTACATGTAATTTTTTGTAAACTGTTATAGCCACGAGTCAGGATACTTGAGGAGTAAATGGATAGTCATCCTGGCATATGAGGCAACAGGAGCAATCTCAAGATCCAAAATACCCCTAATGCCCAGTATTAAAATTTGTTAAAAATGTATTCTTTCAGGGTTCTGGTTCAAGAAAGCAACTTAGCAAGATTTAGAACTCACCTCCTTCCACAGACACACTAAATCTATAGCTACATATGAAAAAAAATTCCTATGAAAAACACCTAAAAACTAACAGCAACTTGTACGCATTGGGCAAATGAGGAAAAAAACCACATGAAAGCACCATAAAACCCGACCTGTGGTGCTGTGACCCATAACCAAGAGGAAGGGAACTCAAAACCATGAGCTGCTTTTCCCTGAGGAGTGAAAAGTTGGAACCCTACATCAGATACCCATTTTTTTAAGGTTTTTTTTTTTTTTTTAATTTATTTGGCAGACAGATCACAAGTAGGCAGAGAGGCAGGCAGAGAAGAGAGAGAGGAGGAGGAGGAGGCAGGCTCCCTGCTGAGCAGAGAGCCCGATGTGAGGCTCGATCCCAGGACCCTGGGATCATGACCAGAGCCGAAGGCAGAGGCTTTAACCACTGAGCCACCCAGGTGCCCCCAGATACCCAATTTTTAACACATGCACCTGAGATCTTTGAAAGCTAAAGGGACTTACATCCACAAGACCTATAAGGCTATGGAAAATTGAGAAAAGGTTCTGAAAAGGCTCATATGAATGGACTCCCCATTGAGTATAGATGCAGCCAACCGAAAAGCACTCAGACTTTCTTTGAAAATGACCTACTGAGGCACCTGGGTGGCTCAGTGGGTTAAAGTCTCTGCCTTCAGCTCGGGTCATGATCTCAAGGTCCTGGGATCCAACCCTGTGTCGGGGGCTCTGCTCAGTGGGGAGCCTGCTCCTCCCGGACCCCGCGCCCCACCTGCCTCTCTGCCTACTTGCGATCTCTGTCAAATAAATAAATAAAATCTTTAAAAAAAACTAAAAATTAAAAAGAAAGGAAATTGCCCTACTTGCTTAATCTTAATGCACTGGCAAGAAGGGCAGGAGATAGGCATCTAATTTAAGATGCATCTAGGGGCTTACTGAAATAACTCTCGGAATGGAGGATAGGAGACACCGTCTTTGCATGCTCTCTCTGCCTTGTTTCAACTCATCAGTATTACCTGGAAAGGACACTGTTTCTTTTTTAGGTGCTCTGACTTTGGTAGCTTCTGCTCAGGAGACACTTCTATATTGCCTGGCACTGGTGGCCTGCAGAACTTACACCTGTGGTCCCAAAGAACTATGCCTGCATACTTTAAAAGCTGCTGTCTGTGGTTCTGCTTCCAGTGAGCTTTGGTCTTGATGCTGGCTGACATCCTGCCCTTAGGGATACTGGCATGTCCTGGCATATCCTCAACTACTAGGAGGTACTAAAAATAGGCTGCTTGGACAGTCACAAAGGTCTGAGAGGCATCAAAAGCTGGAGCAGGGGCCACTTCTTTAAGATCGGAAGAGGTGGCTGTTTCATCTCATGCATAGAAATCAACAGAGAGAGTGAAGCAAAAGAGAGAAACAGGAGTATGCTCCAAATGAAGTAACAAGGATAAAACCTCAGAACAAGACCTTCATAAAGCAGAGCTGAGTGCTGTACCTGATACAGAGTTCAAAGTAACAGTCACAGATGCTCACAGAGCTCAGGAGAGAACTGGATGAAGAGTGAGGCCTTTGACAAAGAGGCAGAACATAGAAGACAGTGCCAAATAGAAGTCACCGAGTTAAAGAATGCAATAATTGAACTGAAAAATACATGAGAGAGGTTCAAGAGCAGACTGGAAAAAGCAGAAGAAGGGATCAGTGAGCTGAAATATAATGGAATTCACCCCATCCGAAAAACACAAATACAAAAATACAGTCTACTATCTACAGAGAATGTGATACATGAACGTTATGGTTACCACAAACCAAAAAACCTGTAACAGATTTGCTTGGATTCCTTTCTTTATATTTTTTTCTGTAACAGTAAAGAAAGCCATCAAAGCACAAGGGAAGAGAGGAAGAGAAAAAGAAAGAAGCAAAGAAGAACTCCAAAAACGACCAGAAAACAATTAGTAAGAATGCATTAAGTGTATATGTATCAGTAATTACTTTAAATATATTAAATGCTCCAACCAAAAGACATGAGATAGCTGAATGGAGTAAGGAAAAAAGAAAGACCTTCTATATGCTGCCTATCAGAGACTCACTCCAGATGTAAGCACACACACACAGTAAAAAGTGTAGGAATGGGGAGAGGTATTCTATGACACATTAGACAAGATGGACTTAACAGGTATATACAGAACATTCCACTCAAAAGCAATAAAATACACATTCTTCTCAAGCACACGTGCAACATTCTCCAGTATCACATATTATGGCACAAAGCAAGTTTTAATAAATTTAAGAAGACAAATCATATCACCCATCTTTTCTAACCAAAATGGTAAGAAACTAGAAATCAATTAAAACTGACTAATTCACAAGCAGGTAGAGATTAAACATGTTCCTGAACAACCAATGGGTCAAAGAAGAAAAGAAATTTTAAAATATCTCTAGACAGGAGCACCTGGACGGTTCAGTGGGTTAAGCCGCTGCCTTGGGCTCAGGTCATGATTTCAGGGTCCTGGGATCGAGCCCCACATCAGGCTGTCTGCTCAGCTGAGAACCTGCCTCTCTCTCTCTCTCTCTGCCTGCCTCTGTCTACTTGAGATCTCTGTCTGCTAAATAAATAAATAAAATCTTAAAAAAAAAATCTCTAGACAAATGAAAATGGAAACACAACATACCAAAAGTTATGGGATGCAGCAAAAGCAGTTCTAAGAGGAAAGTTCGTGGTGATAAATGTGTACATTAAGAAGAAACAGAAAGGGCGCCTGGGTGGCTCAGTGGGTTAAGCCGCTGCCTTCGGCTCAGGTCATGATCTCAGGGTCCTGGGATCGAGTCCCGCATCGGGCTCCCTGCTCGGCGGGGGGGCCTGCTTCCCTTCCTCTCTCTCTGCCTGCCTCTCTGCCTACTTGTGATTTCTCTCTGTCAAATAAATAAAATCTTAAAAAAAAAAAGAAACAAAAAAACCCTAAACAACCTAACCTTATACCTCAAAGAACTGGGAAAGGAAAACAAAGCCCAAAGTTAGTAGAAGGAAGGAAGTCTCAAAGACCAGAATGGAAATAAAAAAGACACTAAAGACAACAGAAAAGATCAATGAAACTTAGAGGTGGTTTTCTGAAAGGATTAAAAGAGAAGTTAAAATCAAATAACACATAAATACAAAAGATCATAAAAGAGTACTATGAATAATTAAACATCAACAGATTGGACAGCATAGAAGAAATGGATTATTTCCTAGAAATATACAAACTACCAAGACTGAATCATAAAGAAACAGAAAGTCTGAAAAGACAGGTTACTAGGTAGGAGTCCACATCAGTAACCAAAACCTCCCAACCAACAAAAATCCAGAACCAGATGGTTTCACTGGTGAACTGTACCAAACATTTAAAGAAGAATGAATACAGATCCTTCTCAAACCACTCCAAGAAACAGAAGAGAACACTTCCAAACTCATTTTACAAGAATAGCATTATCCTCATACTAAAACCAGACAAGGACATCACATGAAAAGAAAATTCCAGGCCAATATCCCTGATAAGCATAGATGTAGCTCCCAAACACAGAAACAGCAAACAAGATTAAACTGTACATTAAATGGACCATATACCATAGATAAGTAGGTATTATTCCAGGGATGCAAGGATGGTTCAGCATCTGTAAATTAATTAGTATGATATACCACTTTAACAAACTGAAGCATAAAAATCTTTTATCCCTGCATCTGCTTCGCAAGAGATGCAGAGAGCATGGGGAAAAATTCAATGGCCATTTGTGATTAAAAACTCTCAACAAAGTGGGTTTAGAGGGAACTTACCTCAACTTAATAAAGACCACATATAAAAAGCTCACAGCTAGTATCATACTCAATGTCAAAAAGCTGAGAGCTTTTCCTTTAAGATCAGGACAAAGATGACCATTCTCACCATTTTTACTCAAGGTAATTTTGGAAGTCCTAAGCAGAGCAATTAGGCAAGAAAAAGAAACGAAAAGCACCCAAAATGGAAAGGAAAAAGCAAAACTGTATTTGTAGATGATATATTATATATAGAAAATGCTAAAGACTGCCCAAAACCATTAGAACTAATGAACAAATTCAGTGTAGTTGCTGGATGCAAATCAATGTACAAAAGTCTGTTGCATTTCTATACACTAATAACTATCAGAAAATAAGAAAACAATCCCATATTCAATTTCATCAAACCAAATACCTAGGAACAAATTTAACCAAGGAGATAACCTATACTCTGAAACCTCTAAGATATTATAGTGTGAGCCCTGATAGTTTTTCCTTTATATGATGCAAGCATCTGACTGAAGGTTTGATTGCAGGGGCATCCAATTTAAAAGATGGCTATCTTGAATAAATATATTGCCTGCTATACATTTAGATAAAGAGCTACCCCCACAACTCCTTTCCTCCTCCTTTGTTTTAGAGAACTTCGCTGATTTAGATAATTGACTATTTGGATGGCTTTTTTTTTTTTCTCTTCCTGTGTTTTAAATTCACAAATAAAGAGGGAACACACAAAATCCTAGCCCTGTATTCTCTCTCCTTCCACGACCTTGCTGTGTGCTTTCCGGAACCTGTAAGCAATAAATCTTGTTTGTCTCCAACTTTCTTGATGGTCTTGCTGAGGGCATCTTGCAATCGTAATAAAAACCACAAGGGCTGGTCCGGCCTCAATACTGGTTACTCATAGCCTGAGACCAGCACACAATTGAGGTAGTCAGCAGGACTGCGTGTTTGCCCTTGCAGTTAACTGAATGTCATTTAGCTGCAACTTGCTTAAAAAGCACCTAACTCAAGTGGGGAACCTCATCTGAGAAAAGAACACCGCTTCCTGGAGGTCTGCTGCTCCGCTCTGTGCTTTCACATGTTGTCTCTGTCATGTGCTGCCTGTGGTGTGGAACCCAAAATATCCCAGCTGCTCTGATAATTCAATGTTCTTCCCAGAACAGCTTGATGAAGATCAAATGGTCTAACCAGATGATCAGACCATTGATTATAAGGGCCTTAACTGACTATTGATATGCACAAGGGTCCTCTATGCCTCAAGTCCGAGGAGAACTAAGTCGGGTGGAGTGGACTGCAAAGCCATTGCCACTGCCCAAGGAGAGGCTGTGGAATAAAGCAGGAAGAAAGGATTCCTGTAGTTGAAGAGGATAGGCAGCCTCTGTCTATAACAGCTGAGTCAGTGGGTTGTGCCTAGATGGTACATTCTAACCCAGAGAAGAAAGAGCCTTCCAACAGCAAACCAGTAGCCCAATGAAAAGGCAAATGTAATAGAGGCCTATGGTCTCTATGCTGCCATTTAACACAGTGTGTTGTTGCTCTTTGTCCTCTGACCTGATGAACTATCATGGGTCAATCCCTGGTTCAAAATTGCTAAAAAAAAAAAAAAAAAAAAAAGTACATAAATCTCCTGAACATCTATTGCCAGCACCCCCTAAGAACCTTGAGGAGGTGCACTAACTCCTTGGTAAATGTAGAACCCCATGGAAGATTCCTGGGAATTGCTCAGTGCTGCAGCATACCAACATGCCCAAGGCTCTGGCACTACATTCCAGATGCCTGTGGGCTTTTCCCAAAGACCTTGCGTATATCAGGCTAGTAGAAGTGGACCCAATTCCTGGACAGGTTGATTGGGACACCCTGGAAAGCAATTGCCTATGAAGGTGGTGCACAGTAGCATCATCCCAAACTTACTGATTAACAACACGTAAGATTGAGGTAATGGGAGAAAATGAAGAAGTGGAAACAGATCAGAAGCTAACTGGAAGTCAAAACTTTTAAAAGATTTTATGCAGCAGGACTGCTAAGATAAGAGGGAAGCTGACTGGCTCTCGCAGGTTGTTTTGTGTTTTGGAAGGGGCTATGGACTGTTATTCATGGTGGCCAAAATGGTCCAAATGGTCAGCATCTCTAAAGGGTTTAAAATCCACAATGTTCTTAAAGATCCATATGAGCTATATGCGTGTTTCCTCTGAGATATACCACAGATCGTGAGCCCTCTCAGCTTTCTCATGAACTGGGCAGAAGCAAGAAAAGTGATTCATAAGGGGTCCATGAAACCAAGGAAAAAGTAGACAGGGTTATCAAAGCCTCCAGTGAGGAGGAGAAGAGAAAAGAGAAGGCAAAGAAAGGCCCCAGAATCCAGTTATTTGCATAAGGGGCCTTCCTCTCCTCACATAGATAATTTACTGCCTGGTGCTGTGCCCATCCTTCCCACAGTGATCACTGCTAAGGATCACAGTGAAGGCAAAATTAAGACAAAGTCTGTCTCCGGCTCTGCAAAATGGGCAAGATCCAATGGGCTTACCATTTCCCTGCGTTTAGTGACCCAAATGACCTCCTTCAATTGCAACCCTAAAGGTGACCTATTTGACCCTCAGTCCAGAGAATTTCTTTGACCAGACACTCCCCCTAATTATGGGTCTTCACTGCAACATTTTATTACAACTGCTAGAAGTTCTCCAAATGGCACCAAAACTAACAGGAGAAAACTTACATTCTTTCTCTGTCCCTTGAAGATGTAAATTTTACATCTTTGAAATGTAAATACCCAAGAAGGTAAATAAGACACTGCCCTCAATCACCCAAGAATGGAGAAACAGTGGAGGAAAGAGGCCTTTTAAAATACAACCTGCTAGGGACACCTGGGTGGCTCAGTTGGTTAAGTGGCTGCCTTCAGCTCAGGTCATGATCCCAGTGTCCTGGGATTGAGTCCCACATTGGGCTCCTTGCTCAGCAGGGAGCCTGCTTCTCCTTCTGCCTCTGCTGCCACTCTGCCTGTCTGTGCTCTCGCGCGCGCGCTCTCTCTCTCTCTGGCAAATAAATAAAATCTTTTAAAAAAAATACAACTAGCTATAAACACTCCTTTGCCCAAATCTAGTCCATACCTTCCAGAAGATTGCTTGTGAAGGAAAAATACACATCTTCATAATTTTTTCCACAAATATTAGTAAAAAGCCTTAGCCACTGAAGCAGATAGCTTTAACTTGGTCTGCCTGGAACATAATTTGAATTCAAATGTTATTATCAACTAGTGGAGTTTGTATTGTACCTGACTCATAGCTAAAATTTTGAATGGAAGCTACAGGGTGGTCTGTGTTTCTGCCTATGTCTGTGGGTATATGATATATATGTGACATATTTTTCTTCTCCTGGATGGTACTGCCAAAATTACTTTGTAAAAAAGTTTGATTTAATCGACTCAGAAGAATAAGCACTTATCAAATTTATTTCTAAACTCTCCAGAATATAGAAACAAACCAAAATGCTTTATAAATTTATGTGATCTGGGATAATATTTGGTAAATTAAAGCTAGTTTATTTTCACTTAACTAAAATAGAGATATTGTCAGAGTTGTCAGCATTGAATGTAATCATATATCTTGTATTGTACCTGAGCTGGTAAGTCAAATAAGCTCACTCCATATGTTTTGCAAACTTTGTCACGATGGCTGTTTTACTCTCTCATGAAATTTGCATAAGTAATCTGAATATGACTGTTAAAAATATGTTAAACATATAATTAGGATAAAAGCTTACAACAGTACTTTCCAATAACAATGTTTTATGGTATGCCTACTGAAAAATAATTACCCAATTATTTTTGGTAACCTGGAACTTTAGAGTTTTTCTCAGTTGTGATGGAAATTCATTGAATATATAGATCTTTTCCAAATAAGATAAAATACTGAAACATTAATTACTAAACATAGATGTATCTGCTTTTGGCTCTCATTACCTAAAGATATTTGGATGTGCCAGCAAACATTTCTTGTGCCACATTTTGTACTGTTAGAAAGCACATGCTACCAAAAATAATGAAATCTACTCATAAATTTGCCAATCTACTCTAAATGTGGTATAGCAATTCACAATTTCTTCTTAGTTTTTATTAGAAGTAAAGGGTTCTAAGGGTTAAGAATTATGGTACCTGTAATTAGATCTACTAAAAACAATACGAGAACATCTCAATGCAAGAAAAGTATGATGTGTTTTGGTTAAGAAAAGGTATAAAGTATGGGATTATGGGGGAAGTTGGTAGAGTAGGAAGACCCTAATAAGCTCACCTTGTCCCATAGATACAACTAGATAATACACATACCAGTGTAAATAACCCAGAAAATGACCCAAAGACTGACAGAACAAACTCCACAAGTAAACGTAGAGAAAGGGCCACATCAAAGAGGGCAGGAAGGGTGGAGGTGAGGTAAGGAGCTAAAAAGGCAGCAAGTGGACCACAGGAGGGAGGGACCCCTAGGCGCAGGGAAGGGAGAGGAACGAGGCTACTACACCAGGGAGGCCGTGCAGCAAAAATGATTCTTTATTACATCTGACTCGAAAAACCAGAGGGACCAAATTTTGTAAGTTCATAACAATCAATGGGACCTAAAACCTAGAATTTTAAAAATCAATAGGCTTGGCTCTGGGAGAGCCTGGAAAGTGAGAGGAAGCTGAGTCCCCACATTTATAGAGACAGAACAAACAGCCCCTGAATTATAGCACAGGAGCACTAGTTTGAAAAGCCCCTGAGTCATACCGGAGGGAGAGTTGTTTACTCATCTCAGAGCCTGTCTTGGAGGGGCAGGGATCCCTGAGGGACATCTCTGAGAACAAAGCAGCTTGGCAGGCACCATTTCCCTCCCCTGCCCCCTGCGGGAAATAGCAAGGAGCTGACATCCACTACCTAACTTATACCAGCCCCCAACCCACAAATCCTCCCCTTTCAGATAGGCCCACTTCAGTCTAGAGTCTCAAGGCCTTTCTCACAGAACACCTGGGGAATGTGAAGCTTGCTAAAATGACTGCCCAACTAACCCCTACCTCCCCACACATTGCAGATCTGCCTCTTCCAGAATGCTCCTGGCCAGAGACCATTTAAACCAGGGCTAGAAGCCTGGCAGCATGCAGGAAGCCCTGACAGGAGCCAATACCACGCCAAAGTTAACTCCTGCCCTAGGGAGAGGGAAAGATAACTACACAAACCAGTCGGACTGTGGACCCAGTAGTGGGCTAGGAGCAGAAAGCTGGTCTGATTAAAGCTTACAATGAAAGCTTCTCAAGAGGACAACGCAGGGTAAGCACCCTGCAGTTTGGTGCTACTGCATCTCTGACAAATGCTTGGTCTGGCTCAACTCGAGCTCCAGGTGGCCCCAGACTGTTCCACTAAACCACAGGGACAAAACGCTGTCCACAACAGGCAAAGAAGGCCACTGCAGACAACCGGACTGAAGGAAAATGTGTCTTACAACAGCAAGGCACATGCTACACACACAGGGGGCACCCCTGAAGTGCCAGGTTCCAGTAAACAGGGGACAGGGCACTGCAGGGCACTACAAGAGCTCTTCTTCATAAGGCCACTACTTTCAAGAGCAGGAGACATAGCTGACTTTGCTAACAGAAAGAGACCCAGAGTTAGACAAAATGAGGAAACATAGGAATATATCCCAAATGAAAGAACCAGACAAAACCAGAGAGATAAGTAATATGTCTGATCACTTAAAGTAATGGTCATAAAGATACTACTTGATTTGAGAAAATAGTAGAGAAAACCAGTGAGATCCTTAAAAAAGAGATACAAAAAAATCAGAAATGAAGAACATAATAAATAAAATTTAAAACACACTAGATGGAATAAACAGATTAGAAGAAGTGAAAGAACAAATCAGGAACCTGGAGGACGGAGTAATGGAAAGCAATTAAGCTCAGAAGTTCAGAAAAAAAAACAAAAAAACTAGGCAAAACAAGAACAGACTTAAGGAACTCAGTGATTCCATCAAGGGTAATAACATTCACATTACAGAGCTCCCAGGAAGAAAAGAGCAAAAAGGAGGCAGAAAATTATTTGAAGAAAGAATAGCTGAAAACTTCACAAATCAGAAAGGAAGCAGAAATTCAGAGGCAGGAAAAAACAGACAGCCCCCAACAAAATCAACCCAAGGAGTCCACACCAAGACACATAGTAATTAAAATGGCAAAAAGCAGTGATAGAGAATTGTAAAAGCACCAAGAGAAAAGAAAATAGTTAAATGGAAGGGGAACCTCATAAGGCTCTCAGCTGATTTTTCAGCAGAAACCTTGCAGGCCAGAATAAAGTGGCATGATACATTCAAAAATCTGAAAGGGAAAAAATCTGCAGCCAAGAATATCCAACAAGGCTATAATTCAGAATATAAGAGACAGAGTTCCCCCATCAAACAAAAGCTAAAGGAACTCATGACCACTAAACTAGCCATTCAAAAAATGGTAAAGGGGACTCTTTGGAAAGACTAGAAATAAGAGTAAGAAAGAAGTACAAAAGCAGTAAAAATAAGTATATCTATAAAAATCAATCAAACGACTCACAAAAGGATATAAAGTAGGACACCATATACCTAAAACATGGTGAGAGGTAGAGGAGTAAAAAATGGGTTCAAACTCGAGTGACGACAAACTTAATACAGACTGTTATATGCAAAAGATGTTATATACAAACCTAATGGTTAACACAAATCAAAAACCAGTAACAGAGATGCAAAAAAATAAAGACAAAGAAATCCAAGTATATCACTAAAGAAAGCCAACTAGTCAGGAGAGAAGTGAGCACGGCAAGAATCGGACAGAGAAGAACTACAAAAAACAATCATAAAACATGTAACAAAATGGCAATAAATACATACCAATCAGTAATTACTTTGAAGGTATATGAGCTAAATGCTCAAAGTAAAAGATGGGGTGATGAAATGGATTAAAAAAAAGCCCCAAGATCCATCTATACACTGCCTATAGGACACTCATTTCAGATCTAGATACATGCAAACTGAAAGTGAAACGATGAAGAAATATTTATCATGCGAATGGCTGTGAAAAGAAAGCTGGGTAGCAATACTTATATTGGACAAAATAGACTTTAAAAAAGACCCCAACAAGAGACAAAGAAGAACACTATACACTCATTAAGGGAACAATCCAATAGGAAGATAGAACAGTTTTAAATATTTATGCATCCAACATGGAAGCACCCAAATACATAAAACTGTTAAATATAAAGGAATAAATTGATAGTAATACAATAATAGTAGGGGACTATAACACCACTTATATCAATGGACAGATCATCCAAACAGAAAATCAACAAGGGAAAGAGTACCTCTGAATGACACAGTGGACCAGATGTTTTTAACAGATATATTGAGAACATTTCATTCTAGAACAGCAGAATACATATTCTTTGCAAGTGCACATGGAACATTCTGCAGAATAGATCACATAATAGACCACAAAACAAGCCTCAACAAATCAGAAGGATCGGAGTCATAACACGCATCTCTTATGACCACAATGTTATGAGACTAGAAATCAACAAGAAAAAAATCTGGAAAGAGCACAAATACATAGAGGGTAAGTAACATGCTACTAAACAATGAAGGGCCAACTGTAAAAATCAAAGAGAAAATAAAAAAATACATGGAAACAAATGAAAATGAAAACCTAACAGTCCAAAATCTTTCAGATGCAGCAAAATCAGTAGTAAGAGGGAAGTTTATAGCAAGGGAGGCAAGAAGCATGAAAAATTTCAAAAATCCTACGTTTACACCTAAAGGGGCAGAAAAAAAAACAAGAAAAAGTAAAACCCAAAACCAGTATAAGGAAGGAAATAATAATGATTAGTACAGAAATGAATTATATAACGAAAACAAATAAAAAAAAAACCAACAGATCAGATCATTGAAACCAGGAGCTGGTTCTTAAAAAAAAAAAAAAAGAAAAACAAAGCTGACAAACCCTTAGTCAGACTCAACAAGAAAAAAGAGAAAGGACTCAAACAAAATCAGAAATGAAAGAGGTGAAATAACAGACACCACAGAAATACAAAGGGCTGTAACGAGAATGTTATAAAAAATAATATCCCATCAAATCAGACAAACTATAGGAAATAGATAAATTCCTACAAACATATAACCTACCAAGAATGAAGTAGGAAGAAATAGAAAATTTGAACAGACCAATTACCAGCAAGGACATTGGATCAGTAATCAAAAAACTCTCAACAAACAAAAGTCAAAACAGATGGCTTCATAAGTGAATTCTTAAAAAAAAAATTACTTATTTACTGGAGAGAGAAAAAGAAAGAGATTGTGGGTAGGAGGAAGAGCAGAGGGAGAGGGAGAGACTCTCCAGCAGACTCAGCAATGAGCACAGAGCCCCATGCGGGATCCACAACCCTGAGATCATGACCTGAGCCAAAACCAAGAGTTGGATACTTAATAGACTGAGCCACCAAGGTGCCCTGGCTTCACAAGTGAATTCTACCAAACATTTAAGGAAGAGTTAATAACTATTCTTAAACCATTCCAAAAATTCAAAGAGGAAGGAAACTTACAAATTCTATGAGTCCAGTATTACTTTGATACCAAAACCAGATGAAGAGACCACAAAAAAGAACTATAGGCTAGTACCTCTGATGAACATAGATGCAAAAATCTTCAACAAAGTATTGGCAAACCGAAAACAACAATTGTATTTAAAAGATCATTCACCATGATCAAGTGGGATTTATTCCTGGGTTGCAAGGATGGTTCAATATTTGCAAATCAATCAAAGTGATATATTACATCAATAAGAGAAAAGGATAAAAACTATATGATCATTCCAATAACTGAAGAAAAAGCTTTTGCCTAGGTATATTCATTCATGATAGAAACCTTCAACAAGGTAGGTTTAGAGGAAACATACCTCAACATAATAAAAGCCATCTTTGAAAAACCCACAACTAACATCACACTCAATGGTGAAAAACTGAGAGCTTTTCCCCTAAGATCAAGAATAAGACAGGGAGGGGCGCCTGGGTGGCTCAGTGGGTTAAAGCCTCTGCCTTCGGCTCAGGTCATGATCCCAGGGTCTTGGGATCGAGCCCCGCATCGGGCTCTCTGCTCCGCAGGGAGCCTGCTTCCTCCCCTCTCTCTCTGCCTGCCTCTCTGCCTGCTTGTGATCTCTGTCTGTCAAATAAATAAATAAAATCTTAAAAAAAAAAAAAAGAATAAGACAGGGATGTCCTCTCTCACCACTTCTATTCTACACTGTACTGGAAGTCCAAGCCACAGAAAGGAGACCAGAAAAATGGAATAAGACGCATCTAAACTGGTAAGGAAGAAGCAAAGTTTTCACCATCTGCAGATGACAAGATATGATATACTGAAACTTCACCAAAATACTACGACAAACTCCACCAAAATACTACTGGACAGAAATATGAATTCAGTAAGATTGTAGGATACAAAATCAATGTACAGAAATCCACTGCATTTCTATACATTAATAATGAAACATCAGAAAGAAAAATTAAGAAAACAATCCCATTTATAATTGCATCAAAAATAATAAACGAGATAAACAAGGAAGTGAAAGACTTGTATTCTGAAAAATATAAAATACTTATGAAAGAAATTGGAGACACAAATGGAAGAACACTCTGTGCTCATGGGTTAGAAGAAAAAAATATTGTTTAAATTTCCATTCTACCCAAAGCTATGTACAGATTTAATGTAATCCCTATTAAATTACCAACAGTATTTTTCATAGAACTAAAACAATCCTGAAATTTGTATGGAACTACAAAAGACCCCAAATAACCAAAACAATCTTGAAAAGGAAGAACAAAGTTGGAGGTATCGCAATTACAGAGTTGAAGTTATATTACACAGCTGTAGTAATCTTAACCGGATGGTACTAGCATGACAACATACGTATACCAATGAATAGAGAGCCCAGTAATAAAACCCTGATGTTATGGTCAATTAACCTTTGACAAAGGACGCAAGAATATGCAATGGGAAGAAGCTCAGCAAATGGTGCTGGGAAAACTGACCAATTTCTTTCACAATACACAAAAATGAACTCAAAATGGGTTAAGGACCTAAATGTGAGACCTGAAATCATAAAAATCCTAGAAGAGGGCATAGGCTGTTATTTCCCTGGCATGGGCCATAACATCTTTCTAGATATGTCTCCTGAGGCAAAGGAAATAAAAGCAAAAATAAACTGTTGGGACTACGTCAAAATAAAAAGCTTTTGCGGGCGCCTGGGTGGCTCAGTGGTTAAGCCGCTGCCTTCGGCTCAGGTCATGATCTCAGGGTCCTGGGATCGAGTCCCGCATCGGGCTCTCTGCTCGGCAGGGAGCCTGCTTCCTCCTCTCTCTCTCTGCCTGCCTCTCTGCCTACTTGTGATTTCTCTCTGTCAAATAAATAAATAAAATCTTTAAAAAAAAAAATAAATAAAAAGCTTTTGCACAGCAATGGAAGCAACCCGCAAAACTAAAAGACAACCCAGTGAATGGGAGAAGATAGTCACAAATGACTTATTTGATAAAGGGGGAGTATCCAAAATGTAAAAAGAACTTACACAATTCAACACCAAGAAACCAAATAATCCAGTTAAGACATGAACAGACATTTCTCCAAAGAAGACATCCTGATGGCCAGCAGAGACATGAAAAGATGTACACCATCACTAGTTACCATGGAAATGCAAATCAAAACTACAATAAGGTATTACCTCACACCTGTCAAAATGACTAAAATTACAAATACAAGAACCAAGTGCTGGAGAGGATGTACAGAAACAGGAACGCTTATGCACTATTGGAAATGCAAACTATTGGAGCCACTGTAGAAAACAGTATTGAAGGGTCTTCAAAAATTAAAAACAGAATTACATATGATCCAATAATTCGACTATTGGGTATTTACCCAAAGAAAACAAAAACACTAATTCAAAGAGACATGCATCCCTGTGTATTGGAGCATTATTTACAAGAGCCAATATATGGAAAAAACCCAAGTGTTCACTGACAGATGAATGGATAAAGATGTAGCACATAAATAATAGGGTATTACTCAGGCATAAAAGAGAATGAAATCTTGGGGCAGTGGCTTACTTAGTCAGTTGAGCATCTGACTCACGATTTAGGCTCAGGTCCTGATCTCAGGGTCCTGAAAGAAAGCCCCATGTCACGCTCCATACTCAGCAGGGAGTCTGCTTCTCTCCTTCTCCCTTTCCTTCTGCCCCTCCCCCCAGCTCATGTGTATGAGCACTTTCTCTTTCTCTCTCAAAAATAAATAAATAAACAAATCTTAAAATTAAAAAAAGGAATGAAATCTTGCGATTTGCAACATGGATGGATCTAGAAGATATAATGCTAAGTGAAAAGTTAGGCAGAGAAAGACAAATACCATATGACTTCACTCATATTTGGAATTTAAGAAACAAAACAAATGAACAAAAGAAAAAAGAGACAAAAAATCAGACTCTCAGCTATAAAGAATAGATGGTTACCAGTGGAGAGGGGGAGGGGAGGATCGGCAGAATAAGTAAAAGGGGATTAAGAATATACTTATCAGGATGAACAGTGAGTAATGTATGGAACTGTTGAATCACTATATTGTATACCTAAAAATAACACTGTACGTTAAGTATACTGGAATTTAAAAAAAATTAAAAAGTGAGGGTGTGTGCACATATCCAACATCAATGGAAATTAGATAAGGTTTTCAAGTCTTTTTAAATATGTGCTCATTCAATGATAGCTGCTGAAGTTATAGTAAGTTTTTAGTGTGTTTCTTCCAGTATATTCGAAGGATATAACTGGGTAAGTTGCTTAAGTCTGAGCACGGGTACTATTTTCCAGCATCCCAGGTTATCCCAATGTGTTGCCACAGCTGAAAACCAGGGTGATAAAGCAGTGCTTCAAAACCATCAAGGTGCATATTCATCAGCTGGGGCCTTATGAAAATGGAGATTCTGATACTGTAGGTCTGGGGTGTGGCTTGGGATTTTGCATTTGTAACAGGCTCTCAGGTGACTGCTTGCCATAGAGCACACTTTGAGGAGCAAGGTGCTTACACTGGTTTGACAGCTTGGAATGCCTAAGTCCTGCCCCAGAGACTGATGTAATTGGTCTGGGATGTAGCCTGATGGTAATTCTAATTTGTAACGAAGAGACTCTCCATGGCAACACGCATTATGATTTATCAGTTTTTATTATAATTTTATCAGTAGCTTTAATGTGATCCCCTTTGCCCACTGCCCAACCTTCCCCTTATGTCAAAGTCTTTAATCCATTTGGGTTGATTTTTGTCTCTGGTGTAATACAGAGTTTCTTTTTCATTCTAACACATATAGGTATCTAAGTTTCCCAACACTATTTTTTGAGCAGACTATACATTCCCCATTGTATATTTTGGCACCCTTGTTGAACATCATTTGAGCGTGTATCTGTGGGTTATATTTCTGGGCTCTTGATTCAGTTCTATTTGTCTGTCTTTATGCTAGTACCATACTGTTTTTGTTACTGTAAGTTTGTAGTATGTTTTTAATTCAGAAAGTGTGAGGACTCCAGCTTTGTTCCTCTTTCTCAAGATTGTTTGGCCATTGTGGCCTCTCTTGGTTCTAAATGAATTTAAGAGGAATTACTACCATCCTTCTCACAGTCTTCCAAGAAACTGAAAAAGAGGGGACCCTTTCACACTCTTTTCATGAGGCCAGTATTATTCTGTTTGCAAATCCAGAAAAAGACACTACAATAAAAGAAAACTACGTGCCAATATTTGTGATGAATACAGATGCAACAAAACTCAACAAGTGGGATTTATCCTTGGGGCATGAGGAGAGTTGAGCACATGATAATCAATGTGACACAAAACAGTGATGAAAATTAAAGAAACAAATACATATAAAGACAGATCATGTTCATGGAATTAGAAGACTTAATACTGTTAAAATACCTGTGTTACCCAAAACAACCTACAGATTCAATGTTATCTCTATCAAAATCCCAAAGCCATTTTTTATAGAAATAAAAGCTTCTATCTTTGAGAGGAGTCTCAGATAATTTTAATGTGAATTCTACTAAATCTTCTTAGAACAAGACAACCTGTAATATGAAAACTATTCCAGAGCACATAAAAATGAAAAAGAAAAATCTCAATTTGTTTTACAGGGCCAGAATAAGCCTAAAACCAAAATAGGACAAAGATGGTACTCACACACCTGAAAAGAAAACTACATCTTGAGGTAGGGAGATGCAAGGTCCTGAATAGAAATATTGGCAAGAGTGATGTCAGCATCATGGTGTACTAAGACAGCTCTTTGTTTTTGTACTGCCCCACCCCAACCACCATTTGGCATCCATCCACAGACAGAAGTGTCTTTGTGAGAGCTATGGAATGATCCAGCTCCATATACCAGATGAATCAGAAGGAATCTCAACCACTTATGTATTGGGTAAAGGCATATAGACTTTGTTCCCAGCTATGGACCGTGCAGTGGCCTGTGAACTCATTCTAGTCCATCCTGGCTACAGTTCAGGAGCCCCTGGAAAACAATGATTTACTTACACAAGCATCCACAGATTGAAGAACCTTTATAGAAGTTCAGGTTTCCAGAGAACTTCTGTACACCAATGGTACAAAATACAAATGTGGGACACACTGGAGAGAAGTACGCACAAAATACAAATGTGGGACACACTGGAGAGAAGTACGCAATCTTCAGGTGCATGACTGGGAATTGGGAAGAAGCTAGGAGAGCCAGCACATAAGACTCTCAGAGGATATTAAGAGGACACAGATCGACCAACTGTGTCTTACATTTCATCAAGAAGCCTGCCCATGAGTTGCTGGTAAAACCCACAGATGACCTCAACTGGCCCATGCTTCCGCCTAGCACTCAGAATGAATGCCTCCACCACACACTTCTGCCACACTGTGGTCAGCTCCCTGTGTGCGTGCTTCTCCCTTTGGTCTTCCAAAAGGTGGCACTATAGCTCAAATTTGTGGTCTCTGACCTGCAGATTCTGGTGGATTTCTGTGCCTCCTCATTAGCACATTCATGTCAGCAGTGGCAAAAGTGAGCTTGGGCAAAGGGCTAGTTACCACAAACTTAAGCTGTAGTACCACTCTTCGGAAAACAAAAGTGAGAATGTCAACACCTGGCCTGGTGCATTGCAGGATGGAGAGAAGGCCTAAGAGAGAACTCAAGAATTCTGCCACAAGAGGGAGTAAGAAGTGCAGAGCAGCTGTATCCATAGAAAGTTTGAGAAAGTCCGAGAACCATTATCAGGGCTAAAAGCAAGTATTTCTCTCCTGAAGGCAGTTAGTACAGATTGTAAAAGCTGCTACTTCAAATGAGAACAGTGCAATGCAAAACTTCAAGGAACATGAAAAAAATCAAGGAAACATGACACAACCGAAGGATACAATAATCTTCCAGTAACCAATCCCAAAGACAAAGGAAAAAACTGTTTTAGATTAAAAAAAAAAAAAGATTATGATAAAAGAGTCAAAAAATACCACTACAAATAGTTATCATATCACAAAGGAACACAGCAAGAGAGAAAACAAGGAACAAAGGATCTGCAAAACAAAATGGCAATAGTAACCTCTTACCTGTCAATAATTATTTTAAATTTGAAAGGATTAAATACTCCAATAGAAAGACACAGAATGGCTGAAGAGACAAAACAAAACAATCAGAAAACAACAACAAAAAAACAAGGGACGCCTGGGTGGCTCAGTTGGTTAAGCAGCTGCCTTCGGCTCAGGTCATGATCCCAGCATCCTGGGATCAAGTCCCACATAGGGCTCCTTGCTCAGCAGGGAGCCTGCTTTTCCCTCTGTCTCTGCCTGCCACTCTGTCTGCCTGTGCTCACTCTCGCTCCCTCTCTCTCTCTCTGACAAATAAAATCTTTAAAAAAAAACAAAAACAAAAACAACAACAAGGTCCAAAGATACGCTGCCCATAAGAGACTTATTTTAGGGGCTTCTAGCTGGCATAGTCAGAGGAAGGTGCAAATTTTGACCTGAGGGTCATAAGTTCAAGCCCCACAATGGGTGTACAGATTACTTAAAAATAAAATTTTTTATTCTTTCATTTTTATTAATTTTTTAGAAAGAGTAGAGAGAGCATTTGCACAAGAGTGGGGAGGAAGAGCAGAGAGAAAGGAAGAGAGACTCTTAAGCAGGCTCCATGCACAGAGCGGAGCTTGATGTGGGCTCGAGACTAGGACCTGAGCCAAAATCAAGAGTTGGAAGCTTAACTGAATGAGCCACCCAGATGCCCCCAAACTAAAATCTTTTTTTTTCAAGGTTTATTTTAGCTTTAAGGACACATATAGAGAGTGAATAAGTGGGGAAAAGACATTTCAAACAAAAGGTACCCAAAGGAAAGCAGGAGCAGCTATACTTCTATCACACAGAACAGACTTGAAGCTAAAAGTGATCAACACACACAAAGAATGTCTTTATAAAAAGAGAAAGGGATCATAAATCCATAAAGAAGGTATATGTAAATATTTAGGCACCCAACAACAGAACACCTAAAGATATAAACGAACTACTACTAAAAGGAGAAATAAACAGTAATACAATAAGCTGGGAATTTTAAGCTTCCACTATCAAAAATGCATATAATATCCAGATAAAAAAAAAAGGAACGTTGGACTTGAACTACACTTTAGACCACAGGGACCTAACAGAAACCTAAAGAACATTCCATCCAACAACAAGAAAATACACATTCTTCTCAAGTGCACACAAAACATATCTCAAGGGGATAGACCACGTGATAGGTCATGTAACAATTTTTAGCAAATTTAAGACCAAAATCACACCAAGTTATCTTTTCTTTTCTCTCTCTCTTTTTTAAAAGATTTATTTATTTCAGAGAAAGCGAGAGAGAGCATGAGCAGGAGGGGGAGAGGAAGAGAGAATCTCAAGCAGACTCTCTGTTGAGCAGAGAGCCCAACGTGGGGCTTGATCCCAGTGCTCTGAGATCATGACCTGAGCAGAAACCAAGAGTCAGATGCTTAACCGACTGTGCCATCTAGGCGCCTCATCAATGATCTTTTTTGAACACAACTGTATGAAGCTAGAAGTCAATAACGAAAGGGAAGCTGGGAAATTCACAAATATGTAGAAATTAAAAAACAAACAAACACATGCTCCTTGGTGTGCCTGGCTAACTCAGTATGTGGAGTGTGCAACACTTGATCTCAGGGTTTTAAGTTCGATCCCGATATTGGGTGTAGAGATTAGTTAAAAATAAAAATTTAGGGGAACCTGGGTGGCTGAGTGGATTAAGCCTCTGCCTTCAGCTCAGGTCATGATCTCAGGGTCCTGGGATCGAGTCCCACATCAGGCTCTCTGCTCAGCAGGGAGCCTGCTTCCTCCTCTCTCTCTCTCTGCCTGCCTCTCTGCCTACTTGTGATCTCTGTCAAATAAATAAATAAAATCTTAAAAAAAAATAAAAACTTAAAAATAACAACAACAAAAGAACACACTCCTGAGCAACCAGTGGGTCAAAGGAGAATCAAAAGGGAATCAGAGTAATATCTAAAGGAAACACAACCTACCAAAAAGATGGGATGCAGGAAAAGCAGTTTTTAAAATTTTTTTTTAAAAATTTAAATTAACATATAATGTATTATTTGCTTCAGGGGTAGGTCTGTGAATCATCAGTCTTACACAGTTCACAGCACTGACCATACCACATATCCTCCCCAATATCCATAGACCAGTCACCCTACCCCCCCCCCCAGCAACCCTCATTTTGTTTCCTGAGATTAAGAGTCTCTTATGCTTTGTCTCCCTCCTGATCCCATCTTGTTCCATTTTTTCCCTCCCTACTCCTCAAGATCCTCTACCCTGCCTCTCAAATTCCTCATATCGGAGAGGTCATATGATAATTGTCTTTCTCTGACTGACTTATTTCACTTAGCAAAATACCCTCTAACCCCACCCACATTGTTGCAAGTGACAAGATTTTGGTTGTTTTTTTGTTTTTGGTTTTGTTTTTTGATGGCTGCATAGTAAGGAAAAGCAGTTCTAAGAGACAAGTATATACTGATAAATGTCCAGTCTAAGAAAAAAAGATCAAAATAAAAAGCTCTTAAATAAACAACTTAACTTTACATATCAAGGAACTAGAGAAAAGAACAAACTAAGCCCAGAGTTAGTACAAAGAAGTAAATAAAAAAAATATAGGAGAAAAATGTGAAATAGAGATCAGAAAAAATTTTTAAAAGATCAAGAAAATTAACAGCTTGTTTTTGAAAGGATAAATAAAATCAAATGGTCAGAAGACCCCCTCTGGCATTCTTCAGCCACCTCTATTTTCTTAAAATTCCCCTGCCCATTCATTCATTCATTCATTCATTCATCTATACTTTCAGTTCTCAAACCTCTGGGGAAAAATGCTCATCCCTTCTGTTAGGAGATCTTCGAGCAAGAACAACTCTGCCCACTGCATGGAGTCAGCGGCAACAGCTGCTGTCCATGATGATGCTTACTCTGAGTCCCTGCTAATACTCCTATAGTTGGCTTCAGTTGGGCACCTTCTGACAGAAGCACTTTCTATGGATTTAGGAAAGACTGGTCTCAAGTGTAGGAAATAGGTTTTGTTGCTGGAATATTACAGATGGATCTGAGATCACAAGACATTTTCCCACACTCAAATCAGTGCTTATAGATTACTATGAACTTTGCCCTCTGATAGTTACTTGGCAGAACACGTCCAAGATACTGCTATTATTCTGAAAGTTTAAAAAAGAATGGCAGGGGGGGCACCTGGGTGGCTCAGTGGGTTAAGCCTCTGCCTTTGGCTCAGGTCATGATCTCAGGGTTCTGGGATTGAGCCCCACATCGGGCTCTCTGCTCAGCAGGGAGCCTGCTTCCTCCTTTCTCTCTGCCTGCCTGTCTGCCTACTTGTGATCTCTATCTGTCAAATTAAAAAAATGGTAGAATAGGAGGCACCTGGGTGGCTCAGTGGGTTAAAGCCTCTGCCTTCGGCTCAGGTCATGATCCCAGGGTCCTGGGATCGGGCCCCACATCGGGCTCTCTGCTCAGCAGGGAGCCTGCTTCCCCCACTCTCTCTCTCTCTCTCTCTGCCTGCCTCTCTGCCTACTTCTGATCTGTCAAGTAAATAAATAAATAAAATCTTAAAAAAAAGGTAGAATATATGGAATGTTATTTATTTTGGAATGTTTTTAGAAGATTTTTAAAAAATTTATAAATGTGGATATTACATTACAGAATGTTCAGAAAATGAAATGAAAATTTTAAAAAAATCAATAAACTTTGGCTAGGCTAAGGAAAAAAAGATTCAAACAAAAGCAGACACAGGAGACAATTACAACAGAAATACAAATGAACTTAAGAGACTGCTACAATTGCAGTTGACACTTAAACATGAATTTGAACTGCAGAAGTCCACTTTTATGTGGACTTTCTACAGTACTTTAAGTGTATTTCCTCTTCCTTATGATTTTCTTAGTAACATTTTATATTCTCTACTTTATTGTAAGAATATAGTATTATATGCATTTAACATAAAAATATGTGTTAATTGGCTATTTATGTTATTGGTAAAGCTTCTGGTTAATAGTAGGCTATAGCAGTAAGGTTTCTGGGGAGTCAAAAGTTATACTCATGGGGGTGGGGGTGGGGTTGGCGCACTTAACTCCCATTCAATTATATGCACCAACAAATTGGACAAACTAGGAAAAAATGGATAATTTCGGAGAGACATACAACCTATTGAAACAGAATCATGAAGAACTAGAAAATCTGAATAGACCAATTACTAGTAATGAGACTGAATCAGTAATCAAAAACCAAAGTTTTACTGGTGGATTCTGCCAAACATTTAAAAAAGAATACTAATTCTTTTCAAACAATTCCAAAAGAATATGACAGAACACTTCAAACTCATTTTACAAGGCCAACATTTTGATACTAAAGCCAGACAAGGACACCACAAGAAAACTACAAGCCAATCTCTCTGAAAAACAGAGATGCAAAACTCCTCAACAAAATATTAGCAAGACAAATTAAACAAAACTTTAATAGGATTATATACCATTATCAAGGGGCATCTATTCCAGGGATGCAATGATGGTTCAACACCCATAAATCAATCAACGTTATACACCATTTTAAGAAACTGAAGGATAAAAATTACACTATCATTTCAATAGATGCAGAAAAAAGGATATGGCAAAATTCAACATCTATTTATGATGAAAAACTCTCAACAAATTTAGTATAAAAACATACCTCAACAGGGGTGCCTGGGTGGTTCAGTGGGTTAAGCTTCTGCCTTGGGCTCAGGTCATGATCTCAGGGTCCTGGGATGGAGCCCAGCATCCGACTCTCTGCTCAGTGGGGAACCTGCTTCCCGCCCCCCCCACCCGCCTCTCTGCCTGTCTCTATGCCTACTTGTGATCTCTGTCAAACGAATGGATAAAATCTTAAAAAAAAAAAAAAAAAGATACCTCAACATAATAAAGGTCACAAAGGACAAGCTATAACATCCACAATGGTGAAAGTTTTTCCTCTAAGAGCAGGAATGGGACAAAGGTGCCCACTCTCACCACTTACATTCATCATAGTACTGGAAGTCCTAGTCAGAGCATTCAGGCAAGAAAAAAATAAAAGGCATCCATATTAGAAAGGAAGAAGTTAAATTGTCTTTTCAGATGATATGCTTTTATATCTATAAAGTCTTAAAGACTCTACTAAAAACCTGTCAGAAATAATGAATTCAGAAAAGTTATAGGTTACAAAATCAACACAGTTGCATTTCTACACACTAACAACAAGAAATAAAACAATCCCATTTACATTAACTTCAAAAACAATAAAATATTAGGGATAAATTTAACCAAGGAAGTGAAAGATCTGTACACTGAAAACTTGAAGAATTTCATGAAAGAAATTAAAGATGATACAGATAAATAGAAAGATGTCCTGTGTTCACTGATCAGAACTGATGTGGTTAAAATGTCCATACTCCCCAAAGTCATCTATAGATTTACTGTAAACCCTATCAAAATTCCAATGGCATTTTTTACAGAAATAGAAAAACAATCCTAAAATTCCTATGGAGCAACAAAAGACCCTGAATATCAAAGCAATCTTAAGAAAGAACATAGCTGGAGGGATTGTACTTCCTGAATTCAAACAATACTACTAATCCTTATAAATCAAAACAGTATGGTACTGGCATGAAAAAGCACACATAGTCCAACAGAACATAATAAAAAGTCAGAAATAAACTTACACATAAATGATCAACTAATATTTGATAAGGGAGCAAGGCATGGGGAAAGGACAATGTCTTTGATAAACTGTGGTGGGAAAACTGAATAACCACACGCAGAAGAATGAAACTGAGCCCCTATCTTATACCAAAACCAAAAATTAACGGGAAAAGGATTAAAGACTTAAACCTAAGATCTGAAGCCATAAAACTCCCAGAAGATAACATAGTAAAAAGGTTCTTTGATATTGGTCCTAGAAATGATTTTCTGGATATGACACCAAAGGCACAAGCAACAAAAGCAAAAAATAAATCAGTGGGACTACATTAATCTATAAAACTTCTGCACAGCAAAAGAAACGATGCGTAAAGCAAAAAGGCAAACTATGGAACAGAAGACAGTATCCAGGTGCCTAGGTGGCTCAGTGGGTTAAGCTTCTGCCTTCGGCTCAGGTCATGATCACAGGGTCATGGGGTCGAGCCCCGAATCGGGCTCTCTGCTCAGCAGGGGGCCTGCTTCCCCCTCTCTCTCTGCCTGCCTCTCTGCCTACTTGTGATCTCTCTCAAATAAATATGAACTTAGGGGGGGAAAAAGTATCTAGAAAGCATATATCTGATAAGGGATCAATCTCCAAAACACAGAAAGAATTTATACAATGCAATTAAAAAATGGGCCAAGACCCTGAATAGACATTTTCCCAAAGAAGACATACAGATGGCTAACACGTATATGAAAAGGTACTCAATAGCACTAGTCATCAGGGAAATGCAAATCAAAGTCACAATGTGATATCACCTCATATGTGTTAGAATGGTCATCATTAAAAAGAAATATCAATTGTGGGCAAGGATGTGGAGAAAAGGACACCGCCGTGCACTGTTGGTGGGAGTATAAACTGATACGGACATTCCTTGAAAAATTAAAAACAGAACTGCTATATGATCTAGCAATTTATTTTCTGGGTATTTATCCCAAAGAAATGAAAACAGGATCTCAAAGAGATAACTATTTCCTAATGTTCACTGCAACATTATTCACAATTGGCCATGTATGGAAACAATGGAAGTGTTGGTCAGTGGATAAAGAAGATGTGATATATAAAACGGAATATTATTCTGCTATAAGAAAGAAAGAAATGCTGCCATTTGCAACAACTTAGATGAAACTTCAGGACGTTATGTGAAATAAGTCAGGAAAAGACAAATACTGTAATCTATCAATTATATAAGGAACTTTAAAAAGCCGAACTCTGAAACAGAGTAGAATGGTGGTTACCACAACCTGGAGGTTAAAGGAAATGGGGAAATATTGATCAAATGGTACACACTTTGGAGATCTAATGTGTAGTATGGCCATTATAGTTAACAATATTATATCACTGAATATTGCTAAGAGAATAAACCTTAAATAATCTCACCACCAAAAAGAAATAGTAATTATATGAAGTGATGGAGATTTTTGCTAAGGTTTTGATGGCAATCATTTCCCAACATATAAGTGTATCAAATAAACACAGTGTATACCTTCAAATTACACAATGTTACATCTCTAAATTATATCTCAAAGAACTATAGTAAAACAGCTCAACAGTAACCAAATAAGTTTCACTCTATGAATTAAAAAAATAATTTCACACAGGAAAATCTATTTTTTAAAAAGATTTTATTTAATTATTTGACAGAGATCACAAGTAGGCAGAGAGACAGGCAGAGAGAGAGGGGGAACAAGGCTCCTTGCTGAGCAGAGAGCCTGATGCTGGGCTTGATCCCAGGACCCTGAGATCATGACCTGAGCCGAAGGCAGAGGCTTTAACCCACGGAACCAACCAGGCGCCCCAGACAGGAAAATCTATTAATGTAATTCAGAACATTAGTAGATTAAACAAGAAAGCATATAAGATAGTAGCATTTGGATTATACTTAAAAAAATTATTTCTTGATTATTGTCTACTCCCTCTGAACCACCCCTTGTTTTCTCCTTCTGGAATTTCTACTGACTGGTTGTTACTGTATAGGGTCCTTTTATGACTATGAATTACTATTGTTATGAATTATTTCTTTCTTGGAGATTTGATCTACTTCATAGTATCAAGTATTTTGATGTTCAGCATCTTTGTTAAATTTTTAACTCTTATACTGGTAGGGTCTTCTTTTTTTTTACCAAACTATTAGAAAGTGTA
The DNA here is from genome assembly GCF_964662115.1 of Mustela nivalis. Taxonomy (NCBI): domain Eukaryota; kingdom Metazoa; phylum Chordata; class Mammalia; order Carnivora; family Mustelidae; genus Mustela; species Mustela nivalis. The sequence goes on from NC_139040.1 coordinate 101,263,669, forward strand.
CATAAAAACCGATAACTGGAGGTTTTGCATTGGCAGCATGCATGCCTCCAGTGATGGCCACTTGAAATCACACCAGACACACACACACAGAGTCTGAAACACACTTCTGGTAGTCACTGACTGACAAAGGTGAACCAGCCAAGCCCGTAATCCACTATGCCAGTTTCCAGGGCCCCCAAGCTATTACTGAGAAACAACAAACATTAATATCTGTCTGACTTAATGAGCTAAAAAAGATTCAAATAAAGTTGACTCCTATTTATTTTAATCCCTACTCAACCCCATTTTTCACTTCTTTCCCAGAAGCAACTATTATAAATTCCAGACTATGTTTTTTCTATACTTTTGTCAAACACCCCCATCTACAGCAACTCAGGTTCCAAACCACCCATCTGACCCCATCCCACATACCTACACTGTTTATAAGGGGAAACAGAAGTTTCCTAATGACAATATGCATGTCCCGCACAGGGGTCCAAAGGTAATCACTCTCATATCATGGGGGAAGCCAGCCTAATATTCAGTTTCTCTTATCACTGTTGTCCGTGGTGAGCTTGTCAAAGAGGTATCCTGCCATGGCTTCTGGAATCCCTTTTTGCTATCAAGAATCAACAAACATTAGTATTTACATATTTTAACAAACTAAAAGTTTTCAGGTAAAGCTAAAGACCTCCTTAACTTTAATCCCTGCCCAACCCCATTTCCGTCACTTTTTCCCCCAGATCAACCCCAATCATAATTTTCAAGCCATATTTTTATACTTTTACTATGCACAGGATCCCACATTCATCAGGGCCCTAGATCACCCATCCACCACAACACTGTTTATAAGGGTAAGATTAATTCTGTGTTTTCCATGGGCCCATGAAATATCTTCTCCCTCTTATTTTCAGAGATCCTGAGCTGCATGTGGATGGGGTTGGGTGGGTGGAGAGATTCCTGAATACGTTTTAAAACTTAAAAGGTGAGAGATATGCATACAATTCAACCAGAGACCTTTATTTAAGAACCAAATAACTTTATTTAAACCAAATTAACTTTATTCGTGGAAAAACTGGAAGAAAAGAACTGGAACCTTTTGCAGAAGCAACACTGCAATAAGCATGCTCAGCATGGTGATCAGGGAAAGTCACCATGCGCCCTGAGGCTATGGGGAAAACAGTCCCAACTCAGTACTTTTTGTCGCTGTCGCCCAGGGTGAGCTTGTCAAACAGGTACTCTGCCAGGCCGGCTTCGGGGGCCCCCATCTTGCGCAGGCTGGTGACATAGCCCCCCAGCTCTTTGATGGCCTCGACTTGCTCGTGCAGGTAGTGGCTCTCCAGGAAGTCGCACAGCTGGGCGTCGTTCTTGTCGGTGGCCAGCTGGTGCAGGTCGAGCAGGCTCTGGTTCACGCTCTTCTCCAGGTGCAGGGCGCTCTCCATGGCCTTCAGGCCGCCCTCCCAGTCGTCGCGGTCCGGCTTCTTGATGTCGCGGAGGCGGAGGCGGCCCCCGCGCTGGTTCTGCAGCTCCATCAGCTTCTCGGCGTGCTGGGTCTCCTTGCGGGACCGGCGCATGAAGAAGCGGGCGAAGTGCTTCAAGGCCACGTCGTCGCGGTCGAAGTAGAAGGCCATGGACAGGTACACGTAGGAGGCGTAGAGCTCCAGGCTGATCTGGCTGTTGACGGCGGCCTCGCAGTCGGGGTGGTAGTTCTGCCGCACTTGGGAGAGCAGCGGGGTGGCCATGGCTGGCGGCCCGGGCACCAGGGCGAAGGCGAAGGTGGCGCGGAGGCGAGGGCTGCGCGGCGGACAGCGGCGGGGCCGAGGGCGGTGGTGGCCTCGGAGATTTCCCAGCTTGAGCGGCAAGGGAGGCCAGAGGCAGAAGCAGTGGCGGTTTGAGACTTCAGGGAAGTGTCCGTTGGGATGTTGGGCGAGCCCTGGGATCCGACCGGAAATGGGGTCCAGGGAAGACGGGGGGGGGGGGGGGGGGGGGCTCGAGAGCTTCCAGTTTGGGTGGGGTTGGGGGCGGGGCCTAAGTGATGTGTTCCAGGTTCTGCTGGAGCTTAAGTGATGCAGGGCAACCCTTCACTGGGCACTTAGCATTTATTAAGTTTTTAATTATGCAATAATGTGCCTCTTTTCCAAGTACTTTTTTTGGTTCTCTAACTGATCCCCTCTATTACAGCCTCTTATTTAAATTCAAATATATACTTATTCCAATTCAGTCTTATTCAATTCAAATTCATATTCTTTTTAAAAATTTCTTATTTTTATTAACATATATTCAAATTCATATTCTCAAAATTCTGGGTATGAATTTGAATTTTGGTAAAATTCTCTTCTGTTTCTTGTTTTTTTTTTTTAACCTCAGAAATTGTTCAGTTTGTTCATCATGACCTTCCCTTGCACTTTTCTCAAGTATTTTGCAAAACTTTGTCCATGCATACTTAGGAATAAAGGGCACATTTGATTAACCTGTGTAATTAGCATGTATCTGATCCACAGTTGTGATGTCCATTTCACTAACAGGCTTTTCCTTGGAACAGGAAGGCAAAGTATTATCAATAAGGGAGTGGTTTCCTCTTTGTCAGGTGTATTATTGGTCTTTTTGGCATTGACAATATTAGTCCAGGGATGGAAAGATTAGTACCAGATTTGTCTGTCCCAAATGGTACTTTTCTCAAGCATTTTAAAACAGTAAAATTAAAATTCCAGCTAAGAGTAGGTACCAGCCACCAGTTTTTCCATTTCAATCATATCTGAACTTGAATAAGTATATTGTGATGTGTCTTTATGGCCTAAAAATGGCCTAATAAGAATCTAGAGGTAAGTTGTTTCATTGTAAAACCCCTGGCATAACCATCACTACTTAAATTAGGAGGGAACTGTGTTCAATGCAAAGCAAGGAAAGGGGAAGGAGGGGTGGAGAAGACACTGAATTAGGAGACCTGGGCCCTATTTTGGGCTGCACCAATCAGTATCTTGCTATGGGAAAAAGTAAATTGACTTCCTTGGGGCTATTATTTGACAAATGAAGAGCTTGACCTATTTGGTTTTCATGGACCCTATCAATTATAAATATTACCGGGGCCTATTCTATGAATCCTTCTTCAGCTGTGGAATGGAAGGAAAAATCAGCCTTTAGTCTATTCATGACAAGCAGTGATTGGTATCAAATATTAGCTTTGGGAATGGGACAATACCTTAATGTTCAAATAATAATGCTGTTTTAATTTATGGCATTAGTGCAAGTCTTTAAAGCATACACCTGAAGAAAAGGCATAGCCCTCTCTGCTCAGTTGGTTGTTTATGGGCAGTGATAGAATAAATGGTCTGTTTCAGCTTGATAGTACCCAAGACCTAGGGCTAACAATACAGGGCTATTGCAAAATTCTAATCCCTTTGCCACTGATTTTATTGTACCTTGGAAGTAGCTAGACAAAATCTTATTTCTACAGTTACTGATATTCCACCTATGAGAGCCACTGTCAGCCTTGTCCTAGGGAGACTACGGCCTAACAGTGGGTGGAACAGTGAAAACCCCAAATATTAAAGGAATCAGCAACTATCTACTATAACAGAAAGTGATTTAGAGTGGTTGCTGCACCCAGATGGGAATCTCTGAGGGGGCATGAGTGGGGATTCGTTGCTGTATTTTATCAAGTATACTATGAACTGAAAGGCACACTATTTTTTTATGTATTAAAAAAGAAAAAAAAAACAAAGAAAAAAACGCTTTCAACTAATCCATGACATGTCTTTGATTGTAAGCTGCACTTCAATTTTTCAGAGATGTTAAAATGTGAATAAGTGATCAGATGATCAATGAAATGCGGTTAATATTTTTTCATATGCTTGTCTGAATACGTTGATCAAAGTAGCTACTTTCAAAAATATATATAATTTTTAATACTTTTTGGTAACTTATTTGTGGCCCTATAGTCTACAGTATTATATACAGAGAGAAAATATTAATAAGGAAGAAATTTGCATTTTGTTTTGGATATTGTGTCATTTTACATTTCAATCTCATCCTACAATGGGTGGCTTCTGACTTTTTTCTTTTCCTTTTGTGGAGGGAGAGTTTTAGTGATTAGGCCAAGGAATATAATTCTTTGGGAAACAGGTAAACCCCTGTTCTTTGAATTCCTGGCTAACCTCCTCCTGGCATGCTATGGGAGGCATGTGATATCATCTTTCAAGTGAAATAACAGATACATAACCATTTAACAAGCAACGTTGCCGATCTAGGTTTCTACTCAAATCCCAATTTGAATGTGAAAGTTTTATTCTCATGATTGCAGCTCTCACTGTTACAAAATGTGAGCCATTTCTAACAAGGACAGTACCACTTATCAAGCAATTACCCATCCCAAAGCAGCAGCATGGTAGCAGATAAGGCCATTAGGATCACTGCTGCACATGCTAGGTTAGCATGTCACATTTCAGAGTCACAGTTACTGTTTAGACCCCAAGACTCTGAACTACTGAGGGGAGCTCTAAGAAGGCCAGCTGTTAGGATATATGTATGTAGAAACCACTGACATTGCAGTCCCCGAGTGGACATCTGCTTAAGCAGTAGAAGGGCTGATGTACCCTACTCCTGCACCCTGTGCACATAGGAAGGGCAGGGTGGATATGAGGAAAGCAAGGTAGAGAACAGGGTCAGTGCTGGTAGAGAACTTTCCTAAAGATTAAAAAAAAAAAAAAAAAAAAGATGTGAGGATTTTTCACCAGTTAGGAGGATACTGTGGAAAACTGAGCCATGGTGCAGCTACTCTGTCCCAGAGGGCTGTCTGCCAGCCAAAAGGCCCCAACAACAAGGATATGAGGCATGCATACTAGGATAGAAGCCAGCTGGGGAAGCGGGCGGAAGAGGCCAACAAGAAGTCATAATTCCTATTCCTGGAACTATGTTGTACAGAGTTTTCTTTTAGGGACCCCTTGAAGAACACTGTGCACTTCCTACCCAATTTTATAATTAGGTTCACCAAAGAATTAGTGACAGCCAAAAGGGGACAGAGCAATACCAGTTATGTTAGGAGACATCCGTCCTCTTTTCCCTTCCTTCCTCCCCAGAATACTTAAGGAGAGAGATGGGAAGGGGTAAGGGTTAAAGAGCAGATCATGCTCATCTCCTCACTCCAGATCTTAAGGTTAAGGTCTAGCAGGAGCTGAAGAAGCAAAGGAGAAAAAAGCATAAAGGAAATCCAACACTGAAGTTTTAAATGGAAGAGAATGGGTAGGAGTTTTCATGCCCAGAAGTGCCCAGAAAGAGAGGCGATCTACCTGTCACTAAGGAATAGGAGTTGAGACTGTCAAACTAGAGTAGCTACACAAAGCAGGGTCTTTTTAGACACCTGACTCATCATTTTTGGGACCTCAAACTCTGGTGCAATATTGTCATGGGATCCTTGGATTGCCACCATATCCATTGAAAGAATATCTTCTGGTAGATTCTAATAAGAATAATAATTCTAATAAGAAACAGTGATGAATTCTGAAATTTTCTGTGTGTCTTTAGTATAATCCTAGGTAAACAGCATATTTAGAGGTTAAATAGGGCATCACTAACATTGTTGCCTACAATAACATGCAGTTACATTAAATCTATGATCCAAATGATTGTACAAGTGACAAAAAACTGGGGCCATTACTCCCACCAGTACCCAATCTATGAGGGCAGATCTGAAAAAGAGTAACTCTGTAGTGGGAAGGGAAACCTGCTGAGGTAACTTCAGGTCAAGGTTAAAAGACTGCTGGCATGAGCAGGAGAGACCCACACTGGAACTAATCCACTGTTTTGGTAATACACAGTCTGAAACCTTCCAGATTAAGTTTTTACTGTAACCTGAAAAGAATAACTAGGACTTCAAAGGGTTTATAATCTAAAAAAGGGCCCAAATGCCAGAGAGTAAAACACCACTAATTTAAAAATATCAACAATTTAATAATAAAAACTTACTTTAATTGGTCATATAAGGTTTTTCAAAGGGTCCAAGATGGTGACATAGGAAGACTCTTAACTCACTCCTCCATGGACACACCAAATCTATACCTACATATAAAGCAATTCCTCCTGAAGAACTGAGGATGGACTGAACAGCTTCTGCACAACAAAGGATAGAGGGACAACGTATCAAACAGCAGGACAGAAAAAGACCAGAACTCCCACCTCCTACGCTGTGAACTACAGTGGGGAGGGATAGTACTGAGGGATCAGAAACAGATTTGTCTGCCCTGGGGCACAGAAAAGAAGGCACAGTTTAAACAAGCAACTACAATATAAAGGAACCAGTCTTAGAACTCTGCCAAACAGGAGGAAGCTTCCTGGCTGTTTGGGTTGAAAGGGTTGGTAAGCACCATTGTTTACATTCTCTCTCCATCTTGGCTGCACAGATGGGAGTAGTGTCTGGCTGCTCTTGCCAATGAACTACCTTAGTAAGCCCTGAGCCCCTAGCCTGCATCAGCCCCAGCCTTCCCACTGAAGTGGCCGCAGCATCACATGTACCTGGACATTGCTAGACAATGTCCACTATAGCTCTAGTCATCTCACCAAGGCAACACAGGTATCAAGCATCCCAAGACAGCCCAGCCTTGTACCCACTTTAGCTCCAGGGGACTCACCAGGGTACCCCTTATGCAGAGTGCCCCAGGGACTTCCCAAATCACACCTGTTAAACAGCTCCAGCTGTACTGTCAGGTTGCCCCCTCCCCAGAGAGCCCCACGGCACCCCAGCCTGTGCCCACTTCAGTTCCAGCTGTCCAAGCAGGGTGGCCCCAGCCTGGAGTGCCCTGGGACTTCTAGCCCATGCCTGTTAAAACTCCAGCCAACCAGCCAAAGCTGCCAGGTGCACAAAGTCTGAACAGGGGATGTCCCTACACAAGGCCATTCTTCAAGTTTATAGGTAGATAGTGTACCTAATTCATAGACACACAGAAAGTCAAACAAAATGAGGAAACAGAGAAATATGCTTCAAATAAAAGAATGAGACAAAACCTTGTCTCATTGCTTATCAGGTAGATGAGCAATCTACCTGATAAAAATTTCAAAGTAATGTTCATAAAAATGTCTAGTTCACTAGACTAGAGAAGAGTGGATGAACTGAATGACTCAATGAGAACGTCAACAAAGAGACAGAAAATGCAAAATAGTATCAATCCATTGAAGGATAGAGTAAAAGATATGCAAAACACATTAAAAGGAATCAACAGCAGATTAGAAGATGAAGAATAACAGAGAAGCAATCTGGAAGATGGTGTAATGTTAAGCACCCTGCTGAACAGCAAAACAAACAAAAAAAGAATTCTAAAAAATGAGAACAGGCCTAGGGCTCTTTAGGACAATATCAAACATAGTAACATTTGCATGACATAGAACCCAGAAGAAGAGAGAAAGGGGCAGAAAATTATGTGAAGAAGTAACAGTTGAAAAATTCCCTAACCTGGGGAAGGAAATAGACATCTAAGTCCTGGAATAAAGAGAGCACCAAACAAGATGAACTCAAAGAGGTCTACACCAAGATATATAATAATTAAAATGTCAAAGATTAAAGATAAATTGGGAGTCTTAAAAGCACCAAGACAGAAGCAACCAATTATGTAATAGGGAAACCCCATAGGCTGTTAGCTGATTTTTCAGCAGAAACTTGACAGGCCAGAAGAGAATGGCATGATATATTCAAAGTGCTGAAAGTGGCGGGGAAAAAAAACTGCAACCAAGAGCACTTTACCCAGCAAGGTTATCATTCAGAATTGTGGGGAGAAAGAGTTTCCCAGACAAATAAGTTAAAGGAGTTCATCACCAATAAAATGACCTTACAAGAAAGATTAAAGGGACTTTAAGCAGATAAGATCATAATTAGAAAAAAATTATGAAAGGAAAAAAATTTCACAAGTAAAAGCATACATGTGATAAAGGTAGTAGATCAGTCACTTATAAAGCTAGTATGAAAGTTAATGACCAAAATAGCAAAAATCAATGATATCTAAAAAATAGTTAAGGGGAGTCACAAAGTAAAGATATAAAATATGACAACATATATATAAAATGTGGAGGAAGAAGTAAAAATAAAGTTCTCTTAGAATGTGCTTCAATTTAAGCAACCGTCAACATAATGTAGACTGCTATATACTGGGGATATATGAACCTTATGGTAACCACAAACCAAAAACCTATAATAGATACACTAAAAATAAAAGGAAATGAATCTGACCATAACACTAAATAAAGTCATCGATTACACAGAAAGACAGCAAGAGAATAAGAAATGAATAGAGAAGTAGTACTAAAATAACTAGAAAAAATTGACAAATGGCAATAAGTACATATCTATGAATAATTACTTTAAATGTAAATGGTCTAAATGCCTCAATCAAAAGACACAGGGTAAATGACTGGATTTTTTAAAAAAGATTCATCCATATACTTCCTATAAGAGACTCACTTCAGGGGCAACTGGATGGCTCAGTCGGTTAAACACCCGATTCTTGAATTTGGTTCAGGTCATGATCTCAGGGTTGTGAGATGGAGCCCTGTGTCAGGCTTCATGATGGGCATGGAACCTCTCTCTCCCTCTGCCCCTCCCTACCTGGGAACTCTCTGTAAAAAAGAGATTTACTTCAGATCTAAAGACACATAAAGACTGATAATTTTCCATGCAAATGGAAACAAAAAAGAAGCCAGAACACCAATACTTGTATTAGACAAAAGAGACTATAGCCAGAGATAAAGAAGGGCATTACACAAGGAAAAGGGGATCAATCCAACAGGAGGATATAACAATTGTAAATATGTGTTCATCCAACATGGGAGCACCTAAGTACATTAAGCAAATATTAGCAGACATAAAGGGAGAAATTGAAAGTAATACAAAAGTAATAGTAGAGGATTTTAACCCACTTACATCAATGCACAGATGATCCAGAAAAGTAAGAAGGAAATAGTGACTCTGAATGACACACTAGACCAGATGGACCTAACAGATATATACAGAACATTCCATCCAAAAACATCAGAATATACAGTCTTTTCAAATTCACAGGGAAAATTCTCCAAGGCAGATCATAGGTTAGGCCACAGAACAAGTCTCAATAAATTTAATAAGATGAAATCATCTCAAGCATCTTTTTTGACCATAACAGTATGAAACTAGAAAGCATATACAAGAAGAAAACTGGCAAAAACACAAACATGTGGAGGCTAAACAAAATGCTGCTAAACAACCAAGGGGTCAATGAATTAATCAAAAACGAAATAAAATGGGCGCCTGGGTGGTTTAGTGGATTAAGCCTCTGCCTTCAACTCAGGTGGTGGTCTTGGGGTCCTGTGATTGAGCCCTGCATCAGGCTCTCTGCTCAACAGGAGGCCTGCTTACCCCTCTGTCTGCTTGTGATCTCTCTCTGTCAAATGAATAAATAAAATCTTTTTAAAAAAGGAAATAAAAGAATACATGGAGATTATTGAAAATAAAAACACAATAGTCCCTCAGGGCACCTGGGTGGCTCAGCTGGTTAGGTGTCCAACTCTTGATTTCAGCTCAGGTCATGATCTTGGGGTCATGAGACTGAGTCCCTCATTGAGGTCTGCACTCAGTGTGGAATCCACTTGATATTCTCTCTCCCTCTGCCCCTCCTCTCTCTTTCAAATAAATAAGGAAATAAAATCTTCAAAAAAAAAAAAAAAAAACCCACACAGCAGTCCAAAATATTTGGGACACAATGAAAGCATTTCTAAGAGGTAAGTTTATAGCGATAGAGGCCTACCCTCAAGAAATAAGGAAAATCTCTGGGACGCCTGGGTAGCTCAGTTGGTTGAGCAGCTGCCTTCGGCTCAGGTCATGATCCCAGCGTCCTGGGATCGAGTCCCGCATCGGGCTCCTTGCTCCGCAGGGAGCCTGCTTCTCCCTCTGACTCTGCCTTCCACTCTGTCTGCCTGTGCTCGCTTGCGCTTGCTTGCTCTCTGACAAATAAATAAAAAAAATCTTTAAAAAAAAAAAGAAATAAGGAAAATCTCTAACAGTCTAACCTTACATTTAAAGGAAACCGAAAAAGAACAAAGCCCAAAGTTAGTGGAATAAAGGAAATAATAAAAATCAGAGTGGAAGTACATGACAGAGACTAAAAAAAGGAAAAGAAAGGATCAATGAAACTAAGAGCTGGTTCTTCGAAAAAAAGAAACAAAAACGATAAATGTTCAGCCAGATTCACCAAGCAGGGGAGAAAAGGGCACAAATAAAATCAGAAACGGAGAAGTAACAACTGACAGCACAGAAATACAATGATTATAACAGATTGCTATGAAAAATTTATGCCAACGAAGTGAACATAAAATGGATAAATATCTAGAAATATACAATCTTCCAAAACTGACTCAGAAAGAAAAAATCTGAACAGACTGATTACTAGTGTGGAAATTGACTTTTGTAGTCAAAACACTTCCAACAACAAAAGTCCAGATGGCTTCACAGGTGAATTTTAGCAAACATTTAAAATAGAGTCAATCCTTATTCTCCTCAAGCTATTCCAAAAATTGAAGAGGAATTAACACTTCCAATTCATTCTAGGAGGCCAGCATTACTCTGATATGAAATCAAGACAAAGACACTAAAAAACAAAACAAAAAAACTACAGGCCAATATCCCTGATGAACATAGATACAATAATCCTCAACAAAATATTAGCAAACTGAATTCAACAGGGCATTAAAAGGATCATTCACCATCATCAAGTAGGATTCATTCCGGGGTTGTAAGGATGGTTCAGTGTTTGCAAATCAACTGGTATGATATACCATATGGCTCAGTCGGTTAAGTATCTGTCTTTGGCTCAGGTCACCTGGGCTTGAGTTCATTGGGGAATCTGCTCTTCCCTCTCCCTCCGCACCTCCCCCTACTGACGTGTGCACACTCACACGTGTTTTCTCTCTCTCAAATAAAATCTTTACAACACAATAGATGCAGAAAAAGCATTTGACAAAACCCAACACCATTCCTGATAAAAACTCTCAACAAAGTGGGTTGAGAGGGAACACACCTCAACATAATAAAGGCCATATGTGACAGACCCACAGCTAAAAGCATATTCGGTGGTAAAAAATTGAGACTTTTCCTCTAAGACCAGGAACAAGATGAGGATTTTCAAAATACACACAAACATACTTTGGCCCTGCATAACTTATTATCTTATTCTCAAGAGATCCCAAAAAAAGGAGGATACCTGCAGGAGCCCCAGGAAACGATTCTCATGTGGTTGAAGGGAAATTTCACATCTGGCTCCCCCAGAGGGTCTTGGGATAGGTCTAGAGAACGTGTGGGAAGATGTGGATGAAAATGCAGAGTATGGCTGGGAGATGGTGGCAGCAATGCTCCATGTCTGCCCCTACACGTCTATGCCCAAACTCAACTCCTACCTCCTTTCCTTCCCGGAGTCCCTCATCCCTCAAAGGGCAAAGCTGTGAGTAAGTGGCTCAAATGCCATTAGAGGCTTAGTGAAATAGGAGCTTCCTTAACAATGCCAAAGAATCTGAGTTTCTGCCCACACGTGTGATGAGAAATCTCTGGGGAACTAGTGACCAAGTCTGAAACACCTCAGACATGGAACACTTCTTTTAATTGTTGTCTCCACACAAAGGTGTCTACATGCTACCTCTTGCCACGGGCTGTAAATTCAGAAATTTCCAGTGTAGCTTTTGTTAACAACATCTAGTAGTAAGGGGCTCTGCAGAGTTCTTCAGTTACTCTTTCAGCAATTTTCATAGAAGACCAGTTTTAATAGCAACACTTTGGAATGATAGGTATTATCTAAAAGGCAATCACTGGCCTAGATCTAAAACCCTTGGATATTACTGACTCAGTTTCTAAGATGCAACCACAGCATGGGGGTAGAGTGGAGCATGGAGGACACAGGGAATGGGATAAAGACTTGGCATGATGCACCGAGTCAGGACACCCCAGTCATCCACAACCCTGAAAATACCACACACTGCAAAGCTCTCTGAGTACTCCAGCTACGTGGTTTTAGATCTTATCGTGCTTTACGATCTTATAAAATGTGATCTGCTGACCATGTGCATTAGAATACCTAAGACTGCTCTTTAAAGCAGGTTTCCTTGCCCCGTGGAGACCTGTGGACCCTGAACTATGAATTTTTAAACTAAGCTTTTTTATTTTGCAGTAATTTTATATTACAGTGAAGTTGCAAAGACAGTACAGAGCATTTTCCTATACTCCTCAGCCAGGATCCCCAAACATAAGCATCCTACATTGGGATAGTACATTTCTTAGAAATAATGAACCAGGGCACCTGGGTGGCTCAGTTGGTTGAGTGACTGCCTTCGGCTCAGGTCATGATCCCGGACTTCCAGGATGGAGTCCCGCATCGAGCTCCCAGCTCCTTGGGGAGTCTGCTTCTCCCTCTGACCTTCCCCTCTCTCATGCTCTCTCACTCATTCTCTCTCAAATAAACAAATAAAATAAAATAAAAAAGAATTAGTGAACCAGTACCCGTCTGTAAGTATTAACAAAAGATTTTGATTTCACTAGTTTTTCCATTAAAGACCTTTTGACCCATATTTCATTTAATCATTTATTCAGTCTCCTCTGGTCTGTGACAGTTTCTCAGTCTTCTTTTTTATGATCTTGTTTTGAGGAGCCAGGTATTTTGTAGAATGTCTCTCAATTTGGAAGTCTTTGGTAATTCTCTCATGATCCCACTGAGATTATGTGGGGGAAAATACCACAGAAGTGAATTCCTTCTCATCACATGCTATACATGACTTATCACTGATGGTGCGAACGTTGATCACATGATCAAGGTAGTGTTTGCCAGGTTTCTCCACGGTAAAGTTATTTCCCAGCACTTCCCATACTCTGTTATTTGGGAGCAGATCATTAAGTCCAAACCACACACAAGAAAAGCAGAGAATTGAGCTGTGCCTCCTTGAAAGGGGAGTATCTCATATATAACTTGGAATCCTTGTGTACTGTATATTTTTCGCAGCTATTTATTTTTTCATTCATTCATATCATTGTGGACACATATGTATTTACTGTATGCTTTGGGTTATAATTATATATAATTTTGGGGTTATAATTATAATTTATAAATAGCACTGTTCTATATGCTAATATGCTAATTATAATTTATAATTTATAATTTATAATTACACTGTATTACTTGCTCTGTGACTCAAATTGTTCCAGCTTTGACTACCAAGACTTCCTTCATACTGGCTCCTATGTCCCTGGGACATGCTCCCATTCGTTGTTTTTAGCACTTCCTTACTTTCTAATACTACAGTATACTCTAGTTCGTCTTGTATTCTCCCTGCCCCAGCCCTAGACTTGGCCATTTCCCTAAACAGTCATGGTTCCTTTTACTTGGAATAGTATTGGAAACCCAGATCTGGATGCTAAGTGGAACTATGCAGTTTTGACAAGTAGCCAATCTGAGTCTTATACAATCTAGTAAAGTTTGAGGACAACCGTTTTGAAAGTCAAGCACAAATAAACCAGAATTAATACGTGACGAAAAGTCCTCAAATAGTTGTTTTAAAGAATTATATTTTATGTTAGATCAAAATTTAAAATTCTAGCATGCAAAGTACTTTGATGGGCCAATAGAGAGGAAAATAGGAAATAATGGAAGAGATCAAATAATGATTCTGAAATAAAGTGACTGTAATGCAGGACCTTAAAAACTAGAACAGAATTTATTTATTGAGAGCATCCTCTGTGCCAACCACTAAGCTAAGTGCACAGCCTCAAACCTAATGGTGTAGGTATAATTTCTACTTTTTAAAAGACACAGAAATCAATGCCTTCCTAGAAAGGTAAAATGTTTGCACAAAGCACTAGAGTCAGTAGGTGGCAGAGTTGAGACACCAAATCAGGTCCACGTACTCTCAAGTCCCACAAATGTGAGATTCTGTATGTATGTTCGCTGTCTCTGTCATATCTCAAATGCCACAATGGAGGGTCAGCTTATTCACTGTTTTATGTCCCATGTCTTTTCTATAGCAGGTACTCAGCAGACAAATCTGATTAAATCTGACCAAATTTCTACATGGTGAGAATGAGAATGAGAACCATGAACTGCATTTTCTTCCACTATATGTTATAATTAGACTTGTGTTCCAATTACATAAAAAATTACCAAAAAAAATCCCACCATATCCTACTGAAAGCATACTTCTAAATTAACACAGTTCAGACTTGGGGGTGATGAAAATTTGTATGAATACATATTCGTACATATGTACAAATGAGAAATAAATTTTAGTAAACAAAAAGATAGTTAATAAGTAGTCTAAGTGCAAAATGCAAATCCCAAAAGTCAATCATTTTCTGCACTTCCAGAATTCATCAGTCATGAACTTCAAAGATGAAACTGTGTTCAGTACTTCTTAACACAGAGCAGATCCTTCTTAACATGTAACAAACACTATTCTGAAGCAGATCAAGGACCAGAATGCTACTTCTACTATATTTATGAAACTAAAAAACTTTAGGCACATCTTATTGTGAATGGTATGGCTTTCATGGCATAAACTAACTCAGAGGGCAAGCTATAAACCATAAAGGAAAGGAACCTAATACCAGTATAATAATTAAAAAGCTTTTAAAATTAAGCTCACATCTCTCAGTTAATTTGTGTTAAGTCACTACTTCCTATGAAATAAACGTACCTCATAATATGCTAACCCAGTCATTCATTCTTCATTCATACATCAAATATTTAATTAATTCCTATTATATGCCAGCACTGTTCTATATGCTAAGGACCACAGCTATGACTAAAACAGACAAGAAATGCTGCTGTCGTAGAGCTAATAGTTCTCACGAGAGAGCAACAATAAATAAAATCAACTGTCAGATGGTGAGAAGTGCTGGAAGAAAAATAATTCAGAGAAGGGGAAGAGGTTACAATTTAAGGTAGGATGCGTTCTTGCTGAGAAAGTGAACTTGATCTGAGAGTGGTGAGGGAGCTCGGACATATCTATCTGGAAGAGAAAAGCACAAGTGCCAAAGTCATGCACTGTGAGTACACCGGCAGGACGAGCGCGGTGTATTTCCAAGGAGCCACAAGAAAGCCACAGCGAAGTGAGAGAGGGGCGGAGTGCCAGAGGAGATGTGGTAAAGAAATAACTGCAGCCACAGCGAAGGTGTGGAGGAGAGGGACAGGGACTGCCAGTACAGTGCCTTGGGGCTGAGCACTCGGACGTTTACTGAGGAAGACGGAACATTTCAGAGAAGACACTTTAAAGGATCACTCTGGCCTGCTGTTTTTAGGGCGCCAAGAAATCATACAGATAAGGGACGGTGGCTTGGAATGTAAAGTGGTAACAGGTAGAGTGGTGAAAAGTGGCTAGATTCTGAATACATTTTCATGTTAGAATCAACACTATCAGCAGAAGGGTTGTGCCTGTGAAACAGAGAAGAGTCAGGGATGACAACAAGGTTTGGGGGCTTAGCAAAGAGATGGACAGACAGAGTTACCATTCACTGAAATCAGGAGGGCTGTGGCAGAAGCAGATGTAGGGGGAAGGAACATGAATTTTTTAGGCTGACTTTAAGAAATGTATTCAAATCCTGGAGGAGATGCTGAGTAAGCAGTGAGTCACACAGTTCTGCAGTTCAGGGTGGCCCTCCATGATATAAATTTGGATCGTTAGCCTTCCAAACCATGGCACTGGGAAACCTCACCAGGGGAGCTGAGTACAGGCAGAACAGTTTCAAGATACGAGGTAGTTGTTGGAGCGGGATGAGGGGTGAAGGGAGTTCTTTTTAAGGGTGTGTAGACTAATGAGAATGAATCTACAGAGAAGAAAGGTGATGCTGGAGAAGACGGAGAACTGCTTGAGCAACTGCTGAAGGAGTTTCTTCTCTTTGCTTCAAAGACTGCTGAAATGCAGCATCCTGTCTCTGTGGGCAGGAAGATACAGAGAAGCACTAAGATGCATAAGGGCAACGAAAAATCACTGAAGCAAAGAGGGATTTTTTTTTTTAGAAGTTTTGTTTTGTTTTTTTTAAAGATTTCATTTATTTGACAGACAGAGATCAGAAGTAGGCAGAGAGGCAGGCAGAGAAAGAGAAGGAAGCAGGTTCCCTGCTGGGCAGAGAGCCCGATGTGGGGCTCGATCCCAGGACCCTGAGATCCCAGGACCCTGAGCCGAAGGCAGAGGCTTTAACCCACTGAGCCACCCGGGCGCCCCGGGATTTTTTTTTTAAAGAAATGGTCTTTGGACAACTCTATAGCCACGTGAAAAAAATCATATCCATAACTCACACTATACTAAAGAATAAACTAGTGAGTGAATCAGAGATCTAAATGTAAAAACTCAAGTATATGAGAAGAAACTGTGTGAATTCCTCTCTAACTATGGTGTAGAAGGCTTTTCCACTATGAACAAAAATCCACATTCAATAAAATGTGTTTAATTTATGGCTACAATAAAAATGGAAAGAACACTTGCAGGGACACCTGGGTGGCTCATTCAGTAGAGTATCTAACTCTTGATCCCAGGGTTGAAATTTCAAACCCCACATTGTGTGTGGAGCCCACCTAAAAAAAAAAAAAAATTGCATTTAAAAAAAGCCATAAGCGGGGATGCCTGAGTGGCTCAGTGGGTTAAGCATCTGACTCGATTTCAGCTCAGGTCAAGACCTCAGGGTTGTGAGATCAAGCTGCAAGTCAGACTTTGCCCTGGGCATGTAGCCTGCATAAGATTCTCTCTCTCCCTCTCCCCCAACCGTGTGCACATGCATGTGCTCGCTCTCAAATAAAAAAAAAGTAAATAAAATGATAATTCAAAAAGACAGAGAAGCCAGTTTGAAATTAAAGAAACTTCCATTAACCCAATTTGGGACAATCTGATCAAAATAGTGACAGTAAGAGATTACAGTTCATTGATATAAAGTAATCTTGGAGTCTGTACTAAAAGATAGACAGACAGATAGACAGCTAGATAACAGGAAAGTTCCTGCCCATAGTGGAATGCCAACCAATAAATGTACATATGATGAAGTTAGAAATCACCATTTAGCAACTATGATTTTATTGAGTTGGTCAAGAATCATCAAGAGAAGATGTTAAAACTACTGAGTAATAAGCTGATGAAGAAGAGAAGATTTACATAATTTCAAAATATCTTCCCACTAAAGTTCTTACCTTTCCATTACAGAAGAATGATAAAGCAGGAAGAAAAGTCATTAGCTTTATGAAAATTATGGTAGAATATCTAAAATTTGTATTTTTTGAAAAAAGGTAATATCAAAAACTAAGCTTTGCTTGTTTGAAAAACATGAACCAGATTTTATTAAAGGCTGCATGCTATAAAGCACTATTGATACTATAATCTTACTTTTAAAAATTATCTGTATATTAAAAATAGGCTAGAATAATATATGCCAAAATTTGAAAACTGACGGTGCTAAAAACTGAAATGATTTTATTCATGTTTTACTATAGTTTAAATTTCTCTATAATGGCCATATATTAATTTCATAAGAAGGAAAATAAAAAGGTGTAAAATAAAACAAATGAGAACTAAGCAGGTGCACGGCAAAATAGCTGGAAAGAAACTAAAAGGCCAACAGTGTATGTGATTGCATGACAGGACTGTAGATGATTGTTTTTTTCATTTATAACTGTGGGATTTAAAATTTTAAAAATACTTTAGGGGTACCTGGGGGGCTCAGTTGGTTAAACATCCGACTTTGCTTTTGGCTAAGATCATGATGTCAGGGTCGTGAGACTGAGCCCTGAGTCAGGTTTCATGCTCAGTGCAGTCTTCTCTCCTCCCTCTGCCCCTCCCCCAACTCATGCTCTCTGTCACTAAAGAAATAAATACATTTGATTTAAAATAAATAAAAAAATAAAAACCACTTTAAACAAATACATAACCAAATTTCAAAAATGGGCTGAGAACCAGAAAAAGCATTTTGCCAAAAAAAGACATTTAGATGGCCAATAGAGACATGAAAAGATGCCCAACATCACTCATCATAACGGAAATGCAAATCGTAACCACAATGAGACATCACCACATAGCTGTCAGATCGGCTAGTATCCACAAGACAAGAAATAATGCTTTCAAAGGATGTGGAGAGAAGAAAGCCTCATGCACTGTTGGTGGAAATGTAAACTGGTGCAACCACTGTGGAAACCAGTATAGAGGCTCCTCAAAAAATTAAAAACAGAGGGCGCCTAGATGGTTCAGTCAATTAAGCATCTACCTTTGGCTCACGTCATGAACTTAGGGTCCTAGGTTGGAGCCCCATGTCAGGTTTCCTGCTCTGTGGGAAGTCTGCTTCTCCCTCTTCCTTGGTCTCCACCTCCTTCCCCTACTCATACTCTGTCTCTCTCACATTAAATCTTTAAAAAAAAATTAAGCAAGAAATATTATATGACCCAGTAATTCCACTACTGGGTGTTTACCCAAAGAACACAAAAACCCTAATTCAAAAAGATATATGCATGCCAATGTTTACTATAATATTTACAGTAGCCAAGATACAGAAGCAACCTAAGTGTTCAAGGATAAACAAACAGATAAGTAATGATGTAGTTTATGGTGACTAACATAATACAATAAAAAAAAAAACAAAGAAGTGGTATACACACACACAGTGGAACACTACTCAGCCATAAGCCAGAATGCGATCTTGTCATTTGCAACAACATGAACAGGCCTAGACGGTATTGAACTAAGTGAAATAAATGAGGCAGAGAAAGATAAACACTATATGATTTCACTTATATGTGGAACCTGAAAAACAAGCAAACAGACCCTAAATACGGACAACAAACGTGGTTGCCAGAGGGGAGGCAGATGGGGGATGAGCAAAATAGATAAAAAGGATTAAGAGGCACAAACTTCCAGATATAAACTAAGTCACAGTGATAAAAAGTACAGCAGAGGGAATACAGCCAGTAATACTGTGACAACACTGCATGGTGACAGAAGATGCCTACTGTGGTGGTGACCATTAAGTAATGTATGCAACTGTCCGGTTGCTATGGTATATACCTGAAACTAATAGAGTATGTCAATTATACATCAATAAAAAATAAGTACAAATATAGAAACTGATGCTCACAGCTTATCAATTTATACACTGACTTTGCTTCTGCTTTGCACACTGGAATCCAATGATGGTGCTTCCCTGATCCTCTCTCCTTGAACTCCTTCCTCGTAACTTCTGGGTCCTTTTCTGCCTAACAAAAAAATCAGAACCTCTTTCTCTGGGGCACCTGAGTGGCTCAGTGGGTTAAGCATCCAACTTGTCATCTCATGAGTTGTGGGATCAAACCCTGGGCTGGGCTCCATGGTGAGCAGATAGTCTGCTTGAGATTCTCCTCCCTCTGCCCCTCCCCCTACTCATAGTCTCTCTCTCTCTCTCTCTAATAAATAAATAAATCTTTAAAAGCAGACAAACCCTCTTCTTCAAAACTGCTATATTGGCTGCTTCTGAGATATAATTGATATCCCACTAAGCACATCTGACATCACGTGTTTAGCACCTAGTGTTACTTTCTTGGTCAGTGCACAAAAATGGATCTTTATATAATGGCTAACCCCTGGTAATGCCATTTTCAACTGCAAAGCAGTGCCACAGAATTGATACCACTGCCTTTTGCTTTCCCATTTCTGCTCTCCTTGAATAGCATGCCATCTAGAGTAAGAAGTAAGGAGTATTCTTCAGAGTGGGGTAGGTAGTTTGAATATGGATATGTTCTCATTTGTACATGAAGTAAAAGATATTTTTTAAAGATTTATTTATTTTAGAGAGAGAGAGCATGGAGGAGGGGCAGTGGGGGAGATAGAATCCTTAAGCAGACTCCCTGCTGAGTGTGGAGCCTGATGTGGGCTCAATCCCAGGACCCTGAGATCATGACCTGAGCTGAAATCCAAGAGCTGGAAACTTAAACCACCTGAACCACCCCGACACCCCAAGAAGTGAGAGATTTTAAGACAGCGTCAGTATGTGTTAGGTTCCTCCACACCTTCTCACTGATGTGGCAGAGTAAGGTGATGATACGGTCACTCTCCCCATCACAGCCTCATGTGACACAAGCCCTCCCCGCTTGCTAGGCTGATCAGTCTCGGCTCAGCAGGGTCCTGGGGAAACAGGGGCCCTCAAAGACAGATCAGCACACAGGGAAGTGAACCTGCCTCCCATCCACAGAGTATCCTTACTTCGATGCCATTCCAGAGTTCTTCACAAACGTGATTTGGGATCGATCTGTAACTGACAGCAGTGCCCACAATTCAGGAATGCAGATTGCAAACCTACATCCAAAAGGTAGGCAAAGCTCTGAACGGTTCGTAAAAAATGCCAAGATACTTACAGTTTTCTCCGTATTTTCAAAAGCTTCTCTTGCTTCTTCAAATGTGCAGATTTCTTCCTTGCACTCACGATCAATGTTGCCCTGTCTTATTTCTTCAAAAAGTCCATTCGCTCTTGGGTAGCGTTTCAATACTGAATTGGCTTTTTCTCCTGTGAGGAAAACTAAGAAGAGATAAAATCATAAGCATAAAATTTTAATTTGAGAAACATGCAGAAACTTAATGCACAAGGTGACAACTGCTAGGTACTCTTTAGAAACCACGGCCAGCATCTTCAACCTCTTCCCCTGAGTCAGCAACGACGTAACATTAACTCCAGACCACCACCTGTGCTGCCCTCCTCCTCTTGTGAGCATGTCCTTTCGCAGTAGCAGTTGCCCTGGGCAGGGACAGGTGCAGGACATAGATTCAGACTTTAGCACATTCCTACCAACCACTGGTGTTTATTTTATTTTTTTTTAATATTTTATTTATTTATTTGACAGGCAGAGATCACAAGTAGGCAGAGAGGCAGGCAGAGAGGGCGGGGGAAGCAGGCTCCCTGCTAAGCAGAGAGCCCGATGTGGGGCTCGATCCCAGGACCTTGAGATCATGACCTGAGCCGAAGGCAGAGGCTTTAACCCACTGAGCCACCCAGGTGCCCCTAACCATCGGTGTCTAAATACAGTAATAGTGCACCACTTATACCCAGTGTTGTAAGTGGATGCATCCAGGCATTGTGCTGTTGGACACCAGCAACCAAATCAAAATCCAATCTCCAGACTACCAGTCTCTGTCCACCTAAATAAAAATAAAGTTCCAACTGCCCTAGTAATACAAACCCAGGGAACCCTTACTTGTATGAAAAGAAAAGCTGACAAAACAATATCAAGAAATTTAGATGAATTTGGCCATAATTCATTCCAAGGAACACTAATACTTTTTCCTAAATACATTTAAGTTAAATATATTGTGATATTTTAATAAGTCAACCCAATTTCACTGTCCTATAGAAAAAGAAAATTCTTCCATATGACTTATAGAAGCATTTCATATAAACACTCAAAATACACATTTATGATATCCCCTGAAATAAATAAGGCACTAGTTACAGGTACACTTATGGGGAATTATTTTTAATTTTACATAATCATTTTAAACTGTAATTTCATTGTTCTGAAAGTGCCATTCATACTTCTTTGTATAGATAAATACAATGCTACAAGAATTTGATCTCTGCTAATGCAAGGAAATCAGAGAAGTCTCTAATCTTATTGATTTTTTTTAAGATTTTTTATTTATTTGACAGACAGATCACAAGTAGGCAGAGAGGCAGGCAGAGAGAGAGAGGAGGAGGAGGCAGGCTCCCTGCTGAGCAGAGAGCCCGATGTGAGGCTAGATCCCAGGACCCTGGGATCATGACCTGAGCCGAAGGCAGAGGCCTTAACCACTGAGCCACCCAGAAATGGCACATTACAGATTATTTTAAGATGTTAAAGTCTACATTTAACAAAAAACATTTTAAGGTAAATGAAAAACAATAAATGCTCTTTTAAAAATGTCAACAGTACCAATGAACTTAAGGTTTACCTCAGAGAAATGAGTATTTCTCTTCATAGAAGATATGGATTCATTACTTAAGATTCTTCACAGTATCCAAACCACCTGGATGGCACCTACATTAGGCTGAAAACTATGGTAAGCCTTTCATAAGAGTTTCCTTCCTTCTATACCACAGAAGGATAGCTATCTATAAAAATGAACTATTGAGTCAAAGAATATCATTAGAAGAAATTGTAAAAAACAAAAACTGTGGCAAGTAGTACAAAAGAAATGAAAAGGGTGCTGCTGAATTGGGAAAAAAACAGAAATTTTCTAGCAATACTTCTCACATTTGCAGCATCAGAATCCTCTTGAGGACTTATTATCACTGAGGTTACTGGGCCCAGCTCCCAGAGCTTCTGATTCTATAGGTCTGGGGTAGAGCTAAGAAAGATACATTTCTTTTTTATTTTTTTAAGATTTTATTTATTTATTTGACAGACAGAAATCACAAGTAGGCAGGGGGCGGGACTGGCAGGCTCCCCGCTGAGCAGAGAGCCTGATGTGGGGCTTGATCCCAGGACCCTGAGATCATGACCTAAGCTGAAGGCAGAGGCTTTAACTCACTGAGCCACCCAGGCGCCCCGAAAGATACAATTCTAATACATTTCCAGGTAATGCTGGTGCTGCTGGTCTAACTACAATGGAATGTTGGCATTAACAAATTTAGCAAGATGTTTCACTGCATGATTTTTTAGGGACCCTAACATGTATTTAACCTGTATCTGCAAAATTCTAGAACAGAAATATGATACATACATTTGTCATATTTGATTACAGAGCCCTTTATCAAAGAACATTTCACTGAATTAACAACTTTCTAGCCGTTGGTCTTATTTATGCCTTCTGAAATGACATACAATTCCCTTCAATAAACAGACCACCTAATACATGAAGACAGTAACTGATTTCCACTGAAGCTTCTCTTTTGATACTTAGCAGACCTGCTTGGATTCTTCATCTGTTGGCCATATAAAATAGAGTCTGCACCATCTTTATTTCATAAAATAGTGTTCTACACTGAGTGCAGTATTCTATGAGTGGTCTGACAAGTGTAAAACTGGTCCTGAATGTCTGCTCCCTTGTTTTTAAATGCAATAGATTCCTTAATACAGTCTAAGATATCCCTGGATTTGGGGCAGTTTTCTTGAAAACAAACCAAACAATCAACAACGATGTAGTTTAAGACTTTAAGAGAAAAAATAATTCTCCTCAGAAACAATTTTCTTATGTACTATCTACATGGAAAAGGGGGTCAAGGAAAGCAGCCACCCTTGCAACCAGAAAGAAGGCTAATTCAGAAAGTTAAGCAGCTCTAAGGTAATGTATAGCAGAACACAGCTCTCTAATCCCAGCCTAGTCAAATTACCAAGAGCATTCCACAAACATAGTATTTGTACTTCTTGTACTGGGCGACAAGGTAAGATAATACTGAGAAGTCTATGTAGAATATGCTCACAAGTAGATTTTATCTCATTTGCCAAATAAATTTGGTCAATTAGAAGATACCACCCGGAGAGTTATGGTGGCAGAGTAGTAGGGGGACTCTAAGCTCGCCGCATCCCCTGAACAGAGCGAGATCAACATCACGTCATTTCAAACAACTAGGAAATCGATCTAAGGATTAAGCAAACAATCTGCACAATTGGAGGAAGAGAATGTGGCAGATAAGAGGTTCGCAGACATGAACTGAGAAAGAGGAAAGCCGCAGTGCCTCCAGGAGGAGGCAGCCCTTTTCATGGAGCTACGGAGAGAGGGAGAGAGCGGAGAGAACAGTAGGGCTCCTGCAAAACACTGTGGTGTGGGGATCCCCTGAGTCACACCGAGAGAGAGCGAGAGAGCGAGAGAGCGCTCCCCTTCCTGTAGTACATTTGCAAGAGTGTATATTGCCTCTCCAAAGACAAAAGGCCTGCCAGGAGCCATAGAGCAGCCATTAAACAGCAGGGGACAACTTTTTGCTGTGCTTCACCACAGACTCCGGCACCAGCACAGCAGTGGGACTGCTTTCATGGGGCAGAATGGTGCGGGACGCAGCGCTGAAAGGCTCTCCTCTAGGGAAGGGCAGCGGGCCTGCACCTTGCCAGGTCACGTAAGATTTGGAATTTTGAATCCCAGCCACTGGCCAGAGATAAAACACAGAACTGCTTTCAGTTCAGGGATCTGAAAAAAGCCTGGAACAAAGGAGGGGAGATTGTTCGCTTCTCTGTGAGGGCCTCCCGAACGGTAGCAGCTGTGAATTCCCCTCCCCTCAGGTTGAGAAGGTGGGTGACACCATTTCCACCCCAGCTCCTACCAGCAAGGTCCGACTTCAGAGAGAAAAACACAGCCCCTGCAGTGGAGAATGAAGTTGCTTACGCCAAACCCCATGCCCCTGCCCAGGCCAGGGCATCCACAGTAAGGCAGGTCTGTCTGTGAGCCAGTGCAGCCCGCCCCTCCCTCAGAAGACCAACATAGGTCCTCTGCATGTACCAAGTCTACTGATCAGAGAGCGCTCCAAAGCCTCAGCTTTAGTTCTGGTGGAAATAGGACCAGACTTTCTTTTTTTAAATTATTTTTAAATTTTTAAAAATTTATTTTTCTTTCTTTTTTTTTTTTTTTTGTCTTTCAAAACAGGCTTATAGTTTTTTGTTCAATTGCTGTTTTACTTGTTGACTTTTTTCATTTTTTGAATCAGGCTTCTTTTCTTTCTTTATTCCTTCTTTCTTTCTTTTTCTTTGGAATCAGGCTTACAATTTCTTGTTTCTTTGTTGTTTTGTTCTTTTTCCTTTACTCTTTTCTTGGATCAGGGTTCTTCTTCTTTATTTTTTAAAAATCAGGCTTATCAAACAAATAAAAGCACACCTACATCAAGGTCCAAACACTCTCCACTGAAACAAGGAGGAGCTCTGCAGAGGACTGACCTGTGGGAAATAGCAGCCAAAACACAATGGCTGAGTGCACACAGCACACACTGGAAACACTTCCTGAAGCACCAGGCCCTAGACAGTGTATGAACCCTTAATATAGTCCCACACTAAGGAGCAGGAAACACAACAAGCTTTCAAAATGCAAAAGACAGAAACCTAGACATAATGACGAGATGGAAGAAATCTCTCCAAAACAAAGATCAAGAAGAAATCACAGCCAGGGATTAGTTCCCAACAGATATAAGCACTGTATCTAAACAAGAATTTAGAACAACAGCCATAAGAATACTAGCTAGGCTTAAGGGAGTCCAAGTTGCTGCTGCTGCCACCGTCACCACTGCTAAAGATGACCAAGTCTTCAAGTCACACCAAGAAAGTGAAGTTGGTCAAGTCATGCACCGAGTGTGACCAACAGGTGACTGCTGCATGTAAATCTTGTGCCACAGGGTGGGACAAGTAAAACACTCAGAGAAATCATCACCTTTTACATAAGTGAATAGTACCTTATCTTTGAAATATTTGTGAATACTGTTTTTATATGAATTTAAACTAGGATATTGTGCAGCCATATCAAGTAAAAAACATCAATTCTGTCTTTGGAGAAGGCTCTGTTAGTGAAAAGACTATACGGTGGTGGTTTGAAAAATTTTATTCTGGAGATGTGAGTCTGAAAAATGAACCTCAAGGGAGACCCAAATCTGTTTTAAATAAAGATCAATTAAGAGCCATGGTGGAAGCTAACCTCAAAACAGCAATTTGAGGGGCACCTGGGTGGCTCAGTGGGTTAAAGTCTCTGCCTTTGGCTTGGGTCACAATCTCAGGGTCCTGGGATCAAACCCTGCATCAGGTTTTCTGCTCGGCAGGGAGACTGCTTTTCTCTCTCTCTCTCTGCCTGCCTCTCCGCCTACTTGTGATCTCTCTCTGACAAATAAATAAATAAAATCTTAAAAAGCAAAAAACAAAAAAACAAAACAAAAAACAGCAGTTTGAGTCCTTGAACCAGACTTAGAAGTTTCTGCTAGAATTTCTCAATACCTGGCTGCAACAGGAAAGGTAAGACTGTTGGTAGGTAACAAACCAACTGACAAGGATCATAAACTGAGATGATTAGAGGTGGTCTAATATTTTAATATTTGGAAGAGCGGAGACCTATTTTGAAAAGGAGCATAAGCTTTGACAAAAAAATGAAAGTAAGAGGTCTGGAAAATGGTTGGATGTTGATGAAGTTCACAAACGCGTTAAAACCATCACTACAACCAAAAAGAAGTTTCTGGTAACTGTATGGTGGTCTGCAAAGAGAGTATTCCATTACTTTTAACTCAGGCAAAACTATTAACTCAGGCATCTTATTGTCAAGAAGTTAAAATTATGTATCAAAAATGGATCTAAACACACTCAACACTGGTTAGCAGACATGGGTGGACCTATACTTTTCCATGACAATATCTGACCACCATAGGGAATAAATGAATAGGATCATAAGCTTTTGCAATATCCATCACACACACTTGACTCATTAGCAACAGATTACCACCTCTTTCATCATTTAGAACTCTATGAAACAAAATATTCTCCAAAAGAGAATAACTGAAGAATTTGAATAAATTTTACCAATGATGAATATTATAAATATATACTATTTGGAGAAATTTATGATTTGGGGAGAGCAGTTAATGCTAACAGTGCATATTTTTGTTGAGTAGAACTCCTTCTGAAAAATAAAAGCTAATTAATTAATTAATTAAAGGAATACTAGCTGGGCTTGGAAGAAATATATAAGACACGAGAGAAACCCTGGCTGCAGACATAAAAGACCTAAAAACTAGTTAGGCTGAAATAAAAAATGCTATAACTGAGATGCAAAACTAACTGGAAGAAATCACAACGAGAATGGAAGAGGAGGAATAAATAGGTGATACAGAAGATAATACTATGTACCTGGAAAGAAAACTATTAGATTACAAATACAAACATGGAACTCAGTGATTCCACAAAGCACAATAATATCTATATCACAGAAGTCCCAGAAATAGAGGAGTGGGGAAAAGGGCCAGAAGGCTTATCTGAACAGATTTTTAGCTGAGAATTTCCATAATCTGGGGAAGGAAACAGGCATTCCAGTGCAAAAGGCAGAGACAACTCTCCTCAAAATCAACAAAAACAGGTTAATACCAAGACAGAGCATAGTGAAACTTGCAAATACAAAGATAAAGAGAGAATTCTGAAACCTGCTAGGGATAAAAGATCCTTAACCTACAAGGGTAGACACATAAGGTTAGCAGCGGACCAGTCCACAGAAACGTGGCCAGCCAAAAGAAAGTGGCATGATGTATTCAACATGCTGAATGGGAAAAATATCTGGATAAGAATACTATATCCAGCAAGGCTGTCATTCAGAATAGAAGGAGAGATAAAGAGTTTAGTTTTTAAGATAACCAAAAACTAAAGGAATTGGTGAACACTAAGCCAGCTCTGCAAGAGATATTAAAGGGGACCCTTGAAGTAGGAAAGGGAGACCAGAAGAAACGATTAGAAAGGAACAGACATAATCTACAGAAAGTATCTTTACAAGCAATACAAAGGCATTAAACTCACAACTATTAATAATTATTCTGAATGTAAATGGACTTCAATGTTCCAATCAAAAGACATAGGGTATTAGAATAGATTAAATATGCTACTTACAATAGACTCATTCTAGAACCAAACACACCTCTGGACTGCAAGTGAGGAGGGTAGAGAAATATTTATCATGATAATGGACATCAAAAGAAAGCTGGAATAGCAATCCTTATATCAAACTAGATTTTAAACTAAAGACTGTAATAGAGACAAAGAATATTATATCATAATAAAGGGGTCTATCCAAAAAGAAGATCTAACAATTATAGATATTTATGCCCCCACCTTGGGAGCAGCCAATTATATCATCCAATTATTAGCAAACTTAAACTCATTAATATTAATAATAATAGTAGTAGACTTCTACACTCTACTCACAGCAATGGACAAATAATCTAAACAGACCAACAAGGAAATAATAGCTTTGAATGACACTCTGGACCAGATGAACTTCATAGATACATTTAGAGCATTTCATCCTAAAACAGCAGGGTACACATCTTTTGGAGTGCACATGGAACATTCTCCAGAATAGACCACATACTGGGTCACAAATCGGGCTTCAAGCAGCACAAAAATATTGAGATCATACCAGGCATATTTTCAGACCACAGTGCTATGAAACTTGAAGTCAAACACAAGAAGAAAGCTTGGAAAGACCACAAATACATGGAGGTTAAAGAACATCCTACTAAAGAATTAGTGGGTTAACCAGGAAATTAAAGAAGAAATAAGTAAGTATATGGAAGCAAACAAAAATGAAAACATGATAATCCAAAACCTTTAGGATGCAGCAAAGGTGGACATAAGTGGAAGTATATAGCAATAGAGGTCTTTCTCAGGAAGCAAGAAGAGTCTCCAACACACAACCTAAACTTAAACCTAAAGGAACTGGAAAAAAAAAAACAGCAAATAAAGCCTAAAACCAGCAGGAGAAGGAAAATACTAAAGATTAAAGCAGAAATCAATGATACAGAGATTTTTAAAAAAAACACAGTAGAACAGATCAATAAAACTAGGAGGTGGTTCTTTGAAACAATTAACAAGATTAATGAACCTTTACCCAGATTTATCAAAAAGAAAAGAGAAAGAACCCAAATAAAATCATGAAAGAAAAAGGAGAGATCGCAATCAACACTGAAGAAATACAAACAAGTATAAAATAATATTATGGGCAATTATGTCAACAGATTAGGCAATTTGGAAGAAATGGATAAATTCCTAGAAACATAAAAACTACCAAAACTGAGACAGGAAGAAATACAAAATCTGAACAGACCCATAACCAGCAAAGAAATTGAGTCAGTAATCAAAAATCTCCCAAAAAACTAGAGTCCAGGGCCAGGTGGCTTCCCAGGGAAATTCTACCAAACATTTAAAGAAGAATGAATACCTGTTCTTCTGAAGCTATTCCAAAACAACAGAAATGGCAGGAAAACTTCCAAACTCATTCCACGAGGCAAGCATTACCTTGATTCCAAAACCAGACAAAGACCCCACAAAAAAGGAGAATTCCAGACCAATATCCCTGATGAACATGCATGTCAAAATTCTCAAAAAGATATCAGCCAATAGGACCTAACAGTACATTAAAAGAATTATTCAACATGATCCAGTGGGCTCTATCCCACTGGGATGCAAAGGTGGTTCAGTATCTGCAAATCAATCAACGTGATGCATCACATTAATAAAAGAAAGGATAAGAACCATATGATGGTTCTGCATCTCTCAACGGATGGAGAAAAAGCAGGACAAAATACAGCAACTGTTCTTGATTAAAAAAAAAAAAACCACCCTCAAGAAACTAGGATAGAAGAACATACCTCAGGATCATAAAGGCCATATATGAAAGACCCACAGCTAATACCCTCAGTGAGGAAAACCTGAGAGCTTATCCGCTAAAGTCAGTAACACAACAGGGATGCCCACTTTAACCACTGTTGTTCAACACAGTAACAGAAGTCCTAGCCACAGCAATCAGACAACAAAAAGAAATAAAAAGCATCCAAACTGGAAAGGAAGAAGTCGCACTTTCACTCTTCACAAAAGACAGGATACTCTGTAGAAAACACAACAGACTGCCAAAAATTGCTAGAAGTGATGAATTCAGCAAAGTTCCAGGATATAAAATCAGTGTACAGAAATCTGTTGCATACACCAATAATGAAACAGCAGAAAGAGAAATCAAGGCATTGATCCCATTTACAGTTCCACCAAAAACCTAAGATACCTAGGAATAAACCTAACCAAAGATCTGTATGCTGAAATCTATGGAACACTTATGAAAGAGACTGAGGAAGACACAAAGAAATGGGAAAACATACCATGCTCCTGGACTGGAAGAATAAATATAATTAAAGTGTCTATATTACCCAAAGCAATCTACATATTCAATATAATTCCTATCAAAATAACACCAACATTTTTCAGAGCTAGAACAAATAATCCTAAAATGTGTATGCAAACAGAAAAGGCCCTGAATAGCCAAAGGAATGTTGAGAAGAAAAGCAAAGCAGGAAGCCTCATAATCCCGGATTTCAAGATCTATTACAAAGCTGTAATCATCAAGACAGTATGGTACTCGGGGTGCCTGGGTGGCTCAAGTGGGTTAAAGCCTCTGCCTTCAGCTCGGGTCATGATCCCAGGGTCCTGGGATCGAGCCCTGCATTGGACTCTCTGCTTGGTGGGGAGCCTGCTTCCCCTCTCTGTCTGCCTGGCTGCCTACTTGTGATCTCTGTCAAATAAATAAAATTAAAAAAAAATGATAGTATGGTACTGGCACAAAAACAGACACCTAGACCAATGGAACAGAATACAGAACCCAAAAATGGACCCTTGGCTCCATGGTCAACTAATCTTTGACAGAGCAGAAAAGAATATCCAATAGCAAAAAGGCAGTCTCTTCAATAAATGATATTGGAAACAGTGGAAAACCACATGTAGAAGACTGAATCTAGACCACTTTCTTATACTATATACAAAAATGAACTCAAAATGGATGAAAGACCTAAATGTGAGACAGGAATCCATCAAAATCCTGGAGTGAGAAAACCTCAGTCACAGCAACTTCTTACTAGACATGTCTTCAAAGGCAAGGGAAACAAAGCAAAAATGAACTATTGGGATCTCAGCAAGATAATAAAAACTTTTGCACAGAAAAGTAAACAGTCAACAAAACTAAAAGACAACCTACAGAATTGGAGAAGATATTTGCAAAAGTCTTATCAGATAAAGGGCTAGTATCCAAAATCTATAAAGAACAAACTCAACGCCCAAAAAAGAACAAATCCAGTCAAGAAATGGGCAGATTACATGAACAGAGAGTTCTCCAAAGAAGACATACAAATGGCTCAGAGTCACATGAAAAAATGCTTCAACATTACTCAGCTTCAGGGAAATACAAATGAAAGCCACAATGACATACCATGTCACACCAGTCAGAAGGGCTAAAATGAACAAGACGGGAAACAATAAATGTTGGCAAGGAGGATACGGAGAAAGGGGAAAACTTTTACACAATTGGTGGGAATGAAAACTGGTACAACTATTCTGGAAAACAGTATAGAGGACCCTCAAAAAGTTAAATACAGAGCACCCTACAATCAAGAATTTACACTACTCATATTTGCCCAAAGGATACGAACATAGGTTCCAAACACAGGGACGGGAAAAGGCACAGGTTTATTTATTTATTTATTTGATAGACAGAGACCACAAGTTGGCAGAAAGGCAGGCAGAGAGAGAGGGGGAAGCAGGCTCCCCGCTGAGCAGAGAGCCCGCTGAGCAGAGAGCCTAATGCTGGGCTCGATCGCAGGACCCTGGGATCATGACCTGAGCTGAAGGCAGAGGCTTTAACCCACTGAGCCACCCAGGTGCCCCCTGTAAGGTACAGATTTATATCAGCAATGTCCACAAGAGCCAAGCTATAGAAAGAGCCCAGATGTCCATCAACAGATCAATGGATAAATTAGAGGTGGTATATTTACAATGGAATATTACTCAGCCATCAGAAAGAATGAAATCATGCTATTTACATCAAGATGGATAGAACTAGAAGGTATTTATGCTAAGCAAAATAAGTCAGAGAAACATAAATACCATGATTTCACTCATACATGGGTTTTAAGAAACAAAACAGATTAACATAGGGGAAGGGATGGAAAAATAATGTAAGATAAAAAGAAAGAGGCAAACTGTAAGAGATGCTTCAATACAGAGAACAAATTGAGGGTTGCTGGAGGGGAGGAGGGGAGGGGGGTTTTGTTGGGATGAGCACTGTGTATTATATGTAAGTGATGAATCACTAAATTCTACTCATCAAAACAATATTATACTATATGTTAACCAACTTTAATTTAAATGAAAAAATAAAGATTTTTTAAAACATTAAAAAGTAGGGTGCTTGGGTGGCTCAGTGGGTTAAGCCTCTGCCTTCGGCTCAGGTCATGATTTCAGGGTCCTGGGATTGAGGCCCACATCGGGCTCTCTGCTCAGCAGGGAGCCTGCTTCCCCTCCCCCCACCTCCCCGCCTGCCTCTCTGCCTACTTGTGACCTCTCTTGTCAAATAAATAAAAAAAATCTTTAAAAAAAATTAAAAAGTAAAAGATACCACCCACAGTAAGAATCTGACCAGTAGGAATGATACTGTTATAGGTTAGTTATGTCTGCCATATGTTAGGAACAGGAAGTTGTGTCAGGTCCTCATCAAAGCAACTTGGAAATCTAATGGATGATATCAGAATTAGGAGTGTTTCAAAGTGGAAAGAAAATAAGGGAAGGTAGCAGCGTGGACCTGAAGGATAAGATCAGACTACATTTTTGTAAAACACTGTTTTCGTAAAACATCCCAAGATGCAAGGCCTTATAGTTGGACTTCCAAAACTAAGGCAGTGATGTTTAAAACTAACGTTGATCACTTTCCTCTGCTTCCTTCTCATCAAAGGATGTGAGCCAGCCCACAGCTATCTGGAATCATTTGTATTCCTGCATCAGAGAGTAAACGGTATGACAAGTATATAGGATGTAAATTTATTTTGAGAATAGAACACTGCGGTGTTACTGAAACATGTACCTCTCTCATTAAGGAAATAAAGAAAAACCTAAACCGTTTTCTTTAGATTCAATTAGAAAACACCCTTACTACTAAAAATATTTAAAATCTAACACTGATACATACACACCTACTAAATAAGTGTATTTATTTTAAAAATGTAACTACTTTTTCATAATTTCAAAATAAATAGCTCTCACCTATGCCTTCTCTTCAAAAGAGAAGGATAAAAATAAATGAGAATGGCTCAAGTAACTACCTAAATTACTGCCTTAAACAAAATACATCATTGTAGAATGTAGTTCTTAATGCATTGTAGAACACTAAAACTGGTATTTTTATGCCAAAAAATCTTTAGTGCGAGTGTAATCACATACAAACATTTGCTGAAAAACAGCAGACAATAGGCCTGCAAATTAAGAACCACCTCCAAAAAATGTCTACTCCAATTATCTAATCAGTTCTCTCACGTTGGGTTTGATTTCACTGAAGTAGCCACTATTTAAAGTTGCAAATATTTACATTTTTTCAAGTGAACACAATTCTTTTTCTTAGGACATTCTTACTGAATATAGACTATGTAGGGTATCATGACAAATTACAAAGATGACTAGCAGATGGCCTCTGCCCTCAAGGTTCTTCAGTGCAAAAGATAATAAGGATAAAAGAAACACAAAGAAATCTAATGAAAGACGGACTATGGTGGATGCTCTTCGAGGTCAGAAGGCAGGCATAGCTCTACTGGGTACATATGTTTGGGGGTAGGAAAGTAACCTGGAGGGGAGCGTCCCGGAAAGTTTTTTGGGGGCTGGCCTTTTAAGGATTGGTAGGATCAGGATGTGCAAATATGACGAGGAAAGACATCCTAGGAAAACAAAATATTGAATGAGAGTTTCCAACTGAATAAAGCAAGGGACATAGATGAGGTACAGTGAGCTTGGTCAGTAGGGCCTGAGTATAAGATTCAAAAGAGGAGGAGTGGAAAGTGAAACTGAAAATGGGGGCCAATAGCCATGTCATAGAGGCACTCAGTATTAAACTACAATATTTCAACTATTCAATAGCACTCAAGATTTTAGAATACTACTTCATTACTTTAAAAAAAATGTATAGGTACAACAGATTTGGGGGAAGGCTGAAGAGAAAACGGAGGGATAAAGGCCAGGTAAAAGGCTACTTAAAATAGACCAGATTAAGAAATAATGAGCTCCTGCATTAGAGTGGGGGCAATAGGAATGGAAAGAAGGGGAAAGATGGCAAAGATACAGCTACTGGGTGGTTTTTTCGGCCACTACACCCACCATGCACCTTATCCCTGTCAAACCGTATCTTTCATCATTTCTTTATGCCTCCCTAATTTTGTACCTGATATTTCCTCTGCCTACTAAACTATTCCATTTAGATGTAACAGCCTCTAAAAACTTTCCCCAGACTCTACTACCCACTTCATTAGACAGAGGTGCTATCAACTCTCAGTATTTGTGAATACCTCAATTACAGCAATTAATTAAACTGTATTGTAATTTTTGGTATGTCTCTCTGGTTCCCCCTGAAGACTGTAAGCTTCCTGAGGGCAGGGCTCCATATATTATTAATATTTTGACCTACCTAACCTGTCTCTCATAACACCTGGTAAACAACTTGATTAAGAATAGGATTCAATAAGTGCGGAATAAATGAAAAGGCAGAATGGGAAGAACTTGAAGATTAAGTATCTAGAACCTGGGAAACCATGGACTGTGCCTCTGATTATGAAGTAGCACTGCAAACTTAATATACAACTGTGAAATAAGTACATGTACAGCAAAGTTTCCAGTGAGACAGCACTTAAATATCCATTTTTTAGCAAGAGAAACTATCTTTTGAAATGTGTAGAATACTATTTGTGTTCCCTTTGGAGGAACACGTTTTGTTCTAAAAGAACCATCTCATGTTCTAAAAGAACACTTTTTTGTTCTAATGAACACTTTTTGTTCTAGAAGAACCATCTCGTTTCCCCTAAGAGTAAAGGTGGAGTAGCTAGACGCATACTATTTTGGGGAAGAGGACATAGCCAGATGCTTTTTGGCTCAGCAAGGAACTAGCACATTGGTACCCAACTTGTGTACCAAGGGCCCCTAGGGTGCTGCAGCAAATTCATGTGAAGATATTTTATATTTTTAAAGGAAATGCATTGATACTCAACAACTGTTGGCCACACAAACTACCAGCTTAAGGTAATTAACAGTTTCATCATTAGAAAGTTCTATGCCCACTTCCTTTGTGAAGCTGGATTTTCAGCTGTGATTTTAAAAATATGCTGTGTGAAAAATCAATATGGAACAGGAAATGGAGGTGGCAGCATCCAATTAGATTCCAAGGTGCGAGAAGTTGGGTAGTGCACAACAGGAACACACATCCTATGCACGGCTATTAAGATTGAAATAAAAATAGTACTTTCTTTCAATTTAGGTATATTACTTTCTTAAATGGCTACTAAGCTGTCAGGATAGAAATATTTATTAAGTTGTCTGAACCTAATTATGTAATAAATGGAATTATTAGGTACTTCTTTCGGCCTATGGCTGCTATAAAAAAAAAATCACTCTGACAATTAAGGGCACCATAAACTCAGGAGGAGGGAGACTCTGACCTACAGGTTCTGGAGACATGGAATCTTGCCACCGCTCTTCCAAATCTATTTGGCACTCTAAGCTTAAATGGGTGGGAAGTTCCTTCTCTGAGAAAGGAAACCATGATCATTTTGAAGGTCCAAAGTTTTTTTTTTTTTTTTTTAAAGATTTTATTTATTTATTTGACAGAGAGAAATCACAAGTAGATGGAGAGGCAGGCAGAGAGAGAGGGAAGCAGGCTCCCTTCTGAGCAGAGAGCCCGATGTGGGACTCGATCCCAGGACCCTGAGATCATGACCCGAGCCGAAGGCAGCGGCTTAACCCACTGAGCCACCCAGGCGCCCCTTGAAGGTCCAAAGTTATAGAAACCTGTCACATGGGTTACTGCATCCCTCATAAGAGTTACAGGTAGCAAGAAAAGAATATAGTGTAGTTCCCCTAGTCACATCACTCAGTTGTAGATTATACTAAGTTAGCCCTTTCTCAATTATCCCCTCTGGTTCTATGAGCTTGTCTGTAGAAGAGACCAGGAATACAAAAACTGAAACAACAAGGTCACTAAATAGCTGAAACACTGGGAAATCGGGCCTACTATATTATGGAGTGGGTGGGCAAAGGTAAGTGAAATGCTAAATAGAAAGGTACTCTTTTATTTTCCAGGAACTGCTGAAAATTAATACCACCCCAGCTAGGGCAACTTATTCAATTACTTTAACTGATTCCTTTAGTGTACTTGGAACTGTTCTGGATACCAGAACACCTGGTTTAGTTGCCCTGGATCTGATATAAGACTACATCCTGGCAACAGTAGCAAGACTATCAGGAGTAACAGAATGGGAAAGTTGCACAATTAATCTAACACTCCATTACCTTTTCTTCAATGCAGTAGTCAAGACCTACTCTTCTAGACCTAATGTGTAATCCTAGAGTTCTCGAATTTCCCCTGGGAATAAGGTTGGTCAGGGAAGGAAGACATTCTTGTATTACCAGGGGCTGCGGTTGTTTGAGTAACAAATGTGATCTCATTGGTATCCCAAGGTTGTTCACTGGTACACATCAGTTACACATTTAGAAAGTAAGAAAAAGTTGTTACAGCAAACAGCTATGGGAGAAAAGCAAAAAGCCCTAAGCTTGCTTTCTTCATCTGTAAGATTGGAATAATAGCACCAATCTCATGGTTATAAATGAGGTAATGTATATAACATACTTAACTCACAGCTTGGCAAAAAAATGAATGCTCATTAAATAGCGGCATGACTTGTCACCATCACGGTGGCAGTTATTGCATAAAGGGAAAAACAAGAGATCTGCCAAATGGATAATAAAGACACTCAGAAAATACAGAATGAGTAAGGACTGGGTTAACTTGCAGTGAATCTGTATGCTTAAATCTAGGGATGCCTGGGAGTTTGGTTCCCCTGGTCAAGTTTAGGATGAAATGTGCTAGCTTCATAAAGTGCTATTTTAAGTCTGAAACTCCCTTGGAGGCACTCCGTACTAGACTGTCTAGACTGCTTATTGAAAATGAATAGATTGATGGTGTGCATCTGACTTAACTGATTATGCAGCCTACCTTCAGCTATATGACTGGCAGAGTGTCAAGGATTCTCAGTGAACTTGTGCCTTGCCTGGTTCCCCTGAAACCAAGGTTATCTTAGACATATCTCAGTGGTTCACAATTAGAAGACAAAGTTATCCCATGCAACTAAAAAATCACCTTAGCCATTTTTCTCCTGCTGTACTGTATATTTAGCCACATTAAAACCTTACGAGAACCTCATAGGTTCTTTCAATTATCTAATGTCATGTAGTGGCCACAATATACTTTGATGATTAATAAATATTTGGGATATAAAGAGATTTTAAAGTATCAGAAATTCTTCAGAATGTAAATCAAGGTCTATTTCTGGTCCTTATTATACAGATCTGACATCTGTAACAAAATCATAAGGAAGCATCTTTTACAATAACTTATATGCTTACTTTTATTAACTTCAAGTTTGGTCAAATGTATGCTGACAGCCTATTATCATTAGAATTTTAACAGATCACAAAGAAGATCTTAAGAAGGCTAGAATAAGAAATGAAAATTATACACATGACTCACATGAAGAGAATCAGGAGAAGCTACAACAAAATACATTGAATGATTAAATTATTTTCTATTCATTTTTAGGTTATCTGATAGTTTAGGTAGCTATTCATTATTTTACATGATCATTGTGGATACTGACTATAACATATCATTTATGCAGAAAACACTCAAATAAACCCAATCTCATGAACTTAGAAACAAGAGATGACCAAGGTCTAACATTACAATTTATCTCATGCTTTATGTGCAGGAAGCCTCAGCTCCCTTAGATTCATCAAGGATCAATTCATGCAACTCTCATCCATGAGCCTGGCTATGAAACTTGAAAGCCTCCCTGCACATTAAAGCTGAAAAGCAGAAGGGGTAGGATAGGCTGAATTACTTCAACACGCTGAGAGAAACAAGAAGTGAAAGCTGATTAATCTGAAGGCAAGAGAAAAGAGAGACAGAAGGCCCTTTGAGGATTATTTGGAATAGGCTTTAACCTCACCCTTCCCCCATACTAACAACTCCCAAAGCTGTAGGCATCGGTGATTATGTTTATAATGATGAATCTGAGTCATCAAGAAAGGACCATGATGTTCAGGATATTGTTTAGGAAGGAAGTAGATTACATGATCTGTTTTAGAACTATTTCCATAAAAATACTTCTTAATAAGTGTTTTTAAACACTTATTAAAAAGGTAAGCATAAAATATATTTATTCAAATGGAAAGTTGGTTCCTAGAGAATGTTGTGTAAATGTTGGCATAGCAACAACTGACTCTATAATGGGTCCACACACTAACCAGGAAGCTGTTTTTCTTTTTTGAATAAATCTCTAATACCTTGTTTAGTTGTGAATTTCTCATAAGACTGCAGAATATGCTAAGCTATCCACTTATATAAGCCTCCTGTTTGTCACATGAACACTGACTTTGGGAACAATCTTTTGAAAGCCAATAATCTGTTCACCACTTTCACCAACCGTGACTTAAGACTAGTGAAACTGCAAGAAAAGAGAGGAGTGTAATATGGTGAAAAGGTCCTGAATTTGTAGTCACAATATGCAGATTCCTGTTCCAGCTCTGGCACTAAACTGGCTGCATGGTTCTTTATTTTGTTGCTTAATTTATCTGGGCCTGTCTCCTAATTTGTGAAGCTAAGGTGTTGTATATCATTTCTTAGGCCTTTTCAGTTCTAACTGGGAAGTTTTATAACTGGGAAGATTTTTGTTGTGTAGGCATAGTTTATCTTATCCAAACCCTTTTGAGATATGAATACACTATTTTCCAGCCAACCAACCACCATCCCCTAAACCAACAGCAGATAAATAAATAGAAGAGAATACCAACAAGGCATGCCCGCCCCACCCAACCCTGTGCTAAGATTTATATAAAAATCTATGATGCGGGGTGCCTGGATGGCTCAGTGGGTTAAGTCTCTGCTTTTGGCTCAGGTCATGATCTCAGGGTCCTGGGACTGAGCCCAGCATCAGGCTCTCTCTCAGCAGGAAGCCTGGTTCCCCCCTCTCTCTGCCTGCCTCTCTCTGCCTACTTGTGACCTCTCTCTCTGTCAAATAAATACATAAATCTTTAAAAAAAATCTATGATGCATCATATTCAGAATTCCTTGTTTTCTTGCTTCTGAGCCATTTTGACACTATTATTTACTCAGTGGGTCATGCCTACAATGCCTTCAAGGTTTTTTCTGGCTGAAAAAGGTATGAAGTAAGTAGTTCTTATCACAGACTGATGGAAATAACTTTTCCTAGAAAAACAAAATTCCCACATTCCAAAGTGACATTTCATTTACTAAAAAACAAAGTCATGTAAACTAAAAAGATGCCATTTGGACCATCTTCCTATTTCTTGATAAGGTGGGAAAAAGGCATTTCCCAATTGTATCTCACCTCTGTAACCTATTTGAGGAACTTAAAATTGATTTTTTCATAGGGAGTAGGTTTTCTAATTCAGAATTTGTTATATAGTCTAGGTGTTCATATACCCAATCAATATGTCACAAATGTACAGCTTAGGGTGGCATGTAGTGTATATATACATATATATACACTGTATATACATATATACATATATTCCCATGTTTTCATGGGAATTAGGGAGTTAAAGGCTATACAGGAAGTTGGATACTTAAAAAATTAATTTGAAGTTACAGGACTGAGCTAGTGAGAGTGGGAAGCCTCAGTGTTAGAGAGAAGAAAAAATCCTGAAGCTGCTTCTTAAGGACAATGTGGTGGTTATGATCACTACCTAACACTTAAAAAAATATATCTTTGTGCCTCCAGAGGTATGTGACAAAATGCCAGCTGATAACAGTCAGGTTTCCAGGAATACATCTGGCGCAAATGCCAGAAATGGATTTCTACAAGAGAAAACAATAGAGGTAATGTATGTCTATAAAGTCAGTATTCTCTAAAGACAAAACAAACATGGTGAGTCTTACTAACTCAGCATGGTTTTCTTGTAAAACCAAAATTTACAGCATATATTCAGGTGTCTCTTGTCCAATGATCTTTTTTTTTTTCTAAAGATTTTATTTATTAATTTGACAGAGAGAAATCACAAGTAGACAGAGAGGCAGCCAGAGAGAGAGAGAGAGAGGGAAGCAGGCTCCCTGCTGAGCAGAGAGCCCGATGCGGGACTCGATCCCAGGACCCTGAGATCATGACCTGAGCCGAAGGCAGCGGCTTAACCCACTGAGCCACCCAGGCGCCCTTGTCCAATGATCTTAAGCTTAATAAGGAATAATGAGATACAGAGAAATAGCCTAACAGATTGTCTCATAAAAAAAGGTAGAAGGCCAAATTTTCTTTTGAAGGAATTTCACAATTCATAACTCCTTATTAAAGAATTTTCCTGAGAAGGTAGATGGCAGCAATCAAGTTACCAGCAATCATTAAGAACTGATTTAAAGGTAGAATATTCTAATACATGATATTTATGGATGAGGGGGTACACCTTACCCCCAGAAAACAAATACAAAATTAGCAAATGCTCTAATTTATACAAAATTAAGTTCACAATCAGGTGGAATCATCAAAACAGAAGATAGGTATTTCTCCTTTCACTAGTGCCTCAATTATATTAGCAAGGGTATCATTTGTCTTAGTGTTTACAGTTCTTAGACATAAAAGTTTCTTTTTAATTTATGGATCCTATCTATACTGATTATAGTTCTGTCCCATATGGAAGAATATGGAAAGAACTGTAACCGATAATAGCCATTTAATGGGGAAAAGGCAGGTAGACGAAGTCACCAAATACGAAATACGGTTTTAAATACCAAACTCTATGTTACAGTCAATGCTTTACAACGTGTCAGCATAGACGGTATGGTATTACCTCTGTGATATAGCTGCAATCTAGATCCAGGAGTGGATGGTTGGCCTAACAAAACATGTTCTACAGTTCATCAAAAAGCCACATTCCAGGGGCACCTGGGTGGCTCGGTGGGTTAAAGCCTCTGCCTTCAGTTCAGATCATGGTCACAGGGTCCTGGGATCGAGCCCCACATCGGGCTCTCTGCTCAGTGGGGAGCCTGCTTCCCCCTCTCTCTCTGCCTGCCTCTCTGCCTACTTGTGATCTCTCTCTGTCAAATAAATAAATAAAATCTTTTAAAAAAGAGAGAGAAATGCACATTGCAGAGGTGGCTATTCAGATAGCACTTAAGAGAGAACACTCAGCTACCTCTTCCTCCTGCCAACAACGGCAGAGCATAATGGATTTAGGAAATGGGAGTCTCTCTGACAAATTAGTGCCCTTGGTAATTAGGACACAGACTCCAGAAGTGACTTTTTACTGGTGGAATTAATAGGGTTTATATGTGAATTTTCTCCAGGAAGGACAACAGAATGCAAACTTTTGCTTGCTCTGCCTAAAGGGGAAGGTGCTAATTATCAGGATTACTTTGTTTTCTTCCTTTTCCTCATGGTGGCTCCTCAGGGATCCCTTTAGAAAACCTGGGGCTTCGCTGAGCAGTACACTGGAAACCACTGATCCGGCTCAATCCCTTCATTTTACTGACAAGAAAACTGAAATTCAGAAGTTAAGTGACTCACCCAAGGACACAACTGCTTGATTATAGAATCAGGGCTATACCTTGGTTTCCAGAACCATGTAATGCTCTTCTTTAGACTCAAATTACTTCTATGAAAAACATCCTAATATGTGTATTATGGCTTGTCTCTAAAGATTTACTTTCCTTTATTCCAAATCAGTGGTTCTCAGCCCAGAGCAATTTTGCACCCCTAGGGAATGTTTAGCAATGTCTGGATACATTTTTCATTGTCACAACTTGGAAAGGAAGGAACCACTGGCATCTAGTGTGGAGAGGCCAACAATGTTGCTAAACATCTAATAACACACAGGACAGCACCCCCCACATACAAAGAATTATCCAGCCAAAAATGTCAACAGTCACTTCTAGATACATGTCTCAAAGAACTGAAAACAGATATTCCAACAAAAACTTGTATAACAGTGTTCACAGCAGCATTACTTACAATAGCCAAAGAGTGGAAACAATCCAAATGCCCACCAACTGATGAAGAGATAATCAAAATGTGTAATATTTATACAATGGGATATTATTCAGCCACAAAAGGGATAAGGTACTAACACAAATACAACATGGATAAACCTAAAAAAAACAGGGCAAAGCTAGACACAAAAGGTCTTACATCGTATTATTCCCTTCATATGAAATATCCAGAATAGGTAAATCTATAGAGAAAGAAAGCAGATTACAGGTTGCCATGGCCGAGGGAGAGGGAAGAATGAAGACTGACTACTTCATTGGTCTGGAATCTCCTGTGGAGGTAATGAACATTTTTGGAAATAAATAGTCACATAACATTGTGAATTACTGTCACCGAATTGTACACTTGAACATGGTGAATTCTATGCTATGAGAAAAAATGTCAACAGTGCAAACCTAACTTAATGTACCAAAGGTTATTTTGTTAAATAGGTAAAAGGCAGAGAGGACTGTATCAAAGACAAAAAGCATCCAACACTATAATGACTTTGTTTTGTTTGTTTGTTTTTTAAGTGGCTTGACCCTTCTTAAAGAGTTACCTCATTTTCCTAGTGGAAAAGACTTGCCAGGAAAAAATAATGGTTGCTGTCAACCCCAAGCAGATCTGTATTACTCTTATAAAATTATGAAGATAAGGGTTTACAATAAATTGGTGACCTCATCTAAACGGCAGAGGCATGAACATGCTGCCGTAATAAAGAGACTCTGAAATTTAATGCAGGCCAGAAAGGAAATAATTAATTGGCTTTAACTGTGTGCCTTTACTTGAACTATAAACCAATAGCTGTCAAATAAAAGCAGACACTACACTAAGAGAAAGTCACTTTACAAGGCTTGTCACTTTGCATGTTCATTCCTTGGTTGAAAATATAGAACTGTATGCTCAGAGTTAAAGTTTAGGACTGGCCTCAACTGAGCGATAGGTAGTTCAGCAGCAGATCTAAGAGCTTTGAGGTTTACTGTGATGGCTCTAAACCATCTTTCCTTCTGCTAAGTCTTGGTAAGTGGGGTAACGTGTTTGCGTTTCTTGGGCTAAAGGAGCCAAGTACATCCTGTGACCCAAAGAAATTATGCTGCTATGTTTTAATAAAAAACAGACTGTAACTGGCACACTGCCACTGTTTTTTTAATATGTTCGTGGATATGAGAACATTAAGGGCATTAAGTTACCATTAGGTATAGAAAATGAAGACAGAAACGGACTTTTCAGATTCAGACCTTAGAGACCCAGGATTTTCTTCTAGGCTAAGTAAATCTCTAAAGGCCACTGGAAGAGGAGAAACGAAAAATGCAAAGCTACGTCATTTTAGTTATTCTCCACAAATAACCCTGTCTGCTTGTCATCATTCAGTTATTCCCAATACTGTTTTCTAAGGCACACAATGAAGCAAAATTAATCCTTTTGAAGATTCATGGCTAAATAGTATTCCCATTTTGTATAACAGGTATAGGGCATCTTGTAGCCAGCTATTATTGCGACAACATAATGAATTTCTTCCAGAAGTTCTGTTCTTAAGGTAAAGACAGTGACATTCACCATCAATAACTGTGTATTAGGCTAATACATACCATGAATTGCTGCTCTAGCATTTAGAACATTCAGTAAGAGAAGTGTGTTCTGTTATAAAGAAAATTCACATGGAAAAGAAGTATGACTTAAAAATCAAATTCTATACAAACATCGTAACAAAACAGGGGTGCCTGAGTGGCTCAGTTGCTTGGATGACCAACTCTTGATTTCGGCTCAGGTCATGATCTCAGGGTTGTGGGACTGAGCCCTGCACTGGGCTCTGCACTCAGAAGGGAGTCTGCTTGGATTCTCTCTCCCTTCTCCCTCTGCCCCTCCCCACCCTATGCTCTCATTCTCTTTCTAAAATAAATCTTAAAAAAAAAAAAAAACCAAGAA
This sequence comes from Mustela nivalis, assembly GCF_964662115.1. NCBI lineage: Eukaryota > Metazoa > Chordata > Mammalia > Carnivora > Mustelidae > Mustela > Mustela nivalis. The sequence goes on from NC_139040.1 coordinate 101,307,302, forward strand.
CATTATAATGAAACAATAGCTCCAAAAATTTTTAGCAAGAAAAATCCCAAGGAATTGCTTTGTGGAGTACTAAGTCTTGTGTCTTTTTGTCATGAATACACCAGTTGCTCAGGGGATGGGGGTGTGTGTGAAAGCATAGAATAAAGTTTTAATTTCCATCCAAAGACGATAAAGATAAATATTCCAGCATTGTGTACATAACATTTTGTGAGCCAATACATACACATTTATATAATCCCCACACTCTCTTCCTTGTGAAAACGTTCATTCTCCAATGAAATGTTATACATGATTTAATTTACATATGCTGTTCCTTTTTGTAACAGCATCTCCCCTTGTTGTCTCCTACTATTCTGGTGTTCCATAATGTATTCTATTCTTCCTGTTAAGAAAAACCTCAAGGGGGGTGCAGCGCTTGGGTGGCTCAGTGGGTTAAAGCCTCTGTCTTCGGCTCAGGTCATGATCTCGGCGTCCTGGGATGGAGCCCCGCATCGCATCATCAGGCTCTCTGCTCAGCAGGGAGCCTGCTTCCCCCTTTCTCTCTGCCTGCCTCTCTGCCTACTTGTGATCTCTGTCTGTCAAGTAAATAAAAGAAAAGAAAAGAAAAAAAGAAAAACCGCAAGGACAAAAACCTATTGATCAGGAAGGGTGGCTTTCACCAGTTTTAATGGTATTTTAAACCCTTTACTTTAGGCACCTTGCAGTATGGGATGTGTCCCTCGCTGCTCAGAAGACTTTGGTATTTGAGGCACTCCACTACCTGATACATGTCTTTTAGCTGTTATCATAAATGGTGATAAACAATGAGTCATTTCTCTTTGCCCATCTGTCCAGTCAGTCCCCCATGGAATATATGAACATCGTCATAGATCTGAGAAAATATTTTCTTCCGTACCAATCAAATCAACAGATACCTCCTAAGTTTTTAATTGACTTTATACACTACTAATGACTAGGGTATTCAAAACATGGCCTACTAGAAGACAAGAAAAACTGCACAGGCCATCAGGAAACCTAGGTTTGCATTATGGCTATCCATTTTGTAGGCTGTGGAGTTTAGATTACCTTCAGTTTTGTAATCCATAAAATAAAGATAATATCCCTATTTACATCATAGTGTTCTCTGACAACTCAAATCAAGATAATGTATGAGAAATATCTGTAAGTTATGAAGTGTTCCATAGACACTTGTTGATCTCAAAATAATTATATATTCTTAAGTCCTATATATGAAGCTCTAGCTCAGAACTCATATATCTGTAGTAAATGTGATTTCAATGACACATAAATGGACACAGATGGTGGTCTAATAAAAAAATTAAATAGACAAGTGTGTTCTCATCTTCCTACCACCACGTTTAAGACTTGGCTCACACTTTTTTTCATGTCACATAAAAGAATGATTCATCTAACACACATTCATAAATAATTTCTTCATCTAGTATCAAAGAATATTTAAAGAAACTCATGCCAATATTAATTTTAACTTTTCACCTACACTGTATGGTTTTCCAGCTGTGTTCTTTGTTTTCATGCCTTCTTGTTAATGAGGCTAGTGCCATGTCTTTGTGATATTTTCCTTTCCTGCTGTCCCTTTGTATGACACATTGAGCTATGTTTGTGAGAATCTTTGCCAAATCCAGTAAAAAAAACTTCATTGTATGTTGCCAGAAGAGAAAAAAAAATTGCCACATAGTAGCATCTTTTTTCCCCCACTAACAGTGATAGCAATTAGCAAGTGAAATCAGGCAAGCTAAGTAAAGCCTAGAGAGTAAAGGATAGAGTCTTTGAGATTCAGGATGTGAAGGATGTTTTTAAAGTGGCCAACGCAAACAGTCAAAATGCTATTATAAGCTTCCATGTGTTTGTAAAGTAGCATTTTTTTGGAGCACTTCCCTTATCTCCAGACTGGAAATATGCCCATCCTTGCCGATAACATTACCATGTCCTATCCTTTAGCAAGAACTCCTTTTAGTTGCCTGACCATTTAAACAAAGACTTGCTGAAGAACCTTTTAAAGTAAGCTCCTAATGATCTCCTTGCTAATGACCTAATGGTCATTCTGAAAAGGAAGAGAGGACACAATAAGGAATGTGTTGCTCTCAGTGCAACTTCTCCCTGTGGTCATGATGAAATCCAACAATCCAAACATTCTTCACATTCACCTGAAGATTGAAATTAGGTGAGAACCAAGCCACAGTAGTTACTCTGGAAACTTCTGTTGATAGCTGACTTGGAGTTAGGACGCGGCATGGATTCAGTCCCAGAACTTTGACCAGTTCTTTTCAAATTTACTCATGTTTTTTACATTTCTAAACTATCAGGAGATTGCTGTATTTTGTGGAGGCTGGGAAAGAACTAGAATCCCTGGAGCTAATCACTGGAGAAAACATGTAAAATCTGACTCAACAAGGTTCAGGAAGAAATTTTTCATGATTGATCCATAATCCCTGGGGCTGCTTACAGGGGGCCCATAGCAAGGAGTGGCAAGCAAAGTGCTTAGAGCACAAAACCTAAGGAGGCACTCCTTGTCCGTTGCATAACCCTGGTCCCAAGCACTGCTGCCTATGCAAGCATCTGACCAAACCACTTCATTTTAACTGTTAAAAGACAGAACCAATGGGAGTGTCTCGGTGGCTCAATCAGTTAAGCGGCTGACTCTTTGATTTCGGTTCAGGTCATGATCTCAGGGTCACGGATCGAGCCCTGCATCAAGGTCTGCACTCAGCACAGAGTCCGCTGAGGATTCTTTCTCCTTTTCCCTCTTCCCTTCCTCCTGCTTGTGCACACATACTCTCCCTCTAAAATAAATAAATCTTAAAAAAAAGAACCAATGAAAGTATACTTATTCAATAAGGACAGCCGAGAACAGATTGCACTGCTCTCTTCTATAGAGTTAACACACTTTTATATGCGTCATTACATTATGACAGCCACAACTTTCCAAGAATATATAAATCCCACTTGGGATATGGACAAGCAAATGCAGGGGAACTCTAGGACATGATCAGGGTAGTAGAAGTAGAATTTGAATTCAGGCCTCTAACTCTATGACCAATACTCTTCTCATACTACACAACACGAAGTCTCCCTCTGAGGTCCTTTATGCATACGGTTTTATGGTCTATGTTGATTAGGATTTTTTATGGAGTCACTGGTGGCTGATAATATTAACAACAAAATGACCTTGAATTTGTTGTCTACTGCCCGTAAATAGCCTCATGAAAAAGGAAATATCAAAGGAATTCATCTAATGGTTCTTAAATGCCAGGCTTTAACATTTTAGGGAAAATCAAAACCATTTATAAACCAACCTCACAGATGAATTTTTTAATACTGTCACTGGCTGCACAGCAAAATCACCTTTTTGTTTCTGTCAATTATCAACAAGGCTTAGAAACCATTGGAAGCATATGGGTAACTTTGCTAAGAGTTCTAAAGAACCTGGGATTAGGACAGGTCTATATATATCAAGTTTGAGCCTTCTCTCCCTCTACTGGGAGATGTTCAGAAAAGAGCAGAAGGAAGGAAAACAAAAGACCCTAGCCAATGAGCAGCATGTGGTCTGTTGGTTTTTCTCTGCACTGCCCTGCTTCAGACAGTAACTTTCTAACACTAACCAGAAATACAATTTAGATGTCCATAAAATACTCTTGAGTTGCAAATTTAATTTCCTGGATACATAGATTAACATGGGGAAAGTATGAATTATTAAAAAGCAAATAGAAACTTACTCTTCCCCATGTTTTCTTGTGGTCTCTGGTAGGTCCCTGGATGATGACTCCCTGTATAAAACACAGCACATACACACAGTCAGATTCACAGAGGTTGAGTCACTACATCGAGTAAGTTCCATTAAAGTCGATGTGGTCAACATGAGCATTTCATTTTAGTGCATTCCAACCTTGCCCCCTATACAAATGTATTCTTCATCACAGATAGGAATCTAACTTCAGAGAACAGAAACACAGCATTCTGAAAGCATGGACTCTATCTGTATCGACTTACTATGTCCTTGTTTGTCTAGCATTAGTTTCTGCCCTTGCCAAATAAAAGTCATCAAATTGGTCACACGCTCATTTCTTAGGAAGGCAGTGACATAAACAAAAAATGTTAAACAAAATGATGAAAGGCCCAATTTTAATAACCAAGCAGCATGTTATTAGTTTGCCTATCCCTGGCTTCTCTTCAGTGTCACTCTGTGACAAATCCAATACCCTTTACAGTGTAACATTTTCCTGAATGGTGTCAAACAGCAGTACCCATAATTAAATTATCCCTGAAGCAAAGCAGCCCACAGAGCTATTACCAATAAACAGTATGAATCAATAACCAGGAATTACTGACAACAGAAATTTTGTAGGAAAAAACCCACATAATCCAAATGCAGGTATGCATGGAAGAAAAGCAATTCTTTTTTTAAAAGATGAAAATACATTACACAGAAGCTAATTCATACCATAATGCTTCATTTTCTTACAGGGTTCAATCACAGAATTACCACACATTTATTATCTACCTGCCACATTCCCAGCATAGAGCAAAGCACCAGAGGCAAAATTATAAGACATCATCTATCTGTCCATTAATGAATGTATAACCTACTTGAAGTTAAGCAGGTACGAGAGAATGATATCATCAGGACGGCCATATAGGTCATTTCCAACTATAGTACCCCTCACAAGAAGACCAAGTGGCAACTATCCATAGGAACATCAGTGTGAAAATCCGACATTAGAAGAGGACTGGACACATTCTGACCCCACTGCCTTTCCCCTACAGTGCCACATTGAGAGGGCTTCCCCTTCCACCACCGCCGCCCAGGAGTGATGGTTACTACCGTGGGAAAAGAGAGCCCAAGGCAGACATCTAGCTCCCCCAGCACATGGGCCCCTTTGCAGGAAGTCCACTCATGTCTTGCCTCATAGGGGTCAGTGGAAGAATCTGCAGGGCTTGACCACTGGGGATCAGCTAAAGAGGGAGAAGGGCATGGGGCTTACAGCAGGTCTTGGCAGAAGGCATTCTTGCTTGCAGCAACACTGCTGAGCAGAGATCCTAGCCAGCAGCTCTGGCCATCTGCAGAGGTGATCCAGTGGCCCTCTCTGCCTATGGAACTTGATTGGCAGTTTTGCCTGATTTGGATCCCCAGTCACTGAGCCATACTGGTAGGGGAGCCTGTTCTACCAGGCTGCCCAAGAAGGGACGCCAATTCCCAGCCCCACCTTAGTGCCGAACATAGCCTCCAGCTCTGCCCACCCAGGAGGCCCAGATAACTAGAGTAGCCACAGAGCTCATCCTATAGCCCTGGTTTAGTCCGGAAGTCAAGCCAGCAGCCATGCACAACAGCTCAGCATAGCCTCTGAGCCCATATAACCAAGGAGCCTGAGTAGTGATCTGAGAAATGTGGGGGCACAGCCTATTGTACTGTGAGACACAGCCCAGCCTACAATCTCATCCAGTCATGGAGCTCACTTTACAACCCTAGCAAGCAGAGGACCACAGAATACTGGCCCTGCCCAATTGTTGAAAACAGCCTGTAGCCTTGCCCAGGTAGGAAACCAAGCTGGTAATCCCATCCAGTCAAGGAGCACTGCCTGTGATCCCACCAGACAAGGAAATCTAGCCAATGACCTTGTCTTCCAGGTGAGCACAGCCCATGGATTACATGATCAGGAAGATGAACAAGCCCCACTCAACTTCAGGGCATAAACTGTGGGCCCTGTGTAAACACAGACTTCAGCCAGTGGCACCATCTGGTTGTGGAGCACAACCTGAGGCTCCATAAAACCAGGGGGGACTGCAGAGCCCATCCTGCAGCCCTGTACAATCAAGGAGTTCATCCAGTGGCACCACCCTGCCAGGGAACACAACCTGGGATGCTGACCAACCAGAGGTGATTGCAGAGCCTAGCTAGTGGCCCACCAGCCAGCCCCGCCAGCATCATTCCCCCCCAGCATCATTCCGCCCCCAACCTCAGAGCATGGACAATGGCCTTGCCCGACTAGAAACCCCAAGAGCAAGCCCTGCCTTCCCACAGAGGCTACCAGATGACCTGTCCAGTACTCCCAAACTTTGGTGACTGGTGAAGGTCTTTCTGTGCTAAAATGAACTTTTAAAGTATGAAAGAGGAGACTGCTTAAGCAAATGCAGAGACACCAATGCAAAGAATCATGAATAAAAAGGTAAACATAACATCACCAAAGGAAACTAATAAAGCTTCAATAAGTGACCCTAACAAAATAGATTTATAGATTGCCTGAAAAGGAATTCAGAATAATCCTCTTAAAGAACTTTAATAAACTATAAGAATACACAGGTAAATGAAAATAGGAAAACAATGCCATGAACAAAAGGAGAAGTACAACAAAGAAAGAGAAACCATCAAAATCAGAAATCTTACAGCTAAAAACAGAACTGCAGAATTCAACAGAACAGAACAGTTTACCTATCAATAATTACTTTTAATATAAATGGATTAAATTCACCAACCAAAAAAACACAGAAAGGCTAAATGGATTTAAAAAAAAAAAACAATATCCAAATGACATACTGTCTACGAGAGACTTTAATTTTAAGGACACATATAAAATTAAGAGACAGAAACAGATATTGCAAGCAAATGATAACCAAAAAGAGTAGAGATAGCTATATTTGTTACCAGACAAGATAGACTTTAAGCTAAAAATGGTCACAAGAGACAAAGAAGGTCATTATATAATGAAAAAGGGTCAATTCATTAAAAAGATATAACAATCGTAAATATTTATTCACCCAATACTGAAACATGTGAATACATACAGCAAATGCCAACACAAAGGAGAAATAAACAGCAATACAGTAATAGCTGGGGACTTTAATATCCACTTTCAGTGATCGGTAGATTGTACAGACAGAGAATCAATCAGGAAACAGCAGATTTAAACAACAGTATAGGCCAAAGGGACCAAACAGACATAAACAGAACATTCCATCTAACAGTAGAATACACATTCTTCTCAAGTACACATGAAAGGTTTTCTATGAGAGATCATATGGCAGGCCACAAGTCTCAACAAATTCAAGTAAACAAATCATATCACCTACCCTTTATAGGCACAATGGTATGAAACTAGAAATCAAGAATGGGAGGAAAGCTGTAAAATTCTCATATATGGGAATTAAACAACATACTCCTGACCAACCAATGGACCAAAGAAGAAAGTAAAGGGAAAATTAAAAAAAAAAAATCTTGAGATACAAAAAAATAGAAACACAGCAAAAGGAAAACAATGGAATGCAGGAAAAGCAGTTCTAAGAAGGGAGTTTATAGCAGTGAACTTTCAAGGAAAAAAAAAAAACAAGCCCTAAGTTAGTAGAAGAAATAAATACTAAATATAAGGCAGAAATAAAAGATAGGAAAAAAATTAACAAAACTGAGAGTTGATTCATTAAAAAGATTAACAAAATGGACAAATCTTTAGCTAGACCAAGAAAAAAAAATAAGATCAGAAATGAAAGAGGACACATTATAAGTCATACCACAAATGCAAAGGAAAATGAGACTACTACAAACAGCTATAGACCAACAAATTGGACAACCTAGAAAAAACTGATGCATTCTTAGAAACATATAACCCACCAAGGCTAAATCATGAATAGAAAATGTGAACAGACTAATGAGTAAGGAGATAGAATCAGTAATCAAAAACCTCTCAAAAAAGAAAAGTCACGGATTAGATGGTCTCTCTGGTGAATTCTAATCTTTTTTAAGATTTTATTTATTTATTTGATAGAGAGAGAGATCACAAGCAGGCAGAGAGGCAGGGGGAAGCAGGCTCTCTGTTAAGCAGAGAGCCCGATATGGGGCTCGATCCCAGGACCCTGAGATCATAACCTGAGCCGAAGGCAGATCCTTAACCCACTGAGCCACCCAGGCACCCCGTGAATTCTAATATTTAGAGAATTAGTCAATCCTGTTCAAACTCTTCAAAAAAAAAAGATAAAAATCATATAATCATCTCAATAGATGCAGAAAAAGCATTTGATAAAATTCAACATTCATTCACAATTAAAAAAAAAAAACTCTCAACGAACAGGGTACAGAAGGAATATACCTCAATATAATAAAGGCCATGTAAGAGAAGCCCACAGTTAACATTATACTTAATGATGAAAGTCGAACGCTTTTCCTCTAAGATCAGGAATGGTCTTACATTCCCAAGGATGCCCACATTCCCCACTCCTACCCAACATAGTACGGAGGTCCTAGCCAGTGATCAGGCAAGGGGAAAAAAAAAAGCATCTAACTCTGAAAGGAATAAGTAAAATTCTCCCTGGTTGAAGATGATATGATCCTATATACAGAAAATCCTAAAGATTCTCCAAACAAACAAACAAACCTGTCAGAATAAAAGAATTCAGTAAAATTGCAGGACTAAAAATAAACATACAAAAAAAAGTTGTTTAGAGTCTAGCAATGAACTGTCTGAAAAATAAAGAATAACCCCACTTATAATGGCATCAAAAAGAAAAAGAAATACAGGAATAAATTTAACCAAGGAAGTGAACAATCTATGCACTGAAAACATGACCTAAAGGCAAAGGCCTGGCACCCCTCAAATCAACACCTTATATACCTTAAACTTACACAATGCTTTTTGTCAACTATATCTCAAAAAAAGCCATAAAAAAAAAATGCCTGGGTGGCTCAGTGGGTTAAAGCCTCTGCCTTTGGCTCAGGTCATGATCCCAAGGTCCTGGGATCAAGCCCCGCATAGGGCTCTCTGCTCAGTGGGGAGCCTGCTTTCCCCTCTCTCTGCCTGCCTCTCTGCCTGCTTGTGATCTCTGTTTGTCAAATAAATTTAAAAAAAAAGAAATATATGAAACAGAGACAATTAGGGAATATATATGAGACTGAGACCTGATAACTAGTTGTGTAACACTGGAAAATAACTTTCTATCTCAAATTCCTTACAAATGAAGGGCACTGAACTACATGTGTTTCCCAAATTGTCCTCCACAGGATGTTAAAAGTGCATTATTCAAAATCAGGGCTCTGATCAAATAAATATAAGAAACGCTGTGTTAAAGTTAAATGGGTTTATTATAATACTTTCCAGAGTCTTAAAAATGCTAATTAGCAATGTGATCAAAGTATAGTCTCTCCGAGTATTTGGCTACTTAATCCGTTTGTAAGTAATCAATATTTCTCATGAGTCCTTTTCTTTGGAGCTCAGTTTGGGAAACTGGACAAGGCAATTACGAAAGCCTCTTGCAGCTCTGAAATTTCGTTATTTTCTAACAAGGCAGTAATTGTACAGAACAAAATTAACATAAAGTGAATGAACAAAGAAGTCAGGGGGGTTAGATTCTCAGAGAATTTTGGAACCAAAAGGAACTTTAGAGACCATCTAATGGTTTCTCTCACTACTGCCCCCACCCCTTTTATTTGAAGCTGCAAACCACTCTCAGAAAAATCTTATACAGAATATCAGGACATAAAATGGGTCAGGGCCAAACTCTGCAGGTTCACTTGAGGTGGACAGCTGTAGTCTCACCCACTGGGATTTCTCCTTGAGGCAGCACAGATATACCTCATGAGAAAGCCAGCACCACAGGAAGCAGAGTCTGAAATTTAGTGACCCCCTGACCCTTCAGATGAAGCTATTCAGGGAAGGCTCTAGGAAAGAGCTGGGACTCTCATACGTATTCATAGAATGTCTTTTACCCTTCTCAAGTATCACCTTAACTTCCATTGTAATCCTCCAAGTCAGATAAATAAAATCACTATTATGTAAAAAGAACCACAAAACCGACCTCACTCCAGGAAAAACTGCTACTGTACTAAAACTCAATCCCTGTGTGAGAAATCATGAAAGAGTTAAGCACAGGAGTCATATGGTTAAATTTCGATTTAGAGACCACAGGAGTCATATGGTTAAATTTCGATTTAGAGACCGTATCTCTGATGGCAGTAGGGAAAGGAGCTCTGATTGGTGAATACAGTGATATCAGACACTAGGTAAATCTGGCAGAACTTCTTGTGTTTTATTTCTTTTTCTTCCTTAATATTTTATAAAGCCTTTTTGAAAACAATCAAGCCCCTTGCATTTGTGTCAGAGGAACTACAAAGGAAAGGTTTGTCATGCATGGGCCAGGACTTTCAAAGAGGACTTGCCTCTCTGGAGGTCAACATGGTGGAGTGGAAAGGCATCGAAAGCAGCTGTCTTCCAGGGCAAGATGAAACTGAGGAGGCAAAAATCACTATTTCCTGGCAGTTGCCTCACCTAGTGTTCCAGGAGCAAACCTCCAACAACCAGAACCTTACTTTACGAAAAACAACTTCCTTACAGAGGTGAGAGGTTCAAGGCCTAATGTCCACATTACTCCCAAACTCCAAACTCCCCCAGTCACAGGTTACCACCATGCTTCTGATGCCACAGTGTAGCCTGCTCTTTCCACTCTATTTTCTTTCTTTCAGCCGTGTGTGTGTGTGTGTGTGTGTGTGTGTGTGTGTGTATGTTCTAGTTTTTATACCTCTCTAAGTAGGAGTATTTGTCAAACTTGATTCTCAGACATTCTCAAACATTACTTCCAGAGTAATAGCAACACACTTGAAAAAACGAACAAACAAACAAAAAACAATGCCAGCAGAGCAGGTGTTAGCCAGACATTAGGAAATAAAAATCACCATTCCATGGTTTTACCCAGCCTGGCATTAAACACTCTCTATAACCAGGTTCCAACTTTCTTAACAGTTACACGACACTCTGGTCAAATTGGCCTCCACCCACCCCTTAAATATGCTTTAAACTGTTCCAATTCTATGTCTCTGCTCTTTTCCTCTGCATTATCGACACCTACTCATATTCCACTCATCCCGCAACATCAGTGAAGACTTTCCTCATTACCTGAACAGGAAGTAATCTCTTTTTCCTTTGTTCTCTCATATAATATGGAATTTAGGTGCTATCTCCTACAGATGTGCATATATTACAGTATATCTCAGACTGTCCAATTCTCAGAGGGTAAACAATTTGTCTTCCACTTGTCTAGTTTGCACAGGGCACTAGATCATTCCCTGGGAGGGTTCTAGTGCCCTACACAAATCAGACTTAGGGGAAGCTCCCATAACAAGTGTATTTGGGACACATTATGTTTGCCTAAGTTTCCCTTAGTATTGATCACTGCATCAAATTATTTACATACCATCTTAATCAATTTCATGATTTTTGCTAGATGCATTTATCATCTATACTTCCTTTTTTCCACTGTATATTTTTTCCTGTTTTGTCGAAGATTATTTGACCGTAGAGTTAAGGGTTCATATCTGGGCTCTCTACTCTGCTCCACTGGCCTATGTGTCTGTTTTTATGCCAGTACCATGCTGTCTTGGTGATCACAGCTTTGTAGTAAAGCTTGAAATCAGGTAACGTGATGCCCCCAGTTTTATTTTTGTTTTTCAACATTTCCTTAGCGATTTGGGGTCTCTTCTGATACCATACAAATTTTAGGATTATTTGCTCCAGCTCTTTGAAAAATATCAGTGGAATTTTGATCGGAATGGCATTAAAAGTATAGATTCCTCTAGGCATTATAGACATTTTAACAATGTTTATTCTTCCGATCCAAGAGCATGGAATGGTCTTCCATCTTTTTGTGTCTTCTTCAATTTCCTTCCTATTTTTTTACTTCAGTATCCACTTTAGTCCTGTCCTATAAAATAGGACAGGAAAGCATGGGTTCAATTATATTTTATTTTTCTAATGCATATAAAATGAGTAACTATTAAAATTCTCAAACTTTTTCAGGATTTCCTACAGTTATTTTGCACATCACAAGAAGTACACTTTGTAGAACAATGTTCATTCCTGTCATTAATCAAAAAATATTTATTGATAGTTGTCTTTCTTCAATTGACTTATTTCGCTAAGCACAATACCCTCTAGTTCCATCCACGTCGTCGCAAATGGCAAGATTTCATTTCTTTTGATGGCTGCATAGTATTCCATTGTGTATATATACCACTTCTTCTTTATCCATTCACCTGTTTGATGGACATCTAGGTTCTTTCCATAGTTTGGCTATTGTGGACATCACTGCTATGAACATTCGGGTGCATGTGCCCCTTTGGAGCACCACGTTTGTATCTTTAGGGTATATACCCAGTAGTGCAATCGCTGGATCATAGGGTAGCTCTATTTTCAGCTTTTTGAGGAACTGCCACGCTGTTTTCCAGAGTGGCTGCACCAGCTTGCATTCCCACCAACAGTGTAGGAGGGTTCCCCTTTCTCCGCATCCTCGCCAGCATCTGTCATTTCCTGACTTGTTAATTTTAGCCATTCTGACTGGTGTGAGGTGATATCTCATTGTGGTTTTGATTTGTATCTCCCTGATGCTGAGTGATGTGGAGCACTTTTTCATGTGTCTGTTGGCCACCTGGATGCCTTCTTTGCAGAAATGTCTGTTCATGTCCTCTGCCCATTTCTTGATTGGACTATTTGGTCTTTGGGTGTTGAGTTTGCTAAGCTCTTTATAGATTTTGGATACTAGCCTTTTATCTGATATGTCGTTTGCAAATATCTCCTCCCATTCTGTCAGTCATTTTTCAGAGAAAGACAACTATCATATGATCTCCCTGATATGAGGAAGTAGAGATGCAACATGGGGGCTTGGGGGGTAGGAAAAGAAAAAAATGAAAGAAGATGGGATCAGGAGGGAGACAAACCATAAAAGACTCAATCTCACAAAACAGGCTGAGGGTTGCTGTGGGGAGAGTGGTCGGGAGAAGGTGGTGGGGTTATGGACATTGGGGAGGGTATGTGCTATGGTGAGTGCTGTGAAGTGTGTAAACCTGGCGATTCACAGACCTGTACCCCTGGGGATAAAAATACATTACATGTTTATTAAAAAATTAAAAATTAATAAAAAAATAAATATTAATTGAATGTCTTTTACTTGCCAGTAAAACTCTATTCTTTACTTGCCACTGCTCTATTCTTTAGGACAGTTGTTCTCAACTATGGGCAATTTTCTCCCCACAGGACACTTTGCAATGTCTAGAGATATTTTCATTTGTCACAACTGGGGAGGAGTGCTTCAAGCATCTATGGGCTGAGGACAGGGATACTGCTAAACATCCTACAATATGCAGAACAGCCCTCCCACAACAAAGAATTATTCAATCCAAAATGTCAATAGGGTCAAGGATGAGAAACTTTGCTTCAGAAAAACAGTGGGAAAGAAAAGAGACAAATTCTCTGCTTTTCTGGAACTTAAACTCAATTAAGACAATATCATAGATGATAGTCCCTTCCAGTATGTTCAAGTAAGATTCCTTAGTCTACAACTGACAGGGCATCTTCTTTGTGTGTTCCTTTTTTTTTTTTTTCCTAAGATTTTATTTATTTGACAGAGAGAGATCACAAGTAGGCAGAGAGGCAGTCAGAGGGAGAGAGGAGGAGGAAGCAGGCTCCCTGCTGAGCAGAGAGCCCGATGCGGGGCTTGATCCCAGGACCCTGGGATCATGACCTGAGCCGAAGGCAGAGGCTCCCTGCTGAGCAGAAAGCCCGATGCGGGACTCGATCCCAGGACCCTGAGATCATGACCTGAGCCGAAAGCAGAGGCTTAACCCACTGAGCCACCCAGGCGCCCTTGTGTGTTATTTCCATATATAAATGGAAGGCATGCCGGCACAAAGCTGATTTCTAGTATCAGGGCCTCTTAAATAACAGTAGGTTGGTTATACACATCCTGATGTAAGTTCCAGCAACAGGTCCGAGTATGGGTTTTGTCACCACACAAGCCAGGGTGTGGGGTCTGCCCTGCCAATTACTATCCGACCCTGGGCAAATCATTTAACTTCTTTAAGCCTCAGGTTCTTTATCCATAATGGGATTATTAATGGTAGCCCTAATTTCACAGGCTTTGAAAGAACATAAAATGATACCAGAACAGTTATTGATAACAATAAACATGCGTTCGGAGGACTTATGAGAATGACAATAATTTTCTTCTGCTAAAATGTCTTCGTTCAGGGCGCCTGGGTGGCTCAGTGGGTTAAGCCGCTGCCTTCGGCTCGGGTCGTGGTCTCAGGGTCCTGGGATCGAGTCCCGCATCGGGCTTTCTGCTCAGCAGGGAGCACGCTTCCTTCTCTCTCTACCTGCCTCTCTGCCTACTTGTGATCTCTCTTTCTCTCTCTCTCTCTCTGGCAAATAAATAAATAAATAAATAAAGTGTCTTGGTTCAGTCTAGTTCTGGTAGTTTATTTTCTAGTTGATCAATCTGGTTCAATACATTAAGTATAACGATAACTACTTAAGATAGAGAGTAGAATATATTTTATGAGCTGAATTTTTAACAATAAAATCTGATTTTAAAGCTGCAGCTTTAGCTGCATGTACTATTAAAATTTGGAATGTGTACCACCAGTTTTCTAAGAGCTTCCCTTCCCATTTTAGGTCCCTTTACATGCACTTACTCCTCTTTTCCCAGCCTTCCAGTGACAATCATAGTCTGGAAACTCCTAACCCTGGGAGTGATTCTTTTTCTAGTGATCCTTTGAGATTCAATTATATCTAGCTCTTCATTATTTTTGAAACCCAGCAAGCTACATTTTAATCTGTAGAGAAGCACTTCAATGCTGGCTTTAATTTTCAGCTGCATGGCTCTCTCATGACTGTTAGGTAGGTCAATCACTTCACTATCCTCCCTGGTACTCAATACAGCATTACATTAATTTCTGGCCACCTACTAAAGGCTTTGCCTGTCCTAGTCTCCTGCTCTTCCTTAAGTCCCAAAGCCCCTTCTCATTTTTTTAAAAGAATTTATTTATTTATTTGACAGAAAGAGACACAGTGAGAGAGGGAACACAAGCAGGGGGAGTGGAAGAGGGAGAAGCAGGCTTCCCTCTGAGCAGGGAGCCCAATGCAGGGCTCCATCACAGGACCCTGGGATCATGACCTGAGCCAGAGGCAGAAGCTTAACAACTGAGCCACTGGTGTCCCACCCCGTTCTCATTTTTAAGACTAAGGACTAAGGGTCCTGTTGCATACTCTAGAGATGAGATGAAGTCCATTCTTCCCTCAGTAACTTCTTTTTTTTAAGATTTATTTATTTATTTGACAGACAGAGATCGCAAGTAGGCAGAGAGGCAGGCAGAGAGAGAGTGGGAAGGCAGGCTCCCTGCTGAGCAGAGAGCCCGATGCGGGACTCGATCACAGGATCCTGGGATCATGACCTGAACTGAAGGTAGAGGCTTAACCCACTGAGCCACCCAGGTGCCCCTTCCCTCAGTAACTTTTAAAGCCCCAGCTCTGGTCAGCTGCCCAAGGGTTTTTCTATAAGAGATGGGTTCTACTAGGTTTCTGAGTGCTTGCCCTCTGCATCTTCTCCACTTGAAATAATAATGATTCCACTGGTATATATTATATCTCCACCACCATAAGGCAGTTTCACATATATCATCTTATTGGTGCTTGCAACAACCTTATGAGGTAAGTACACTAATACCTATTGATAAATGATAAAACTAAATTTCAGAGGAAGTGACTCACTCATGTTCACACAATTAGTAAGTAGGGGCACCCCATGATTGTTGACTTTAACTTATCAACATATTCACATCAAAAGTGCTCACATTATAACTGTATATCTCAATGACTTCACAAACATATCTGTGTAACTAGCATCAAGATTAAGACTCAGAACACAATCCAGGATTTTCATCTAGAGTTCCTGACACCAAGTCCAGTGCTCTTTCAATTATGTATCTAGTCACTCCACACATACTTACTTACTGCTTACCACACTTGAGTAATTTTGTTAGCAGTAGGGATTTGATGGTAAATAAAACAAATGTGCCCTAATAAAGCTTCGAGGCTCTGGGGAAGCATAATAACTTTTTAAATATACATAAAGGAACAAAAGGTATTAAAGAAACTGAAAGAAGTTTTGTATGGCTTCGGCATGACCAGCAAGAGAGAAGCTGGGAGTCAGAGACAATAGGTCAAATTATATAAAGCTTTACTGGGTGAAAAGCTCGGATTTTATTCTAAATATAGTGGGAAGCCACTAAATACCTCTGCATTCATAAAGAAACTATTCCCCAAAAGCCTGCTTAATTAATTCTTCAATTACCCTAACCTTCAGGTACTTACTATATGCCATTCACTTTCCCAAATCCATTAACTCAATGTGTAACAAATGACATAAAGGCTTGAGAAACATAAGTAGCATGTACTAATATATGACAAAATTAATAAATTAGAAAACTATAATATATAAAATAGTTTTTTGAAACAATATATGCATGTATTAATATTTATAGATGCTGTTCCTTCCAGTGATATACAAAAGGCAGCAGTTTCAAAAGTGCTGTCAGATATTATGGAATTCCTTGGATACTTACCTTTTTTAGAATCTAGAAAATAAAATCAGGAAAATTATGCAAATGAAGAAAATAACATTTTGTTTCCATCTGCTTGCCAGTTATCCTGAGATTTGGGTAGAGTAGTATATAGCAGACTCAGCACAGTCATCTTTTCAATTCAGCAAATACATACTGTGTAACTCTCAAACACACATTGTGTTTCTCCTACTTGCCTAGGTTCTAGGGATACAACAGCAAACAGAAGACAAAAAAATCTCTGCTCTCATGGAAGTTATAATCTAGATGGGAAGAACTAATTCACCTGTGCTTGTTTAGACAAACAAACAAACAAATGTCCCATATGTTAAATTGTGACAAATAGTGGTACATTCCAATAAAAAAATAAGACTGGAAAGGAAGACAAAAATTATTTAAAGATGATTGTCTATATAAGTACTTTTTTAAAGATTTTACTTATCTATTTGAAAGAGAGAGAGAGAAAGAGAGCACAAGTTGGGGAGAGGGGCAGAGGGAGAAGCAGGCCTTCCACTGAGCAGGGAACCTGGCACCATGACCTGAGCTGAAAGCAGATGCTTGACCGAGTGACCCAGGTACCATTCTATTTTTAACTCCTTGAGGAACCTCCATACTGTTTTCCAGAGTAGCTGTACCAGCTTGCATTCCCACCAACAGTGTAAGAGGGTTCCCCTTTCTCCACATCCTTATCAACATTTGTTGTTTCCTGTTTTGTTCATTTTAGGCATTCTGACTGGTGTGAGGTGTTATTCATTTGGTTTTGATTTGTACTTCCAGACACCAAGTGATGTGGAGTATTTTTTCATGTGTCTGTTGGCCATTTGTGTCTTCTTTGGAGAAATGTCTTTTCATATCGTCTGCCCATTTCTTGACATTTCCTTGAATTTGGGGTGTTGAGTTTTTAAGTTCTTTATAGATCATAGCTACTAGCCCTTTATCAGATATATTACTTGCAAATACTTTCTCCCATTCTTTAGGTTGCCTTTTAGTTTGTTGACTGTTTCCATTGCTGTGCAGAAGCTTTTTATCTTGATGAAGTCCCAATAGTTCATTTTTGCTTTTGTTTCCCTTGCCTTTGGAGAAGTGTCTAGCAAGAAATTGTGGAGGTCGAGGTCACAGAGGTTGCTGGTTATGTTCTTCTCTAGGATTTTGATAGACTCCTGTCTCAGTCTAGGTCTTTCACCCATTTTCACTTTATCTTTGTGTATGTTGTAAGAAAATGGTCCTGTTTCATTCTTCTATATATGGGTGTCCAATTTTCCTAGCACTATTTATTGAAGAGACTGTCCTTTTTCCTTTTTCCATTGGATATTATTTCCTACTTTGTGGAAGATTAGTTGGCCATACAGTTAAGGGTCCATTTTGGGGGTCTCTATTCTGTTCCATTGACCTATGTGT
This sequence comes from Mustela nivalis, assembly GCF_964662115.1. Lineage (NCBI taxonomy): Eukaryota > Metazoa > Chordata > Mammalia > Carnivora > Mustelidae > Mustela > Mustela nivalis. The sequence continues at coordinate 101,325,084 of NC_139040.1, forward strand.
CTGTTTTTGTGCCAGTACCATACTGTCCTGATGATTACAGCTTTGTAAGAGAGCTTTCTTTCTTGCATCACAGCTTTCATTCTGGCACTGTGATGCTACCAGCTTTGGTTTTCTTTTTCAACATTTCTCTGGCTATTCCATACAAATTTTCCTGATTCTATACAAATTTTAGGACTGCTTGTTCCAGCTCTGTGAAAAGCTATCAGTGTTATTTTGATAGGGATTGCATAGAATGTATAGATTGCTCTGGGTAGCACAGACATTTTAACAATATTTATTCTTCCAACCCAGGACCATGGAATATTTTTCCATTTCTTTGTGTCTTCCTCAATTCCTTTCATAAGTGTTCAGTGGTTTTTAGAACACAGATCCTTTACCTCTTTGGTTAGGTTTACTCCTAGGTATTTTATGGGTTTTGATGCAATTATAAATGGGATCAATTCCTTAATTTCTTCTTCTTCTGTCTCACTGTTAGTACAGAGAAATGCAAAAGATTTCCATGCACTGATTTTATATTCTGCCACGTTGCTGAACTGCTGTATGAGCTCTAGCAATTTTGAGGTGGAGCCTTTTGGGTTTTCCACATAAAGTATCATGCCATCTGCAAAGAGTGAGAGTTTGACGACTTCTCTGCCAGTCTGAATGCTTTTTTGGGGAAGGGGGTTAAATTTTGTTAAAAATCTAATTTATTTATTTGAGAGAGAGAGTAAAGGCCAGAGAGAGGCAGGGGGAGAGAGAGAGAAGCAGGCTCCCCAGGGAGCAGGGACCCTGAAGTTGAGCTTGATCCCAGGACGCTGGGATCATGTCCTGAACCAAAGGAAGGCACTTAACCAACTGAGCCACCCAGGCATCCTTCTTTTCTGTTTTCTGATTGCTAAGGATAGGACTTCTAGTATTATGTTTAACAACAGTAGTAAGAGTGAGCACCCTGTCACATTCTTGACCTTAGAGGAAAAGCTCTGTTTTTCCCCCAATGAGAATGATATTTGTTGTGGGCTTTCCATAGAGGGCTTTTATGATATTGATTGAGGTATGTTCTCTCTATCCCTACACTGTGGACAGTTGTAACCAAGAAAGGATGCTGTGTTTTGTCAAGTGTTTTTTCTGCATGTATTGAGAGGATCATATGGTTCTCATCCTTCCTTTTATTAATGTGATGTATCACACTGATTAATTTGTGAATGCTGACCCACCCTTACAACCAAGGAATAAATCCCAGTTGGTCACAGTGAATAATCCTTTTAATGTACTGTTGGATCCTATTGGTTACTATCTTGGTGAGTATTTTGGCATCCATGTTCATCAGGGATATTGGTCTGTGATTCTTCTTTTTGGTGGGGTCTTTGTCTGGTTATAGGATCAAGGTAATGCTGGCCTCATAGAATAAGTTTGGACATTTTCCTTCCCTTTCTGTTGAAACAGCTTCAGAAGAATAGGTATCAGTTCTTCTTTAACTATTTGGGAGAATTCCTCTGGGAAGCCAGCTAGCTATGGACTCTTATTTGTTGGGAGATTTTTGTTTACTGTTTCAGTTTCCTTGCTGGTTAATGGTGTTTTCAGATTTTCCATGTCTTCCTGGCACAGTTTTGGTAGTTAATAAGTAAAATGCATCCATTTCTTCCAGACTGCCTAATTTGTTGGCATATAGTTACTCATAATATGTTCCTAAAATTGTTTATATTTCCTTGGTGTTGACTGTGATCTCTCCTCCTTCATTCATGATTTTATTAATTTCAGTCCTTTCACTTTTCTTTTCAATAAGTCTGGCCAGGGGTTTGTCAATCTTATTAATCCTTGAAAGAACAAGGTCCTAGTATTGTTGATCTGTTCTACTGTTCTTTTGGTTTCTACTTCACTGACTTCTGCTCTAATCTTTATTAGTTTTCTTCTCCTGCTTGGTTTAGGCTTTGTTGTTCTTTCTCCAGCTCCTTTAGGTATAAAGTTAGTATGAGTATTTGAGACTTTTACAATTTTTTAAGAAAGCCTTGTATTGCTATGTACTTCCCTCTCAGGACTGCATTTGCTGCATCCCATAAGTTTTCATTGTGCTTTCATTTTCATTTGTTTCCATGAATTTTTTAATTCTTTAATTTCCTGGTTGACCCATTCATTCTTTAGTAGGATGCTCGTTAACCTCCATGTGTTTTGAGTTCCTTCCAGAGTTTCTCTCGTGATTGTGTTCAAGTTTCAAAGCACTGTGGTCTGAAAATATGCATGGAATAATCCCAATTTTTGGTATGGTTTGAGACCTGATTTGTGACCCAGTATGGAATCTATTTGGAGGAATGCTCCATGTGCACTCATGAAGAATGTGTATTCTGTTGCTTTAGGATGGAATGCTCTGTATATATCTGTGAAGTCCATCTGGTCCAGTGTGTCATTCAAAGCCCTTGTTTCCCTGTTGGTCTTCTGCTTAGATGGCTTGTCCATTGCTGTGAGTGGGATGTTGAAGTCCCCTATTATTATTGTATCATTATCAATATGTTTCTTTAATTTGGTTAGTAATTGGTTGATAAAATTGGCTGCTACCAAGTTAGGAGCATAAATATTTATAATTGTTAGATCATTTTGTTGGATGGATCCTTTTAAGTATGATATAGTGTCCCTCTTCATTACTTACTACAGTCTTTGGTTTAAAATCTAATTTATTTGGGGCACCTGGGTGGCTCAGTGGGTTAAAGCCTCTGCCTTCGGCTCAGGTCGTGATGCTGGGGTCCTGGGATTGAGCCCAGCATCAGGCTCTCTGCTCAGCAGGGAGCCTGCTTACCTTCCTCTCTCTCTGCCTACCTGTGATCTCTGTCAAATAAATAAATAAAAATCTTTTTAAAAAATAAAATAAAATCTAATTTATTTGATGTGAAGATTGCTACTTCAGCTTTCTTTTGAGGTCCATTAGCTTGGAAAATGGTTCTCCACAGCCTCACTTTCAATCTGAAGGTTAACTTTAGGTCTAAAACGAGTCTCTTGCAGCCAGCATATGGATAGGTCTTGCTTTTTTATACAATCTGATAACCTGTGTCTTTTGATGGGAACATTTAGCCCATTTACCTTCAGAGTAACTATTGAAAGATATGAATTTAATGCCATTGTATTACCTACAAAGTCCCTGTTTCTGTAGATCATCTCTTTCTTTCTGGCCTATGTTACTTTTGGGCTCTCTTTTCGCTTACAGGATCCCCTTTAATATTTCTTGCAGGGCTGGTTTAGTGATCACAAATTCTTTTTGTTTCTCTTTGTCCTGGAAGCTCTTTATCTCTCCTTCTGCTCTAAATAAAATAATCTTGCTGGATAAAATATTCTTGGCTGAATATTTTTCTCATTTGGTACCCTGAATAATATATCATGCCAGCCCTTTGTGGTCTGCCAGGTCTCTGTGGCTAGGTCTACTACCTGTCTAATGTTCCTACCCCTGTAGGTTAGGAATCTCTATTCCCAGGCTGCTTAAGAGGGTTTTCTCTGTATCTGTGAAATCTGCAAGCTTTCCTATTATATGTTGGAGTGTTGATTTACTTTAATTGATTTTTGAGGGGGGTTCTCACTACCTCTTAGACTTGAATACCTGTTTCCTTCCTCAGATTAGGGTAGTTCTCAGCTATGATTTGCTCAAATATACCTTCTGCAACCCCCCTCTTTCTTATTCTTCTGGGACTCCAGTAATTCTAATACTGTTATTATTATATCATAAAGCTATGGTATAACTGATTTCTTGAGGACTCCCCTCATGGTCCATTAGGTTTTTTTCTCTTTTTCTCAGCTTCCTTCCTATCATCTTGTCTTCTATGTCGCTGACTTTCTTCTGCCTCATTTACCCTAGCTGTCAAAGCACCCATTTTAGAATTCATCTCAGTTACAGCATCTTAAATTTTGGCCTGATTAGATCTCATCTCTGTGGTAAGAGATTCTACAGTGTCATTTATGCTTTTTTCAAGCCCAGCTAGTAACTTTATAATTATCCTGAATTCCAGCTCTGACATTTCAATTCTATCCATATTGATTAGATCTGTGCCAAGAGTAATAGCTCTCTTTCCTTTTTTGTGACTTTCTCCTTTTAGTCATTTTGCCCAGAGAAGAATGGATGAACAAGACAACAAAATCAAAAATACTAACCATGACCCAAATGAAATACACACTAGACAAATCCAAAGAGGTCAGAAACCAGAAAAGAAAAAAAAAAGTTAAAAGGGAGACTATAATCTCCTAAGGAGACAAAACCAGGTGATCTGGATGTATTTTGGCCCGTAGGTTAGATTACACTAAATCCCCAAATTATAAAGACAGCAAAACTTATATATATGCAAAAATAAAACTAAATATAGTGAAAAGAAGCCCAAAATGAATATATCTATAAAATATAAATGTAAAAATGAATGCTTAAAAAACACTTAAAAACAAAGAGTTGATAAAATAAGAAACTAGTTGAAAAGGAAAATTTTAAACTGAAAGGTCAGAGTATGAGAAAAAACTCAAATTCTATATTCTTTTCTCCCCTAGCACAGAGTTTTGCAGTTACGTATGTTCCATAAACTTGGTATTTGTCTGATGTTCCAGCTGGTCTTCTGGGGGAGGGGCCTGCTGTGCTGATTCACAAGTGTCTTTGCCTGGATAGGAGTTCCACTGTCCCTTGCCTGGAGCTGGGCTCAGTGTTAACTTGTGAGGGTTGCTGTGTGTGGCTTTTGTTCCCTGAAGGCTTTCTGTGCTACTTGAGAGGATAAAAATGTTAAAAATGGCCCTGCCCCAATCTCCATCCTCAGAGCCGAAAGACTGTAGCCCCCTCTCATCAGTAAACCCTCAGGGAAAAGCAGTCTTCACTTTTATGTGTGCCAAACTCTGCAGACTCCTGCAATGCTCACCGGTGCATATCCTGGGGTGGGGATTGGGGGGAATTGCCATGATTCTGCTGATTGCAGGCCGCCCCCCCTCAGAAAGAGGTCACCCGATCCTGCCACAGTTGTGGTTTCTTGCTAACTGATCTGAGAGCCCACTCCTGTCTCACTGACCATAGCCGGTTTCCCCACTCCAATCCTTAGGAACTCTGCCAGCTCAGGCACCCCCATTCTTTACGTGACTCTGAAGATCTAAGACCACACTGTCCCACCTAGGATTCTGCCCTGCTTCACCACTGGGAGCACCCAGTGCAGGGAAGTCTCTCACTGGAGAGAGTTCTAAAAGCTCCAATTTTGCATTCTAGAGCTCTATCACTTTGCAGAAACCAGCCTACTGAGACGACCTCCCTCGATATTTATCTCTGATCTATCCCCCCAGATTAACTTCTCCACACCTCTTACCTGGCAAAAAGTGGGTGCTTTTCTATTTGTAGACTTCCTGCAATTATTTTCTTGTATCTCAGGTTGAATTCATAGGTGTTCAGAATGATCTGACAGTTATCTAGCTAAATTCAAGGGACCAGATGAAATGAGGTCCCCTACTCCTCTGCCATCTTGCCGCCTTCCTCCTTAGCTCAATCTAACATAATCAATCAGTAAGACCTACTCAGTCTTCCTTTATTGTATCTCTAATAACTGATCCTAGTCTTTCCATACTCACCACTGCAAAATCTAATCATATTTCTTCAAGTTAACAGTAAGCTTCAAAAGGACAGAAAATATCTTAATTCTCTGAATCTTTTATAGAATATATACTTAGTTTGTATAAAAAGAATAGCTATTATACATGTACCATCACTACTATCTAAGTGATCACTAATGACTTTCAATGTAGACATGTAAGTGGCATTTTAACATCTTAGAGTATTGGGATTTTTTTAAACATACTATTTTAGGTACTTCTCAGCATACAAAATGTCCCAAAGATACTACCTAAATACTAAAAGATCCTAACATTAAGTACATACCTCTCCACTTCTTTAGTTAGGAGCTCATAGGGATGTGATATGGGAGCAAAAGGAAGAGTAAGTGTTGGTAGGATATTAGAACACAGGACCCTATCACAACAACTCAGTTGTGATACTGTCAGAAGAAGCTTGACAATCTAAGCTTTTAGCAATAACAACCATGAGAATAATAACAGCAGAAAATAACATAGTGCCTGGTTGGTTATCACATCATTATGTACATAATTCTTTAATCTTTGCAGTCTTATGAGTTAGGTATAGTACTATCATTAGTACTAGAGGTACAGATAAAAAAATTTGAGGCAAAGTAGTTAAGCAATTTGCTCATAAGGTTTGTAAAGTGGCAGAGCTACGATTCCCTTCTAACCCAGGTAACTGGGGATGGGGAGATTTCTTTCTTCAAATGGCATGAAATTTTTACAATCTAAACAAAAAAATTAGACCCATCAGGGGAAATTTTAAGTATGGATTTTAAAGACACTTTACACATGTAAATAAAGTTTTTCAGCCATTAAAAAGGGTGAGATGAGGAAACTTTTTAGAGTGATAGATTACTCATTACCTTGACTGTGATGACAATTTTATGGGGGTATATATATATAAAAACTTACCCAACTACAAACTTTAAACATGTGCATGTATGTCAATACTATATGTCAATTATACCTCAAGGAAGCTATATGCAAAGAGGATGAAATAGAACTACAGATGAGCCAATCATTAAAAAGAAAAGGATGCCCACAATATATTGAGTAGAGAAAACAATTATGAGAATTTTTGAGATATAATTTGCTAAAAACATGTAAACACATGTAAAAATATACTTTATATATACATATACACACTGCTACCTGTGGGTTCTATATTTTAATCTGTGGTAATAGAAGGAGTTTTCACTGAGGTTTTCTGTCAACAGAAAGGTGACAGAGCCATGTTGAAAGAAATCCTCCAGCACCATTCAAGCCTTCACATGACTGCTGGCCTGCACCATCTTAATAGCAACTTCATGAGAGACCTTGACCCAAAACTACCCAGCTTATCAGCTCCTCCGTTGCTGACTCTCAGAAACTATGTGAGATAATAAATGTTCATAATTTTAAGCTGCCAGGTTGCGGTGAAATTTGTTATGTAGCAGTAGATAAGTAATATAGTATTTTTAATATATTTTATACACCATATATATTATAGTATATAATTTTATATATTTTATATCTTTTATATAAAATATAGCACCCATACAGAAAAGTATACAAGTTATAAGTATACTCCAAATTGAATGGAGTGTACTTTTCATAAAGTGAGCACACTCATTTAACTAGTACCCACATCATGACACAAAACAGAACATTACAAGCACCCCATAAACAACTCCTTGTGCCTCCTGTCTGGTCACTATCTCCCAACAACGAAGGATAGCCACTACCCTGATGTCTTATATCATAAGCGAGATTTGGGGTGCTTCAGTGGCATAAGTTAAACCTCCGACTCTTGTTTTCAGCTTAGGTCATGATCTCAGGGTCTTGGGATCAAGTCCCTTGTTGGGTTCTACACTCAGTGCAGAGTCTACGTGGGATTCTCTTCCTCTCCTTCTACACCTCCCACTCATGCTCCTTCTCTCTCTAAAACAAATAAATAAATCTTTTTAAAAAATAAATGAGGTTCACATGTTTGTGAACTTCATATTAATGGAATCATAGTGTATACTCTTTGATCTAGCTTCTTTTGTTCAACATGATGTTTATAAGATTCATGCACACTGCTGCATGTAATTATATCTTGTTCATTCTCACTACTGATTCTGTTTTAGGTATATATCCCCATTAATGTGTTCACTTGATGGACATTAATGTGTCTATCACTTGATGGACATTTGGGTTGTCTCGGGCTTAGGTTTATTAGAAACAATGCTCAATGCTGTGAACATTCCTGTACATGTCTTTTTATGAACCTATATCCCTATTTCTGTTGTGTATATTCCTGGAAGTGGAATTACTGGGTCACAGGGATGTCTATATTCAGCTCTACTCATTACTTCATAAACACATTTCCAAGGTGGTTGTACCAGTATACATTCCCAACAGCAGTATAGTGGAGTTCTAATTGTTCCACATTCTTACAGACTCTTGGTATTATCTTTTTTGTCTTTGCTATTCTTACAGATGTTAATCATATTTTGTCATTTTCCTAATGAGTGAAGTTGAACATCCCTTTGTACATTAACTGGCCACTGGGCATCTTTTTTTTTTTTTTTTTTTGAAATGCCTGCTCCAAGTCTTTAGTTCATTTAAAGAAATATTACTTTTAAGATCAGCAAAATGCCATGATAAGTTTCTAAAACAATGAGTTATTTGTATAATTGTGAAAACAAGTACTTTTGAGCAGAACAGAGTCATCAAAAAGAAAGACAAACCTAATAGAGCAGGAATGTGGTTAGGTACCCCTTCTAAATTTAGAAATGTTTTGAGAAGAGAAACGACAAAAGCAGTAAAGCAAAAGGGACCCTTAATGTAGGCAGGAGACAAAAAGAGAGAGGCCATGATGAAGATGAAGCACATGGGTAGGGTTTGCTTCATTTGGGGGGATGGGAAGGAAGTACAGCATACACAGGACATAGCTCAAGAATCCCGTTAGCCATAGTCACTATCTACAAAAGCTTTTCTGAGGAAAACAAGGGGCACAGATGGGCTTTAACCCTATTATGTAGTGTTATATAATTCAGGGCAGTTCAGTGCTGGTACAGGGAAAACACTGAATATTCTGCAAATGAAAATGTGTATCACCTGTGAGGTCCCACTACATCATACTTCCGAAGAGAGGAAAAATGGTAACATACATATACCCTTGAACAGCCAATAAAATATATACACTCACCTTCCTTTAACCTCACAAGCTACATTAGGCTTCACTTTTTTTTTCCTTTATGAGTTACCAGAATGCACTATGGCATTAGCTGCTTATTTTTAGTTTACTGATTAAATTTTAATAAGACTCTTCGGATAGCAGAACAATCAGTTAAAGAAAGTTAATACTGTTGGACAAGATCAATGCATAATGGACACCATGTGTGAGTGAAAAAGTAGAAGAATAAGTAATGTGGCTTTGGTTGTATATCTTAGGCACACCACAGTACAGAATCTTAGCTCCTAATGTAACGAACTGGTGCTTTAAATGTGATCACATACTAAGTTCCATTATTCCATTTTTTTAAATAAATGAGATCAGATATACTTAAATAACTTCAAGAGCCCAATATTTACAATTCAAGCAGAAAAAAAAATACATTCTCACATAGTTAGTAATCCCACTGTCCTACTGTGTATGCACATCACCAAAAAAATGGCACTGAAAAATAACCATAAATAGTATATGGGACAAAATGTGATATAACTCTGAGCTTTAGAAGAAGAGTTATTTCTATAACATGTAATACTGTTGCATCACTAACAAAACATATCACTGTAGTGAGTATGTTAAAGGACATTATATGAAAGCTGCTGAGAGAACCATTTAATGTAATGGTTTAACACAGACAAAACATTAAACTCAACTCTGAAGAAGGTGTATTTTGTAGGATGAAGTTCTTAAATAAATAAGATTTACAGCTTTCTTCAAAAAAAACTATTCCTAAGTAAAGGCCATTTCCTATAAGTACCATTCAAATTTTTTAAAGGAAATTTGTCTCAAGAACAAAATTAAGTTCATAATGCTACATAACAATAAGAATTACATTCTATGAAAGCTTGAGTATGGGTTTGTTTGTAAGGTAAAATAAAAAGGCCTATGCAGAAATGCTTTTTTCCTTTAATACTTAGTACCTTCTCCTGTAAGAGCAGCCCAGACAAAATCTGGGAATGGATTCCTATTGAGAAGCTATTACACTGATGTTGTTGGGCAACAGTGATCACATACATAGGGGAAAAAAATCTAAAAATGACAGGGAATGCTAGGCTTGAATGGTCTGTTGCTACTGTTTTTAAACTCCACTGTTCAATCTAATTGAACTGGAGAGCTCTGAATTCTCAGACAAAAAGCAGAAGAGAAATGAAACCAAGGTCCTGGAGCATCCACAAACTAGAAAATGAGCTTAATCACATTAGACTAGAACTCACCAATCCCCAATGGGAAATTTAATTTCATAATGATATCCTATTTTGCTTAATGCTGGGCAGGGATCATGTATATCTTGTTTGATGCTATATTCCCATACTCATCATACTCATCACTACATTTGGCACATACTAGACATGCAAAATTTATTGAATAAATAAAATATTGTATTTTAACAATTTGAGCTCATATGATATTCCATTTTGTGTCAAACTGGTTTTTATTCATATATTGCAATAATCTTTCTATAAAATTAAATACTTCATGAACATAATTCTTTTTTTAAAAGATTTTATTTATTTATTTGAGAGACAGAGATCACAAGTAGGCAGAGAAGCAAGCAGAGAGAGAGGAGGAAGCAGGCTCCCTGTGGAGCCCGATGCGAGGCTTGATCCCAGGACCCTGGGACCATGACCTGAGCCGAAGGCAGAGGCTTTAACCCACTGAGCCACCCAGGCGCCCCTTTATGAACATAATTCTTAACAACTGCATTATATTCATGTACTATAACTTAGCCATTTCCTAAAGATTCTATCATTCAGAAATAAAAATTTGTTCCATCTCATACAATAAAAAATTATGCATTCATGAAGAATTTATTCTATTTCTTGCTGTCATAAAGTAATAGTGCATTTTTAAAATATAAACAGTTATTTTCATTTTTTATATTTTCTTGGGACAGATAAGTGGGAGAAGATGGATTTACTCATCCAAAGGCAGAACTATCTTATCCTTTGGGGCAAACAAATATATATCACTGAGAAAATCAGAGGAGGTTATCAGCTCTTCACACATATGTAAATTAATTTAATCAGCTTACTTAATACCTAGCTGTAATAGACTACAAAAATTGGAGTTTTCCTATGGTGGAGACGGTCTGGCAGTGAAAGAGTTGGATTATATAGGGTGGGTATGGGAGAAGTGATCCTGACCAGAGACTATGCATTGTACTTAAGTTTTTGTTCCGTTATTTAACCAGCTACAAGACATTTCTGGGACCTTGTTCACTCTCTTATAAGAGGTGTCCTGGCGAAATGAACTGAGAATTGGAGAAGCTTGAGAGGAAAAGGCCAAGATATAACTTGGGCACACCTTGAGGTATTTATTTACAAGGGTTACTGTAGGCATACAATCACTTCTTGCTTTACCTCTCATGCTAGCTTATCTAAAGGTTCAATAGTTAGATACTTCTGGATATCACCCAATCTGGCACCAAGGTCATCACCAAATCATGATTTTAAAAAAAAGCAAAACAGATACCAATTCAACACATTAAACTTAACATCTCAGTATCAAATTCATTTTATTTACTCGTACCCTACCCAGTTCTGGAAAGAATTAAAGATGATTTATATAAAATACCATATAAGATAAAATAAAATGTAAATATAAAAAGAATTTGAGGGAAAATGTGACAAAGGAAAAAATTCAAGAAGGGATTCAGAGGAATAGAGAGAACCCATGTTTGTATATAAAAAAACTTGCTGAAAGGCTGAATTTTTTTTAGGTTGAATCTTCATTAAATAAAGAGATAAACCTCCAGCAGCCAATGCCAAAAGAAAAACACAATTAGTTACATGAGCCACAGTATCCCTAAGATAAAAATAGAGCAGTAAAGCAATTCCCCAGAAGCCTCATTACTTATGATTTTCACATTAAATAGAAAAATTATTCCTAATGTCTTCAAAAGAAGAAATATAATGAGCATCTTCAACATCCATGTTGTAAATACAACATAGTATTTTATAACACAATTTCTTGTAGCTTTTTCAAGTAGGCCAATGACAAGATAGCACAGAAGCCGCGTACCCTACATTTGTGTAATATATTTAGAAATTGACCCAATTCAAATGGCTTGCTAAAACTGCCTAGATACAACTGAAAACGCCCCAGGCCCAGTGGAATACCTATGCCAAAGGAAACTCATTGCACCTAGCTGATCCATACAAATAAATACCCTGATGGGCACTTTCTACCCAAAACCTACATGATCTGACTCACTGTACTGGCCCTTCTCCAAAACACAATGGCAGCCCTGAAAGATGTGCTTATAAGCAACCCCAGGGGCCAAGAGAATTCAGAGTATCATTCTATTCTAAATAATTAAGAGAGAGGGACTATAGTTTACCCATGGGTAGCTTTGGGTCCCTAAGAATTACTACTCCTTGCAAGTATGTTGTGGAAAGCCTGCTAAATTGGTTTACCAAATAAGTAATCAATCAGCCCAAAAAAGATGCGTGTTATGACACAGTAATGGCTGAAAAGTAAACCCCAAACCTTACAATACTGGAGTCCAGTTGTCTGGGGACAATGCACTGAGGATTTTGGTACTGGGTGAGGGGCACATTTTTCTGGACTATCATCACTTTAGTACTCAATTTTCAGATGGGTTCAAATTTCTTTATCATTGGTTAATTTCTCCTAGTTATACATCTTTTCACCAAAGTTGAGATGAGGAAGCAGAGGGTCCAGAGGGGACTCTATCTGAAGGGTTTTTTGCTCTGCCAGAACTTCAACAAGAAGACCTCACAGGGTTCCTAATATACAGATCAAGTAAAATGATATATCATTTATTTGATCTGTATATTAGGAACCCTGTGAGTCCAGTAAGATGAATAATATCATACCTATCTTACAGATGAGGAAATCAAGCCTTGGTTTGGTTACACTGTCACTACTTGGTAGAACCTGCAGCACATTCCAGGTCTGATTCTCACTCTAATAGTTTCCCCACTGAGGTAACGAACCAAGAATATCAGTTTTGCTTACTATCAGCTTAATTTCATGAGTCCTTTCTAATACTAAAATGGCTGTTTTTGCAACTTACAATTAAAAGCAACAAATAAAATAAATACACCTGCATGCAGACCTGAAGAAAGAGGTCCTTAAGACAAACAAGGCTGACATTTAGGTTGAGTCGTAGTTTCTTTTATTTGCTTTTCTACTCCAACAGGAATCCTACAAGTCAAGTCAAGCTAGCTCTCTAAACATTACTATATATTTTCTCACTTTCAAGGCTTTGTTAATACCATTCCCCTTAATTTAAATATGATATCCCCATGGGGCACCTGGCTGGCTCAGTTGGAGGAACGTGTGACTAATATCCGGGTTGTGAGTGTGAGCCCCATGTGGGGTAGAGAGATTGAATATAAACAATCAAATACATACGGTATCCCTTCCTTTTGGCTTCTTTTTACCCTAAAGCCATTATTAATGACAGTATACACCCATCTCCTTAGAAATAAATATAGCTCTATTAGCTTAAAAGGATATAATCTCTCTGTCCTCTGAATTTCTATAGAATTCAAATCTGTAGTACTCTTTGGTTAAATATTACTTTCACTTGTTTACTCACTGGTTTTCTGTGTGCGTATTATCTCTTCCCGGACTTTAAGCTGCCTGACAGATGAGGCCATCACTTGACCTTTCTGCAGTGATAGTATCTCACACCCAGCTGACACAGAGAAAATACTTAACTGATGGCTAAGACTTCAAGTCCCCTGAACAGCTGAAACAACCAATTGTTGTTCTTTCAATTTCCCAGTCTTTCAATTTCCCAATTTCACTTTCACCTTTTTCTAATTTTAACTGTCCATAACACAAAACCAAATTACATGCTTTTTTTTAAACACTGGATTGACTACAGATTCTTACATGACATCTATGGGGAATAATTTCTATTCACAGAAGTGAAGTATACTAAAAGCAAACAACTTTGAACATACATAAATTGTCATTGCTGCTTTACAATTCATCATATATTTTTTCCTTGATTTGATTAGTCCTCTATTGATCTTCATTTAGGATGGTTCTATTTCTTTATCATAAATAACGCTGATAAATACACCTACCTACATTTATATGTGTATTTCTTATTATTTTCTGAGATTAAATTCCCAAGGTGATATGTATTGCTAACTTTCCAGAAAGTCTGAACCAATTTCATTTTCCCCGCCAGGGTACAACGGTGCTTGTTTACAAAGTTGCCTGATGTTGCCTTCAGAGGGGAGTAACAATGATGTAAAGAGAAAGAATCAGATTAGGGAGGGTCAGGCCATTTTTTAAAAGATCTGAAAAAAAAAAAAGGTAGACATGTAAGTTTTTATTATATTGGCCTATTCTTTGTATGTTTATTTTTCTTAATTACAAAAAACTTTTAAAGACTGTCGATTCCCTACTTATCAACAATGAGTATGAACATTTTGTTTTTCAAATCTGTGAATTCAATGAATTAAAAATGCTATCTCAATGCTTTACTTTACAACTCCTTGATCACCAGCCAGGTTGAATATGTATGTATGTATGTATGTATGTATGTATGTATGTATCTACCTGCCTACCTATATGTTCTTCTAACCTATAGCTTTTAGTTAAGATTTTGTGCTCTCTGGGGCCCCTAGCTGGCTCAGTCAGTACTACATACAACTCTTGATCTTGGGGTTTTAAGTTCAAGCCCCATATTGGGCATAGAGTTTTAAGAAAATTTTGTGCTTTCTGTTCTTTATGGGTGTGTGCACTCTCTGTTTTTAATTTTAAAAGCACACATAAGGAACATTTTCTCTCAAACTTTTAAGCTCCTACCCAAAAGAATGAACCTCTACATAAGATCTTAACATGTGTGGCCCTTATTTGATCTCTTCCTTTTTATATATGTGGCTCTCAAAGGAAAAAAAAATTCTCCACTACCAAATTGGACATAAATTTCCTAGCTGTAACTCAAAAATAAAGAAAACTGCAGAAAAGCTCCTGCCTTTCCTAGAACAGTTAAATGGAAGGACTGTGGAGGAAAACTTGGTCTCTGAGGAAAGGGATCTAACATATATGACTGCAGAGTTTTCAGTTGCTGTGGTAAGAAGAGAATTTATGTCTGAAAACAAATGTTCTGTATTTAGATCAAGAGACATTAAACATTCACAACTGGGGCGCCTGGGTGGCTCAGTGGGTTGAGCCGCTGCCTTCGGCTCGGGTCGTGATCTCAGGGTCCTGGGATCGAGTCCCGCGTCGGGCTCTCTGATCAGAAGGGAGCCTGCTTCCTCCTCTCTCTCTCTGCCTGCCTCTCTGCCTACTTGTAATCTCTCTCTGTCAAATAAATAAATAAAATCTTTAAAAAAAAAATAAATAAACATTCACAACTATCTAGAGAACACAGTAAGGGACACGTGTAAACTCATGAATCACAGGGAAGGAGGACCCTAAGAAAGCAATATAGAGTAACAGTGGGGGGGAGCAGCAAGGATTAGAGCCCTAACGGTTCCCAACTACCCTCAACTTCATTAGTAAAGCTTAAGAGGACACCCTGAGACTCTTTGTTGATAAGGAAATTACATAAACTCACACTATAAATAAGGGGACACAACAAGAATTGCAGCCTCTCACTCTATCAAATGCAATTCACAGAGGAAGAAATTGAGAGCTGGAGGACATCTAAAAAAAAAAAAATCACAGAATCCTAGGAAGCAGATATATTATTTATGGAGTCCACCACATACAGAATTAAATGGTTTCCATGCTGCTGGGGCCAAGTTCCTGGAACTAAATTCTCTTGTACTTCTGCTTATTTCCATTCCTGACCATATCCTTCACTTTGGAAATGGCTAAAGTAAGTTTAACTTGAAACCACAAGTCAGGCCATACTTTTAAAACAGGTAACAAAAGAGGTGCCTGGGGTGCCTGGGTGGCTCAGTGGGTTAAGCCGCTGCCTTCGGCTCAGGTCATGATCTCAGGGTCCTGGGATCGAGTCCCACATCGGGCTCTCTGCTCAGCGGGGAGCCTGCTTCCCTTCCTCTCTCTCTGCCTGCCTCTCTGCCTACTTGTGATCTCTCTCTCTGTCAAATAAATAAATAAAAAATCTTAAAAAAAAAAAAGAGGTGCCTGGCTGTCTTAGTCAGTTAAGCATCTGCCTTCATAGTGTATATGGACCACATTTTCCTTATCCATTTGTCCGTTGAAGGGCATCTTGGTTCTTTCCACAGTTTGGCGACCGTGGCCATTGCTGCTATAAACATTGGGGTACAGATGGCCCTACTTTTCACTACAACTGTATTTTGGGGGTAAATACCCAGGAGTGCAATGGCAGGGTCATAGGGAAGCTCTATTTTTAATTTCTTGAGGAATCTCCACACTGTTCTCCAAAGTGGCTGCACCAACTTGCATTACCACCAACAGTGTAAGAGAGTTCCCCTTTCTCCACATCCTCTCCAACACACATTGTTTCCTGTCTTGCTAATTTTGGCCATTCTAACTGGAGTAAGGTGGTATCACAATGTGGTTTTAATTTGAATTTCCCTGATGGTAGTGATGATGAACATGTTTTCATGTGTCTGATAGCCATTTGTATGTCTTCATTGGAGAAGTGTCTGTTCATGTCTTCTGCCCATTTTTTGACATGATTATCTGTTTTGTGTGTGTTGAGTTTAAGAAAATCTTTGTAGATCCTGGATACACTATGGAATATTATGTCTCCATCAGAAAGGATGAATACCCAACTTTGTATCAACATGGATGGAACTGGAAGAGATTATGCTGAGTGAAATAAGTCAAGCAGAGAGAGTCAATTATCATATGGTTTCACTTATTTGTGGAGCATAACAAATAACATGGAGGACATAGGGAGATGGAGAGGAGAAGGGAGTTGAGGGAAATTGGAAGGGGAGTTGAACCATGAGACACTATGGACTAAGAAAAACAATCTGAGGGTTTTGAAGGGGCGGGGGATGGGAGGTTGGGGGAGCCAGGTGGTGGATATTAAGGAGGGCAATATTGCATGGAGCACTGGGTGTGGTGCATAAACAATGAATTGTGTTATACTGAAAATAAAGAAAGAAAAAAAGCATCTGCCTTCAGCTCAGGTCATGATCCCCGGGTCCTGGGATGGAGCCCCACATCGGGCTCCTTGCTCAGTGGGGAGCCTTCTTTTCCCTCTCCTTCTCCTGCTCCCCCTGCTTGTGTTCCCTCTGTCAAATAAAGAAATGAAATCTTTAAAAAAAAATAAATAAAACAGATAACAAAGAGTCTGAAGAAATAGCAAAGAAACAAATTTTCTCCTTGACATTTAAGGTGGTAAGCTTCCTGCTAAATTACGTTCAATATGTGACATAATTGATTGGACATGTACCAAAACATTTTTTTAAGATTTTATTTATTGGGGCGTCTGGGTGGCTCAGCGGGTTAAGCTTCTGCCTTTAGCTTGGGTCATGATCTCAGGGTCCTGGGATCGAGCCCCGCATCAGGCTCTCTGCTCAGCAAGGACCCTGCAGCCCCCCCCCCCCCGCTGCCTGCCTCTCTGCCTTGTAATCTCTGTCAAATAAATAAATAAAATCTTTAAAAAAATAAAATAAAGATTTTATTTATCTATTTGAGAGAGAGAGAGAGAGCAAGCAAACAAGCAAGCATGAGCAGGGGTAGGGGCAGAGGGAGGGGCAGACTCCCTGCTGAGCAAGGAGTCTGAAGAGGGGCTCGATCCCAGGACTCTGAGATCATGACCTGAGCCAAAGGCAGAGGCTTAACTGACTGAGCCACCCAGGTACCCCTGTACCAAAACATTTTTGAGGGTGATCCCAATCCTGAATGTGAGATTGCAGACTATCTACACAAAAGCCATCCATACTGCCTTGGCCCACTGACCTTCTCCAATATAAGTACTAGAAAAGTGTGGCCATGTAACCCAGTTCTAGCCAATGTGATATAAGGGGAATGTCTTTCTTTCAAGAGGACACACTTCTGGCAAGCCCTTCTGCCATTTGCTCTTTCTTCTGCTTAGTATACAAATATGAGATGTGGAGCATAGCCACTGTACGAACATGAGAATGAGAACCATATGCTAAGCTTGGTGGGCTAGAAAAACGGAAAGATATGTGCCTTTGAAGACACCTACATCTGAACTATCTCCAAAACTTTTAAGATAAATACACCCTTAACTAAACTTCTATTAACCACATTTCCTGCTAAATTGCAGCCAAACTCATTCCTACTAATATATTAGGAATAGACAAATAGTAACTGAGTTCTCCACTATTATAGAAAGAGAAAGATACACACCAAAAATGCAATAAAAATGTTATCGATGCTGTAAAAGAAGCAAAGGATACATTAAGGGAAAAGTGGTCAGGTCAGTTGTACCCAGAAAGGACATGAAGGCTTCACAGACAAGGCAACATTTGAGTCTTGAAATATGATGAGTTGTTTGTTAGGAGCAGAAGAAACAGAATATCCATCCTACCTTGTCTTCTGTCCAATATGGCTACCTCTGTTCCTAAGCTAAAACAAGTAAAGAAATGCAGGACATTGCAATACAGTATATTCTCATTCTTCCCTACCACAGCCGAGCATTGTGCCAGGACTCAGTGATTACCAAAATGACATTAAACCTACCCTCATGTTGCTCACAGTCAAATGGACATTTTCAAGGCTATCTCAAACAAACAAGTAGTGAAAACTCAGTGGCTACATAACTATAGCTTAGATACACTGTTGTGTTTAGCCTATAAGAAGTCTGATCTTCCAAGTCCTCCAACCTAAAACTTACTCGTTTCCTTATCATCTAGGAATCCCCTCTCTCTTAAAGTAAAAGGACAAATACCATGTTGTCATTTGTGAGTATTAAAAATCTCAGTGCAGTTATTAATCTGGCAAAAATTCCAGGCGATGAAATCAGTCTATTTTGTAACTCATGGCTTCAAAGCCTCTGGAGACAACCAGGATCCAAGTACTTAAGAAAATTACCTTACCATCTATTTACCTCCTTGGAAGCCGCTTCTCAAATTTCTAGCTGCAGTTCTACTACCACGTTAAGTCAGTCTTAGGGAAGGCTCCTTCCATAAACCAATTAAGTTATTAATCTAAAGAGAAAATTCTTCTTGGAAAAACATTTCACCAAATTTCACAATAGCATTATAGGATTTTAATACTCATGCAGCTTACTCTAAAACAGACTTCCTCCCTGTCCTTATCACACAGACACCATTGAACATGAGGCTAGTTTCTTAAAAACACACCTCCTTATGTCCCATTCAACTGAAGTACTCAACTACCTCAGAGATATGAGAGTAAGAAGGGTAGTAATGAAGGTGGTCTGGTACAGAAGCAACAGAAATGCAACGGGGTGCTCAAAAGAACCAAACACAAATTCATTAAATTATAAATGATCTCTGAGAATCACTTGAAAAAAAACTGAATCCTGCTGGCAACATGCATGAGTATCCATAAAAATATTTTTTGGCTTTACTTACCTGTTATTCTGGTCTATGATTATTTTCAAATTTCCTGCTCACTCATGTAATTAGGGCCTCAAAGCAGCTTGGGGGCACTGGATTTCACCCCAGGTTATGTGAAGAAGAAACAGGCTGCAAACAGGGGGATCTGTAGTTATGGGTCACTAGAGCCAAAAGCAAAGCAGCCACCACAGCCCCATAGCAGTCCTAAGCCTTTTCAGGACTCACCAGTTTGCCTATTTTTCTATGGACCTACTTGCTATATGCATTTTTAAGGTATTCAAGTTAATAATCTCATTTACTGTGGTTGTCATATCAGGTAGAAACTATAAAGTGAACTTTTTATTACTTAGCTCACTATTGCCTATAGTCCTTCAATAAATGAGTTCAAACAGAAGTAAGAAATAACCATTACAGGGATTTTCCCCCAAATGACTCATTTATATAGCACTATACAACAAAGTATATCATAGACAAACTCATCTTTTAAACGGCTTGAAATACTATTCGCCATTTATCCATACGAGTAAAAGAAACATATACAGGCCAATTGGGTAGCTCAGCCAGTTGGGTGTGGAGCCTGCTTGGGATTCTCTTTCCCTCTCCCTATGCTCCTCCCCCACCACACTCTCTCTCACATACTCCCTCTCTCTCTAAAAAAAAAAAAATACACACACACACACACACACACACACATATGTATGTGTGTATATATATACACACACATACACACACACAAATATTTTTCTTTAATCATCTTATTTGACATAATCAAAATACTCTTGCCTAATTTATTAATGGTGAGTGATTTGTTATGGTAAATCCATAATTAATGGATTCAAATAGCATTTACTGAATATTTACAGAAGGCACTGCAGCAAAGTAGAATCTAGGATTTAGCTCAAAAAACCCATAATATGTTTTTAAAAATTCCCAGGCTTTATAAAAAGTTACTCTATTTTCAAAACAACTTAGTGTGGTGGGATCACATAGGTAATGCACGGTCCCCAAGGAATTCTGCTTGATTCTAAAATGTCTCCCTCTCCTACTCTTTTTGTCATTAGATACAAGTTTTCAATTTTTTTCACTTGTTATTTTTCTTAAGTTTTTATTTAAATTCGAGTTAAAATACAGTGTAATATTAGTTTTGAGTGTATAATACAGTGATTCAACACTTTTCATGCAACACCCAGTGCTCATTACAACAAGTGAACTGCTTAATTCCCATCATTTATTTCACCTACCCCCCCCCCCATCTCTCTTCTGGTAACCATCAGTTTGTTCTCTATAGTTAAGAGTCTGTTTCATGGGGCACCTGGGTGGCTCAGTAGGTTAAAGCCTCTGCCTTCAGCTTGGGTCATGGTCCCAAGATCCTGGGATCGAGCCCCACATCGGGCTCTCTGCTCAGCGGGGAGCCTGCTCCCTCCTCTCTCTCTGCCTTTCTTCTCTGCCTGCTTGTGACCTCTGTCAAATAAATAAATAAATAATCTTTTTTTTTTTTTTTTAAAGAGTCTGTTTCTTGGTTTGCCTCTGGCTCTCTTTGCCCCCCACCTTTGCGCCTTCATTTTCTTTATTAAATTCCACATTTGATTCAAATTATATGATTATTTTTCTCTGACTGACTTATTTCACTTAACATAATACTGTCTAGCTTCATCCATGTCATTCCAACTGGCAAGACTTCATTCCTTTTCATGGTTGAGTAATATTCCATTGTGTATATATACATACCACTTCTTCTTTATCCATTCATCAGTTGATAGACACTTGGGCTGTTTCCACAATTTGGCTACTGCAGATAATGCTGCTATAAACACTGGGGTGCATGTATCCCCCTGAATTAGTATTTTTGTATTCTTTGGGTGAATACCTAGTAGTACAATTGCTGGATCAGAAGGCAGTTCTATTTTTAACTTTTTGAGGAAGCTGACACTGTTTTCTACAATGGCTGTACCACTCTGCATTCCCACCAACAGTGCAAGAGGGTTCCCTTTTAACCAAATCTTCACCAACACTTCTTGTTTCTTGTGTTGACTTATGCTATTCCGACAGGTATGTGGTGATAGCTCACTTTTGTTTTGATTTGCATTTCCTTGATGATTAATAATGCTGAGTGCCTTTTCATGTCTGTTGGCCATCTGTACGACTTCTTTGGAAACATGTCTATCCATGTCCTCTGCCCATTTTTTAATTGGACTGTTTTTTGGGTGTTGAGTTGTATAAGTTCTTTATATATTTTGTATACTAACCCTTTTTTGGATATGTCACTTGCAAATATTTCTCTTTGTTCTGCCTTTTAGTTTGTCTCACTGTTTTCCTCACTGTGCAGATGCTTTTTGGTTTTGATATAGTCCTAACAGTTTATTTTTGCTTTTGTTTCCTTTGCCTCAGGAGACATGTCTAGAAAGAAGTTGCTATGGCTGATATCAAATAAGTTACTGCCTGAGTTCTCTTCTAGGATTTTTAGGCCTCAGGTCTCACATTTAAGTCTTTCATGCATTTGAATGCATTTTTCTGTCTTTTTCCCACTGTATATTCTTTCCTGCTTTGTCAAAGATTAATTGACCATATAATTGTGGGCTCATTTCTGGGTTTTAGACTCTGTTCAATGTAGCTATGTGCCTATTTCTGAGCTGGTACCATACTGTTTTGAATACTACAGCCTTGTAATATAACTTGAAGCCTGGAATTAAAGTACTTTTCATTTTCAAGGTTGCTTTACCCTTTGGGGTCTTTTGTGGTTCCATACAAATTTTAGGGCTGTTTGTTCTATCTCTGTGAACAAATGCTGTTAGTATTTTGACAGGGATTGTATCAAATAGGTAGATTGCTTTGGGTAGTATAGACATTTTAACATTATTTGTTCTTCCAATCAATGAGCATGGAATGTTTTATCATTTGTGTTATCATCAATTTCTGTCATCACTGTTTTACAGTTTTTAGAGTAGAGGACTTTCACCTCTTTGGTTAGGTTTATTCTTAGGTACCTTATTGTTTTTGTTGCAATTATAAATGGGAATGATTTCTTAATTTCTCTTTCTCCTGCTTCATTATTAGTGTATAGAAATGCAACAGACTTCTGTACATTCATTTTGTATCCTCTGACTTTACTAAATTCATTTTTTCAGTTCTAGCAGTTTTTTGGTGGAATCTTTCAGGTTTTCTACATACATCCTACTCCCTTTTGTATGGAATACAAGAGGATAGGACATCATGAGATTCAATCTTACAGACACTCATCAAAGGAACACCTGGTCTTGGTTTCTAAGAGGTTATTCAAAAAAAATGTTTTGCCCTCAAGGAAATCAGACAGGTATGATAAACACAGAATCTATAGGACTCTCTCCATCCCCTGCACATATAAACACAGAAAGCAATTATAAAACCTGGTTTTAGTAGAAAGAAAAACAATCTTAAGGTACTGGACAGTGAACAAAAGCATACAGGCTCTCACAGGGGACTCATACTGGCTTTGAGGAACACAGACATGGAGCTAAACAAATTTTCATCACAGTGGTTTTTATCCTGTGGGGAAGTATAGCACTTGTAGTGAACAGCAGTTAGAGGGGCACACATGGGGGAAAAAGTCATTATTCAGGTCTATGGAATCAGAAAAGTTGAGTTGGGAAAATGCTAGAGAACTAGAGAGAGAATGCCCAAATTCTGTCTACCCACATCTTTAACTGGACCCTGGACCGTACTGGTGTTAAACAAATGCAAAGCATGAGAACAAATTATGAACTGAGACAACAGCTGCCACCCGGAAGGTACTAGTGAGTGAAAAGAAGCAGACACTGGCAGATTGTGCACTCAGTTTGAAAAGGGGAGATGGTGTGCCTTTTAGTCTGGAACCAGGTACAGTCCATAGCAGAAGTGAGCACATATTAAAAAACCCGGTCAATCAGGCTCCCTGCTTCATGGGGAGTCTGCTCCTCCCTCTGACCTTCTCCTCTCTCATGCTCTCTCTCACTGTCTCTCTGTAAAATAAATAAATAAAATCTTTAAAAAAAAAAACCCAGTCAGGGGCACCTGGGTGGCTCCGTGGGTGAAAGCCTCTGCCTTCGACTCGGGTCATGATCTCAGGGTCCTGGGCTCGAGCCCTGCATCGGGCTCTCTGCTCAGCAGGGAGCCTGCTTCTCCACCCCCCTGCCCCCCCCCCCGTCTCTCTGCCTACTTTTGATTTGTCAGATAAATAAATAAAATCTTAAAAAAAAACAGTCATTCAGGCCTAGATAACCACATAAAAAAAATCCAGAAAATCATGAGCGTTGGGGGCACCTGGGTGGCTCAGTGGGTTAAAGCCTCTGCCTTTGGCTCAGGTCATGATCCCAGAGTCCTGGGATCGAGCCCCACATCAGGCTCTGCTCGGCGGAGAGCCTACTTCCTCCTCTCTCTCTGCCTGCCTCTCTGCCTACTTGTGATCTCTGTCTGTCAAATAAATAAAGAAAATCTTTAAAAAAAAAATCATGAGCGTTGAAGAGAAAGGGCCAAAGAGTAGATCCCTAAGCCCTGATTACCCATATCTTTGACTAAACCCTGAACAATACTTGCACAGACTAGACTCTTAGAAGCCCATCCCAGAACAACAGATCTGAACAAAGACAAGAGCTACCGCACTAGAAAAAGTTAGCTGTTCAAGCCCAGCCAAAACAATTACCTTCTAAAACAAAGAAAGTAAGACTTATTGGGGAAAAAATACACAGTCCAGAATCTCACTTTAACATTCATAATATCCACCTGGCAATTCACAGACCTGTACCCCTGGGGATAAAAATATGTTTATAAAAAATAAAAATAAATAAATAAATACCATTAAAATAAAAAAAAAATTCATAATATCCAAGATACAATCCAAAAGTACTCAGTATACTAAGATTCAGGAATATATAACACATTATCAGGAGAAAAGAAAATCATTCTTGTCTAACTCAAAGATAAACCAGATGTTGTAATTAAAAGAGGAGAATGTTAATTGGCTAGCCTCAATGAGATACAAGGCGGGATGTTTTTAATTCATAAAAACTTGATTTACAGTTTCTGGTCTGTATATAAGGACCTTGGAAATCATCATCCCATTCTTACAGCAAGAGAAAGGGTGAACAAACTGAAAACCAACAACTCTTCCTAGATCCATCAGGCAAATGAGGTCACAAGGCAAACCACTGCCCCCATAATTGTAGAAACAGACAGGAAAATACAGAAAATCCAACTCACCAAAGCAGAAACCCAGAAACAGAAAAGTTTAGAACCAGTACTACTAGCAGCACTGATGGCTGGAGGCTCAGTGTGAACAGTGTGAGAGTTAAAAACTTCAGGGGGTCCTCATCTTGAGGACCTTGAAATTTTTGTGAGTTTTACCTCCAGGACCCCTTCCAGGTTCTCCAGTGAAGATCAGAGAAAACTTCCCTCAGGTTTCCAGGTGGGGGAGAAGTAGGCATTTTTTTTTAACATGCCCAGAACATTCTCTTCTTAACAAACCTGCCCTTAAGAGAAATTATTTACCAAACCTTAACCAACCCTGAAGAAGTAAAGTACTCAAAAACTGGCTCAAAATACCCAAATACCCAGCTGGTTTTAACCTTCTCTAGCCTTCCACAAGAGGAATGGGAAATACCCAATTCTAGCCCCCATATAACTTTCCTGTCTCACTCAAGGGGGAGAAGCACTTGGGAAAATCATAATCCAGGGGCACAGGCTCATTAAAAGACTGAGACCCAACTGTAAGATTAAAGAACACTTCCTCTCTTTCCACACCTTGCCATCACATCAATATGACTCCTATATAATAACAGGGGAACACAACCAAAAGAACTGCACATCTCAGACTTCATTTAAGAACAAGTCCCAGGGTGCCTAGGTGGCTCAGTGGGTTAAAGAAAGTCTGCCTTCACCTAAGGTTATGGTCCTAGGGTCCTGGGATCGAGCCCTACATAGGGCACCCTGCTGAGCAGAAAGCTGACTTCTCCCTCTCCCTCTGCTGCTCCCCCTGCTTGTGTTCACTGTCAAATAAATAAAATCTTAAAGACAAAAAAAAAAAAAAAAGAAAGAACAAGTCTCCAGGAGAACCCAAAAACAGAGGAGTCAAAAACAAAGACGACCTGGGAAATTTTATCCTCTGATACCTATAGCTACAGCAAACACAAAGCACCATCTAACCTTTACCAGATAAATATCAAACCTCATACTAAAAGCTTATTTACCCAGTAGTACATCATGTCCAGCTTTCAACAAAAACTTTCAAGGCATAATAAAACCAACCAAATGAAAACAAAACAAAACCAGTTTGATGAGACAGAGAAAGCATCAGAACCATACTTAATTATGACAAGAGATATTTGGAATGATCGATTCATGAAAACCCAGCAGAGAGAAACAATTAAGAAAGAAATTTTAAAACAAAAAAATAAATTTTTTTCAAGATTTTATTTTTCAGAAAGAGGAAGAGAGGCCGCACAGGTGCACAAGCAGGGGGAGTAGCCGGCAGACAGTGAAGCAGGCTCCCCATTAAGCAAGGAGCCCAATGCAGGACCCGATCCCAGAACCCTGGGATCATGACAAATGTTTAACCAACTGAGCCACCCAGGTGTCCCCCAAAAAATAATTTCTGCAAAGAAAAATAAAAAAACCTGTAGATTGAATTTATAGCCAAATGGACACGACAGAGGGGTAAGTGAACTAAAGACAGATTGGGTTAAGCATCCGATTCTTGATTTCAGCTCAGGTTATGATCTCAGGGTTCTGAAATCAAGCCCCTTGTCAGGCTCCATGGCGGCATGGAGCTTGCTTAAGAGTCTCTCTCTCTCACTCTGCCCCTCTTCCCCCCACTTCTTAAAAATTTTTTTTTTTAAATCACAAAAGGAAATAGGGAGGAAAACTGAAACAAAATGAACAGAAGCCTAGAGATCTGTTAGATGATACTAAACAGTCACAAATAAGTGTAATTAGAATATCAGATGAAGAGGAGAGAGAAAAAATATTTAAAGAAATAATGGATAAAAATTTTCCCAAATTGATGAAAGACAGAAATTCACAGATACACAATACTAAATGAACACAAAACAGAAAAACACAGAGAAGCCCAAAGTACACAGTAAATCACTGTAAGTCAAAGATAAAGAGCAAACCTTAAAGGCAGCAAGGGAAAAATTATATATCACAGTCAAGAAAATAATGTTCTAATTAATGGTTAACCTACTAGAAACCATGGAGGAAAGACTGGAACAGCATTATTTAAAGTCTTGGGGGCGGGAGGCAGAGGGGACTGACATGGACAAATGTTGTCCCAGAATTCTATGTCCAGCAAAGATATAATTGAACAGTGAAAATGAAGTAAAGATATTTACATATTAAAGGAAACCAAAAGCATTTGTCACTGGCAGATTGGCTCTATAAGTACATTTGTTGGCAGCAGATCTGCACCATAAAGAATGCTAGAAGTTATTTATATGGAAAGGAAATAATACCTAATGGAATTGAGATACTCAGAAATGAATAGAGCATCCAAAATGGTAAATGGCTGAGTAAATGGGTAAATGCAAAAGAGTATTTTTTGCTTTTTTCCTCTACTTTTTTTTTATAAACCAAATAACTCTTTAAAACTAAAACAGTGGGGTGTCTGGGTGGCTCAGTGGGTTAATAAGCCTCTGCCTTCGGCTCAGGTCATGATCTCAGGGTCCTGGGATCGAGCCCTGCATGGGGATCTCTGCTCAGCAGGGAGCCTGCTTCCCTCTCTCTCTGCCTGTCTCTCTGCCTACCTGTGATCTCTGTCAAATAAATAAATAAAATCTTAAAAAAAACACAACAACTAAAACAGTGCAGGGGCACCTGGGTGGCTCATTCGTTAAGCATCTGCCTTCAGCTCAGGTCATGGTCCCAGGGACCTGGGATGGAGCCCCGAGTTGGGCTCCCTACTCAGCAGGAAACCTGTTTCTCCTTTTCCCACTCCCCAAGCTTGTGTTCCCTCTCTTGCTGTGTCTCTGTCAGATAAATAAAACCTTAAAAAACAAAACTAAACTAAACTAAAACAGGGCCGTGTGTGTGTGTGTGTGTGTGTGTGTAACAAATGTAACAAAAGGACAGGGATGTATGCCTGTAACTTTAAGACTTCCATGTTCCACTTGTAGTACATTAACTAATGTACTGAGAAGTACATTAATTAATTGGACTGTGAAAAGTTATGTCTGTACCTTATAATCCCTAGGGCAGCTTCCATTTTAAAAAAAAGTACAAACAGTACAAAAAAAGAATAGCTGAAATATCAACAGAAAAAATGAGACAGAATTCTAAAAACATATTCAAATATTCTAAAAACAAGCAGGAAGGAGGAAGAGAGGAAGGAAAAACAGAGATGTGTAGAAAATACAAAATAATATACTAGCCCTAAGCCCAATCATATCAGTAACTACATTAAAGATTACCAAATTAAATGTTCCAGTGATTGTCAAAGAGACAAAGTAAAACAAACCACACAAATATCTACTTCTTACAAGACATTCATTTTAAATATAAATAGACAGTGTGAAAAAATGAAAATATATACCTTACAAACAATAAGCAAAAGGCTGGAATGACCTTTAATATCGCAAGACAATTTTTAAAATTAAATTTATTACTAAAGATAAAGGAGGAGCCTTCAATGATAAAAGGTTCAATTCAACAGCAAGGCATCATCTCAAATGGGTATGAATCCTACAACAGAATTTCAAATATATAAATCAAGACCAATAGAATTAAAGAGAGAAATAGACAGATGTACTTGGGTGGTATTTGGTTAAGCATCTGACTCTGGTTTGATCTCAGGGTCCTGAGATTGAGCCCCATGTTGGGTTCTGCACTCAGCAAGGAGCCTACTTAAGACTTTTTCTCTCTGTCCCTCTGCCTCTCCCCGCACTTGTATGCAATCCTTCTCTCTCTGTAAAATAAATAAATCTTGTTTTTTTATGAGAGGAATAGACAATTCCCCAATCATAGCTGGGGACTTTAACCCCTGCCTCAGCAATAGACTGAACTGGGGGGAATCTAAAAAGGCATAGAATTAAAGAACATCACCAGCCACCTTGACCTATATTTACAGAACATACCCAATAATTCCAGAATACATATTCTTTTCAGGTTTACATGGTATACTTACCAGGACAGGCCATATTCTAGGTTAGAAAACAAGTCTCAATTTTTAGAAAATGAAATCATACGGAGTATGTTTTCTGACCATAATAAAATTAAATTAGAATACACTTTTAAGGGGTCGCCTGGGTGGCTCAGTGTGTTAAGCCTCCGCCTTCGGCTCAGGTCATGATCTCTGGGTCCTGGGATCGAGCTCCAGCTTGGGCTTTCTGCTCAGTAGGGAGCCTGCTTCCCCCGCCCCCTCTGCCTTCCTCTCTGCCTACTTGTGATCTCTGTCAAATAAATAAATAAAATCTTAAAACCAGGTGGTGGGTATTAGAGAGGGCACGGATTGCATGGAGCACTGGGTGTGGTGCAAAAACAATAAACACTGTTATGCTGAAAATAAATAAATAAATAAATTGAAAAAAAAAAAGAATATACTTTTAGGACACAAGACCACCCTCAAGTTGATGACTCATCAGGACTCAACAGTAGGTTCTACTCGTGGCTAAGATACATCACACCAAAGGGTACAAAATAAAAGCATCAGGAAAAAGATATACATTGTGTAGAACCCAGAAAGGCTAGACATAAGCTTCTTAGATATGCTTTCTTTCTAGAAGCAATATAGAGGGACATGTGCAAAATATCTCTGCCCACGAAAGGGCAGAAAGAGTATCTGAGTTTCAGCATTAATCGCTTCTACAGAAAGCTGGTCAGGTAGGCGTATCCTGCTATGCAACCAGCCATGGTAACTGAAACTCAGGACCCCAGTAATGAAACCAGGTACACATGATCGATTAATCTGCATGTTTGTACAAAGCAATTCAGACAAAAAGGTAGAGCACGGTCTGTTGCTCCTAATGTATAAAACAAAACCAAGCATTAAAATAAAAACATTTAAAGGGTCATATTCCCAGGGGTTGACCAAGAGTCAACCATGATTCCAGGTTCCCTCACAGTCATGGAGTTAGCAACCAGCCCCACTGTGTTAGCATTTTCCTCACAAACAGCAATATGAAAACCAGGAAAACCCTACATATTTGGAAAGTAAACAATAAAACTCAAAATAATAATTGGACCAAGAAATAAGTTATAAGAGAAACGGGACAATATTTTGAACTAAGTGGTAATGAAACATCAAAATCTGTGAAATGCAGTTAAAGTAGCACTTAGAGGGAAATTTATACCCTTAAATGCCTACATTAAAATAACAATGCAAAACCAAAAAGTATTATGAAAAACTTTCCAAAGATAGGTAAGCAGAAATTACCCGCCATGGTATCTTCTATTTTTTCCAGATCTGAGGTCAGAATAAGAATGTTTTATAGATGCTTGTATGGTAAAACATTTGGTTTCTTTGGAAACCAAAATACTACACACTGAAGAAACCACAGGATCTAAGAGCAGGAGGCAACCACCTCCTGAGTAGGAGCGCACCATTTTAAGTAGACCGGTCTGAGGAGGCCCAAATACTGTGATTATGTTTTGTTTCCTACCACACTGAGGGTTGAGTGGTGGGGATAGACAGGGAGGCAGCTCAGAACCTTTGTGGTTCTTTCAGTTGTATTAATAAGACTTTCTAATGAGCAGGTCTTGGTATTTTCCTTGGCCTGCATATGTGAGAAAAGGGTAATTCCATTAGAAAGCCCTGGCTTCTATCCTGCACACTAGGGACCCCATTCTGCCCAGAGACCAGTATAAGGATCATGGTACATAAAGTAGCTGAGTATTTGTCCAGTGAGAGTTCCAGTGTGTCACAGATTCACACATACCCAAACAAGCAACACTGTGGCCAATGGGGCCACCAAGTTTATTACCACCATAGTTATTGGACAGCCTTGCCACACTTCCATAGATTCAGCAGGTAAAGGGACAATGAGCTCAAATGGATTCACACAATCTATTACTTACATAGATAGCAAAATCAAAACCAGCATCGTGTCAATTTCCCTAGTTCCTACATGATGACATCAAACAGGAGGAGCCAGATAACAGACAATCTAGAAGCAAATGTATCATGCTGTTGTCAAGGAGCTAACTCTAAAACGAACCCAAGCAGTTTTATAAACTTACAAAAACACCTGAAGTTATAACCCACAGGGTACAAGGTGGAAAGTCCTGAACTCAGCTGAAACCAGGAGGTGGGTGAGAAATGTCCTGATAGTAGTTTCCCACAAGATGCAGTATGAGAAGCTACCTCACAGCAGCTCCTCACCAACTGCTTATCTCCCCTTGTTCTGGGAGGCATCACAGGGCATTTTGCCA
Organism: Mustela nivalis; assembly: GCF_964662115.1. Lineage (NCBI taxonomy): Eukaryota > Metazoa > Chordata > Mammalia > Carnivora > Mustelidae > Mustela > Mustela nivalis. The sequence goes on from NC_139040.1 coordinate 101,355,624, forward strand.
CGACTTAAGTCAGATTACCATCAAACATTGCCCCCGTGGCCTGAATGAAGACCTACAAGGCTGCCAAGATGCCACACAGAGAAGCTTTTCTACAAAATGCTGAACCTATCCGCTTCTCTGGAAACCAGAAGTACAAGAATGATGTTCAATGCCAAGATTTCTAAAGCACTTACTAAGAGGTGACAGAGTATTTCAGTTGGGGCCTAAATTAAACAACAACAAAAAAAGTCATGGTGAAGTAGGATGAGTGTGAAGTTTTTAACAGAATATCCTCTGTCATCTGTCTGTACAGGATAATGGAGTTAACCACCCCATATACAAGCACCCTTGAAGCAGGGGGCCTGTATGTGGGAGGTATGTGTATGTACAAAGAAGGAAGCAGGACACCAGGTGGACGACTTCCGTAACCACTCACTCTTGGTCCTACAGGATATTCTCGGGATCTGGTAATACTCTCTGGAATTAATGCTGCTTAAATGCTTGTTACATAGACTAGGGTCAGTCAAAGGTTGTGGTTCAGAAACAACCAGTGCATTATAATCAGAAACATTTACACCAGAGAGTGCTGGAACCTTAGGCTGTAAACAAACTTGTATCAGAGCTTTCTGAAACAGCATGCCCTCGTCCTGGCTAACTGGGAACCTACCACAACAAAATGAGTGTGAATTACATTTCTTTACAGATTTGAGCAGACAGAAAATGGAAGTTCATACAGCAACTAAGATTTACCTAGACCAAAATGAAAGTTAGAAATGCAGAAAATTTGATCTTAAAAAAATCCATTTTTGATATTAAAAGAATCTTAAAAGAAACTTTTGATCTTAAAAGAATTGATCTTCCATCAATACTACATAAGGGCTTGAACAAAAAGAATGAAATACTCCTTATAAATTTCTCTTTAATATGACTAAATGTAGGAAGGGAATGTTTAAGATTTTGTTGGCAACATTATACAGAGACAACATTTAACTTAAAGTTGTTTGGAGACAATTCATATACTGTTTAGAAAACAGGTCCCAGCCAGTGTGTGACGGAGAAAAAAGAAGCGAAACCGCATGCCATTGTAGTAATGTAATCGGAAAAAAAATAACACTATCAGCTTAAGTCCAGAAACTGTAGCGCAAGAAGAGGAAACCATGGATAGGCCTGGAGAGGCAGGTAAAAGTTAATAGTACAATGTCACTGGGCAGGCCCTCTGTGGCAACTGGAAGGAAAAATAACCCCCAAAACAATCTACAGTCTGTCATCCAGTTAAGAAAGAAACAGACAATGGAAGAAAAATCCACACAAACCTAGTGAGATTTCTGTGATGTGAAACCACAATGAAAATTCAAAATAATGTAACTGTCCTAATTAAGGGCTACCGACAGACAGTGGGATAAGTTAAACCTGTAATCCAGTATAAGCACTCAAAGTAATTTACCAAGTCATATGATTACTTTAGTCAATTAAGTATTAGATGAAAAATAAGAATTTAATGCCAAGACTTGTATTTTAGATAAAATTTGGAATGAGTCTTGTTATAAATGGTAATCGGAGTACATTTTCTCACCCATCATGCTTGAGGAAAGAAGGCATAATGAGAACAAGGCCCTCCTCCTACCATCCCTGACTGCATCAGCAAGAAGGGGGAGAAAGTCAAAAGGGTACAGAACGGCACCAAAAGATAAAAACTTCTGTGAAGAGGGTGATGCAAAGTCCTGTTAGCCCCTTAATGTAGAGCCCAGAAGGCTAGGACCAAGACTGCAATTTCTCCAAAGAAATGACCAAGGAAACATCAAGTGTCACATTCATGTTTATACTCAGGCTGCTTCTTACCCAGAAGTCTGTCTTCTGAATACACGGCCTCCATCCCTTTTAACAACAAGGGACACAAAGAAGTAGCAGATATAAAAGGGGAGTAAGTAATGGGTGATGTGGAGAACAAAGGCCAAAGAAATGCAGACAAAATTAAATCTCCTTACATCTTGCAGTCCACTGACAAATACTTGAGACATTCCTCCAGGATCTCACAACTGCTGGAACATTAATGCTTTGCTAGAGGCAAAAAGCAAGCTTACCTTGACAATAGCCAGACCTCCAGGATCCTGTAAATCTTCTTTAACGTATAAAAATCCTTTTGGAAACTTCTTTTATTCTCTGCCCCTCCCAACTTAAAAGTATATAATCAATGGCTTGTCACAGTCCCAGGGAGCTCTTTCTGCTCACAGGTCCTGTTGATCCCTCCCTCCATCCTCTCTTCAATAAAACCAACTTTTTGCACTGAAAAGGTCTCAGGAATTCTTTCTTGACCATTCGCTCCCAGATTCCCACCATCACATCAGTGGGCAGGGGCAAAAGTTTTAAGGCATGTCAGTTTAAGGTACACTGTCATTTATACAAACCTGGATCTTAAAGGAAAAATTCTGACTGGATATCACTGTGGGAACTGTCAGTGCGCAGAACGAAGCTGAAGTCATGGGCATGGTGGCATCATCCAAGGAAAGGGCATTAACCAAGGAAAGGGCAAAAACAAGGAAGGAGTTTTAGGGACTCAATAAGTAAGAGACCCAGTGAAATGCAGTAGGTAAATGAAGTCTTCTGGAAGTAGAGTTCATCACATGATATGAATTAATATTTTGAGGGATCCAAAGGAAAAAACATCCATTAAAACATATTTCTACTTCACCAGAAGACTTGATCTAGGACTTAAATACTTACATTCATTATCATCTGTTTTAACAGAAGAGTATGGTGAATAATCTAAGTCAACAATATTTGAATGGATAATCTCATCAAATCAACAAATATTTCTCCAGTACCTACTGCAGGCCAGCCATGGTGTTAAGAACAGGGCGATTACTCTTTCTAACTAATTTACCTAGTACCCTCTTTCATTCATTCATTCATTCATTCATTCATCATTCATTAAGCACTTAATGCTTATTAGACCATTGACGGTTGATGTTTAAAATGCATACACAATTTGCATTTGATATACACTTTCTCTTCCTAAACACAGTTTCACACTGTGTTCACTCTATAAACTGAGAATGGGAAGAGGCAGCTCAAAAGCATGCTTCATGCAATGAGACCTCCTGAGAAAAGCTCCAAGACTTAGTGTCAGGGAGACCTAGATTAGAGTTCCAGCTCTACCACATATCCCAAAGTGACCTGAGGCATTTAACCTCTCTGAAATGCAGTGTCCTTCTATAAAACTGAGATAAACATCACATACCATACAGGGTAATAAAAATAATGGAAGTAACACATCTGGTACAACACAGAAGGGTTATTGTCATTGCTGCTACTGCTCCTGTTGTAATTATTACTATCAAGAAAGATAACCCATGTGGCCAGGAGTTACTTATTATTATTACTATTATTATTATTAAAGAACATAAGCCCCATGGCCAAGAGATGAGAAAAAAATAGTTCAGACAATCTTCTGGATATTAAACCCAATATACTCTTGTGAAGAACAGACTGGCCAAGAATGGGTTTGGGTTCTAGAGAAAAAACAAAATCCCACTCTACACAGGATTTGCCCCAGTCCCCTTCATGGTCTTCTGAGGGCCCTGACACTAGCCCTGTTGAAGCAGACTAGAGAATACCCAATATAGATGCAAAGAGTCCAAGAATATTCATCATCCTGACTCTTGGTGTTGGGAACCAGGCAGAGATCAAGTAGATAAAAACAATACAGAAGCTCTGACTCCTGGTTCTAAGACTGAGATTGTGGCACAGAAACAGCCCCAGTTAAATGGTTAAGAACCAAAATGCACCTGAGGAACCTAAGCAGAAAAGGCAGAAGCCAACTCAGAATGGTTAGGCATATAGAACCCTTGAGAAAGCAAAATAGTTGGGTCCATAATGGTGGATGGGACTTTCAAAGAGCAGTGTGAAGGGGCGCCTGGGTTGCTCAGTGGGTTGAGCCTCTCTGCCTTCAGCTCAGGTCATGATCTAAGGGTCCTGGGATCAAGCCCCGCATTGGGCTCTCTGCTCGGCGGGGAGCCTACTCCCCTCCCCTGCCTTCCTCTCTGCCTACTTGTGATCTCTGTCAAATAAATAAATAAAATCTTTAAAAAAAAGATAAAAGCACTCTGAAGTGTGGTACCCTTCAGTTGGAGGCTTTGAGTATCTGCAGATGGGCAGATTTGAGTTAAAGACTGGTAATAAATGACTGGGTAGACCACCAAAAGAGATATGATTACAGTGTTAGGAAAGAAGTAATAATCTCTGAACTAGGATAACAGCAGTGGGAATGGACTAGTGAACTTTGCAAAGGTCAGTTCTATAAATTGAGTGAACATTCACAGTTTAGAGAATAAAATATAAATATAACGCTAATAATAAATACTAACACCTACCATTTACATTTTAAAGAAATTTTTAGGGGAGCCTGGGTGGCTCAGCATATTAAAGCCTCTGCCTTCGGTTCAGGTCATGATTCCAGAGTCCTGGGATGGATCCTCACATCAGGCTCTCTGCTCAGCAGGGAGCCTGCTTCCCTTCCTCTCTCTCTGCCTGCCTCTCTGCCTACTTGTGATCTCTGTCCGTCAAATAAACAAAATTAAAAAAATAAATAAAAATAAAGAAATTGTTAAATTCAAAGAACACATTGATTTTGCAATATAACTAATACTAATGCAACAAAAACATCTGAACACTAACATTTAAAGACTGCTAATGGGGGCACCTGGGAGGCTCAGTTGGTTAAGCACTCAACTCTTGATTGTGGCTCAGGTCATGATCTCAGAGGTTGTGGGATCAAACCCTGCATCATTAGGCTCCGAGTCCAGTGAGGAGTCTGCTTGAGGTTCTCTCTCTCCCTCTCCTCTGCCCTCTTCTCTCACCCCACGTGTGCACAATCTCTCTCTCTCTCTCTCTCAAATAAATCTTTAAAAAAAATAAAGATTGCTTATGAGCCTAAAGAAGTATTTTTTACTTCTCTATGTAATATTTTCTTGGTAAATCCTAAAGAAAAAAAAATGAGTGAGATACTCAGGCATGATAAAATTACATGGGAAAATAAATATATCCTTGCCAACGTCATTATTCTGGTCCCATGAGTAAGACTAACACAGAGAAAGAAACTAGAATTATTCCATTAACTTCCCTTTTTTTCCCCAATGACAGCAAATTTTAAAACTAGGCATTATGTTTCTAAGTTTGCCAGCTTTCTCTCTGAAGCAAACGTGTCAAAGAGGATTATTGTGGCAAGTTAGTCATATGGATTTTTTTTTTAACAAAACTGGAATGCATAACATTAGAAACCAAACCACAAAGAACAGGCATACTGGAGACAGATTGGAGCAAATACACAAAACATACAGTGCCTTGAACAAGACTTTGCCACTCGAAAAGGAAGGGATTGATGACCGAGGACTCCAGAATAACACATCGCTTCTAAGACTCAGTGTTGAAAGAAGGGGAAAAAAATAAAACACAAGGAATTTACTCCAAGTCAGGAATATAAAATATAACACATTTTCCTAAAAAAAAAATCCTGGGTTCTAAATCCTGAGGCACTGAACCTAAGAACTTCAAACTGTTATTTAAATTATAACCCATTTAACTGGTGAGGCTTTCAAGAAGATAATGAGTGCTATGAAAAACTCATCATTAGTATCTGAATAAGCTTGAAAGTAAGTATACCAGTTATTACCACCCAATAATGGAGAAAGCAAAGCAACCGTTGAGCATTTTGAAGAGCTCTGATTATCCCACAAGACAGTGGCACTTTATTTCTCACTTCATTATGCTCAATAATACTCTTTTTTCTTTCTCAATAACATTCTTGAGAGGGGTACCTGGGGGACTCAGTTAAGAGGCTGACTTGATTTTACCTCAGGCTATGATCTCAGGGTCCTGAGATAGAGCTCTGTGTTGGGCTCTGCACTCAACAGGGAGTCTGCTTGAGATTCTCTCCCTCTGCCTCTGTCCCTACCCCAACCCGCTTACATGCACTTGCACTCTTGCTCTCTAAAATAAATAAATCTTTATTTAGGTTTTTATTTTACAAACAGTAAAGCTAGAACACACTCTTTACGCAACAACGGTGTTCAGTAAATGCTGAATTAAAGTATGACACATATTGTATAAAGCCATTTCCTTAGGAGACTCTAAAAGTCCACTTACGCTGACAATACTATTTGTATGGCTCCCAAGGTTTTCAGGATAACTAAATTACTTTGTCATTGTGGGAAAGGTGTTACAATACCAAGAGGCTGTCTTCTAAGGCCTGTGAATGCGGGGGTGGGAGGGGGGAGAACAGCTGAATAATTACTTCCTGTCAAAAGCTCAAAATTTTTTTCACCTTGTCTATTACTCCAATACATGCCCAAGTGAGCACACGTATATGCACACATGTGCACCAATTTGTCCTTTGGAATTTTGCCTGACCTAAAAATTAGCTACACAAAATAATGTCAACAAAACCTTATCTACAACTAGAAATGCAATGTGAGAAATTTTACAGGACTATATTGCTAATATTTTATTCAAATATTAAGTTCAATTTACAATCATGTTGGTGAAAATATCTTTTTTTTTAAAGATTTTATTTATTTATTTGACAGACAGAGATCACAAGTAGGCAGAGAGGCAGGCAGAGAGAGGAGGAAGCAGCTCCCCGCTGAGCAGAGAGCTCAATGTGGGGCTCGATCCCAGGACCCTGGGATCATGACCTGAGCCGAAGGCAAAGGCTTAACCCACTGAACCACCCAGGCGCCCCGAAAATATCTTTTAAATATGAAATAACTTGTTTCCTCTAAGCCCCCAATTCTGGAAAGTGATACTTAGCAAAGGACAGTTTTCCATTTTTCCTACTCCAGCAAAAAATCTATACAGTAAATTACCTGAGGTATTCCAAGCATATGAAGCAGTTGAAAATGGGATACACTAGAGCCTTATTATTATTCCAAGTAATGTCTACAGAAGAGCAACATTGGCATCACATGAAATCTTGTTAAAAAGGCAAACTTCCAGGGTACATTCCAGACCTTCTAAATCAGAATCTACATTTTAACAAAATTCCCAAAGGAGGCACATTCACAGCAATGTTTGAGAAGTGTCGAACTAATGAATTTATCCCACAAATGTAATGAGCAAAAAAAAAAGTATATATATATGATCCAATTTATATAAAGGTCAAAACAAGCAAAAAATAACTAATATATGGAGACAATTAGATGGTAAAAGTCTAATGAAAAGCAACAGGGGACTTTAGCTTCTAGACTGGCACACAAGCTCAGAAATCACAACTCTCTGTTAACAAGTATAAAGTTGATTAAACTGAAAATACAACTTTTCTTAAATCCATCAGAGAAGTGAGATGACAGGACAAACCACTGCCCCCAAACCGGAAAGACAAGCAGATACAGAGAATCTCAACTTAACCAAGCAGAAGCCCAAGAGCAGAAACCTTAAAGGGAACCAGTGCCAAGGTAGAGCAACCTGAACTGAAAGTGATGGAGTGCTGGGTTGGGGATGCATCTAGACAAGTACAAGAGTTAAACCCTTCAGGCAGAACGGGTCCTGGGGGGCCCCATATATCTGTGAGATTTACTTTCCGGAGCTAGAACTGGTCTCACATTAAATGGTGGGGGGAAATTCCCTTATGCTTCCAGTGCAGGGAGGGGAGAAGGAGTCTTTGAAATATGCCAGAGCATTCTGTTCTTTGTAACAAGGACTTCTCTCAGGAGAACCTATTTTACTGGAGCCTAAAAGAGCCACACCTACCCGGGAGTAGAGAAATACACAATACCAGCCCCCTCTAATCATACCACCACCTAAGGGGGAGTAAGAACAGCAGCACTGGAAAAGTTCACGGCCAGGAATTACAGGCTCTCCAAACACTGAAATCAAACTATGAGACAAAAGACACACACATTTCCCCTACCCCCACACTTACTACAACATTACTAAAGGCCTATTTACAGCAGTTCCTTTTACCCAGTACATCATACTATTCAACAAAAATTGCAAGGCATATGAAAAGGAAAAAAAAATCACAGTATGAAGAGACTGAACAAACATCAGAACCAGAGTTAGATATGGCAGGAATGTTGGAATTATCAGACCAGGAATTTTAAAATATTAGGATTAATATGCTATGGGCATTAATGGAAAAAATAAGCAACACGTGAGAATAAATGTAACAGAAGCAGAGAGATGGAAGTTCTAAGAAAGAATTTTTAAAAATACTACCAATCAAAAACGCTGTAACAGAAATAAAGAATGCCTTTGATGGATCATTAGTAGATCAGACATGGCTGAGGAAACAGTCTCTAAGCTTGAAAATGGAAGAGGAGTAATTTCCAAAAATGAAAAGGGAAAATGAGGCTTTAAAATAAAAAAAGGGGCGCCTGGGTGGCTCAGTGGGTTAACCCTCTGCCTTTGGCTCAGGTCATGATCTCGGGGTCCTGGGATCAAGTCCTGCATCATGCTCCCTGCTCCGTGGGGAACCTCCTTCCCCCCTTTCTCTGCTTGCCTCTCTGCCTACTTGTGATCTCTGTCAAATAAATAAATAAAATCTTTTTAAAAAATAAATAAAATAAAATAAAAAAGAACAAACTAGCCAAGAAAAAATGTGGGACAAGTATACAAGGTAACATATGCATATTCAGAATACCAGAAAGCAGAAATAAAGAAAGGAACAGAAGTAAAATCTGAAGCAATAATGACTGAGAATTTCTCCAATAAATGTCAGATACCATATCATAGACTCAGGAAGCCCAGAGAACACCAAGCAGCATAAATGCTAAAACAAACAAACTCAACTACAAGTAGGCAATCATAGTAAAACTGCAGATAATCAAAGATAAAAAAATATTTAAAGAAACCAGAGGGGAAAAAAACACCTTGGTTATAGAGGAGCAAAGGTAAAAATTACAACCGACTTCCCCTTAGGAACCACACAGGCAAGAAGGAAGTGAAGTGAAGTATTTATAGTGTTGGGAGAAAAAAATCCACAAACACAGAATTTTGTACCCTGAAAAATTATCTTTTGAAAAGGAAGGAGAAAGAGACTTTCCCAACAAACAAAAATTTAGGGAATTTTTTGCCAAGTACATCTGCCTGGTAATATATGTTAGAAGTTTAGAGAGAAGGAAAATAATATAGTCAGATCTACATAAAAAAAAGAAAAAGCATCAAAAAATGAATAGCTAAAGGTAACACTTTAAAACTTTTCTTATTTTGGGGGCACCTGGGTGGCTCAGTGGGTTAAGCCTCTGCTTTTGGCTCAGGTCATGATCTCAGGGTCCTGAGATCAAGCCCTGCATTGGGCTCTCTGCTTGGGAGGGACTCTGCTTCACCCTCACTCTCTGCCTGCCTCTCTGCCTACTTGTGATCTCTCTGTCAAATAAATAAATAAAATCTTAAAAAAAAACTTTTCTTATTCTTAATTGACCTAAAGAATTAGTTTGAAAAAAAATAATAAAAGAGAACAGTTTGTTCTAAACAGCAACAATGTATTCACAATTATGACTGGTTATGTTTATAATATACTTATGTAGAACTGATATGAATGACAACAATGATACAAGGACAGAAAAGAGGAATTTGAAATATTTTGTTATTATAAGATACTTGCATTACCCATGAATGGTACAGTATTATTCAAAAGTGGAATTGGATTAGTTGGAAAAAATGCACTTTGCAAATGCTAGGGCAACCACTAAAAAGGTTTAAAAAAAGATGCATAATTAATATGGTAGGAAATGAGAGAAAATGAAATCATATAAAATGCTCATTTAAAACCACAAAAGGCAGAAACAACATGGAAGACAAAAACAAAGAACAAGGGCAATGAATAGAAAACAGTAACAAATATGGTAGATATTAACCCAACAATGATCTAAATACACCAATTAAAAGAGAATGTCAGAGCTGGCTGAAAAAACAAAACCCAATTATATGTTGTATACATGAAAAACATTTTAAGTATAAAGAGCTATATAGATTAAAAAGTAAAGGGATGGAGAAAGATATACCATGTTATCAATTAATCAAAAGAAGGCAGAAGTAGCTTATATGAATTTCAGACGCAGCGACTTCTGGGCAAGGAAAGTTATCAGAGATAAAAAAAGATCATTTCATAATGATACGGGGCCAATTCTTTAAGAAGACATAATTATCCTTAATGTGTATGCATATAAAAATGAAATGTCAACATATAGGCAAAAACGAATACAACTGTTAAGGAGAAATTGAATAATCCCCTATTACAGCTGCAGACTTTAACACCCCTCTAACAGAGATGGACAGATTCAACAGGTAGAAATTCAGTATCAACCAACTGGATGTAACTGGTATCTACAGACTACGTCATCCTACAAAGTGCACATAGATGACTCTCTCTCTCTCTCTCTCTCCCTCTGACCCTCCCCCTGCTCACTCACATGCACTCTTACTCTAATAAATATTTATTTTTTTAAAGATAGTATTTATTTGACAAAGAGACAGAGACAACAAGAGAGGGAACACAAGGAGGGGGAGTGGGAGAGGGAGAAGCAGGTTCCCGGCTGAGCAGAGCAGGAAGCCTGATGCAGGGCTTGATCCCAGGGATCATAACCTGAACCAGAAGGCAGATGCTTAACAACTGAGCCACCCAGGAGCCCCTCAAATAAATCTTTAAAAAATATTTTGAACTAAATGAAATCAGAATACAACTTATCAAATACTATGGGATGCAATGAAAGCAGTGCTTGGGGGAAATTTATAGCACTGAATGCATATATTTGAAAAGAAAGATCTAAAATCAACAATCTAAGCTTCCACCTCAGAAAACTAGAAAAAGAACAAATTAAAAGGAAATAAAAAGGGGCGCCTTGGTGGCTCAGTGGGTTAAAGCCTCTGCCTTCAGCTCATGATCCCAGGGTCCTGGGATCGAGCCCCGCATCGGGCTCTCTGCTCTGTGGGGAGCCTGCTTCCTCCTCTCTCTCTCTCTGCCTGCCTCTCTGCCTACTTGTGATCTCTGTCAAATAAATAAATAAAATCTTTTAAAAAAAGGAAATAAAAACTAGAGTATCAATGAAATTAAAAACAAGAAATCAATAAAGAAAATAAATAAAACCAAAACATGATTCTTTGAAAAGATCCATAAAATTGATAAAACTCTAGCCATGCTAAGAGAAGAAACAAATTCCAGTATTAGAAATGAAAGCAGAGACATCACTATAGATGACATGGCTATTAAAGGGTTAATAAAGGATTATTATAAATAAATCTATGCCTACAAATTTGATAACTTCAATGAAATGAAGCAATTCCTTGAAAAGACAATCTTCCAAAACTAACAGAAAAAAAATTTAAAAAGACAATATGAATGGGTCTATATCAAAGAAATTGAATCAATAATTAACAACTTTCCAAAACAGAATGTGATGGGCCCCAGTTGGGCTTACCTGTGAACTCTATCAAATACTGAAGGGAAGATTATACCAATTTTCTATAGTCTTCCAGAAGACAGAAACCAAGGGAATATTTCCTAACTCATGAAGCCAGAATTACCCTAATACCAAACCAGACAAAGACATTACAAGAAAACTACAGACCAATACCTCTCATGAACATAACACGCAAAAATCCTCAACAAAATATTAGTAAATCAAATCCAATAATAAGAAAAAGTATTATATGCCATAACCAAGTGAGATTTCTCAGGTATGCAAGGTTGTTTCAACAGTCAAAGACCAATCAATGTAATAGACCACATCAACAGGCTAAAAAAGAAAAATCATCAAATGATGCCAGAAAAAAGGTGCCTGGGTAGCTTAGTCATTAAGCGTCTACCTTTGGCTCAGTCATTAAGTGTCTGCCTTGGCTCAGGTCCTAATCCCAGGGTCCTGGGATAGGGCCCCTCACTGGGCTCCCTGCTCTGCAGGAAGCCTACTTTCCCTCTCCTAGTCCCCCTGCTTGTGTTCCCTCTCTCACTGTGTCTGTCAAATAAACAAAATCTTTAAAAAAAAAAAAAAAAGATGCCAGCGAAGGACTTGACAAAATTCAAAACTCATTCATGATTTAAAAAAAAAAAAAACCCTCAGCAAATTAGGAATAGAGAAGTTGTCGATTTGTTAAGAACATCTACGAAAATCCTACAGCTAACATCATACTTAATAGTGAGAAACTCAAAATTTTCTCCCTGTCAGGAGGAACAAGGCAACAATGTCCCCTCACCACTTCTTTTCCACATTATATTGGAAGTCCTAGCTAATGCAATAGGACAAGAAAAGTAAATAAAAGTTATAGAAGACTGGGAAATAAACCAAACTATTTCCAGATGACATCATCAATATAGAAAATCTGAAAGAATCAACAAAAAATTCCTAGAATAAGCAATTACTGCAATGTTGTATAAGATTAACATATAAAAATTAATTGATTTCCTATATACCACCAATAAATCAGTAGAATTCAAAATTAAAAATACATTACTGGGCGCCTGGGTGGCTCAGTGGGTTAAGCCTCTACCTTCAGCTCAGGACATGATCTTGGGGTTCTAGGATGAAGTCCCACATCCGGCTCTCTGCTCGGCAGGGAGCCTGCTTCCTCCTCTCTCTCTGCCTGTCTGTCTACTTACGATCTCTGTCAAATAAATAATAAAATATTTTAAAAAATACATTACTATTTACATTAGCACCCTAAAATGAATTATGTATAAATTTAATAGTATATAAAGTATTTGAGAAAAACTACAAAATTGTGATGAAAAATATCAAAGAACAAAATAAATGGGGAAATATTCCCTGTTCATGAATAGAAGGACTCAATATTGTCAAGATGTCAGCTCTTCTCAAGTTGACCCATAGATTAAACAAAATTCCAAAAAAAATTCAGCCAGTTATTTTGTGGATATTGACAAACCTATTCAAAATTTATATAGAGAGGCAAAAGACCTAGAACTGCCAACTCAATACTGAAGAACAAAGTCAGAAGACTGACACTACCCTATTTACATATTTATTATAAAGGTACAGTGATCAATACAGTGTGGTATTGGTAAAGATTACTAAGACATTAATGAAACAGAAAAAAGAGCCCAGAAAGAGACGCACATAAATACAGTCAACTGATTGTTGACAAAGGAGCAAAGGCAATACAATGGAGCAAAGACAGTCCTTTCACCAAATGTACTGGAACAACTTACAAAAAAGAATCTAAACATAGACCTCACACTCTTCAAAAATTTTAACTCAAAATGGGTCATAGGCAACATATAATGTAAAACTATAAAACTTCTGGAATATAACATAGGTGAAAACCTAACTGACCTTGGGCATGGTGATGACTTTTAGACACAACACTAAAGATAAGATCTGTGGAAGAAATAACTGATAAGCTAGATTTCATTAAAAATTCAGTGGCTGTGGGGGTTGGGGGTGGAGAGAGAGATAACGGACACAGGATTTTTTTAAAGAGTCTCTTAATTTATTTGAGAGAGAGTGCACAAGCACACAAGCTGGGGGAAGGGGCAGAGGGAGAAGCAGACTCTCCTCCGCTGAGCAGGAAGCCAGATGTGGGGCTTAATTCCAGAATCTGAAGATCATGACCTGAGCCGAAGGCAGACATTTAAGAGACTGAGCCATGTAGGCACCCCTGAACACAGGATTTTTTACGGCAATAAATCTATTTTGTAAGACACCACAATAGCAGACACAGGTAATTAAGTGTTTGCCGAAACCCACAAAGTGTACAACACCAAGAGTGAACCTTAATTCAAACTATGGACTTGAGGTAATAAAAATGTGTCATTGTAAGTTCAAACGTACCACTGTGTTACAAGATGTTGACAATGGGGGAGGTTGTGTTGGTGGATAGCAGGCATATGGAACTCTCTGTATTTCTCAATTTTGCTGTGAACCTAAAATCCTCTAAAAATAGTTCATTAATACTTTTTAAAGCAAAGGAATGACCTCTTCTCTTCCCTTGTAATGATCTGATCCATTCCCAGAGCTTCCTGACCACCCATACCTCTCTCCTAAATTCTACCCAGATTTCAAAGTCATCTTGGACTCAGCAAGCTTAGGTACTGAATTCTTGATCCTCCTCTCAAATTTTCTCCTCCTGCAATCTTTCATATCTCACTAAATGGCTACTCTATCCTTCCAGTTGCTCAGACCAAAATGCTTGGCATCATCCTTGACTCATCCTTTGTGAAACTCCCCAGCCAATTCTACTTCAATTAGGTGAACATTCTTGTGATTATTGTGCAAGCTGATGTTTGAGAACCACTGTGCAAAGCCACCTGTTTTAGATATATAGGAGGAATCTACAAATACAGGACTAAGAATTTGAACAGAGTAGGAAATGTCAATACATTCCCATTTTGAAATTAACTGCTCCTGAAATTACACTCCTTATAAGAAATGGCAATTACCAATAACAGCTACCATTTTTAGGGCAATTAATTTGTGCTATATATTATGATAAGCAGTAAATATACCTGATCTCACTTATGAGGTAAATATTATACTCATTACTTTTATAAATGAGGAAGCTAATACCTAGAGAAGTTTAACAAATGCCTTCAAATTCTATGCCCTTGACCGCCAGATTATTGTCTCCTACATAGACTGGGAAAGAGTCTTGGACAGAACCCTAAAAAGATGACTCAGAGGAAGTAGTTGTCAAAGAATGAGAGTAAAAAATCAGAAATGTGAAGAGGAAGTCTAGATGAGGGAAGTTTAAGAAGGAAGCCTTAACCACAATGGTCTGGAATATCTTTTTCAGTAAGTGAATCTAAAGACCACAGAGGATGTATGTAGAATTTCTTGAAAAAGAAGTTTTATGGACTATTCATCCTCTCTGAGACCAAAGTTTTTCTCATAAAAACCAGGCATTAACTTGAAGTGTTTTGGCATGAACAATGGTTAACATTCTTTCTTTTTTTTTTTTTTTTTAAGTGATGTGGAGGGCGTGATTGGGTGGCCCAGTCAGTTAAGCATCTGCCTCCGGCTCAGGTCATGGTCCCAGGTCTACAGATTGAGTCCCACATCGGGCTCCTGCTCAGTGGAGAGCCTGCTTTTCCCTCTCCCTCTGCCTGCTGCTTCCCCTGCTTGAGCTGTCAAATAACTAAATAAAATTTTTTTAAAAAGAGAAAGAAAAAAAAGAGAGAGAGAGACGTGGGGGGAAAAGTGCTTTTACATTTAGGTAGAGAGGGGATAAATTGAGAGGAGAAAAACATAAGTTACTAATAGCCCAAAGTAATTCTCTGCTTTGCTGGCACAGGTAGACTAACCAAGAAGCCAATCCTGATGCATTTTTAGACTAAAATGAGTTCTACTCATAAATTGAGTGATCATTTGCTCATGATATTTTCTCCAGTTGGTAAAACCACCCTAGGTGTGGGGGTGATGAGTTTGAGTGGTAAGGAGCAAAGGGAAAATAATTCCCTTCATGAACCAAAGGTGACTCTAAAGCCAATGATGCTGGTAGAGTTAGGACAGATGTCAGAGATAATGCTGCAGAAATTGGCCAAGCCTATGGGGCACACTATAACATAAAGAGGCCCATTAGCCAAGTGCTCAAACGACCTTAAGATTTAGGAGTATAATGCAACTAATTAGTCTCCTTAATTGGTCTAATATGTTACAGTTTCTTTAGTTGTATTAGCCTTCCAAGGATACCATCTGGCCAACTTGATTCACTTGTAAATTCCTAAATTCCCGCAGTGCCCTGTTAGTGTTGGTCTACAAATGATTAATCTTCTGTTTCAAGTTAACTTTTCACTAGCTTCAGTATCAGAAGTTGACCTGTTTTAAAATTTGGACTTTTCATGACACCTTGTCTATATATGCAAAGATTTTGCATCTCTCTCGCTTTTTTTTTTTTTGCACCTCTTTTAGAAGGATAAACCAGACTAATACATGGAAACTTATTTCCATACTTTTTCAAATCTACATTCCAAATAATGTTGTTCAAATATGATATATAATTTCAGCATTCTGAATTTCTTCTATTACCCCATGAACTATTATTTATAGTTTATTTTAAGTGCATTTATTAGGCATTTAGTACATACCCAGGAGCCCTAGGTATTGGGGTAACACAGAAGACTGAGATTTTAGTTGCAAGAGAAAAATAAGACCAGTGGTACCAGTTTAACAGAAAAGAGGGTGATTAAATCATTCTGGGGGAAATGGCAAATTTTTCCAAGACAAACAGGCTGAATCTGAAAGGATGAATAGAGGTTCATTAGGCAATAGAAAAGGGAAAAGATATTACTAACACCTCTCTCCCCTAAACTGGTAGTGTTCATGGCATTTAACTTAAAATGACAGGAAAAGAAAGAGTAAAATGACAACACAAGAAGAAATCCTATTCACTTCACGGGACGCGGGGAGGATTGTGCCTTTAAACACACTTCAGATTTGAAAGTTAAATGTTTATAAAACAGGATTCACAATCAAGGGAAAGGGGTGGAGGAGGAAGAAGTTGTTGTATTCAGTTAAAACAGATGAGGGAAAAAAATCAACATTTATGCTTCAAAACCAATATACCGCCTTTCCTAAAGTTCCTAATTTTGCAAACGAAAGCCTTGGAACTTTATCCAATATTACAGTTCTTTGCCCCAGTGTTTTATACTCCCGGTCTCATTTTTAAAGGTTCTAAAGCGAGTCAACCCAAGAACTTGGCAGCACTTCCACACACGCATCCAATAATCCCCTCTTAACTGACCCAATCAACAGCACCCTAATCAACCTTGCACTTACCCCACTTGCGCACCTTCACACCCCTCAGAATCTGGCTTTATTTATACTACGACTATCAGAAGGTAGTAATTTAGCTCTAAGTTTTGACACCCTGCCTCTTCACCCTTTCGCTCAATTATTTCCTCTTCAATTTCATTAGTTTCGCTTTTCTACTGAAGGGGCACTTAAAAAATACATCAACAGCACAATTATAAAAACCAATGGCTGCAGCCAGAGTCCGAACACATACACTGATTTCCAATCATATCCCTCTCGAGGCTGTTCCTACCACTGATCAAAATCAGCGGACCAGGAAGAAAGAAAAAGCTGAGGCAGGAAGGTTATTCCCTTCCTTCCACTCACCCCATGCCTGCCCCTGCCCCCGCCCCCCAGGGCCACACTGCGACCTCGTACGCTACCCCCTCCACCGACCCGCCCCCGCTGTCACCCGCCACTGCCTAGAAAACAGTCATAGCCTTTGTTAAAATGTCCATGAGCACAATGTACCAGAAGACGGACACATTCCCGGGGGCGGGGTGAAGGAAAGTCACACGAACGCCACACCCTCTTTGGCACTAGCCTGGGGTGAAAGCCCACCTTTCCCAAATCCTCTCCCCCCACGACAAGGAATGTTCTGGCAACTCCGCACTCTTAAGACCGCAGCGCCGGGGAAGGGATGGGCCCGGGACGACGCTCAGGGGCACCCAGCGGGGGATACTGAACTTGAAGCTGGGACACCCTCCAGCGCCCTTGGCGAGCCTCCCGGTCCTGCCAAGCCTGAGTAAGGACTTCCAGTCTCCGGAGCCCTTCCCTTCTATTTTCCTCCTTACACAAACGCTCACCCACACCCGCCACCACGTACTCCGCTCCGCACGCGGCCGGGGCTGGACACTCTGAAGCAGTGCGGCCAACTCCCCTGCCTCACGTCCGACCAGTGCCTACTCACGGGACCTAAGACTCCCTGGGCACTCACCCGCGCACTCCCCGAACCCTCCCGGGATGTTCGGCGGGAACCAGGTTCTCCAGCCACCAGCCCCACGATCCCACCTCACTCACCGCGCGTTCCGCGCCGCTACTCCGCGCTCTGCAAGCTGCCAGACGCGCCTGCGCGCTCCCACCGCCGACAAACCTAGTAGGAGCCTGGAGCCTGGAGCCAGGAGCAGATGGGAAGGGTGGTGGGAAGCGGAGGGGGCGGGTCCGGGGCGGTGTTAGGAGAGGAGGGGCGTGGCCAGGCGGGGTGGGAAACCGAGGGGCGGAGCCTCTGACGCCTTAGTCCGGAAAACGTAGTGCTCTGGACACACGGCTGGAGTTTTCCACTCTCGAGGTGTGTTGATAACGTTGTTAGAGAAGTTTTCTGGTCTCCTCGGTACACGCTCACACTCATCCTCGAGAAAGCCTGCTTGGCGTGGAACCAAGCTAGCCAGTTCCCGGGAGTCACAACGCCTCTCCTTGGAGCCACCCTAGATCCTCCGTAGCTAGTCTTTCACTCTTTTGCACGCCTATCTCCCCACGTATTATTCCCCCACCTCAACCCTCCGCACATTTTTCCTTCTCACGCGCGCAATCCTCAGCCCTCCAGAGGTGAGAGATTGGACATTTCTCACCCACACACCGTCTATGCAGCGTATCCTGGTTAACGTGTCTCTTTGATGTGTACTAAGCCAGAACGCGCTGGTTTTCCTGAGAACAAACTCTGCTTTTGTTTCTGCACTTCTGGTGACAATAATATACTCTTTTCTTAAAAAGATTCTTGACTAAGCCTACCTGAATTTCTTGGGAAGAAGAACACAGGTTGCCAAGAAGAGGCCTCTTTGACCCTGCTTTTTAGGTAGCCACCTTAGAATTTGAGCCTTCTAAAAGCCCCTTGGAGAAACAGAATATTCAGCCTATGTTGTATGGACTTTGCCCTAATGGTTTCTGGTTTTCTGGTGTTTAGCATTTTGAGAAGTCCAACTTGATTATTATTCCATGCTGCATGCGTGCTTAGTTTTAAGTTCTATGCTTTTATGTTTAAAATCTGGTCAGCTGTGGTATCTCACGTGCCTTTGGATCAGCTATTAAAATAAACACACCTGAGTGCATCCAACCTGAATTGGCCTGTGGGCCTAAAGTGATTTATTCCAAATTACGTTTCCTTTCTTCTTTTTGCTTTAGTTATGATGGAACTGAGAAACATTTGGCTAAGAATAAAAGAACTGCCACAGGGCCACACCCCTAGTCCTGCCCAGCAACTGTGTTGACTGTGATGGCAGCATTTTTGGGGAGAGTCTGGTAATTGCCCCTAGAGATCTGAATATCCTCAAATTCTTCCCATTCACCTTTGTGGTTCTTCCATTTGTGTATTTTACAAACCAGACTTTCTTGAACTCATTTCTATTTTGCATTTGTCAAATAAGTATGGGAGATTGTAGTGAGGCCATATTGGAAGAGGGTATGCATATTGGTAAATATAAACACAGACCGTAGGATGAATAAATCTGTAAATGCCTGGAAGTAGGATTTTGTCTTGTTCATTTCACTGAAAATGTTTCACATACAGAAGATGCCTAAAAAAATCCCACTAGGTTAGTAAAGGTAATGTCTGCTTTCTTAATAGATGTGTATATATGTGCATGAACTTTTATTTGATTACTGGGTTTATTTTCTTCTTCTGTGTCTGAATTTGTCAGGATATTTTATGAGGCAAACGTGACAACCACTACACTATGGAAACTGTCAGGATATTTTGATTGAAGTGACTAAAAGTTCAACAAAGTAGCTTAGGAAAAAGAGAAGGTTATTGTGTAACCCAAGCTGTGAAAAGGGTAAGTATATGAATGACTTTCATAATAAATGGAACAAATAAAGGGAATGCTTCAAATTCCAGGTTAGGTTCTCAAACCTGCCTCTTTTAGACAGGGTCATTCTTTCAGAATGTCTGAAAGGCAAATTCTGTAGGCTTAGAACCATGGCCTCTGACAAACTGTGGGTTCATACCTATCAAGCTGTTACCACAGAGAATGAGCCTCTCTTCCCTCAGTTCCAATTTTTAGAACACCAGATAAAGAGCATGATTGGGTAAGATCAAGTAACATAATCATTCTTGGATTAAAAGTACATGTGTGACGTAAGAATGGTACACCCAGTAGAACCACTTAGTTGGAGGGGGGAAAAAGAATAGGGGAAGTTGCTATTTTCAGAACAAGAGAAAAGTGCTAGACAGATTTTTTAAAAATTTCACAATGGAACAAATGTATTTAAGGAATATAGCCTTGGAATTATCTTTTACCTCTCTTATTCAAGTATTAACCATTCTTCTTAATAATAGTTTTCTGTGGCTGCTGTAAAAATAAAAACAAAAAGACAAAAAACCCACAAACTTAACAGCTTAATACAACACAAATTTATTACAGCTCTAGAAGTCAGAAGTCTGAAAAGTGTCACACTGGGCTAAAATCACAGTGTCAGCAGAACTGAATTCCTTTATGGAGGTGCCAGGCAGAATCCTTTTTCTTGACTTTCCACATTCTAGAGGCCACCTCCTTGGTTCAAGGCCCTGTTCCATCTTCAAAGCCAGCAAAGACATTACTCTGACACACTGACAATTCTGCCTACCTCTTCCACATTTAAGGACCTTTGGGATTATATTTGGCCCAACCAGATAATCTCATATACTCTTATTCTAAGGTCAGTTGATTAGCAACCTTAATTCCATTGATAACTTTAATTCTCCTTTACTATGTAACATAATATTTCCACATGTCCTGGATATTAGCATTGTGGTGGAGGGGAGCAGTCTGCATTATAATTCCTACCGCAGTCTTTATTTTAATAAAAACAACAGAGCCTAAATCATTGCTTCCCAGTCGGGGGTGCTTATAAAAAATACTGATGTCTTATCTGGATACCACCCCCATATATTATTATTTCATTGGACTGGAGTCCATGAGCCCTCTAAATACACACACACACACACACACACACACACAGCTGACTGGATCAGGATGGATGGGGAGGGAGTATCTCAGGTACGTTAGGGCAATCAGAGAACTTCCCTGGGGATTTAGAATGGGGAGAGGGAATTGGTAAGACTGGGTGTCTGGGCTATAACAATGTAGGGGCTATGCCAGCAGGAGAAATAGAAAAAACGTCTGGAGAGGATAGAAGAGAGAAAAGAGACAGAGAAAAGAAGTAGATAGAGTGGAGCTGAGCCTAGATCCTCAATGGCTCTCTGCCTCTTGATTACAGTAGCATTCTTTCCCGTGGCTTCTATGAGGTATCACTACATTCTCATAAGAAAGTCTTATTTCTTCAACAAAGGAGAAAAGAATAACCAATGGAAAAAAGACAGTCTCTCCAATAAATTGTGTTGGGAAAATTGGACAGTCACATGCAGAAGAATGAAACTGAACCGTTTCCTTGTATCATACACAAAAATAGACTCAAAATGGATAAAACACAGGAATCCATGAAAATCCTAAAGAAGAACATAGGCAACAACCTCTTCAACCTCAGCTGCAGCAAGGACACATCTTGCTAGATGTGTCTCCAAAGGCAAGGGAAATAAAGGCAGAAATGAACTATTGTGACTTCATCGAGATAAAAAGCTTTCGCACAGCAAAAGAAACAGCTGACAAAACCAAAAGACAACCTACTAAATGGGAGAAAATATTTGCAAATGTGTTATGAGATAAAGGGTTAACATCCAAAATCTATAAAAAACTTATCAAATTGAACACCCCAAAAATAAATAATCCAGTTAGGAAATGGGCCGAAGGGATGAACAGACATTTCTCCAATGAAGACATACAAATGGCCAACAGACACATGAAGTGCTCCACATCACTCAGCATCAGGGAAATGAATGGCTAAAATTAACAAGGAAAAAACAGATGTTGGCGAGGATGTAGAGAAAAGGGAACCCCCCTACACTCTTGGTGGGAATGCAAGCTGGTGCAGCCACTCTAGAAAACAGCATGGAGGTTCCTCAGAAAATTGAAAACAGAGCTACCCTATGACCCAACAATCGCACTACTGGGTATATACCCCAAAGATACAAATGTGATCTGAAGGGGCACCTGCACCCCAATGTTTATAGCAGCAATGTCCACAATAGTCAAACTATGGAAAGAACTCAAATGTCCATTGACAGATGAATGGATAAAGAAGGTATGGTATGTATATTTGCAGTGGAATATTATGCAGCCATCAAAAACGAACTCTTGCCATTTGCAAAGACGTGGATAGTAGAACTAGAGGGTATTATGCTATGCAAAATAAGTCAATCAGAGAAAGACATGATCTCACTGATATGTGGGATTTAAGAAACAAGGCAGAGGATCATAGGGGAAGGGAGGGAAAAATGAAACAAAATGAAACCAGAGAGGGAGACAAACTATAAGAGACTCTTAATCTCAGGAAACAAACTGAAGGCTGCTGGAGGGGAGAGGGGTTGAAGGGATGGGGTGGCTGGGTGATGGACACTGGGGAGGGCATGTGCTATGGTGAGAGCTATAAATTGTGTAAGACTGATGAATCACAGACCTGTACCCCTGAAACAAATAATAAATTATATGTTAATTAAGAAATTGCAACAAAATTAGGAGATGAGCGAGTTGCCAAAGTGGTTCTAAAGTTCATCTGTAAATATATTATTTTATTAGAAAAAAAAGAAAGTCTGAAGCTAGTTTGAATTGTTTCCTCTTGCATAAAGTTCAAAATGTTCTAATTAATACATGATGTGAGCTTAATTGTTCTCTATTTTTTTTATAATATACCTCCTGTTTAAGAAATAAGTCAAGTTTAAGAACCAAACTGTCAGAATTGGTATTCCAGAACTGTCTACGTCACTAGCACATCTCCTGGTTATCCCATATTCTTCAAATCCTCCTTTCTCTTAATATTTACTCAAAGGCCCAGAGAGGTCTTACAAGTTATCTCAGCCTAATCCTCATTCACTAGTCTCCCCAGGGCACACCAGTTGGGTACAGATCCAGTTCTCAGCTTAACTAATGTCAAGTAAATCTTAATTATTTGCAAATCAAATCTTTTGCCCTCAGCCTTCTCCTCGTTTTCAGATCTGTAGTTACAGCTGATGAATGGATCCTGCCACCTCAAATTATAAGACACAAAACTCAATTTTTTTCCACACTCTACCTTTTCCCCTGCATTTTTTTTCCTTCTACATGAAACCACCATGTATCCCATCATACACATTAGAAACAGTAAAGCCACCCATGATCTCTTCTTTTCTATCCTCAGTTGTTGATTCGGTCTACCTTGTACATGTCTCATATTAATCTCTGTCCTGACTCACTTCAGATTCGTTATCAATTGCCTGACATGGTCTCCCAACTAGTTTCCCTGTCTTTAGTTTCTTCTGAATCCAACCCACCCTTCTGAATTATACCAGAGAGCTCTATAAACACAAGTAGGATTAAGCCACGTCACTTCTTAAAAACATTTCAAGACTCCCACCTACTTTATCATAAAATACAAACTCCTTAACCACAATCAAATTTTCTAATTACTTGGCTCTAGCACATCTTTGCAAACTCACCCCCCCCTACTAATCATATACATGATAAGCTACTCTCTATATTTATCTTACATTTGCATGCTGCTATGACTTTTCTGTTTTCTCTGTATGGCAGACATATTCTTAAAGACCCAGTCAGGGGTACCTCCTGGGTGTCTCAAATGGCTAAGCATCTGCCTTCGGTTTAGGTTATGATCTCCAGGTCCTGGGATCAAGCCCCACGTTGATGCACCTCCAGCTCAGTGGGGAGTCTGCTTCTCCCACTCCCTCTGCTTGCTGCTCCCCCTGCTTGTGCTCTCTCTGTTTCTCAAATGAATAAATTAAAACTTAAAAAAAAAAAAAAGACCCAGCTCAAAAGACACCCACTGTGTAAAGTCTTCCTAGTGGCACACCATGCAAAGTAAACCAGTTATCCCACTAGCCTTGCTACCATAGTATTTGCATCCCCCTTTTTCTTAAGGCTTATGTGTTAATGCACTTATGCCTAAATCTCCCTCTTTACTGAGACTTCTTTGAGAGGAAGGACAGTGTAGCTCCGATATTAATCACAAAGCCTGACACATAGTAGATCAGAAAAAAAAATTCTTGTGGAAAAAGAAGAAGAAACATATAGAAGGAAGAGGGAGATTCCATGCTATTTTCTGTTGATGACTTGCCCAATCATTTTTTAACCCTTGTGTTAACAGCCATTTCATTTATTAGTTCTACAACGTTCAAACCAACACTCATGTCTATAAAGAGTGGAGGAGTATACACCCTGATTGAGTCCCTACTCTAACAAATCCTTTTCTTTAGAACACTTTTCATAACACTTATGGCTTATTCCATATTAATGATATAATTTTAACTTTTCCTGTCTTTCTCCTATTGTTCCATGTGTTTACACTGTTAACTCCCAAGTGGTTGGTAAACTGCAAGAAAGGGTTTAATTTTGTATTTCTTCTGTTTTGTCTTGAAAAATCTCCATAAACACAGGTAACATGATATGTCATATGATACACCATAAAACTAGCATCAATAAGCTTAAAGGAACTGAAATCACACAGAGCATGTCCTCTGACTACAGTGGAATTAAATTAGGAATAAATACAATATGATAGCCAGACAAAATTCACATACAGTTGACCCTTGAACAACACAGGATGTTGGGGCACTGATCAGCCCCACACTGTGTAGTTGAAAAACCAGTATAACTTCTGACTCCCCCAAAACTTAAACTATTAATAGCCTACTGTTGACCAGCTGCCTTACCAATAACATAAAATTGTCAATGAACACATTTTGCACGTTATATGTATATACTGTGTTCTTAAAATAAAAAAAGCAGAAGGAAATAAAGTTATTAAGAAGATCATAAGGAAGGGAAAGTTCAATTACAGTACTGTCCTTTATTTATCAAAAAAATAAATAAAAATTGTGGAGTACCTGGCTAGCTCAGTTGGTAGAGCATGCAACTCTTGATCTCAGAGTTGTGAGTTTGAGCCCCACACTGGGTGTAGAGAGTACCTTAAGAAAAGAAAATCTAAGGAAAAAAAGTATGTGCATTTAAAAAAAATTCATACAAGTGGACCTGTGCAGTTCAAGCTCATGTTGTTCAAGGATCAACTATATTTGAAATTAAATAATAGAAAAATCAATTATGTTTTATATGGTACAATACACTTAGAAAATAAAATCTAAATGCTGTTTGATTAACAATAACATCAGAAACTATTAAATGCTTAGGAAAAGGGGCAAGACCTGTTTATTATGAAGTACAAGACACTGCTGACAGAAATTCAGCAAGTTCTAACTAAATGGAATGATGTACCATGTTCACGGATTATAAGACCCAGTAATGTTAAGATATAGTTCTCCCAATTTTGATTTTAGCATCAACACACTCCCAGTCATAATCCCAGTAGACTTAAAAAAATAGGCAAGCTGATTATAAAATGTATATGGGAGCATCTACATTATCCAAAGCAATTTTGAAAAGGAAAAACAAACTTACAGGACTTACAATAATTGACTTTTAAGACCTACTATAATGTCATAGTAATCAAGATAATGTGGCATGAAGATCAATAAAACTATCAAGAGAATTGAATAGAGAGCCCAGAAATGTTCTCTCCCCTGTCTGATCTTTGATTTTTTTTTAAGAATTCGTTTATTTATTTGCCAGAGGGAGAGTGAGAGTATAAGCAAGGGAAGGAGTAGGCAGAGGCAAAGGGAGAAGCAGGCTCCCCACTGAGCAAGGAGCCTGATGCAGGACTTGATCCCAGAGCCCCAAGATTATGACATAAATTGAAGGCAGTTGCTTAACCAACTGAGCCACCTAGGCACCCCTGGTCATTGATTTTTGACAAAGTAGCTAAAGCTATTAGCTACTCTGGGAACAGGAAAAGCCTTTTCTATGAGTAATGTTGGAACAACTGGGTATTCATATGCAAAGAAATAAAATGTAGTTCCTACCTCACACCATAAACAAAATTAAGTTGAGATGGAACATAAACTTAAATGTAAAAAATAAAACTATAAATCTTTTATGTGAAAACATAGACTATCATTGTGACTCGGGGGTAGACAAAGGTTCTAACATGGAAGAAAGCAATAACCTAAATGAAAATAATGATAAATTGGTCTTCATAAAAATTTAAAACTTTTGCTCATTGAAAGACATTATTTAGAAAATTAATGAACAATCTTCAGGCTGGGAGAAATACCTGCAAGACATATATCTGACAAAATACTGGTATCAATATGAATGCAGAATTCTGGTAACAATATAAATAAATGCTTTGAAAATGAACAAAAGGGGTGCCTGGGTGATTTAGTCTGTTGAGCATCGGACTCTTGGTTTTAGCTCATGACCTCAGGGTTTGGGATCAAGCCTCCTGTTGGGCTCCATGCTCGTTGCAGAGTCTGCTTGTCCCTCTCCCTCCCTCTCTGCTCTTCACCCCCTGTTCCTGCTCTCCCAAGTAAATAAATAAAATCTTCAAAAAAAGAATTTAAAAAAAATTTAAGTAAAAAGAAAATGAACAAAAAAGCACATGACAATGAGTTCAACGTAATTAGTCATCATGGAAATGCACAATAAAAGCATAATCAGCTAACAAAACACACCCACAAGTTTGGTCAAAATTGTAAAAACTAACATCATTGAATGTTAGTGAAGATATAGAGCCACTGGAACATTCATACATGGTTGGTGGAGTGTAATACCATACAATTACTTTGGAGAAAGATCCGGCAATTTCTTCTAAAACAAGACATATGCCTACACTATAACCCAACAAGTCCCCTCATCAAGAGAAATGAAAACAAATATATACCAAAAAAAGGCCAGTACAAGAAGATGCATAACAGGCTGAAATTGGAAAAATAGGCACCCATCAGTAAGATAATGGATAAACAAGCTCAGGTATCTTCACATAATGGGATGTTACTCAGCAATAAAAAAGAAAGAACTACTGAAAAAAAGTAACAATGTGGATGAATCTGGAAACAAAATATCCTGAAAAAAGAAAGCCTTCCATGAAAGAGTATGTATTTACATGAAAGAGTATGTATTTACGTGAAGTTCTAGAGAAGTTAAAACTCATCTGTGGCAGGAAAAAAGAGAACAATATTTTCCTGTGGAGTGCTGGAAGACTGGGAAGTGGTAAGGGGACAGGAGACAACTTTATGAGGTGAAATTAGCATTCTGTATTCTAATTGCACAGATTTATGCTGTTGTGGAAACTCCTTGAATGGTAACACTCAAGACATGTGTGTTACACTGTATAGATATTTTACCTCAAAAAAAATACAACCAAATATTAAACTTGAATTAAATCTAGTGTATTTTGGGGAAATATAATGATGTATACAATTTACTTTCAAATACATTAAAAATAATTTGGACTGATACAAGGATAGAGAAATGGATAGACTGAGAAATGTGATAAAGCAAGTGAATGTAAATGTTATCTGTAGAATCTAGGTGGGGAGTGTTCATAGTACAATTCTTCCCACTTTTTTGTATGTTTGAAAAATGTATAGTAAAATGTGGGAAAAAGATTGAATAAAGTGTAGCATACTTAGGAGATGTTAAATAAATGAACTCCCTTTTTGCTACACATATTTATTAGATCTCATGAGAAATCAGGAAATGTCTTTTGGCTACAGAGTACCAAAGTTAGTTACATAATAACTATGACTGCCATTTATATGGAAATAACTTACTTAAATTTTTAGATTATCCAGGGAACCAATATTCATGTTTCTTAAAATGTCTTAAAATGAATTTGAGGGGTGCCTGCCTAGCTCAGTGGGTTAAAGCCTCTGCCTTCGGCTCAGGTCAGAATCCCAGGGTCTTGGGATTGAGTCCCACATTGGGCTCTCTGCTGAGCAGAGAGCCTTCTTCCCCCCCTCTCTCTGCCTGCCTCTCCACCTACTTGTGATCTCTGACAAATAAATAAATAATAACAATAAATCTTAAAAAAAAAGAATTTGAAATTCTAGTATATATCCACAAGATTCAATCTGCCTGTCCATATAACTCTGTAAAAATATATGTGAGAGACCATCTTCTGGTTTGCTGTCATGATGAATTCAGTATGGCTTTACATTTCTAATGCCCATGTTTTGTTTTGATTACAGAGTAATTCAAAAGCACAGTCTATATTCCTCCTGAATTTAGTAAAAAGGATATATTAAAAAAAACTATTCATTTTCAATGAATGTTTTACATATCGGATGGACATGAAAGGTTTTTACTTTATTTCAGTATAGTTAACATACAGTGTTCTATTAGTTTCAGGTGTATAATCTAGTGATTCAACACCTCCATACAACACCCAGTGCTCATCACAGTAAGTGCCCTCCTTAACCCCCATCACCTATTTCACCCATTCTCCTCACCTCTCTCCATTCTGGTGACCATTGTTTTTTTTCTCAGTTAAAAGTCTGTTTCTTGGTTTGTCTCTCACTTTCTCTTTTTTGTTTTCTTTGCCCTGTTGTTGTGTTTCTTAAATTCCACATATGAGTAAAATCATATTGCATTTGTCTTTCTCTGACGTTTTTCGCTTAGCATTATACTCTCTAGCTCCATCCTTGTCATTGCAATGGCAAGATCTCATTCTTTTTTATGGCTGAATAATATCCCATTGTGTGTGTGTGTACACACATACA
Source organism: Mustela nivalis (assembly GCF_964662115.1). NCBI lineage: Eukaryota > Metazoa > Chordata > Mammalia > Carnivora > Mustelidae > Mustela > Mustela nivalis. Next base: position 101,383,971 of record NC_139040.1, read on the forward strand.
TTATATATATATATATTATACCTTCTTTATCCATTTCTCTATCGACGGACACTTGGGCTGTTTCCATAGTTTGGCTATTGTAAATAATGTTGCAATGAACATAAGGATGCATGTATCCCTTTGAATTAGTGTTTTTGTATTTTGGGGGTAAATACCTAGTAGTGTAATTACTGGATCATAGAGTAGTTGAAAGGTATATTTTAAATAATCCCTCATTACATTATAATTAGGCAGTATAGAACCTCTTGGAGTATAGTTGGCAAGATGGATACTATGCTTACCCTCAAAGAACTTGAAAACTAATAGAAGATGCTATTTTTGTATCTAACATGTGCTCACAGTAACACAACTATGACTTCAAAATTATTAATTTTAGTTCAATGTAAATGATGAGTAAAATTTAATGGTTAGGTATGTCAGCATTTTTAAATGCCAAGTTTATTGTTATATTTGGGAACACAGGAATGAATATTTACTTGCCTGTGAAAAGAAAATAAATCAACTTTTAAATATATATATTTTTAAATCCTTTACAATTTGTAATTGATTTAAAATTAACAACTCAAGAATTTGGTAACATATATTCAAGAAAAGATACAAAAGCTTTAAATTATAGAATTTTAACTCATACAGGGCATGAAAAATAGGGGAGATTTTTATCCTAATAAAATACATTGAGGATTTATATATTATGGGAGCTCTCATTGGTATACTATACAAATCTTCCTTCAAAAAATAAAATTATTCAGATACAAGGAGCAGAGTTAGCTGGCAACCTCATGCTATTTATCGCCTACAGAATGGGCCTCCACTTTGGATGGGGGGCAGGGAGGGTGATGCATGTTTCATGGGCAAACCCCACGAAGTGGTTGGGCATGGGGGGGCCACTGGTACCTGGCCATTCCTACCCAATGCAGCACTCCTCTAAGGAGCAATCCTTGTTCTGGAGCTCCCTCTTGGGTTGGCTGAGACTTTATTGATCTGCATCTTGATCCGAGGTTTTCTCTGACCTGCTTTTCCCCACTTGCCTTTCGAAAGGGTCAAATCAGCATCTTAGGCTCAAGGTTTTCTCTGCCCAGTCCTTCTACTTTACATTTACCCATCTACCTTTCACAGATGTTTCTTTTCCATTCTTCCCCCAAACCTCCTGTAATCCTGATTACATCAGAGTTGGCTCCCTGGAGGACCCAAACAGGTACTCTCTCTAAGTCCTAACCTCATGGATTTGGATAAATTTTTTTGGTGGCTAAACAGTTCTCAATTGTTGGGGAAGTATAATTAATGTTAGTGTTGCTAATATTAGAATAAAAGCTAAAACAACTGCTCTAACTATGAACTGCCTCTCTGCATATTCTTTTATTTCCAAGGCTAATTGTTTATGATTTGGCAGGATGTTTACTACATAAAAAATACTCACAGACCTATAAAAGAGTAAGATCTATGATGAAAGATTTGATTGGCTAGGGTATGGTTACCCAGGGTTTTATGTTAGAGTACCAACATTTCTTTACAGACTGAAGAATTGTAAATAATAATTCTTAAAAGTAGCTCCCTTTCAATGAGCTAATGACACCAATTCTGACACTCTTTCCTTCCTGCCAGTGTCCCTAACCTCCTCCTTAACAAAGGAATAATTAAATCACAGCTAATATTTGTTGAGCACTTGTATGCCAGACACAGTGCTATGCTCCTTACATGTTATTCCATGTAATTATTACTTCTACCCATGGGAGTTTGGTTCTGTTTTACAAATAGCAAACCAAGGCCAGGGAAGGTTAAGCATAGTGCTCAAGGTCCAGCTGATAAAGGTCAGGATCAATAAGTGTCTGATTCCAGTTCACTCATCTCTGAGAGGTTATGTATCTTTACCTTAATACTTAGTGAAGCTGGGATTGGAATCCAGGTCTTTTCTTTTTTTTTTTCTTTTTTTTTTTTAAGATTTTATTAATTTGACAGAGAGAAATCACAAGCAGACAGAGAGGCAGCCAGAGAGAGAGAGAGAGAGAGGGAAGCAGGCTCCCCGCTGAGCAGAGAGCCCGATGCGGGACTCGATCCCAGGACCCTGAGATCATGACCCGAGCCGAAGGCAGCGGCTTAACCCACTGAGCCACCCAGGCGCCCCTGGAATCCAGGTCTTTGGACATCTCATATTGTACTCTTTCCTCTAAGTATCCCTTATTAATGCCAAGAGTTATGATTCTTAATCTAAGATGTTTGACGGATCCTGAATTTCTTTTTCAAATAAACATCCAGGTTTTAGACAGAAAAATAGAGGAAATATTTAATGATTTTCTATTTGCTCTCTATTTAGTGTGAATGTTTGTTGGCCATTTTGTCTTCAGCTCAAATACACCTTTAGTTTCATCACAATCTGAATTGATTTTCATAAATCTATTATCTCTGGGATCATGACCCAAGCTGAAGGCAGATGCAACGACTGAGCTACCCAGGTGCCCCTAAATACAACCTTTAAAGAAGAAGGAGAGGTGCGCCTAGGTGACTTAGATGGTTGGGTGTCTGCCTTCGGCTCAGGTCATGATCTCCAGGTCCTGAGATCGAGCTCCACATTGGGCTCTTGGGTGGCTCAGCAGGGAGCCTGCTTCTCCCTCTCCCTCTGCCTCTCTCAAATGAATTAATAAAACATTAAAAAAAAAAGATGGTCTCTCTCCCTCTCCTACTTCCCTTTCCCCTATACTCTCCCTTTCACTCAAATAAATAAGCAAACCTTAAAAAAAAAAAAAAAGAAAGAAAGAAAGAAAAGAAAGGAAAAGGGAAATTCCATTTATTTTGTCAGAAGGCAGTGATTGAGTTCTCTCATTTCTGGTGGGCAGGCCTCCCTGGGTGACCCAGGGCAATACAATGGGCTAGGTCTCAGAAGAGTTCTAATACCATCTACTTCAATATGATTCTGTAGGTAACCACGAGATGCAACAACACTGAAATGTTCGAAAGCAGATGCTAATGGATCCTTCTGTACCAGCTACAGGAGGCAATCTCAGCTTGAAAGGACCCTGGCCCTTATTATCATAACACGGAGACAGAACAGCAAAGCCAGTGTGGTACAGGATGCCATGGACCACAGTCAGATTGTCTTATTGTTTTAGGCTTAATCTTTTTTTTTTTTTAAGATTTTATTTGTTTATTTGACAGACAGAGATCACAAATAGACAGAGAGGCAGGCAGAGAGAGAGGGGGAAGCAGGCTCCCCGCTGAGCAGAGAGCCCGATGCGGAACCCGATCCCAGGACCCTGGGATCACGACCTGAGCCGAAGGCAGCGGCTTAACCCACTGAGCCACCCAGGCGCCCCTAGGCTTAATCTTAAAAAAAAAAAAAAGGGTATATGAAGAAAGGATTGAGTCAAGTGATACTTGTACGTCATGGGAGCTTTTAATTTTCATAGGATTTGGGTCTTCTATGTGTGTTTATAAGCTACTAATTTACAGAAAAAGAAACCAACCTATGGGAGAATCCCTCACTAAAGGCGATTAGGATTAGAATTGGTTTGTTAACTGGCAAAGTTGGCTAAAGTAGAGAATTGAAAATTTTATTTTTCTTTATGTATTTATTTATTTGGGAAAGAGAGAGAGAGAGAGCACAAGTGGGGAGAGAGGCACAGGGAGAGAGAAACGGAGAAATAGACTCTGCTGAGCAGGGAGCCCAACACGGGACTGGATCCCAGGACCCTGGGATCATGACCTGAGCCAAAGGCAGATGCTTAACTGACTGAGCCACCCAGGCGCCTCTTGAAAAGTTTATTTTAACATAAAACTGTATGAACATTTAGTTATCAGTCTCTTGACATAAAGCCTAGGACTCTTCTTTGACTACAGTTCCACCAATAGATGGGCCAGATAGTCATTCTTGAATAAGCCACATATACCGTAGCAGTAATAGTATTAATAATAGTTGGGCACTTGCTCTGTGTCAGGCACTATCAGTCCTCCCAGTATCTCTTGGAGGCACCAATGATTATCATTCTCATTTTATATATGAGGTTAAGAAACTTGCCTAAGTATACACAGTCAGTAAATGGTAAAGATAAGATTAAAACACAGGTTGTCTGGCTCCCAAGTTTATACTCTTAACCAGCACCCTCATCTTTAGTCTCCTCTTCTGAGTGTCCTTAGGGAAGGGCTTTAAGAAACTGAAGACGATTATGAAGCAATCTAAGAATCCTTCCATATTTTTATGATTTTTTCCAAAACTTTTAAGTTGTATCCCCCATTCATACTTTAACAGCAATTCTTTTTAGTTATTCATTTGTATGAAATTTTTCCAAAGAATCCTCATGAAAACAAGGTGTTTTTTTTCCCCCAATATAAATTGCACCAACTTATGAAACATTTGGTCAAAGTGTGAAATTACAACTATACATATAGGGGTGCCTGACTGGTTCAGTCAGTCACATTTGACTTGGGATCTTGGGGTTGTGAGTTTAAGCCCCACACTGGGCGTAGAACTTACTAAAACAAAACAAAACAAAAACTGTATGGATACAATCACAATCTTTGTAGGGTGCCTGGCTAGCTCAGTTGGTAGAGCATGCAACACTTGATCTCAGGATTGTGAGTTTGAGCCCCACAATGGGTATAGAGATTACTTGAAAATAAAATCTTAAAACAAAACAAAACAAGACTTGCAGGGCACCTGGGTGGCTCAGTTGGTTAAATGTCTGCCTTCCGCTCAGGTCATGATCCTAGGGTCCTAGGATGGGGTTCCTGGTTGGGCTCCCAGCTCAGTGGGCAGTCTAATTCTCCCTCTGCCCCTCCCATCCACTAGTGTGTGTGCTCACCCTCTCTCTCTCTCGCTCTCACAAAAATAAATAAAATCTTAAAAAAAAAAGAATTATAATCTTTGTTATCAAATTCTGGATGTATATTATTTATTGAAATAATTTATTGAAATAAATCTGTTTGGGAAAAAGCACAGCTATTTTTAGAGCAGACAACTTAAACTGGTGGAGCCAGAGGTAGGCATGGGTATTATTACCATGGAATAGTCAATATGGTATGGACATCTGCTAGTTATCTTTTACAGCTGAAATGGAAATTATCAATTAATCTATAACTACTTAAGGAGGAGGTCAGTTAAGAGAGTTTCTGCCATATTTCAATTTCATTTGTGTTTTAGCACAATCACAAGTGATATAGTAATGGCTTTTCAGCTGAGTCCAAGTGTAGTACAAGTAGTATAATGATGTTATTTTTTTTTGTATTTTTTTTTTAATTTTATCTATTTATTTAACAGACAGAGATCACAAGTAGGCAGAGAGGCAACCAGAGAGAGAGGAGGAAGCAGGCTCCCTGCTAAGTAGAGAGCCCAAAGTGGGGCTCGATCCCAGGACCCTGGGATCATCACCCGAGCCAAAGGCAGAGGCCTTAGCCCACTGAGCCATCCAGGCACCCCTGAGGTTATGTATTTTTTAAAAAGATTTATTTATTTAAGAGAGAGAGAGGGAAAGAGAGAGAGCTGGGGAGGGGCAGCTCTCTCTTTTTAAAAAAGATTTTATTTATTTATTATTATTTTATTATATTTATTATTTATTTTATTTATTTATTAGAGAGAGAGAGAGCTCACAAGCAGGCGGGAGGGGCAGAGAGAGAGGAAAAAGCAGGCCCCCCATTGAGCAGGGAGCCCAATGTGGGGCTCAATCCCAGGACCCCTAGACCATGACAGATGGCAGATGACCTAAAGGCAGATGCTTACCTCTACTGAGCCACCCAAGCACACAGCGGGAGAGAGAGAGAATCTTAAGCAGGCTCCTCAACCAGCATGGAGCCTTACTCAGGGCTCAATCCTAGGGCCCTAAGATCATGACCCGAGCTGAAACCAAAAGTAAGACACTTAACTTACTGAGCTATCCACATGCCCCTGATGTTATATGTCTGAAGAGTACCTTCATATGCTTCCAGTGGAATGTGTTGTATTTTTTGTTTTTTTTTTCTAAAGATTTTATTTATTTATTTGAGACAGAGAGAGAGAGTACAAGCAGGGGAGTGGCAGGCAGAGGGAGAGGAAGAAGCAGGCGCCCTGCTGACGACCACAACCAAACCTGAAGGCAGATGCCCAACTAACTGAGCTATCCAGGCACCTGTATTTTCTGTTATTAAACGCCTAACATATCAGATATTTGATTTCATATATATGTGTGTATGTATGTACATACGCACATATATGCATAGTCTTTTTATATTCATATATCAATAGCTTTATATATATATAGCCTTTATATATGTATATATATGAATATATGGAAAGAGCCTTTTCTTTAGCTTTCAGATCTATTTAAACTGGCTCACTATAATAGGTTTCTTATTGTTGTTGTAGCAAATTACCACAAATTTATGGACTTGACTTGAAACAATATATATTTATTTTCCTACAGTTCTTGATCTCAGAACTGTCTAAAATGTTTGAAAAGTCTAAAATCAAGGTGTTGTCAGGATTGTGTTTTCTGGAGACTTGAGGGAAGGATTTGTTTTCTTGAGCTTCCGTCTTTGGAGGTCACTTGTATTGTTTGGCCAGTGGCTCCTTTCATCTTCCTTTACATTTGCAGCTCCAATCTCTCCCTTCTCTCCGACATCTGCTTCCATTGTCACACTTCCTCTTCTGTTGCCAAAACTCCCTCTGCCTCCCTCTTACAGGAACACTTGTGATTACATTTAAGGCCCACTTATCTAATGCAGGCTAAGCTCCCCATCCACCATCCTTAATTTAATCACTTCTGCAAAGACCATTTTGCCCTGTTAGAGAATATAGTCACAGGTTCCAGAGATTAGGAGATGGATATCTTTGGGGGTCATTATTCAGCTTACCATACTTGGCTTAATTAGAGACTAATGAACTAATTTCCAAAAGTAAACTGAAAAACTAATCAGGTCAATGTTTCAAACAGGAATGCCTAGAATGCCTAAACTATGAGAAATTAAATAGCAACTTAACTTTTAAAAGCAATTTAAGAACTTTGGGAATGGAGACTTTTAGATTGAACTTGGGAATTTGCAGCATACATGGCTCATTTCTTTCAAAACCAAAATCTATTTAAAACTTAAGGAAAAATCCTCCCTCCCACCTGCCTTCCCTCTTTCTCTTCTTTGCTCTTAGCCTCTCCCTAGTCTTCTCGCCTTCCTTCTCTCAGTTATGCTCCTCCATAAATTATTTAATGGTTCTATATAAGTTCTTGAGCTTTTATAATCATTTCTTATTCAATTTGGAACTCAATAATAAATAAACCTCCAGCCTGCATATGCATTTTCTGGTATAAATCCTAAATGGAAGGGCAGTGCTTATTAAAAAAAAGGTGCTAGACTTATGTACAAAATATATAGCCAATATATATATATATATATATATATATATATATATATATATATATAGCCAAAATAAATACAAATGGAATTATTTATTTATTTCTTCATTTCTTCTTCTAGTGGGAAAATTGCCAGATTGCTCTTTCCCAACTTGGGCTGTAAAATCAGATTAATTAGTTTTACCTCATGCTGTTTATTTCCATCAGGAAGAACACTTGGAAGCACTCTGGCTACTCAGAAGTTCCACAGGGCTCTTAGGGCTACTGTTATTGGCCTTTGGGGGTGACATCAGTTTTTCTACATTAGGGGCTTATGAGCTATCTCTAGTATCTCTAGCTCTTTCCTATCAAGAAACTAGCATTAGGGATTTTTCTTGATCTAAGAGATTTTGCTTGTGGCTTATCACTTCCTTTCTTTCCCCTTAAAAATGTTAAAACTATACCTTTATAATATTTTTACTCCATTTACTTGTTTTATGTTCTTCTAATGTCAAGGTCTCAAATCTTCCATTCTTTCCATTTCTACAGATGGCCTCCTCAGCTGTTCATGATTTTGTAGTGGATTGCTCTCTATCTACTTAAAAACATTAAGTTTTCAGTGAGAAGTCTTCAAAATTGTGAACGGAGACTGAATGACAGGACTCAGTGATTTTTGTTTTCTTTTGACTCTGGGGTATTTTTTCATGCACTTTATAGTGTATATATTCTAGAAAATACTATATATAATATAACATAGTATTAATATAGTAATGTATATTAGTATAAGTGAATTATTTAATAAGTCAATTTAAAATATATTATAATTTTATATATAATGTATATCTGTTTAGAAAATACTATATCTTTTATTAAAATAATAGTTATTTTGCTAAAATTACCTATGGCCACAGAGATATTGATTCTTTTAGAAAAGAGCTTTTGATGATTTCTGCACTAAAATACTGTACAGTGTATAGAAGTCTAGTCTATTCCTGTATCTCGTAGTCTCTCTCCTCTCCCTCTCTGTATATATGTATGAAAGGAGCTAAAAAATACATAAAAACTAAGTATGCTAAACATTTAGTAAAACTGAAGAAAGAGTTTGAAGTTAGGTAGTTTAAAAAATATAAAGAAAAAAAGAAAAACACTGGATAAACTATGAAAGATTAGGTAAAATATTGTAGATTAAAAAAAACTAAAACCTGGGGCACCTGGGTGGCTCAGAGGGTTAAACCTCTGTCTTCGGCTCAGGTCATGGTCTCCGTGCCCAGGGATCAAGCCCCGTGTCAGGGTCTCTGCTCAGCTGGGAGACTGTTTCTTCCTCTCTCTCTGCCTGTCTCTCTGCCTACTTGTGATCTCTCTCTCTGTGTCAAATAAATAAGCAAAATCTTAAAAAAAAGAATTAAAAAAAAATGAAAACCCAACTATAACAGTGAAACAATCTGTACCTAGTAAGTCCAAAATCCAAGGTAGGAAATACTTTTAAAGAAAGAATCAGTAATGAGTGGAGAACATTTCAGGCTTTGGGATTCCTGAATGGATGTCACTATGGTGCTTTCCCACATGTTAGGGCAGATAGCCCCCACAGAGGAAAGTCAAAGCTCAATCTACTAGCCTTCCTAGGGATAAAGGACAATCAGCATGAAGGCAGCCCCGGGTGCAGCAACCCTCAGTGACAGGGCCCCTGTGCTCCTACCCTCCATCTAGGCTGTGGAATACCCCCCTCCTGTACATAAAAACTACATATACTGTATCTCTTCTTGTACACCAACCCCCTAGTCTACATTACCCTTGTAATATAGAGCAGGTTGCTAAGACAACTAAGAAAGGGAAGTAGAAATAACATCCAAAATACCAGAAACCCCCCAAATATCATTCTCTCTGTAAATAAAGATATTATTCTTCACGGTAAGTCAACCCTTTTGCTCGTTTAGATCAACTGCATAAATGAGATGATACTGGTCCTATTGGTATTCTTGAAATATGCAAGAGGTAGCAATGTGGAAAGTATTATCTCTCTCTTATTAAGAAGAGAAATGTGGAGTAAAAATCACATCTCTTTTAAAAAAATCATCTCCCTCTTTTTTTAATAGCTTTGATTAAAAGGAGAATGTGGCACACATCTTTCTTTTCCTGGATACACACAGAAAGAACATTTCCAACCTCCCTTGAAGATGGATTGGGACCACTTCACTGAGTTCTAGCCAAAGGGTTATAGACAGAAATACATGCCATTTCCTGGTCTGGGTATGGAAAACCTGTAGGTAAGCAGCTCTCTGGTTCTTTCTTTCCCTGTAGCAGATATGCAAGCCCCACATTCACCTGGCAACATCACAATATGGTGGGCAACTTGATCCCTGAGTCATTAAGAGGAAGAGAGCCCTGCCAACATACATCAGACTTTGAGGGGAAAAACATATACCAAGGCCCAATGTCTTTATATATAATGACTTAGAATCAAGGCCACAGCGTTTGTATTTCCTCTTACCTTATGCCTTCTGTAATGCCATTTATTCTTTCTTCAAATGTCCTTAATGCATAATCTGAATTTCTAACTAATTATCTTTCTAATTGTTATTTTTATTTTACAGCCTTCTGAGAAATTCTATTTTCTTCTGTATTTAAATAGCTTATAGAATGGTCATCTTTGGTAGGCTCATCTTCACCAGCTAGATTATTTTTATTATAATATCCCATTAGCAAAAACACCATAGAAACTTTTACAGTCACGAAGTTTGTCTGAGATTTGTAATATCTGAAATCACATAGAGCTATAAAGTTTTGCTATTAGTTTAGTCGTTCTACAAAATCCAACCCTACAACAGGAAGCAATTAAAAACTCAGGGAAAATATTAAAAAATAATATAAAACAGTGGATGAGAGGCATAGCAGAATAAACAAAAACAGGTAGATCCTGGAGGAGATCTGAAACTTGGAAGAAGAACCAGGGCATAGTGCCAGTTTCCCATTCTTTCGCCTTGAGGATGGAACAAAGATATCACTACATGAAGTGGCTAAAACTCTGATAGAAAATCTGCAGTATTTCAGGCCTGAAGAACCAGAGGCCAGAGTCCAGGGCAATCACAGCTCCCAGATAGTAAGGAGGTGACACTGGAAATGACCAATTTCTCCCTATAAACTTAGCTCAATTCTGTGGCTGGCCCCGGAACCATACATGTGCCAGGGGAAGCTCCAATTACACAGCTAAATCTAAAAAACCCTGAAAATTTGTGATGTTGTCACCTCAGATTCAAACCATGCAGCCTGAAATCAACCAAATGATGCACCTGATTTAAAAACAAACAAACACAATGTCAAAATCAACTCTTCAGGGACTATAATAGAATGTAGAGTCTCCATGACAGAACATTTATAATATCCTGGGTAAAATTCAAGATTAGAACAAAGCAAAGCACAAAGCAGAAAAGACATGGTACAATTTTTAAGAAAAAGACAATCAACAAAGATCAATACTAAGATGTCCAAATTATTAGTCAAGAGTATGAAATGAGTTATTTTAGTTATGTTCAGGGAAGAGAATAAAAATATCCCCACACTGAATATAAGAAGACAGGGAATCTCAGTAAAGAAATAGGAACTATAAAAAAAGAATCCAGTGGAAATTCTAGAACTGAAATCATATAAAGTTCCAGTCTAACTCTTACGTATGAATTACAAAGTAAAATTAAATTTTCATAACAGAGCAACAAAAGGAGAAAGGCACTCTCCGTCACCCCATACCCTTTTCTCCAAATTCCTATTCTGGAGTAAACAGTGAGAAGAGTCTGAGGGTTTGGGGAGAAAAATGTAAGTAAAGAATTATGAGGGCACCTGGGTGGCAGTGGGTTAAGCCTCTGCCTTCAGCTCAGGTCATGATCTCAGGGTCCTGGGATGGATCCCCGAATTGAGCGCTCTGCTCAGCGGGGAGCTGCTCCCCCCCCCAAGCCTGTCTCTCTGCCTACTTGTGATCTCTCTCTCTGTCAAATAAATAAATCTTTAAAAAAAAAAAGAATTATGGATTTGCTTCCCTCCCTTAATGGGGTTTAAAGTCTTGGGTAAAAAAAAAATTTGTGAACGGGGCGCCTGGGTGGCTCAGTGGGTTAAGCATCTGCCTTCTGCTCAGGTCATGATCTCAGGGTCCTGGGATGGAGCCCTGCATCGGGCTCTCTGCTCAGCGGGGAGCCTGCTTCCTCCTCTCTCTCCCTCTCTCTCTCTCTGCCTGCCTCTCTGCCTACTTGTGATCTCTGTCTGTCAAATAAATAAATAAAATCTTTAAAAAAAAATTGTGAAGCTAAGTCCACTCACCTTCATTATGAGAAATGAAACAAAAATGTCTTCATTACAGATGATTTACATATTTTAACTGGACTGAGAGTATGGGAAAAGAATCCTTTCTGTGACAATATTGGAATTTTCTGATACACATAGTTATTTGTCATATCACTTCTCTTTTTTTAAAGATTTTATTTATTTATTTGACAGAGAGAGAGAGACAGCGAGAGCAGGAATACAAGCAGGGGGAGTAGGAGAGGGAGAAGCAGGCTTCTTGCCAAGCAGGGAGCCTGATGTGGGGCTCGATCCCAAGACCCTGGGATCATAGACCTGAGCCGAAGATAGACGTTTAACGACTGAGCCACCCAGGTGCCCCTCACTTCTGTGTGTTTTTTTTTTTTTAAAGATTTTTATTTATTTATTTGACAGATAGAGACCACAAGTAGGCAGACAGGCAGGCAGAGAGAGAGCAGAGAGCCCGACGCAGGGCTCGATTCCAGAACCCTGAGACCATGACCTGAGCCGAAGGCAGAGGCTTAACCCGCTGAGCCACCCAGGCACCCCACTCACTTCTGTTTTAATCACACATCATTCAATAGGCTTACACATTAGAGTAACTCTCTGCTAGTGATAAAAACCTATACACAGTCCTCAAACTATTCATCATTCTCACTATTTTTCTTCTTTTAATATTGTCTTCCAACTGTAGAGACCAAGTGCAGGCCTCCCCAACATGGGCCACATGGGCGTGAAGATTATTTCAAGTTAAAAAGCAACTGAAACCTCGCAGATTCAGAAAAAGCTCTTTTCTCCCATCCCCAACTGCCTCAAAAGAATTTAGACAGAGGACCTGCTCCAGAGGAGAGCTATCACCACAAATAACTACATTATGATATGAACTAGGTATAGGGAGGAACCTAGCGAGGCCTGTTTAACCAAAGTCCTCTGTGTCCCATTGTTTCAGAGTGGCCCACCAAACATTTGCTTACCAAACATGTGCTCCTTTTCACCTTGCGAATTACATTCCTTCTCTTTTAAGTTGTGGACCCCTACCCGCTTTTCCTTAGTTGATGATGACATATATACCTCGTTTTGCCTGTCCTTGGAATTTCCACGTCTGGGTGGATTCCTGTAGATATACTGTTAAATTTGATTTTCTCCTGGTAATTTGTTTCATTCCTTATCTAGAAGGACGTTGAAGGGAAACAGTAAATTCTTGGTTTACAGCACAACTTTCTCTCAAACCTCGTTTCTCCTTAAGGCCAGTCTTTTAATTTCTCTTCTCTTAAGAAACCATTTAAACAGCATGGAGGTTCCTCAAAAAGTTGAAAATAGAGCTACTCCATGACCCAGCAATTGCACAACTGGGTATTTACCTAAAGATACAAATGTAGTGATCTGAAGGGGCACGTGCACCCGAATGTTTATAGCAGCAATGTCCACAATAGCCAAACTGTGGAAAAAACCTAGATGTCCATCAATATATGAATAGATAAAGAAGATGTGGTATATATGTACAATGGAATACTATGCAGCCATCAAAAGAAATGAAATCTTGCCATTTGCTATGATGTGGATCGAACTAGAGGGTATTATGCTGAGTGAAATAAGTCCATCAGAGAAAGACAATTATATGATCTCCCTGATTTGAAGAAGATGAGAGGCAATGTGGAGGCGGGGTGAGGGGTAGGAAAGGAATAAATGAAACAAGATGGGATCGGGAGGGAGACAAACTTTAAGAGACTCTCAATCTCACAAAACATATTGACGGTTGCTGTGGGGAGGGAGGTAGGGAGAGGGTGGTTGGGTTATGGGCATTGAGGAAGGTATGTGCTATGGTGAGTGCTGTGAAGTGTGTAAACCTGGTGATTCACAGACCTGTACCCCTGGGGCTAATAATCTATTATATGTTAATAAAAAATTAAAAAAAGAAAAGAAACCATTGAATTTATAGGAAAAAAATAAATTATCAAGTAGTAAGTGGGTGGCAAAAAAAAAAGATGAGGGGAGGTCAGATGCTAAAGATGCATAAATGTCACAGGACTCTTAGAGGAAGGGAAAAGAATCTCGAGGCATACTATGAACAGATGAAAACTCTTCCTTAAATTATTACTCATTTTCTGAGTACACCCTGTGAAGCTATATAAAATGGGTTACACACTGTCATAACATTGCATTGTATACATTCTGAAAAATCACATTGCTTCAAAGAATGAGAAAACTTCACAGTGCTGCTTAGAAGATATACATTGCATTATTGTTTTCCAACAATTTATATTGGGTTACAGTAGCTCTTCATGACATATTTATTATGGAATTGGCATTTTAATTCTATCTGATGTCAGGCATTGGCATTTTAATTCTATCTGATGTCAGGGATCTTTTCTTTTAATGTGATGACTCAATGAACACTGCTTTGTTCTTTTGTTTTCAATTCAATTTCAGAACATACTGAGTGAATATTTTCCCTTCCTTTGTTCACAAATATTTAACAGCCCTCCAGCACCTAAAAAGAAGCCTAGACAAAACACAGACTGATGTTGTAGTAAAGGTAATGTTACTATAATTTTAAAAGATGACATTCGTTAATAACATGATCCCTCGCTCTCTGCTTACTTCCTCCCATGGCTGCTGTTTTTGGAAGTCCGCAGGAGACCTTCCTGTGGCTTCTTGGATTTTTTTTTCCTCACAATTCTCAGAACAAAGAATAATTGTGCCTCAAGGCTAAAGGAACAATGACACTTCTGCTTATTTTTCTTTAGAAGTGCACTATTGTTTCTGCTGTGTACATTCCCCTGCCTTCCTGATTCCCTTCCAGAATTCCTTACTGTGTAAAATGTTTGTTACAAGCTGATGTATTGAAATCACAGATTGCAAATATATTTGGCGTTTTGTTTATCTTGTCAGAATAGTAGTGAAATGCCAAGTCTTTCCACAACTTTCTGAATGATGAAACACATTAACGCTGTACCGCTTTTTAAATTAAAGCCTGTAGAAGAAAACTGCCTTCAGAAAGTGGCTATGCCCACCGTCTCCAAGACCACCCCAGTAGCCAGAGATTCACTAAGAGGACTCATGGGACGCGGCGTATAGTTGTACACATGGCTAAGATTTATTTCAGCGTAGTGTATTTCAGTGTAGCAGGATATACAGCCAGATCATGAGGGAAAAACACAGGCAGAATCTGGAAGAACCCATGTGCCCACTTCCTTTTGCTTTCTTTGGCCCATGAGGAATCCCTCGGAGCACCGCCCCATCCCCCACAACAAAAATGGAGCAATGTGTACATGATGTCTCTGCCCTGGGAAGCCCATTAGAGACTTATCATCTGGGATTTTTACTGGGGGCTGGTCACATAGGTACTCTCTACCAATCACATATCAAGTTTCCAGATTCCCAGAAGGGAAGCAGGAGTTCAGCATAAACCACATCATTTGCATGAATAATTTAGTCCCAGCAAGCCACTCTATCAGTTCTGGGAATGGTGGGAGCCCTCCTGAAATCCAAGTTCCCAGATGCCAGCCAAGATCCAACCTCATAAACAGACTGTTCTTCGGATAGCAGTCTCAAGCATGGAACCTTTTTTTTTTTTTTTAATTTTATTTATTTATTTGACAGAGAAAGAGAGAGAGATCATAAGTAGGCAGAGAGGCAGGCAGAGAGAGAGGAGGAAGCAGGCTGCCCGCTGAGCAGAGAGCTCGATGCAGGGCTCCATCCCAGGACCCTGAGATCATGACCTGAGCCGAAGGCAGAGGCTTAACCCACTGAGCCACCCAGGCACCCCTCAAGCATGGTATCTTAACCGTTCTGTACAGTGGCTAATGAAGCTAGCCTTGCAAATAGAAAATTCTTGAACACCAGCAATTCACCTACAAACAAATGCCCTTTATACCATAGGCTATCCACCTCAGCAAAGTTATTGAAATAGCAATTTATTTTCTGGTTGCAAATTGATTTTGCAATGCAATTTATCAGCTTTTCTTTATGAAGGGAATGTAAACTGAAAAGCCACATTAAAAAACAATTGATCTGCTGTGAAGGGTGTAAACCTGGAGATTCACAGACCTGTACCCCTGGGGCTAAAAATACATTATATGTTTATTAAAAAATTTAAAATTTTTAATTAAAAAAACAAAAAACAATTGATTTAACAGTCTTCTGTCAATGGTTTCATTAACCGTCTTGTCAAGGCATTCAGTTAACAGGATGCCGGCATCAATAGGAGTTACAATGTAATTCATCTCTGATCCTATTGAAAAATAAAAGCCATTATAATAGATACTCTGGCTGCTGTAAGTCTCCTGGCATGCCTGGAGGTTCACCTTTTAATAGGTGAGTTGAAGCTACTGCATGTTCTTTGTCACTCATCTCTATATTTAATAAAGAAGTTTTTGATGTACCTTTCAGTTTAACTCAATTATTTTTTTTTTGGTAAAGATTTTATTTATTTATTTGCGAGAGAGAGCACACAAATGTGAGAGCACGAGCAGGGGGAAGGACAGAGGGAGAAGCAGACTCCCTGCTGAGCAGGGAGCCCCTGGCCCTCCAGGGGCTCAATCCCAGGACCCTGAGATCATGACCTGAGCTGAAGGCAGGCGAGCTTAACCCACTGAGCCACCCAGGCGCCCCATAACTCAATTATTTTCTATAGTTATTTTCCCTTTAATGTTAGAATTCAGCTGTTTTTCTTTAAGCACAACTGTTTTTTTCATTCTTTTAATCCAAAAAGTTGGCTACTCACTACTTACGTACTTTAAATGTAGACATCATGGTATTGGACGTACTTTAAATGTAGACATCATGGTATTGGACTCATTCTACTAGTGGGTAGGTGACAAATTACACTTTCGGCAAGTTATTCCTACTCTTATCTCATTGGGATATTTTGTCTGGCCCTAAGTAATCTTTAAAAAGTTATTTATCAGGGATTCCATGGGGGTAAGTTAAGTTCAATAATGAAAACTGTCTTATTTCACTTTCTGGGGTTTGGTCAGACTGAGCATAAGTAGTATTTAGAAGCACCTGTTATAAGTTCTTTCTCTGCCATCTATTATGTGATCCTGGTTAAGTCTCTTAATCTCTCCTCATTCTCCAAATGTGTAAAATGGAGGGGAAATAATAGTTTCTCTTTCTGAGCATTGAAAGGATTAAATAAGCACATAAAGCTTAGTAAATTAAGATACTGATTTTTTTGTTCTTTTTTGGTTTTATTTTTTTGCCTTTTTAAAATTTTTAATTTTTTAAATTTTTATTTCAATTCCATCTAATTATCATATAGTGTATTACTGTTTCAGAGGTAGAATTTAGTGATTAGTGATTCATCAGTTGCATTTATTAACACTCAGTGCTCATTCCAGCAAGTTAAGATATTGTTTTGATGATGGTGATGGTGATAATGATTCCATGACTATTGCTAATTCAGAGTTGGCTTTGAAAGCAAACACTTTGAATTGTACAGTTGGTATTACTAATGTTAACTTAAAAAATACATATATAGTCCACGCTTACAATCTAGTAAACTTGACAGGTTATATATAGAATAAATATAGAATATACTTCTTAGTCAAAGTACATTTTTAAGGTATTACTCTGGATTAAAGCCAGCAATCTGAATACTAATATGCACAGTGAATACCAGGAACAAAAGACATTACAGAAAAATGTACTTTAGGAATTAAATCTCTATGAATTTAAGATCATACAAACCACTCAGGGGTATATTGCACTTATATCAGCATTATCTTAAAATAGGATTGAGACTGATCTTTTTACACAGTTTTATCTTAGACAACTGAAATGTTTGAAAATTGTATAGAGTGGTGATTATGCCTGTGGTCATGGTTTTACAAAAGTACACTGATTATGAAATTTTAAAGACTGAAAAAATTGAATTTGTATAACTTGAGTTAAAGGGTTGAGATTATTTATTTCAGGTTGATTTGTATTTTTACAAGGTGAAATGCTAAATATTTTAAATTATGACTTTTGAAGCAACAGTTTATAATGTTTATGGCTTTTAAAATAGGACTTCAAAGATTTCATATACCCTGTTGAAGTTAGCATAAAGATCCAACTTGTTTTAGCCAGAAGAATGTGAGTGGAAGTGACTCCTTTTGGGGCTACAACTTTAATAGCCTCATCCCCCTTTTATGCGCCATGGTGATAGTATAGACATGCTCCAGGTGCTGACTGCTCTCTCAGCCTAAGTCAGCCAGAGAAGAGAGCTGTGGAGTAGAGACCCAGCCTTCCCATGACAGACAGGTTATATGAGCAAGAAATAAGCCCTTGCTTTTATACATTGTCACAAGGCTGAGCTTCTTTGTTACTACACAAGACTTGGCCTATCCTGACTGATACAGTCGATATATTATGTCGGTGCGATCTAGAATTTATTTTTACTGGTTTCTACTCTTTGCATATCTAAATGCTAAAAGGCTATATATCCAGGTCATTAAAGTAACTCTTTGGTATTCTTTCACTTTCCTGCCACTTCATTAATGAACCCATGGTCAGTGAGAAAAGACTGGAAATACTGTGTGCACAGCTGGGGTGTGGCATTTTGTGGAATTCCCATGTTCATTTCACCTCCAATCAATAGCCTCTGTTTTCTCCCCTAGTTATACTCACCATGCATGTGGTACATATCAGGTGAGGAATGGAAAGTGTAAGAGGTCAAAGATCCAGGACAAGGAGAACAGTCATCGCAACATCAATAATAATTTCCATTTGCTGTGTCCTTATCCTATGGAGGGCACAGTTGTTAAGTGTGTGACATTTATGAACTCATTTAGTCCTGAAAATTACCCGGTGAGGTAAAACTATTATAGCTACATTTTACAGATGAGGCACTGAGATGCTAAGTGACTTACTTGCCCAAGGTTATAGAGTTTTTGGAAATGGCAGAGCTGGGGTCTAAGCAGTTTTCAAGGAACAGGTTTCGGGAGTTGCTAATTGGCAATATCAAAATTTGCATGTCAAGACATCAAGAAAAGCCATTACTTCCCATTTTAGAGCTTCCAGATCAACCAAAAAACAAAACGAAGGGAAATAAAAACAAAGTATATAGTCTCAGTGAAAAGCATAGCAAGCGAAGATAAAGAGGACAAAGTCTCAATTTTTTTAAAGAACAGTCCACTCCTTGCTTTTAGAAACCAGGCAGATGGATGAGCTCAACCATGCCCTCTTCCATGTTCTCCGCTCCCTTTGCCTCCCACATTCACTCACAATACATTTGTGCATTCTCTGATGGGCTGGGCAGCTTGGCAGCCTGGCATCCAAGTTCAACCCAAGGAAGAGCTCCCTGTGTAGAGAGATAGAACTCAATGTTGCAATTTAGACCCTTATTTTCATCCAGCTTTAGCCATTTAGCAGCCACGTTAGTAACACTGCCCTCCACACCCTGGGTCACTAGTGAAGGGCTCTAGTTGAAGGATTTAGGAATATATTCAACTCAGGTTGGAAATTTGGGTGAAATGCTAACGTTAACACTCTTGCCTTAGGGGCTTTCACCAGGAAGAAAGGATGAAATCCATCAGAATTTCTTGGGGAATATTTTTCAAAATTTAAATATTCCTGCCCCAGAGCACTAAGTATAGATAACACTAGATTGTCATATTTTGAAAATATCCCCAGAAATTCCAGGCAGTGAAAACTCCTGTTCTAGAGGAAATGTTCCAATCTGGTGTTAGGAAACTCTTTCTTATTTATAAACTAGAGTTAATAATTGTGTGTGCACATCTCCTTGGAAAATCACTAACACCGTGTTATGCATAGAAGGTCATTGAGAATCTCTATAATACTTTTACGCTATATCTTTACCTGCTTTAGATAATGTGTCTCAGTTTATTCTGTAATGTGGTAGACTAATAGAAGGGCACCCCACCAGAGAGCAAACTTGTGTTTCCTCTCCTGCTATTATCTTGAAAGCAACCTTCTTTAGAAAGGGGAACCACATTGGTATTCCTTTGAAATCACTTTTGAAATCCCTTTAGCCTGCTTCAGAATCACCTGGACCCTATCCTCAGGGTTTCTGATTCAATAGGTCTAAGGCCCCTTCAGCTCCCAAAACGAAATCTAGCTTTATAGACTGGGGCTGAGGAGAGTGGCTGCCGAGCCATTGCAAGCTCAGTTACAAACTCAGCGAACAACAACACAAAAAATCCTTAATGCTTTACTCTTGAACAAGCACTCTGAACTCTCTTTTAAAAAACTTTTTTTTTGTTTTTATTATGCACTACATTAATATACTGCATAACCTTCTAGAAGAGGCAGAGGAGCATAACTGAGTTATCTTTCATCAATCAGGAAAAGGCTTCCTTAATTGATATTCTCCAAACCGTTTGACACATGGTAATGATTAACTTCAGAGATGGGTCTATCTCCTTCCATCAAACTCCACTGAAGGGATAATAGGCAACCCTTTTCTTCTTGCCCCATTACTGTACTTGTGGATGTGCACAGTGGCTATCTATGCTGGAGATGACCAAGCACACGGCCATGATGCCAGTTCTGGGCAGAATCTCAAGCCACACCAAACTGCAGTTGCTAGGGCCAAACCCTTCCTTCCTGGCCCCCTAAAGGTGACTGAGCCTATCTGAATCCTTTTCATATATTCAAAATCATTCTTTTCTTAATGAAGACAGTGGCTCCTCTTCTGTTGACCTTGTTATCTGTGACTTTCTCTTTTCTGAAAATATATACTTGAATATCTTTTTAAACGTATATTTCATTTTGCCTTTTGTTATTCCCGGTATTAGTTTTCTATTGCTGAACTAGGAGATTGCCACAAATTTAGCAGCTTAAAACAACATAAATTTATTATCTCACAGTTCTTTAGGTCAAAAGTATGGATTGGATCAGCAGATTTCTCTACTCTGGGCTGACAAGGTTGAAATCAAGTTATTGGCTAACCTTATCTGGAGGATCTTAGAGATATTCCCCTTCTAGGCATATTTAGGTTTTTAGCAGATTTCAGCTCCATGCTGTTTCAGTACTGAGGTCTTGTTGCCTTGCTGGCTGTTTTCTGGGAGTTGTTCTCAGCTTCTGGAGGCCGCCCACATTCCCTGTATAGGGATCAAGGGCAGGCTACCACAAGATGGGCCACTTTGGCCTGAAAATTATTTTGAGTTAAAAAGCAATTAAAAGGGGCACCTGGGTGGCTCAGGTGGTTAAGCATCTGCCTTTGGCTCGGGTCATGATCTCCAGGTACTGGGATTGAGCCTCATGTTGGGCTCCCTGCTCAGCGGGGAGTCTGCTTCTTCCTCTCCCTCTGCCCCTTCCCCTGCTTGTGCTGTCTCTGTCTCTGTATCTCTCTCAAATGAATTAAAGAAAAAAAAAATCTAAAAAAAAAAAAAAAAGCAATTGAAACCCTGCAGATTCAGGAAAAGGTCTTTGCCACCCTGCCAACTGCCTCAAAAGAATTCAGACAGAGGACCTGTTCCAGGAAGAGAGCTATCACCACAGATAACTACACTATGATACAAACTAGGTATGATGGACAGGAAGGAAGCTTACAAGCTCTGTTTGATCAAAGTCCTCTGTGTCCCATTGTTTCAGAGTGGCCCAGCAAATATTTGCTTACGAAACATGTGCTTCTTTTCACCTTCCTGTGAATTGCATTTCTTCTCTTTTAAGTTGTGGACCCCTACCCGCTTCTCCTTAGTTGACGAAGACATATATGCCTCATTTTGGCTGACTGTCTTTGGGATTTCCATGTCTGTGTGGATTGCCCACATGCATGAAATGAAATTTGATTTTTTCCCATTAATCTGTGTCATGTCCATTTGATTCCTAGTCAGAGGAAATGCCTCTGCCCTCCCAATGCTGCTCTGTATTTCAGCTCCAGCCAACCTTCTGGTCCCCAAGTCTTATTGTAGGAACCGCCACTCTTACTGTGCTTTGTTGGAGACTGGAACTCTGTTCGTGAATATCAGAGACTGATGGACTGTAGTCCAAAGACTAAACTTCCAGATGCTAACTGCTCTTCTCTCCCACCCTTTCTGAGCCTCAGGTGCCTCATATTGGTGGGTGTTCTGCTTTTTTCCCTATACTGACTCTTTGCCTAAAATGCCAACTAGAGAAACTCTGCCCCCAAGAGACCAGCTTCTCAATTAAAATGTATTTATGGAGCATCCAACACTGCGCAGTGAAGGGGGTGCAGTTAATACACAGGCCAGGATAAGAGGCATAACTGGGATTGTTCTGGCAAACCAGTATGGATGTTCAGCCTGACGGTATTCTAAGTGCTATTCCAGGAGTTTGAATTATAGCAATGAGCAGTGCAGACAAGGCAAAAATCAGTGCCTTCTTGGAGCATATATTCTGGAAGACAGACGATATAGTAAGTAAGGAAAATGATCTAGAATCTTAAATAGTGATAAAGGGCCATGGGAAAAATAAAGCAAGGAAAAGAGAATCTGTGTGTGTGTGTGCGTGCGGGCGTGCACGCTTGCGTGCGTGCACACACACACACACACACACACACACAAGGCAGTGATGGTTGGAAGGGCCTGGCTGGCTCAGTCAGTAGAGCATTCGACTCTTGATCTCAGGGTTAGGAGTTCAAGCCCCATGTTGCGTGTAGAGACTACTTTAAAAAAAAAAAAGAAAGAAAGAAAAACCCAGACTCTTAGACTGAATCATATAATGTGGTGGTCTGGGTAAGCTTCACTGAGAGGGTGACTTCTGAGTAGATACTTAGAGAGGACAAGGGAGGACACCATAAGGAAATCTGAGGGAAGAGAATTCCAGGCAACGGGAAAAGCAGATGGAAAGGACTGGCAGAGGACGAGTGTTTGATGTGTTCTAGGACCAGCAAGAAGGCAAGTGTAATCCAAGTGCAGTGAGGGAAGTGGAGGGTAAGAAGAGAAGAGGTTAATTAAAAAAAAAAAAAGAAAAGAAACAAAAAAAGTAGGGAAGAGGTTGGATAGGTAAAAAGAAGGTATGGGTCTGATCAAGGAGGGCTTTTCAGGCCATTGTAAAGACTTTGTCTTTACTCTGAACGAAATGAGAACCCAAGGGAAGCAGTGGAGTGATGTGATCTGATTCTAATTTCAACCCTGGATTGCGGGTGGATTATGGGGCCAGACTGGAGCCAGTGAAACTAGAGTCATGTTCACTTGGATCATCGAAGGAACCAATCTCACAGGACTAGCCTCAAAGGCTCTGGCACATGTAGCCTTTCCCTCTGCCCCACAAGCCATGAAGCCTCAAAACGTGCCTATTGGAGGCTCCATCCTGCCAGTCTACCCCGTTACGAATAGACAGCTACAACTTACATTTGCCAAAGGTCAAGATGAGACGTCAATCAAAGCTGTAATATAAAGAAAGAGCAACAACAATTTACCACCCCGACAACATTTTGTACCACAACTAATCCTAATAGGGGATACTGCTCTTGAATTTAGGATATCCACAGAACAGCTATGCAAAATATGTGTTTCCGGTACACTGGCTAGGCCAAACAGAAAACACGATGCCCGAATCTCTCTTTTGTCTCAGCAAAAAGGAGAAATAGGACTTCTAGCCAGTCTTTTGCCCTCTGACAGAAGTTGCTTAAAGCAGCCCACAGCCAGGCAAAAACTCAGGAGATATAGATATTAACTATAATTTACTTTACTCAAGCAAAGGAGGAAGATCTTTCCTGAAGTGTGAAGCTCTGAGACATAAGCCAAATTAACATCTCTAAGGATCCTGCCACAACCCTCTCCTGCACTATTGATGAAGTTCTAGAACCTAGGTGAGGTTCGGTGGGCTGAGGTCCGGAACCCATGACCAAGAAAGAATTCTTGAGACATCTTTGGTGCAAAATGGTCGTTTATTAAAGCACGGGGACAGGACCCGTGGGCAGGAAGAGCTGCTGCCCTGGGTTGTGAGGGATGGCAGGTTATATACCTTGGGGTTGGGGAAGGTGAGGGGAAGGGAGGTTTCAGCAGAGTTTTCATATGTTAAAGAGGGCCTACAAGGTGTCTGGAGGAGGCCTTGCTCTTGTGGCTTGATCAATGTCGTCTTTAGGTCATCCATTAACATCAAGATAGTTGGGAGATTCTTGGTGGGGTGTTATGATCCTGCTGTCATTTACATTCCCTTCTACCTCAGCCTCCTCCAGTTTCGTTTATGATGGGGAGAGGGACATTAGGGCTTGAGGAACTGAGAGTTATTTGCCTCTGGAAATTTGTGCTATTGATAAGGGAACCTCCCTGTTTGTAGATCTCCAGGACATTTGCAGAGCAAGGGACTTTCCTGTCTTGCAGGATTGTGATCTCTGCAAGTTAACTATTTGTTTATTATCTATGGCAGTCAGGGGAGCTTGAAGAATGCTACACATTATTACGGAGGGGAGCGGGTGGAGAGGGGGGTACAAGGCGCCAGCTTGTGCTCTGTCCTCAGCCAGCCTCCTGCTCCCTCATCACTATGATAGAAATGGAGCCTTGATGCTACTGTTTCATGTAGATGAAGGAAAATGATCCTCACATCTTGGTCAAGCACAAAGCAAAGCAAAACAAAACAGAACTCAAAAAACAAACCTAAACAAATTCAGGCAAGAAAAAAGTTAATAAGTAATCACTTCAAACGTCTGGCCTGTGTCAAATGCTCACAGCATTCAACATTTTCTGCTGTACTCATTTTCCTCATTGTTCTAAATAATGACCAGGATAGAACACTCTGGTTTCCTGAACTGAAAACTATGCCTACGAGAAGCTTTATTTCAAAGGCAGCTTCTGTCTTTTGTCATGTAGTCATTCAACTATAAAAACTGTCCTGTCATTTTTCTGTGGTAAGAATCTGCAACCACTGGACAGGGGGTATATGGGAAACTTCTGTACCTTCCCCTCGATTTTTCTATGAACCTAAAACTGCTTAAAAAAAAAAAAGTCTTGGGGCGCCTGGGTGGCTCAGTGGGTTAAGCCGCTGCCTTCAGCTCATGTCATGATCTCAGGGTCCTGGGATCGAGTCCCCAATCAGGGGCTCTGCTCGGCAGGGAGCCTGCTTCCCTTCCTCTCTCTCTGCCTGCCTCTCTGCCTACTTGTGATCTCTGTCTGTCAAATAAATAAATGAAATCTTTAAAAAAAAAGTCTTAAAAAAAATAAAAAGAATCTACAACCCCTGACTACAACTAAAACCTACAATATTTCCTTTTTCTTTTCCTTTTTTTTAAACAGGGAGAAAGGGGTCGGAGGGGCAGAGAAAGGAGAGAAATTCTTAAGTAGGCTCCACGTCCAGTATGAGCTAGACTCCAGGCTAGATCTCACAAGCCTGAGACCATGACTTGAGCCAAAAATCAACAGTCAGATACCTAAGTATCTCTCCCTGGGGTTTTTCAATTGAAGATTCAGATTTTCTCCCCAATTTCTTGTTTCTGGGTCCAGAGTACAATGTTGTCAGGAAGGAAGACCTTCCTTTGGATTATGGTCCTTCTAGCTGGACTTAGAATCAAATTGACAAGAAACAGATTAATAGGAGAAAATCAAATTTAGTAAGTATCTGAGTGGAAGTCCAAAGACAGGGAAGCAAAGTGAGCTAAGGAGAAGGGTAGGGTCTGAGAATACAAAGGGGGAGAAAGAGCATTAGCAAGAAGGTGAAAGGGGATGTTTGGAAAAACAAAGGTTGCCCTATGATGCAGATAAGGTTTTTAGGTGAAGGGGAGTCTCTGTTAATAGTTCTCCTCCTGCTACAGGCTCTCCTTTCCAAAGTAAATGTAGGCAGTTGAGGGGGAAGGCAGAGAGCTTCTCCAGCATCTGCTGGGTTTTTATTACTTCTAACTTAAAATAAGCCTTATGCCAAATTGGCCCATCTTGGGGCAGCCCGCCCTGGGCCCCTACAAATGTTAATATTAAATTTCTAGTCGGCATAGTGAAAAGTTTATTCAAGATCCTAGACATTGTTCATTTTGGTTTGGAAGAGTATCTTGTGGATGTGTATGTTACCTAAGGAAATGATTCACAGGGTTTGATTAAAGAAGAGTTTCATTCATTTAACAAATATGTATTAAGTACATTGTCATGAAGGGGCAAGAAATAACCTCTAACCATAATAGTTTGATTATTTATTGATAGCCTGTCATCTGCCTATTGACTGATCAATCATTCCCAATCCATCTCCCTCAGAATGGGAAAAATATTACAGAAAGGAGGAAATTAATGTGGAATAAAAAATTACAAGAGTGTATACAGATATGGGCTGCAAATTTAAAAGGAAAGAACAGGGGGTACCTGGGTGGCTTGGTTGGTTAGGTGTCTAACTCTTGATTTTGGCTCAGGTCAGGATCTCGGGGTTGTGAGACTGGGTGCCACGATCAGTGGGGAGTCTGCTTGAGTCTCCCTCTCCTTCTACTTCTGCCCTTCCCCTTCCCCCGCTCTCACACATGAGTGCATGTGTGTGTGCTCTCTCTCTTACTCTCAACTGAATAAATATTTTTTGAAAAGGAAAGAGGGGGCGCCTGGTGGATCAATCAGTTAAGTGTCTGCCTTTGGCTCAGGTCATGATCTCAGGGTCCTGGGAATGAGTCCCGGGTTGGGCTCCCTGCTCCATGGGGAGTCTGCATCTCCGGCTCCCTCTGCCCCTCCCCCCACTCATATGCACACCACCCCCCTCAAATAAATAAATAAAATCTTTAAAAAAATTTTAAAAATAGAAAAAAAAGGAAAGGACAGGGAAGACCTTACAGAAAAGGTAAATATTGAGAAAAGACTTTTCAAAAGAGGAAGAAGCAAGCAATGTGGCTATCCGAAGGAAAAGGGCTCCAGACACACACATTACCAGTGCAGAGAGCATGGAGTATGTGAATTGTCTGGGGAATAGAAAGGAGGCCAGCCTGTCAAGACCTCTGTGTAAGTATGTACAGAGTGGGGGGGAACAAGGACAGTGGTACAGATGTCAGAGCAGAGGGGGTCCAGGTTTTGTAGGACCTGAATCTTATACAATTTCCGGCTCCTCTTTAAGGGAAAGAATTCCAATGTACAAGTAGAAAATTAGATACAGAACTGGAGATTTATATAGAATGACCGAGTAAATTGCAATAAATTTTAAACCTTAAAAAGTCAACCACGAACAAAAATCATGAGGTATGATACATTACTTAACTGGATGTGTTGCATTTTCATGTACGTTCCTGAAAGGAGAGAACTCCGTTTAGACAAGCATTGATGTGAGCAAACCACGGTGCTTACAATTTTATGGCTAGGGTTAGAGGAGTTTCTCACAGTCTAGTTTCTGGTGCCATTCATTTCGATCAGTTTCTCTACCACTACCTACATGCTCCTAGGTCCCAGGAGCCATAGCATGTGTAAATATCACTAAATACCATTTGGCCTTGCAGCCTCATGTCTTCACTCCAGATGAGTCAACACAGTGGGCAGGAAATTTCTGGAAGCCGTTCCTTACATGGGGAAACTAGAAGTTGCTCATCTCTAGATAGAATTGTAAAGTACATAAATATACTTCAGAAATCCAAGCTAAATATATTCTCAGCTCAATATTCCCATAGTCACATTGCAAATACCCACCTGGTCACTCAAATGACAAGATTCCTCTGTGAGTGAGGCAGGAGCTCTCACAGCACCCTGTAGGATATGAGAAGGATTCTGACGAATGCAATGGAGAGAGTTTGATAGTTTTGAGTATAGAAACTACATGATCTGACTTACTGAATTTTATTTATTTTATTTACTCTAAGACACAATTTTTCTATGTTTTATCATGTCTTAGATGGGCTTTATTGGGATAACCTTGGTAGAAACTGTCTTACAGTAGGCGTCTTCCAGGTAACAGTTCAGACATAGCTGTCACTGTCTCCACAAGGAGGAACTTATTCAGGGAGTTTCTTATTTTCTTCTCATCCATCAAATTCTGTGCATTATCAGTACTACACATGTGGGATTTAACTGCTTCTTAAAATGCCTTCCAAATGATCATATGATTTGGTATCAAAACAAAAAGTTGAGGTGCAAGATAAAGTCAGGGAAACACAGCAGTAGGGTAAAACTTTGATACTAGTGAAACGAACATTCGGTGTTGGAGGAATGATTGAAAGTCCAGAATTTCTTTCAAAGTGATGTTCAGCTAAGTGCTTGAAAAGACCAATGAAAATATATCAACAAGTAGATGGGTTTGGGTTTTCTTTTGTTCATGACATGCTTCCAAAAGGATTGCCTATCATTACATTAAGCAACAAAACTGGACACAGTAAAAAGTGTCACATAGGGACTCCTGGGTGGCTCAGTTGGTTAAGCGGCTGCCTTCGGCTCAGGTCATGATCCCAGTATCCTGGGATCGAGTCCCACATCGGGCTCCTTGCTCGGCGGGGAGCCTGCTTCCCACTCTGCCTGCCTGTGCTCGCTCTCTCTCTTTCTCTTTCTCTGGCAAATACATAAATAAAACCTTTGAGGAAAAAGAAAAGTGTCACATATCCTGGAATTGTGAAAGTATCTTCAAAGCAGAAAGATTCTGGTGAGACTATGTGAATTTCTTTTGTTTTGTTTTAAAGACTTATTTATTTGGGGGGGGGGCATTGAGCAGAGGGAGAGAGAGATATACTCTTAAGCAACTCCCTGCTGAGCATGGAGCCCAATGAAGAGCTCAAACCAATGACCCTGAGGTCATGACCCGAGCTGAAATCAAGAGTTAGATGCTTAACCAACTGAGCCACCCAGGTGCCCCAAGACTATGTGATGTTATGCACAAGATTATTATGAAGGCGATGTCTCATAGTTCTTTGTTCATGGCAATGTCACTCATAAATAAATTAAAACTGCTTAGTAAAATTCATGGCATTTTAGATTCAATAACATGGTAAATTTAACAAGATCACTCTAACTACTTGGTTTTAAAATAACCCTAAGAGGGTAAGGATTGAAGCAGGGAGGACATTTACCAGATGATTATGGTGATCCTGGAGAGGGTGGTGAGAAGTGTCCAGAGAATGAGTATATTTTGAAGGTAAAGCAAATAGGATTGGCTATACGCTGTGATGGAAAGAAACATGGGAAGGAGTAATTCGAGGCTTTTGATTTGAGCAACCAGAGAAATAACAATGCCATCAGAAAAGGGTGCATGGAACTTGGTAGAAAAGATTGTGGGGACAACATCAGGGTTTACTTATAGGCAAGTTATGTTTAAGATGTCTGTTAACAGATGGGAAGGCAGAATATATGGGTCCAGACACTGGCAGGTGGGTAGATGAGGTGGTGGAGTCTGTGAAGTCCTCTTCTGATTGCTACGACCTTCTCAGTGCAGCAGGAAGCAGGAGCTAGTGCTGGGAGTAGGGGTGGGAGAGGAGGAGTTAGAGGTTTGAAGAAAGATATTAAGGTGTAGAATAGTCATCTAGGACCTTGCTTCTCGAGGGCCAGAAGTGTCAGCATCACTTGGAAGCTAGTTAGAAATATAAGTTCTCATTTTCATGGCAATGTCAGAAACTGTTTATCAAGATCCCCAGGTGACATACAGAACACTAAAGTCTTAACAGTCTAATGGCCCAGCTGCATTAAGGGCCCACATGAGGCGTGCTGTATAAATTTTATAAAGAGATGCCCATCTGCTTGGTTATGGTTTTCTCTTCAGCCAAATGCACTTGGAGGACACAGCTGCAGAACAGGCAGAGATATGGATATGAATAGAGTTAGCATTCTTTAAAGGATATACATTTGAATGAGCCAAAGTAGTCAAGGATATAAGTAAATAAATGCATATATCCAGGGTGGGTATACAACTCATTTTTAATTTCAATTTTTATTATTTTTTTTACTGATTGGGTACATGATACAAAAAGTTTAGAGGTCCCTGGTTTATGTGATAAAGCATTACTTCCCCCAGGGATATTTGGTTCTTACGTTCTTACACTCTTACGTTTGTTTTCTTTTTTTTAAAGGTTTTATTTGAGAGAGAGACAGAGAGAGCACAAGGTGAGGGGGCAGAGGGAGAAGGACAGGCAGACTCCCTGCTAAGTGGGGAGCTGGGCACAGGGCTTGATCCTAGGACCTGGAGATCATAACCTGAGCCAAAGGCAGATTCTTAACCAACTGAGCCAGCCAGCTGGCCCAGATATTTGTTTTTAATAGGGGTTTTGTGAAAGTCTCTATTTCCACGGTGCAGTCAAAAATGACTTCTTAATAGTATATAAGGAATTCTGGTCAGTGGAGACTAAGAAACCTGCTAGTGCTCACTGAAATCAATCTAAAATTGAACAGTCTCCCACTGAGGCAGTGTCTTAATGTTTGTCACATAATCTTTAAAGATTAATTTTAGAGGTAGAGATTTCAACCATGAATATTATCAATGAAAAATGTTTTGTCTCCAAATTTAACACCTGCCTGTATGAGGAAATGTTATGAAATGAACCTTCAGTGCTTGCAAGCATACCCATGGCTCCTGCTGCAACAGAGTCAAACTCAGAAACACTGGCCAAAGATCACTCTTGCTTTTGCATGGGCTTTCAATCCAGCAGCATCTAGGCTATTGTATTGGCACAACGGAAAATGTCTAAATTAAAACCATAGAATTTTAGAGTAGAAGGAAACCCTATCAGTCTTTCAGTTTAATGTCTTATCCAGTCTAGAGCTCAATTTTCATCCAGCTGTGCAAATACTTCCATTACTGGGAAACACTCCTGTCCAAGTCAGCTAATTCCAGAGTCGGGCCATTCTAATTCCTTTTTATATTGTCTCTGCCTCTGCCTCCGCCTCCCTAAAGCTGCCACCATTGGTCTCAGTTACACCAAATAGAACAAAAAAGAATAATAATGAATCATTAGAAAATTTTCAAAACCTCATTTCAAAAATGTTAAGACTGGGGCACCCGGGTGGCTCAGTTAGTTCAGCATCTGGCTCTTGGTTTCAGTTCAGGTCATGATCTCATGGGTGGTAAGACTGAACCCCTCACTGGGCTTCATACTCAGTGGGGAGCCGGCTTGAGATTCTCTCCCTCTGCACCTCCCTCCACTTTCATGTATGTGCACACTCTCTCTCTCTCTCAAATAAACAAATATTTAAAAAATTTATGTATTTAAGATCTTATTTAAAATTTATTTATTTATTTGACAAAGAAAGAGATCACAAGTAGGCATAGAGGCAGGCAGAGAGAGAAGGGGAAGCAGCCTCCCTGCTGAGCAGACAGCCCCATTAGGGCCCGATCCCAGGACCCTGGGATCATGACCTGAGCTGAAAGCAGAGGCCTTAACCCACTGAGCCACCCAGGTGCCCCTAATAAATAAATATTTTTTTAAAAAATGTTCAGACTGCTCATATATCAGTGTCACCAGAGCGACCCACACTACCTACTGTGCTTCTTTTATTTATTCGTATCTGTATTAGAATAAGAACCTTAGAAAGGCACACATTTTCCAAGTGATGTCTGATCATTTCAGAATACCATGGGAGTTCTCTGTCCATTAATCTGGACATGACACTCCCATTAATTTAGAATAAGATTCCATTAAGTTTTTCCAATGGCTCAGTTAACACTATTAATTGATATTGAGCAACAAACTCCCCTGGGTGTTTTTCACATTAATTGCTGTCAAATGGGTCTCCCCTATTCAGTACCAGTAATCGATCTTTTGGACTTTAATGCAAGGCTCTTGTGTTCCGTTAATAGGCTTTGCCTTGTTGGTTTCACCTCATCATCCTATCCCATAGGGTTCTGTAATACTTCTGATTGCATGATCTGAGGTCTCTGCCAACTGTCCTCTGCAGAAAAGAGTTAACAGGTCTAAGAGTGGTATCCTTAGAAAGGCCTGCTTGTAAACTTGGCCCTTGACTGGTGTCTGGGAACCCAGAGGGTTCTTAACACTCCGTCATTGACAAGAGTGTCCATTATACTTAGATTGTTTGTACAGTATGTTTTATTCCAGGCTCCTGCCCTCTTTCTGACAGTCTGGACTTCTACTACTTGATAGGCAGAGGGTGCCTTCGTTACCAGACTCCTGTGAAAACCTTAAAATGAATCTCAAAGGACTTCCCTGGGAAGAAACATTGCACACATGTTGCTGCATTTTTGTTGCTGGGGGAAGAGGATCTTCTGTGTGAGCCTTCACTGGAGGCAGAGAGCATAAGAAGGCCTGCACAGCGATTCCTCCAAACTCCACCTGTGTCTTCTCCCTTTAAGTTCTGGTCCTAAATCCTTATTGCACTGCTGTGATAAATCTCAGTCTGGAGTACAACCGTATGCTGATACTTGATAGTCCTTTTCCATGAGTCCTTGCAGTGAATTTCTGAGAGTGGGTGTGGTACTGAGGATCCCTGACAGACCACCTGACTTTGAACTACCTGCAGATCTGAACTGCCTCTCTAACAAGCATGGGTGGGAACTAAAGGATGACTAGGTCAGCCCCACTTTTATAAGCTTAAGACTGTGTCTTCACTTGTCTGGGGTAACAAATACTGACAATGAATGTTTGATGATAGCGTCCACGATCCAACAAAGCAGTACTTCCCAAATGTGTTGTGAGAGCTCTCATCCGCAAGACTCTTCTTGATCCCAGTGTCAAGAATTTGGGGGCATTCTCGGGTGCCTGGGTGGCTCAGTGGGTTAAGCCGCTGCCTTCGGCTCAGGTCATGATCTCAGGGTCCTGGGATCGAGTCCCGCATCAGGCTCTCTGCTCAGCAGGGAGCCTGCTTCCTCCTCTCTCTCTCTCTGCCTGCCTCTCTGCCTACTTGTAATCTCTCTCTGTCAAATAAATAAATAAATCTTTAAAAAAAAAAAGAATTTGGGGGCATTCTCAATATAGTAGACTCTGCCTAGACTTTCTCAGCTTTCCACAGCAGGGTGCATCACTGACCCACTCCCTGAGCAAAGAAGATGTAGTTTGTCTTTCCTTTCTATGACTCTTTCAAATACACAAAAGAAACACAGGGGTGCCTGGTTGTCTGAATCAGCAGAGCATGTGACTCTTGATCTAGAGGTTGTGAGGTAAGCCCCACGTTGGGTGTAAAGCTTACTTTTAAAAAAAGAAAAAAAAAAGAAATGTAGATAATAATAGAAAAATGATCCCTCTAACTCCCACCTGGAGGTGTTAGATGTAACATTTTGCCATACTTGTTCCAGTTCCTTTTTTTTTTTTAAAGGAAATTAAATATTTTTGTGACACAAGCTTTTTCTATGTGTTTATTGAGATACTCCAAGGCCCTTCTTCCCAAGAGGTAACTATTACTTTGGGAGTATAGTTTGTTTCTTATCTATGTTTTCACACGTTTTCCATCTGTGAAAGTAGAATAGTTTTAGATGTGTTCAATCTTTACAGAAGTGTTCTTATTGTGTTATAATGTGATTTTTCCTATAAGTTGCTTTTTTTAGGGGTATAATATTTCTCCATGTAGATTCATGTAGTTTTGGTTCAAATATTTTCACGGATAGGCTGCTGAGCCTGTTAAATGTGGAAATCTTTCTAAGACCGAAACTCCTTTTACATCTTGGGCAATCATCTAACTTTTCAAACAGTGTTAAATATGTTTTAGAGCTTAGAAATGGTGATCTTATTTAACAATAAAACTATGTTAATTAATTACTGTCCAATATGGTGATATTTGTGAATGTTGTTTTGGGGTGTATATGTGTGTGTTTTAAAGATTTATTTGTTTATTTATTTTAGAGAGAGAGAAAGAGGGAAAGCACACACACATGCACACATAGGGGAAGGACAGAGGGAGAGAATCTCCAAGTAGACTCCTGGCTGAGTGCAGAGCCCATCGAGGGGCTCCATCTCATGATCCCGAGATCATGACCTGAGCTGAAACTAAGAGTTGACACCCAACCGACTGAGCCACCTAGGGAGCTCTGGTGTGTTTTAAAATATTGTATCAAAGTGCTATGAAGAAGGCTTGAATAATTATGATTCTTCATAGAGGTATGTGGTGTAAGCTTTCTTTCAGAGTAATTATATATGACAATCATTTATTCCTTTGGGTCTCACGGTTCACAGTCTTTGTATTTTAGCCTCCAAACTGAGTAAGTGTTCTTCTGGCTCAGTAGATACAAAACCCTGGGTACTGTGAGAGTAGCAGAATGGAAGCAATCTACATATTTTCAGCAAGAAATCAACAGCTCAAGATAAGGAGATTGGACACACTGGGAAACAAGTGGCCATGGGAAAACTTGTGAAATGCTCTCTCCTTACAAGCCTCACCTTTCATATTTTTCTCATGCAACCTTCTCTCTTCACTCCATTGTAAGAATCTTTTTCCCTGAAGTTTTCCAGTCTTCTCTACCCTCCTTGTCACCATGCACCCAATCCCGGATACCCCACACACTTGTTCTGTGCTTTTGGACAAATTATTCAACTTCCCTGAAACTCCATTTCCTCATTTCTAAAATATAACTAGGAATTTAACACACAATTTCTAGCACACGATAGACAGTCAATAGACAGTAATTCTTAACCATTTTTATCATTGTCATTATTTCTACTATTAATGGTAGAACTTCAGGTGTTTTACGATGTACTTGTTTGAGGCTTTCCTATAGCCCTCAAGTTATACCAGGGGAACAAACATCATGTTGGCTGGTCCCAAGTGGCTTGCCATGGATGAGGCAGTGGAAACTACCTGCCCCTTGGTGTAGGCAGAGTACCGGCAATAATAGAATTTATTGACTGTAGACAATTTAAAATAATAATAAAACTGACTAAACCCTTCTGCATTTTATTATCATTAAGTACAGCTAAACAGTGGAAGTAATAAGCCTTCCCATAGGGACAGATGCTCCCACTGCCTGGCCTTTGTACACCATGGGGCTGGTCTTGAGGCACAATATTGCCTTTTCTCCAAAACAATTTCAAAATATTGTGTGGGATTCTGTTAGTAAATTGAGCTCCCTTTGAAGTTCATTCAGATCCATACTGATTTGTTAATTTTGGCTAAGCACCAAAGACTTTGCTAACTGTTAGTGGTTTTATCTATTAAAAAAAAAAAACTAGTGAAAATTTTTCTTAGAAAATATCACCAAGTCCAAATTCGTGTTCATAAATAGAGTTTTTTGGAGAACATAGTCACAATCATTTGCTTATGTACTGCCTAGCTACTTTTGCATTACACCAAGAGATTTTAGTAATTGTGGCACAGATCATGTGGGCTACGAGCCTGAAATATTTACTATCTGAATGTTATAGAAAAATTTTGCTGACCCCTAAACTAAATATATATATATTGAGTTAATGATGTCACTCTTAAGTTGAAAGACTATACACGTTCATATACAGAATAAAATAAATTTTAAGCAAAATAGTCACTGTAAGTATAACTTTTTGAATCCCTGTTATTTATTTATTTATTTATTTATTTATTTATTTATTTAAAGTAATCTCTACACCCAATGTGAGGCTTGAACTCACAACCCCAAAAGCAAGAATTATATGCTCTGCTGACTAAGCCAGCCAGGTGCCCCCTGAATCCCTTTTTAATCTGCCTATTGATTTTAATATCTCAGGGGTCAAAAATCCCTGAGGTAGATCATCATCTTTTGTAGTCACTGCTTATTAGAGGATCCACCATGTGTTGACTTGATATGTCCAAGTTAAATGTGAGCTAAAGGAAGTCTGAATATGATAAAGACAGAATAATTTTCTTCCCCAGGTTAAGTAACTAAACTGGAGGTCCTACAAGGTGACTTGGCTTGTTTTGTATGTCCTCCATAAAATTTTTTAAATGTTTTAAATTGAATGCCTTTGTATGGGGCATACACTTATTACTTTACCACATAATAATTCATTAAAATTATTATTATTAAGTCTGATCAATGAGGCTATTATTTTATTTTGTTTGCAAAACACCAGAAATCCCTATATTTTGCTATTTATATGTGGGGGGCAATGTTTTAACATTAACATTAAATTAAGGAATAACAATATTTGGTATTACAGAGGATGGGCATGAAAGTAGTTTTTGCTTGCTTCTTCCCATCCCTCCAACCACACTTCTTCATTATCTAATATCTTATGTTAGCCCACCCAAGCAGTTCTTGGCAGATATATTCTAGTTGTAGTTTTTAAAGTTTGGATCCCCAGGTTCCAGATTTTCAGAATATGACTCTGATACAAGATATCCTTTTAGAGAATTTAAGTTTTAAATCTGTTACACAAACATTTTTACATATAGCAACCAAACATCAACATGTCTTCCTTAAGTAAACTAAGAATGAGATTATTCAAAATGTAAAATCTCATTTCCCTCATGGAGTTTAAACTTGAAGTTCACCATTAAAAGGTCATAAATAGAGGCTCATTGAGAAGTGTACTATACTGAATTCAAGTCACTCTCTTGTATATGGGGGATTTAAAGATGTAAGAGTCTGTCTCTACAGTCACATCCAAACAGATAAGACAAAGTATGATAATTGCTATATCATAAGTACAAATAAGGTATAATGGAAAAATAGGAGTATGAGGGATTATAAACAGGAAATATGAGTAAACAATAACAATTAAAACTTTCTAAAACCTAAATATACACTGTCTACAAGAAATTCACTTCAAATATAATGGTATAGGTCAGTTAAACTAGAAAGGTGCAAAATGATCTATCATACAAACACTAATCAAAAGAAAGCAGGACTGACTATATTAATGTCAGATAAAGTGACGTTAGAGGAAAGAAAATCGTCAGGGATGAAGTAGGACATCATATAATGATAAAAGGATCAGTCTACCACAAATGTACCAATCCTACATATATGGATATACCAAACAGCAGGGCCATAAAATACATAAAATAAAAACTAATATAACTGCAAGAGAAATAGGCAAATCCACAATTATACTTGAGGATTTCAACACCTCTCTTTCAGTAAATTGATAAAACTGCTAGATAAAAAATAAATAAGTTAATAAAAGAACCAACACAACCAACAACCAATGGGATCCACCTGGCATCTACAGAACATTCTACGTAACAAAACCAGAATATACATTCTCTTCAGGTGCAAAAGGAATGTTCACTTAAGTAGACCATAT
Organism: Mustela nivalis; assembly: GCF_964662115.1. NCBI lineage: Eukaryota > Metazoa > Chordata > Mammalia > Carnivora > Mustelidae > Mustela > Mustela nivalis. Next base: position 101,420,466 of record NC_139040.1, read on the forward strand.
TCTGGGTCATAAAGAAGACATTGACACACTTAAAAGAACTGAAATCTCTGTAATGTAATTAAAATAGAAATTTTTAAGAGAAAGTTAATAGGAAAATCTCCAGACATTTGGAAATTTAAATACAACACTTCCAAATAATCCAGTGAAACAAAAGTCTCAAGTGAAATTTTAAAAATATATTTGTAAAAGGAAAGAAGGAACTAAAAATGCACTTCATCTCTTCTAGACTTGCTTCCCTCCTTACTAACCCTTTCCAGTGATTATTTGGGCACAGGTTTGTTTTCAGTGTCTTGTCTTGTTTTGTTTTTGTTTTTTTGAGTGAGTGAGAGAGAGAGAGAGAGAGAGAGAAAGAGAAAGCTGGTGGGGGGGGCAGAGGTAGAGAGAGAATCTCAAGCAGGCTCCATGCTCAGTGCAGAGCCTGACAGGGCTTAATGTCAGGACCCTGACTGAGATCATGACTTGAACCAAGATCAGATGTCAGACACTTAACTGACTGAGCCACCCAAGCATCCCTAGACACAGTTTTGAATGTGTGTGAAACCACTTGAGCTAATTTACACATAACACTAAAGCAACAAATCCCTTACCATTTGCAAAATGGACTCAGGTAATACTATACAAAGTTAGTTAATACTGGTCCTAGTATACAGGAAGGGATGGGGATTCAAAGAAATAGCATGAGAAATGGCAAGAGGAAGGTATACTGCCTGAATCTCTAAGGGGGTACTGCTAGTCATGCGATTACAGCCAGTAACATATGGAGACAAAATGCACAGAAACTAAATCATCCCTATTAAAATCTCTTTGCAGATTATGGGTGTGTGTGTGTGTGTGTGTGCGTGTGTGTGCGTGTGTGCACGCGCGTGCACATGTATGGTCATGTTCTTCCCTAAAACTGAGTGAGAATTGAGAAGAAGTAAGGGAAAAAAGGGGATGTGGACATATCACATATCAACAGGATTTTTAAAAAGATTTTATTCATTTATTTGACAGAGAGCAAGAGCAAGAGCTAGCATGAGCAGGTGGAGGGGCAGAGGGAGAGGGAGAAACAGATTCCCTGCTTAGGGCAGAGTCCCAACATGGACTAAATCCCAGAATCCAAGATCATGACCTGAGCTGAAGTCAGACGCTTCATGGATGGAGCCACCCAAGTACCCTGACACATCACTAGGATTAAGAAGTAAATCTGACTACTCGATAGTCATTTATTAAGTCCCTACCAGATCCATTCATGGTATTAAGTGCTACAGAGGCAAAAAAAAAAAAAAAGAAAGAAAGAAAAAAATATCTTTCAACAGCTTTATGACCTAACTAAATTAAATGTGAAGAGAGGAAATAAAGATGGTAGAACTCTATTACACAAACGACCCATATTAGTCACAATCCCTTCCAGGAAGATTACAGTTATCAATTATTAATCTGGTATGTCCCAACCATGGAGCTAACAACAAGGATTTAAAATGGGGTGAAGATTTGGGGTGCCTGGGTGGCTCAGTGGGTTAAGCCACTGCCTTCGGCTCAGGTCATGATCTCAGGGTCCTGGGATCCAGTCCCGCATCGGGCTCTCTGCTCAGCAGGGACCCTGCTTCCCTCTCACTCTCTCTGCCAGCCTCTCTGCCTACTTGTGATCTCTCTCTGTCAAATAAATAAAATCTTAAAAAAAATGGGGTGAAGATTTAAAAGGGTCTGAGGAAGTAGGGAAAAAGATAAAAAGGGATTTAGAGGAGAGTGAAGTGGTGATTTTATTAAATAAAAGTTAAAAATATTTGTTATGGTTGAATTCACAGATGAATGTGAAAATTATACCAAAGTTATTACTGATGACCTAGAAATTGTAGTTCAACTAGTCAAATTGTATGGGAAGTAGCAGAAAAGTTTGCAAAAAGGACAAAAGTAAAAACAAACTAACAAAAAGGCTTTGATAACATAGAAGAAGCTGTTTAGAATAAACAATGTTAATGTTTTAACATTAAAAACAAAAAGTTTATTTGTTAAGCGTGTGATAATTAAGTGGAGTGAGATCAGGGTATTTTTCTTACTGTTCTTGCATCCCACATGTATTTCAGGCCATTTGTAACTTTTACGAGAAGAGTCAACGGTCAATGACATTATGATGAGCCCCTGGGACCAATCCCAACCAGTGTCTGGTAACAAGCTTATCATTTCACGGATGCAAATTCGAAGTTCAATGACACAAGTATAGTAGCCGGTAGGAATCCAAAATCATGTGCACCAAAGAGTTCCACTCATCTGTGACTGCTGTTGGGTCCATGTGTTAGAAAATGTCTGTGCAACATCACCACGTAGCTGAAATGACTGTCCACCTGCATTCTGAAGTTCATCAGGTTGATGGGATCAGGAGGGAGTGTCCACCACTTTTTGGTCCAAGATCTCTCTGAGAATTTGTTAATAGTGCCAGGGTCCATCAGTCCTCCAGGCCATGTGCATATGCTGAAACTACACCTTGCGTGGGCAAATGATTAGGAAGCCTCTGTGGGTTTTGGGAAGCTTGCTCGCTCCCCTTCCTACTGCTGACCTGCATCATGGTATCAGTCCTCGTTGTCACATCCCCTCCAGTTAAGCCAGTCAACTTGGAAGTAAATTCCTCACCTCCCGGTATATTCTGCATCCCCTTATGTTTTCTTCCCTCAGATTGTTTTTTCTCCATACTCCTCAGGGCTTCTGCATTGATGAAATACTTGTCAATCTAGTGTCACATTAAGAGATTTTAGAATATTTTAGCCATTCTGACCCAGCAATTGCACTATTGGGTATTTACCCTAAAGATACAAACGTAGTGATCCAAAGGGGCACGTGCCCCCGAATGTTTATAGCAGCAAAGTCCACAATAGCCAAACTATGGAAAGAACCTAGATGTCCATCAACAGATGAATGGATCAAGAAGATGTGGTATATATACACAATGGAATACTATGCAGCCATCAAAAGAAATGAAATCTTGCCATTTGCGACAACATGGATGGAACTAGAGCGTATCATGCTTAGCGAAATAAGTCAAGCAGAGAAAGACAACTATCATATGATCTCCCTGATATGAGGAAGTGGTGATGCAACATGGGGGGCTTAAGTGGGTAGGAGAAGAATCAATGAAACAAGATGGGATTGGGAGGGAGACAAACCATAAGTGACTCTTAATCTCACAAAACAAACTGAGGGTTGCTGGGGGGAGGGGGTTTGGGAGAAGGGGGTGGGATTATGGACATTGGGGAGGGTATGTGCTTTGGTGAGTGCTGTGAAGTGTTTAAACCTGGTGATTCACAGACCTGTACCCCTGGGGATAAAAATATATGTTTATAAAAAATAAAAAATTATAAAAAAAGAGAGAGATTTTAGAATAGATCTAGGAGTCCCGAGTCTCACAGTCTTTACAGCTGAATCTGAAACTTTGCTCTAAAATATCTTTGTTCCTTCCTTCCTCCCTCTCTGCCTCCTGATCTTAGAAGCACAAGAGCAAAGAGCACTTGAGTTCCCCAACTGCCATCGGAAACAGATCTTTTTTCCTGACTACATAGGACCTCTATGATATGGTTGTTCAAAACTAGTGTTCCAGACTTCTCTCTTTTTGAGCAACTGAACAAAGGCTGTGACTCTTATTGGGGAAATAGTCCAGAAGGAGTACTTTATGCTAAAGGAACATAAAACCTGTCTTACAATGGTTTAAACAAAGTTTATTTTTGTCTCATAACATAAAGTCTGAATGTATGTGCCTGCTGACCTTGATTCAGAAGCTTGACAATTTCAGAACCAGCATGTGCTTATTTGACTTTTTTCTCCTGTCTGAATACTTATAAGATGGCTGACCCAGATCTATATATTTAGCAGACCCTCCATGGTATAAAGAGAGAGGATCCAAGGGGCGCCTGGGTGGCTCAGTCCATTCAGTATCCAACTCTTGATTTCAGCTCAGGTCTTGATCTCAGGATCATGATATCAAGCCCCAAGTCAAGCTGTTTGCTTAGGGCTAAGTCTGCTTGCCTCCTCTCTCCTTCTCCCTTTCTGTTCCTTCCCTTTGTCCCTCCCACTCTGTCACCCCCTTGTGCTCAAGTGCTTTCTCTCTCCCTATTAAATAAATAAAATCTTTTTAAAAAGATTTATTTATTCCAGAAAGAGAGAGAGGGTGTGCAAACATGAGTGGTTGGGGGGGGGGGTGCAGAGGGAGAAGCAGACTCCCCACTGAGTAGGGAGCCTGAAGCAGGCCTCAATCCCAGGACCCTGGGATCATGACCTGAGCTGAAGTCACACCCAGGAGCCCCAAATAAACAAAATCTTTTTGGGATTTTATTTATTTATTTGACAGAGAGAGAGAGAGAGAGAGAGAGCACAAGCAGGGGGAGCAACAGGAGGAGAGGGAGAAGCAGCCTTTCCACCAAGCAGGGAACCTGATATGAGGCTTGATCCCAGGATCCCGGGACCATGACCTGATCCAAAGGTGGACACTTAACCAACTGAGCCACCTAGGCACCCCTAAATAAAATCTTAAAAGAAAAGAGAGAGAATCCAATAGTTAATGGTTCCCAAAGAAGGATTTCCCAAAGCTGAGTGATACAGGCAAGGAAAACAATTTTCCCTGTACCCTCCTAGGTTCTTGGTTGAGACCCCCCTGTAACAGAAGATTAACTGGAGCAAAACAGAAGTTTAGGAACATGTATACCTCCTGTATACCTGGAAGAGAAACAGTAACTCCCTGTAATGGCCAGAGCCACCACCTTAAGTAATACCTCTAGCTTAAGACAAAAGAAGATGTTGCAGGGTGGGGAGCCATTAAGGGAGGCTACCAGGAAAAGTACAGTAAAAAAGGGTAAACCTGTTATGCTGTTTTAGGTCTTTGCCTTCTCCACTGATTTAGTCATCCTCCTCTTTCTAGGTACAAAGAAGGAAACACCCTTAACAAATGGAGATTTTCTTCATAAAAGTTTCCCTCACAAAGGGTAACCTTCTACTCTGCTTTCAGAACTTTTCTGGTGTCTAAAGTTTTTCATGACTAATTTATGCCAAAGAAGCATATTTTGAGGTGGCAAATCCTACTCCCCTTCAGTGACCAAAGGCAAGTTACTAAATTCTCTGAGACTCATTCCTTTCTTCAGCAAATATTTCTTGTTATGTGGGGAACACACACATTAGCAAATCCATAATAGTCGGTGTTCTCAGCAATCATATATTGCAAACCTTTTTCTTATAATGTATTTTATTCAGATGAAGTTTCAAAAGTAGATACCAAACACTTTTGGTGCAGTTAACTTAGAAAAATAGACAAATCCTCTAAAGGTTTACAAATAAAACAAAATTTTAATGTGAAGAATATTTTAAAATATTTTAGGGGTGCCTGGGTGGCTCAGTGGGTTGAATCCTCTGCCTTCGGCTCGGGTCATGATCTCGGGGTCCCGGGATCGAGCCCCGCATTGGGCTCTCTGCTCGGCAGGGAGCCTGCTTCTCCCTCTCTCTCTGTCTGCTGCTCTGCCTGCTTGTGATCTCTCTCTCTGTTAGATAGATAAATAAAATCTTTAAAAAATTATTTTAGATGGCAAAGAAGTCTTACTATTTTTGATGTAGACCAAATATGTAAAGTTGTTCTATAACAAGTGTGTAACACACTGGTAATCCACTTGCATTTGCAGAATACTTACTTGGAATAGAATCTGGTGAGAAAAAAACCCAAGTAAATTTTAATGCAGGTGTTTCAATACTACCACATGCAATATCTCTATTCCTGTTGAAAGCCTTCCACAGCCTGCTACATCAAAATATAATGCAAAATGTTATAAAATTCAAAATGTAAGACAGTTATTTTCCCTTTTGTCAGAATTCTATAGTAGCAACAATCACATGCACTCATGGAACTGAATGTTCAGGGGGAAATAATGTCTGATGATGTTCAGTGTCTGGTGTTGTTAAGAGAAAAGATGAAGCACATTAAAAATTTTAAGAGTTTATTTGAGCAAAAACCAATTTGAATCTGGCAGTGTCCAACGAAAAGTGGCTAGGAGCACTCCGCAATAGGAGCTAAGAGAAAGACTTCACAGAGAAAGTGAGGAAACAAAGAAAGGATTTGACTGGCTTAAAGCCTTGTTGGCTGTGTGTGCTTGGTTGTCCTTTGGTTTTGATTACATAATCTTGAGGCATTTACAGGCTTACATTTAGTTTGTTTGTGTAGGCCGCCACAACATGAAAGCCACCTCAGTCTAATGGCCTTGTTTAATCAATTTAGCAGTGTCAAGGCCAGTACTTCTCAGGTGGCTAGAGTTCTACACGGACAGGCAGAGGCAGCACCAGTACCATGACTGAATCTACTCAGAAACAAATTTCTAGGACTTCTACTTTTCAGGCCTGATTATTTTCTGCTCATGAGATAGTGATGTTATGTTTAAAGAAGCTCCCCTTCTGCTTTAACCCTGCCACTCAGACCAATAGAACCAAAAGGAAAACTTGACAAAGTTGGGAAAACTAAAATCACAACTAGAATCCTTTTTGTAGCCTTTGCAATACTAGAAATACTTTCCTTTTGTTGTCACCAAAGTCATGGTGAGGGCGAATTAGCATCTGTAGAGTAACAGGCAAGGACCTGAGCTAGGACTCTACAAGTCAAAGAGGAAATGCTTTGGTAACTAGCAGCCCTGTAAAATCAACAGATTTATTCACACTCTGAAGAAGATACACCTGGCTGCCAATACAAACACTGTAGCACACAGAATTTTAATTTTTAAATAAAAATCTATGATAGGGGCACCTGGGTGGCCCAGTGGGTTAAGCCCCTGCCTTCGGCTCAGGTCATGATCTCAGGGTCATGGGATCCAGCCCCTGTATGGGGCTCTCTGCCAGGCAGGGGACCTGCTCCCCCCCTCAACCCCCACCTCTGCCTGCCTCTCTGTCTACTTGTGATCTCTTTCTCTTTGTCAAAAACAAAAACAAAAACAAAACAAAAAAAAACAAGCTTTGATAATGTCATTGTCCAATTTTTTTTTAAAATTGTGATTGACTGCACAAAGGAGCAAGAACTCTCCACCCCTTGACTGTGATCAGGTACAAGGAGCAAAGATCATAGACACTGAGAACTGAGGACTTCTGATTTGGAGAGGAAAGTGGAGGGTGAGTTGTGGAACAAGTTGCCCATGACAGACAGATTCCTTCTCACTCATCAAATTTGGCTTCTTGAGCCAAGTCAAGAAGATACCATCTTCTCCCATTCTCTCCCCTTCCAGTTTTCTTCCTCCCCTTGACTCCCTGGCCTTCTATGTAAATAAGTAATGTTAACATCAATGTTTAGGTGTACCTGGTGATAAAGTATTTATTACAAATAATAAAGGCCATTATGTGTCTCAAGTTACCAACAAACGTGAGATTTGTGTCTAATTAGTAATCTGTCTTTGGGGTATGATGATATTTGGTCTAAAGCCTAGTTATGAGGAAAGGGAGAATTTCTGTTGCTGAAAATGAGTAGAGAAAAGTGAGGACCCATTTGAGAAAATAAAAATACTAGAAACGAATATGAAAATGAAACCTAGTTGAATAATGTAAGCTAATTCCTTCTGGAATTAAAAAAAAATGAAGCTAACAAGGTTTAATTTAAAGTTGAGAGGCACTGGAGTGCCTGGGTGGCTCAGTCAGTTAAGTGTCTGCCTTCGGCTCAGGTCATGATCCCAGGGTCCTGGGAGAGAGTCTCACATCCGGCTCCTTGCTGAGCAGGGTGTCTGCTTCTCCCTCCGTCCCTTTCCCTGCTTGTACTTGCTCTCTTTCTCTCTAAAATAAACAAACAAAAATCCTTTAAAAAAATAAAGTTGGCAGGTACTAATGTAACACTGTATGTTAACTGGAATTTTTAAAAAAGATTTATTTGTTTGTTTGTTTTATTTTATTTTATTTTTTAAAAGATTTTATTTATTTATTTGAAAGACAGAGATCACAAGTAGGCAGAGAGGCAGGCAGAGAGAGAGAAGGGGAATCTGGCTCCCTGCTGAGCAGAGAGCCTGATGTGGGGTTTGATCCCAGGACCCTGGAATCATGACCTGAGCTGCAGGCAGAGGCTTTAACCCACTGAGCCACCCAGACGCCCCTGTTTGTTTTATTTTAGAGAGAGAAAGAGAGAGAGGCAGAGCACAGACAGGAGGGGCAGAGGGAGAGGGAGCGAGAAACCCAAGCAGACTCCACACTGAGTGCAGAGCCTGATGCAGGGATTGACATGGGCTTATCACAGGGCTCAATGTCAGGACGCTGAGATCATGACCCTGAGATCACAACCTGAGCCCAAACCAAGAGTTAGTTAACTAACTAACCCTGCCACCCTGGCGCCCCAGTAACCTTCTAGGCAGTAACTAGAAACCAGCATTTTTTATAAATGCTCAATGTAACCCTATAGAATGTCTGACACATAACTTCAGATTAGCTTAAAGATTAATTGTGAAATGTTTCATGCTGGTCTTTTCTTTTTTCACAAGTGAATATTCCACTCTTTAAATCCACAAATAATGATATATGGTTTCAGTCTTAATTAGATGAGTTTTTTTCTTTAAAATCCCTTATGTATTTAAGAATCTATTAAAACTGAGTTATTAAAAAGAGATTTTTTCGAACAATGATTTTCTTTTTAGTGCAGTGGAATAAGAAAAATAAGTAACAAAAATACTGTCAAATCTAAACTTCTTCAAAGCCATCAAGAAAGTCAGCAAGTGACAATAAAAAATCACAGCTCTGAAATACAGAATTTAGGTGGATTTAAAGCTTCTTCTGCCTGGGAAATCTTTCAGTTTATGTGTTGTGCCTTAATATATTCTAAACAGTAAGCTGGAGTTTACTAAGTCCTAGGACACAAATGAAAAAAAAAAGTTTTTTATTAAAGAAGATGATCCTTTTTATCCCAAGAGAAATAAAATAAATTTGAGTATTGATACAAAAAGAGTCAAACTGAAGAAAACCTCTATGAGGGCTCAATCTAGTCTTTTAATATCAGCAACATGAAGGAAGATATTGTGCTCATTCCTATTTTATAAATATATACATTAAATAATAGGTAGCATACTATACGTCTAGTCATTCTGTAAATTCTTTATACTTTTCATGGTTTTCACTGTGGTTTCCTTTAACTTCTTTTTATTGGGATAAAGTTGGCAGACTCCCATGCTACAACATGAATAAAAATAGTGGCTTTGAGAACTATGTTTGTGATATTTTGTAATACATATTTTTTAACCAAAATCTTCATATGTTAAAATTACCTTGAATGATGCATTTCAAAATAAAAATCTTTATGGATACCTGTTTGGCTCAGTCAGAAGAGCGTGCAACTCCTGATCTTGGGGTCTGAGTTGGAGCCCCATGTTGGATACAGAGATGATTAAAAAAATACATAAACTTAAAAAAATCTTCAGGGACGCCTGGGTGGCTCAGTTGGTTAAGCAGCTGCCTTCGGCTCAGGTCATGATCCCAGCGTCCTGGGATCGAGTCCCGCATCGGGCTCCTTGCTCGGCGGGGAGCCTGCTTCTCCCTCTGCCTCTGCCTGCCATTCTGTCTGCCTGTGCTTGCTCTCTCGCCCTCTCTCTCTGATAAATAACTAAAATATTTAAAAAAAAATCTTCAGATTATCTGTAGAAGCCTTTAAAGATATTATTTCTGCTATACACATACAGTCTCCTAACAATTTAGATAGATTTATATGCTGATAAATGTCAAATGAAGATTAAAAGATAAAAAGGAATTTCAGGGGAAAAAAACTTGGTTGTTCCTCTACCACATATGCCATGTATAGTTAAAATAGCAGCCATGGGGTTTTTTTTTAGATAGATAGATCAATTGATCGACAGACAGACAGACACAGAAAAATTTTAATCAATAAAAGCACTGCCATACCAACTTGAAAATAGAATACAAAAATGATACAAATGTTCTAAATATTAAGAACAACTAAAAATGTCTTTAAAATTTCTAAATTGGGGCGCCTGGGTGGCTCAGTGGGTTAAGCCGCTGCCTTCGGCTCAGGTCATGATCTCGGGGTCCTGGGATCGAGTCCCACATTGGGCTCTCTGCTCATCAGGGAGCCTGCTTCCCTCTATCTCCCTCTCTGCCTGCTTCTCCGTCTGCTTGTGATCTCTCTCTGTCAAATAAATAAATAAAATCTTTAAAATATATATATATTAAAAAAAAGTTTCTAAATTGAAGTAAAATGAAACTTATCTGATTATGTGATTGTGTTGCTAAGAAATTTGGTTTGGAAACTTGCTAATAAATTATGGGCAGAAATTCCATTATCTATTATGTTGTCGTCAGAAATAGACTCAGTCAGTTTCTTCAGCAAAGAAACAATGGCTAAACTAATAAAGCGCCGTTTGGTCACCACGTATTACAACGAAGTGTGACTTTGTGAAAATAACAGGTCTTAGAGTACGTTAAAGTTACTTATGCTCTTCAATTCTTGCTTTAAAGCCAATCTACCCTTGAAACAATTTTATCAGTAAACAAAGATAATGGGGTTTTTGTAGCCTGGTGTTTGCATTACCAGCTGTATTAGTTTGCTAGGGCTGCCAGGGTAACAGAGGACAACAAACTAAATGGCTCAGAAAAGCAGAAGTATTTTATCTCACAATTATGGAGTCTAGAAGTTCAAAATCAAGGCGTTGGCAGGGTTGGTTCCTTCTAAGAACTGTGAAGAAAAGATCCATTCTAGGCCTCTCTTTATGACTTACAGACACATCACCCTGATCCCTGCCTTCATGTTCACTTGGCACTCTTCCTGTGTGTACATCTCTGTGGCCAAATTTTCTTTTTATGACACCAGACATACTGGATTAGGGTCCACCTTAATGACCTCTTCTTGATTACATTTGCAAGAGCATTATTTCCAAATCACATTCTGAGGTATTAGTACTTAGGACTTGAACATATAATTTTTGGAGAGGACACTTTTCGACCTATAACTCAAGTCTTTCACAGACCGTCAATAAGATAACTCTTGCAGTAGATGAAGCAAGAGGGCAACAACATGTTACAGAAATCTTTTAGTGAATTCCACTAGTGGTGCTAACTTTCACCTATCAATGAAATTGAACTTTGAAACAAATAAAAATACTTAAAGGATGTGTGTTGTGGCAGGTCTTTCCTTGCAGCTGCATCACAGAATCAAAGTGTTGGCAAGAAATATGGATATAAACCTTGAACAAATGCTTTAGAATAGTCTTTACCACAGATACAAAGTTTTGGGAAAATGGAACACCAATCTTAAAAGGAAAAAGGATTTCATGGTCAAGTTAACCCTGAACTCAAACCATCAAATAGTCAATATATTTTGGAACAGAACCTTTGGCTGGGCCTTAATATTAATAGCATCTTCCCAATGATATTCAGATCTTGGACCTGCAGACATGACTAGACAGCTTGCTTCAGTGCAGAGTTCTAACCTGGCTGAAGAAATCTACATTGCCAACTGTCATTTGTTGACTGAAGTCTTCTTCCTCTGGCAACATGACTGCTCTTGTAGGAGTCCCACTTCCCAGAGTGCTTCTGCATGTTTTAAGTGTTCGCACTAATGAACTCCTTCAGGGATGTTTTTCTTTGACTTAAATGCATTAGAATACTGGCTGCTGAAGAGGAAGCTCATCTTTTTCCCTCCCCAGGGAAAGGCCATTAAACTCCAGTACAGTCTGTATCCAGAGCCAGCACTCAGGCAGCCAGGAGGGGTAGACAGTCCTCAGTCTCTGGAAGGTAGAGCCCAGGCTACAGTTGCTCTGAGCTTGAATCAAACTTGATGCAGATTCTTGTGCTGCCTTTCCTACCTCACCAACCAGCTACCTCTCACAAGAAAAGGCTTCATTTACATTGCAATTATAATTTTTGGTATTAACCAAAAATTTGGTATCAAGCAAACAAATATATAGTTATGATTTGTGGCAAGTTATGTGAAGAGAAAGAAAAAAATTCTATAAAGAACCTCAGTGTCAACGACTACAAAACGTGATAATATGCTCTATGTTTCAAGGATTAGATGCAACAATGCATGAAAAGCACTTTGCACAGCACCTGGTGTTCAGGAGTTGGTCAACAGTGTGAGCCATTTTGATATTAACTTTTTGTTTTGTAATTCCAAACTATAATGTCTTCTGTACTGCAATGTTTGCTGATTTATAGTGATAGATTTGTCTAAGGAATTTATAGTCTATTATTATTATTTACTGCAGTTAATTTACCAACTTGTTATTCAACCCGTTGATAAAGAAGAATTAAGTATATGTAGGTTCTATGTCCCAGTAAATGTATATATGGCTTCTTCTTATCCACACCAGTCACAGAGTTCCATTTACTCTATTGCTGCTGGGTAGAACTGACAAATTATGTGATATTACCTATATTATTTCCTGCCAAAATGCTAAGGATTGATATTATTTACATCATGCAAAAAATTGGACTGACATCTAAATCTTCCTTGCTAGTTTTCATGATCAGTTATTTACTTAGGTCTATTTCGTTTTCCAGCCATCCTGCAAAGTCTTACTATTTTGATTAACTTCAGCTTGATGCCAATCTTTTGTCCACTCGGAAAGCATTCTTGACCCATGGAACTAGGAGGGAGACTGCTGTCACTGGCAGCCTCTGTGCCATTCTGAGATCATCACTGTGTGGTTGGGAGAGGGCAGAGTGCCTGTGTCTTAGGATGAAAGGATGGAGTTCTCCTTCAGAATAGGGCACAAAGCAGACCCAGGGCCTGAGCTGTGATGTGTCTCTGGTCTCTTCTGTTGTTTTCCTGTGCTCATAAAATTTCAGGCAATAATGCAGGTCATAAAGTCACGTAATGTGGAATTGAAGGCCTGAGAGGGCTATCTTGTCATACATCTGAACATGGGACTGTATCTCCTAGAGAGTACTACTTCTTAAAAATAATAACAATAGCTAAGTTTATTAAATCTTTAATAATGGTCAGTTCTACACAGCAAAAGGTAAACCTCTACCTATTGACTCATGTAATTTCAGCAATCCTCCATATATGTGGGATCCCATACATCCTATGGGATGTACTGTTATTCTCAGATGAGCAAACTAAAGCTTGGAGAAGGTACATATGTCCAAGAATTTATTGTAGAGGTGACTTGATCACTGATTTTTCCCCTAAAATAATGTTGTATATGTATATATTCTTTAGTGTTTACAAACATGTTATTTCCACTTGATCTTCCTCCTCACAGGCTTGTGACAGTCTGCTCCAAATGTATCTTACTTGCCATCTGTTTATGCACTTTTCATAAAATTAACTGGAAAGCCTTATCCATAGAACATTTATCTACATACTTGAAACAAGGGACTTGAGAGTGGGCCTAAATGTGGCTTGTAATTGTCAAACCATATATGCAAATTTAGACTTGGGAAATACAGTCAACTGGGCAGAAAGAGACAGAGGGCATCTAATGACTCACTAGGTCCCTTCAGGAGACAGAAGAATAGACAGCACATTAAAAACTCCTTAAGAAACAGTGAATTCAAGGGTCATGAAGACAGGGACCTACCTGGCTCAGTCAGAGGAGCCTGACTCTTGATCTCAGGGTCATGAGCTAAACCCCCAAGCAGAGATTACTTGAATAAATAAAAAAACTTGAAAAGAAAAAAAAAAGGATCATGAAGACAAAGACATAGATGGCCCTGTATACAGAAGACAGAGCAAAAGGACCCAGGTGGCTGTTTTCAAAGTTGGAACTCCTTAGAAATACTTCTTTGGTATTTAGAGAGAGGAGGAAATGTTTTGTTTGTTTTTATTTTTGTTCTTGTTTAAAAGGGCAGGGCGAATAAAGAAAGTTCCTCCTGAACTTTTCTTGAAGGTCAAGTTAATTTACAAAAAGACCTGCATTGACTCCATATCCCTCATTTTGGACTTCCAACAAGCTTGTGTGTAATTTTTTTCTTTCATTCAGAGAACAAGCTACACGAATCTTAGAAAATACTCATAGATATTTTTCAGGGGGATGTAGGTATTGCTAAAACACAAATAAGGTGGTTTTTTACAGGGAAACCTAGTCATTGCAATTATATTTTCAAGCTTAGATATATTTCCGGAATATGCCAAGATTTTGACTGCATCTAGGGATGGACCACAAATGATATTACTATAGAATCACTCACCTACATTCTCTTGTCTAAGGTAGGATTAACAATTTTGAGCCAGAAAATCTGCGTTGAACCTCGTTCTACCACTGTTAGATATGAGATAAGACACTTTAAGCTCTCTGACCTTGAGTTTCCTCATTTATAGAAATGAGACAAATTCTTACTTGCAGAGATTTTTGAAAGATTAAATGACTGAAATACATTAAGGTGCTCTGAATATGATAAAATGATAAATAAATTATAGTTATCAGTACTCTTTACTAACTCTCTCTGGCTTATTTGCCATGGTATGGAGGGACAGTATTCTAAAAACGAATAAGGCAGAACTCTTGACCAATGAGCTAAAAACATACTACACAATGGTAGAAGAACTGACTTTCAATAATCATGTACAACAAATTATTTCTACATCTTGGTAATGTCAAATTCTACATACAATGCCAATGTTGGCTCCCCCCATTTGACCCTCCCATTAAATATTTAGCATAAATAATGACTACATACAGTACAGTGGATATAAATGCTTTATCTACCATGGTCTTCAATGCCAAACAGTCTCACAAATAAAGCCAGAGATAAAGTCATTGCTAAAACTAACAATGTTCAGTATTATGACCTGGTTGTTACTTAAACATTTTGTTAGTCTTAACAATGATTTTATCTTTGGCCAGAACACAGGTTATGAAGTTGAAGTTGAAAATGCAGGTCAAGAGACGATGTGGAAGGTTTTGAATGCACTGCTGAGAAGTTAGATTTTTTTTTTCTAGATGCAGAAATCCAATGAAGGAAGAATGCCATGATGGGTCCCTTGGTTCTGGAAAGATGTACTACTCAAGTCAGTATGGAGACTTTGTTGGAGGGGTAAGAAAGAGACTAAAGGGAAGCCAACCAGATAAGGAACATGGTCATAGGTCAGGGGTTTTAAAAACTAGAAGGAGGGCAGTGGAAGCAGAAAGCAAGATATTAATAGCAGTTTGCTTCTTTATCTTGACATATTCCTTGATGGCACTGGTTTCAGGCACTGTGTTGCTTAGGTTAAGGGCTGTGGGCTAGACTGAAGAGATGAAAGTACTTAAGTGTAACAAATTTGTGCCATTGCTCCCATAAAGAAGGCACACTGAGTTAGAAGTGATCATGTACAAAGGTTTTCTTAACCAAGCTACCTGCAATATAATAAATGTAATACAAAAGTGACAGTTTAATGATTTGCATTATCCTTATGCTATACAATACCCTAGATTTCTATATCTGGGTACTTTCTGCAGTCACTGTGAATTTTCTTTAGCCTTTTAAGTTCTATAGTTTCTGCTATTTTTGCATGGACATTTTTTGCACATGATGGTTGACAACTGGAGTTGTCACTAATTTGGTTCCCAAATATGACTGAGCCAATGTACCTACTTTTAAAAATCCCTTGAGATACTTAATATAGATGTCCAAACTCATGTAAAAATCATATAACCATGAGATGAAATGACCTGTCCTGTTACTTAAACTCTACTCTCAGAAATAAGAGTCTGAATTAATATTGTTAAAATATCCATATTAGGGAAAGCAATTTACAGGTTCAATGTGATCCTTACTAAATAACAATAGTATTTTTCACAAAACTAGAATAAATGATTCTAAAATTTGTATGGAACCACAAAAGACTTCAAATAGCAAAGGAATCTTAAGAAAGAAGAACAAAACTGGAGGTATCACAATTCCAGATTTCAAGATATACTACTAAGCTATAGGAATCAAAACAGTATGGTACTGGCACAAAAACAACACATAGATCAATGGAACAAAATAGCCCAGAAACAAACCTACACTTATATGAACAATTAATCTATAGCAAAGGAGGCAAGCATATACAATGGGGAAAAGAGTTTTTTTAATAAATGATGTTGAGAAAATTGGACAGCTAAATGCGAAAGAATGAAACTGACCACTTTCTTACACAAAACACAAAAATAAACTCAAAATGGATTGAAGAAATGTGAGACCTGAAACTATGAAACTCCTTGCAGAGAACCAAGGCCGTAATTTCTTAGACATCAGCCATAGCAGTATTTTTCTAGATATGTCTCTTAGGCAAGGTAAACAAAAGCAAAAATAAACTATTGAGACTATACCAAAAGAAAAAGCTTCTGCACAGCAAAGGAAATCAGCAACAAAACAAAAAGGCAACCTACTGAATGGCAGATGATATTTGCAAATGAAGAATCTGATAAGGGGTTGATATCCAAAATATATAAAACACTTTTACAACTCAACACCAAAAATCAAATAACTCCAATTAAAAAATGGGCAGATGACCTGAATAGACATTTTCCAAAGAAGATATACAGATGGCCAACAGACACATGAAAAGATGCTCAACATCACTCATTATCAGGGAAATGCAAATCAAAACCACAATAAGATATCACCTTACACCAATCAGAATGGCTAATATGAAAAAGATAAGAAATAACAAGTGTTGGTGAGGATGTGGAGAAAAAGGAATCCTTATGCACTGTTGTTGGAAATGTAAATTGGTGCAGCCACTGTGGAAAACAGCATGGAGGTGCCTCAAAAAATTAAAAATAGAAATGCCATATGATCCAGTAAATCTGCTACTGGGCATTTACCCAAAGAACACAAAAACACTAATTTGAAGAGATATATGCATCCCTATGTTTATTGCAGAATTATTTACAAAAGTCAAGATACAGAAGCAACCCGAATGTCCATCAATAGATAAGTGGATAAAGATGTGGTGTTGTGTGTGTATATATATATATATATATATATACACACATATATACGTATATATGTGTGTGTATGTATATGTATACACACACACACTCTCTCTATATAGATATATCCTATATATTCTCTCTATATATTCTATATATTCTCTCTCTCTATATATGTATATATAGAATATTAACTAGCCATTAAAAAGAGTGAGCTCTTGCCAGTGATGACAGCATTGATGGACCTGAAGGCATTAAGCTAAGTAAAATAAGACAGACAGAGAAAGACAAACACCATATGATTTCACTATATGTGGAATCTAAAAATACAAAACAAACAAAAAAAGAGAAACAAATGCATAAAGACAAACAAACTGGCGGTTGCCAGAGTGGAAGTTGGTAGGGGGATGGGTAAAATAGGTAAAGGGAAGTGGACGTTACAGGCTTCCAGTCATGGAGTGAAGAAGTCGCAGTGATGAAAAGCACAGCATAAAGAATATAATCAACGGCATTATAATAACATTGTACGGGGACACGTGGTAGCTACACCTGTAGCGAGTACAGCATAATACATGGACTTGTACTCACCGTGTTGTACACTTGAAACTAATATCACATTGTGTGTCAAGTATACCTCAAGAAAAATAAATATTTTAAGAAAAAGGTATAACCAAAGGTTCTGAAACATATGCAATAAATCAAATAGCACCATCACCATTGATTCTTTTCACACCGAAAGTATGAGCTCTTGTTTACACTACTGCATTTATTTTCTGCTTTGAGATTTAAAAAGGTGCATCTGTGAAAATTAGCTGAACAGGTTGTTTTAGAAAAGAATTAGAGAATGACTCCAAGCGAAGATTCCTGGCATTTTTCTCTGCTTGTTAATGCATGTACTCTGCATATCTATGACAAAACCAAAACCAAAAATACTCACTTGTTTTCTTCTCCAGGACATATTAAGATTCTCTCTAGCTCCCCTCTTTCCTCACTCTCTAAGGAAGTCAGATCTGGGCAGGACTATGAGGCTGGACAAGGGGTGAGGAGAGGGGGGATGGTGTGGAGTCCAGGCTCAAACTTTGGCAGTATTGCTGGATTAACAAATGTTCACCATTTATGGTAAATGAGATCAAAGATTTTGTATCCCCTGTCCCTCCCCCCGTACCCCTCTCTAATTTTCCCTTGAAGATCAGGAACCCTGGAGTGTACTTAAAAACAGAAACGCAGATCAGCTTTTGACAATTAAACAGATCTCTTCTTTTTTCTTGCTTTTAAAGACAATTTCATGGGGCACCTGGGTGGCTCAGTCGGTTGGGCATCTGACTCTTGATTTCAGCTCAGGTCATGATCTCAGGGTCATGAGATAGAGTCCGGCACTGGGCTCTGAGTTCAGTGCACAGTCAGCTTGAAGATTCTCTCCCTTTCCTTCTGCCCCTCTACCCGCAGTGTGTGCTCTCTCTCTCTAAAATAAATAAACAAATCTTTTCAAAAAGATATTATAGAGGGCACGGATTGCATGGAGCACTGGGTGTGGTGAAAAAATAATGAATACTGTTTTTCTGAAAATAAATAAATTGAAAAAATTAAAAAAAAAGATAATTTCATACTGTTAAAATGTAGTCTACTGTCATATTGGTGACAATCAAAGTGCTTCTTGCTCAAATTTTCCATTGAATTTGAGTAGTTTGTTTACATGGATAAATGAAAGAATCAGAGAGACACTGAGATCGACAAACAATAGTTCATAAGTATTAAAACACATATTAAGGGCTGTATAATGCTTTTATTGTCAAGCCTGTTAAGCTATTCACCAATCCATGCTATTCTTGGTATTTACTAGGAAACAAAACAAAATAAAACTGCAGCCAGTGTTTAAGATAGTAGAGTAAATATGTTCTTAGTGGGAGGGGACAGGCACTGTAAGCTTCTCCCAAACAGAAAGTGCTGCTTCAGTAATCCATCTGAACTTTTAAAACTCATGGAGGCAGGATGGTAACAACGATTAAACTGCAGATAAATGACTACCTCATGCAATTACTCTTTGGCTAGAAAAAAAAAATCGAAAAGAAACTGAGGTGAAATGTTGGGGTCTGTGAGGAAATGGTCGAGAAAAAAATTCTCGAGACATTTTCAGTGCAAAAAAAGGTGGTTTTATTAAAGCACACGTGGGCAGAAAGAGCTGCGCTGAGATTGTGAGGAGTAACTGATTACACAACTTTCATGTTGGGAGGGAGTTAGGGATAACGTAAGTCTGCAAGGAATTTGGAAGCAAGGTTACCAGGGCCTTGACGGGGTTAGCTGTTGTTATTAGGATAAAAGGTCATTTACTACTGTCAAATAAAACCTTACTTGTGAGATCCTTCGTGTATCAGTGAGCCCTGTGCTTGGAAGATGATTGCTAACATATATGTTGGGGGGTTGGAGTAGAGGTAAAGAGAGTTTTCAAAAGGATTTCTATATATTAAAGACTTACAGGGATCCTGGCGGTCAGGCTAATATCAAGCTAAGGTTGCCTTTTGCCTCTAGCAAAGTATTGATGTTGAGGCAGATTCCCGGAGGAATCACACTGCCTCTGTCAATTACTTGTCAATGGGCTGTGAGTTGCAAGGAAGTTTAAGATTTTTTGGTTTTGTTTTTGTTTTTGCCTTTGTTCTCCACATCAGAATCATTAATGCAACATTAAAAGGAGACCAAACAAATCATTCCTCAGAGCACTAATCTTGGGAGATAATGGAGCAAAAGTTTTATATTCTGGAATGCAACTGCAACTGCAACTTTTCCTGAAAACTAAGAATTCTTTAATACAGAGGAGTAAATTATTTTCTAAATGCATTGATCCAAGCTCCTAAAAAGTCTACTTATTTCCAAGGTATAAGAAGTTCATTCTGCTCTTAATGGAGGGATAAAGGTCTTTGTTTCTGCTTAAATACCATTAAAAGGATGCTTTAAAATTCTCCCTCAACAGAGATTTTTTCAGGTATTTATGAAAAAATCTTCCTGATTTAAATTATTTTGGTCTACAAAGCCAGATAATCTGCTTCAACCACTTCAATTTACGCATGAGCAAAGGTACAGAAACGTAAAGGAAAATAGCTCCAGATTGTCTATTATTTTAAAAATGGGTATGCTTAAAAAGGGAGGACAAAGTTATTTTCCATCAGTATACATAAGCTGATATTTGAAATCTTTTGGATCTCCAACTTGTTTGAGAGTGCTAGAAGCTCTGATATGCACGTACGCAAGGACTACATAGGACAATGCCCAGATCCCAAATCTTGAACTGAATTCTGTGCTGACCTAATGACGGCCACAAGAAGATATAAGTGAATACCGCAAACTGCTGTGATAAATACACATATTTATTTCCTTTGATGGTCTGTGTGTTACCCCCTTCTACATATTTTTTTTTTTTTTGCATTGGATGTTCTTCCTACCATTAGATTCTGTGACACACATGAGCTGTATGGACTGATAAGCAAAGGTCAACATATTATTAAACTAACCAAAATGAAAAAAAAAAGGAAAAATGAAAAAATAAGTAAGTTAATAAGTTATAACTTACTAAGTTAATAAGTGTTGGCAAGGATGTGGAGTAAAGGGAACCCCTGCGCACTGTTGGTGGGAATGTAAGTTGGTGTTGTCACTATGAAAAACAGTACGGAAGTTCCTCAAAATATTACAAATAGAACCACCTTATAATCCATTTATTTTTTTTAAATTTTTTTAAGTTAAAACAAATAAAATTTACATTGTATTAAGTCAGCAAATGTAATCACCTGGATATGTTTTTACTAGTAAAAAAAATGATACTGATGATAAAGAAAACTGATGATAAAGAAAACGCAGAAAGCAAAACAAAACCAAACAAACAATACACCTCAGACCAGAATACCATAACAAAAAGTTTTGTGGAAGCTGCATTTTATTTGAAAATCAGCCCATTTTTGCTAACATACATTTTAATATTGTAAACAAAAATAGAATCTGCAGAGACAATGCAACAAGTATGCTTAAACTCATGTACAGAATTGCTTTCCTACAACGAACTGTCCTTCTTAAGGCCCCTCTCAGCTTCTAAAACCTCATTAACATGAAACTCATGTAATATATTTTGGTCATGTCAACTTATGGCTCTCACAAGAGTTGGCTGATATGGATATATATATATATTTTTTTTAATAAAGATTATTTATTTATTTGACAGAGAGAGATCACAAGTAGGCAGAGAGGCAGGCAGAGAGAGAGAGGGGAGAAAGCAGGCTCCCTGCTGAGCAGAGAGCCCGATGCGGGACTCGATCCCAGGACCCTGAGATCATGACCTGAGCCGAAGGCAGCGGCTTAACCCACTGAGCCACCCAGGCGCCCTGGATATATATTTAGTGGACATATGTTTATGTTGTTACAGGAGAAAAAAAAAAGATAGTCAATTCTGTTTACTGACATTTAAAAAAAAAATGTCATGCTGGTACCAGGCGGAATGTGGTGGGAGTATGGAGAGCACTAGTCTCCTGTCCATGACCTTGGAATGGCAGCATCCTAATTTTATTTTTATTTATTTTTTCAAAGATGTTATTTGTTTATTTGACAGAGAGAGAGATCACAAGTAGGCAGAGAGGCAGGCAGACAGAGAGGAAGGGAAGCAGGCTCCCTGCTGAGCAAAGCAAAACAAAAAACGTCTATTAAAAAATGGGCAAAAGACTTGAATTTCTGGAAAGAAGACATACAAATAGCTAACAGGTATGAAAGGGTGCTCAACTTCCCTAATCCTCAGAGCATGCAAATCAAAACCACAATGAGATATCAGCTCACACCTGCTAGAAATGCTATCATCAGAAAGACAGAAGTTAATAAGTGTTGCCAAGGATGTGGGGTAAAGGGAACCCTTGTGCACTGTTGGTGGGAATGTAAATTGCTGTTGTCACTATGGAAAACAGTACGGAAGTTCCTCAAAATATTACAAATAGAACCGCCTTATAATCCAGCAATCGCACTTTCAGATATATACCCAATAGGAATGAAATCAGAGGGATATTGAGATGTATTTACTACCATGTTTATTGCAATATTATTCACAATAGTCAAGATATGGAAGCAAATTAAATGTCCATCCACAGATGACTAGATCAAGAAATTGCAAGACACACACACACACACACACACACACACACACACACACACAGGAATATTACCCAGCCTTAAAAAAGAACACCCTGGGGGGGCACCTGGATGGCTCAGTGGGTTAAAGCCTCTGCCTTCGGCTCAGGTCATGATCCCAGGGTCCTGGGACTGAGCCCCACATCGGGCTCTCTGCTCAGCGGGGAGCCTGCGTCTCCGTCTCTCTCTGCCTGCCTCTCTGCCTACTTGTGATCTCTGTCTGTCAAATAAATAAATAAAATCTTAAAAAAAAAAAAGAAGAAGAACACCCTGCCTTTTGCAACAATATGAATGAACCTGGAGAACATTATGCTAAGTGAAATAAGCCAGATGCAGAAAAGCAAATATTGTATGATTTCACTTACATACAGAATCTAACATAAACTCCTAGAAGTAGAGAGTACTACTAGTTCTGGTTGTCAGAGGCTGGGGGGTGGAGGGAAGGGGAAATGGGAAGCTTATTGGTCAAGGAGTACAAAGTTTCAGTTATTTAAGATAAATTCAGGAGATCTAATATACAACATTGTAAATATAGTTAATAATACCACATTGTATATTTGTTTGTTTTTACCACATTGTATATTTGAAATTTGCTAAGAGGGTGTATCTTATGTGTTCTAAACACACATAAGAAAAGAAGATGGTAACTATGTGAGGGGCTTGATATGTGAATTAGTTTGACTATACTGATTGTTTTATAATATATATGTATATCAAATTATCAAGTTGTACACCTTAAATATATAAGATTTTAAATTCTCAAGTATACTTCAATAAAACTTGGGAAATAAGAGTAATACATTTCAAAACACTAAATAGAAAAGTAAAAACATGTACAGGGGCGCCCGGGTGGCTCAGTTGGTTAAGCGGCTGCCTTCGGCTCGGGTCATGATTCCAGGGTCCTGGGATCGAGCCCCGCATCAGGCTCTCAGCAGAGAGCCTGCTTCTCTCTCTCCCCATCTCCCTGCCACTCTGCTTACTTGTGCTCTATCTCTAGCTGTCAAATAAACAAATAAAATATTAAAAAAAAACATGTACATAAATTTATAGCAACATTATTCGTAATAACAACAATGTGGAAACAACCCAAATGTCCTTGATGAATGAATATAATATATCCACATAATTGATTATTTGACAATAGAAAGAATGTGATAATGTGATAATATGTGATAATACAGATGAAACTTAAAAACAGTATGCTAAATGAAAGAAGTCAATTAAAAGCGACCACGTTTCTATGATTTCATTCATATCAAATGTCCAGAATAGGCAAGTCTAAAGAGAAAGTAGCTCAGTGGTTCGTTAGGACTGCGATGGCTGGAGTTGTTCAAAGGTTAATTGTGTGTTGTATGACAGAGTGGGAAGATACAGAACTTTTAAAGGTATCTGAATATCAGAATTTGTCCTATTACTGGCCATAAACTTTAGTGAACTTACTAATTTTCTTTCTTTCCTCATCTGAAAATATCACTTTGTCCTTGTATTTATGTGGACATTGTCTTCCAGAGATTCACACTGCAACCAACAAACAAAACAAAACAAGCAATGATCTCTAGACTTAGACCACATCGCTATTTTCTTGATCATTTACATTTTTACTTCCTGGCTTCATACTTTAGCTCCTGACACCAATCTTAGTTCACTCTAGTTGTACTGATCCATTTCATTTCATTTTATCAAGTGGCAATTTTAACCTACACCACTCAACAATTACTTAGAAAAGATTTGCCTCAAAGATGGAATTTGAACACAAATTTTGAAATAATTAATATGAAAAAGCTGATTTCATTGGGAAAAAAATAATGGGAATTTCATTATTGGGAAAACACAGTAATTACAATTTTATTTTTTTATTTATATGTTTTAAAATTTTTATTTTATTTCAAGTAGGCTCCACACCCAATGTGGGGCTTGAACTCACAACCCTGAGATTAAGAGTTACCAGAAAGGTGTCCTAGTAATTATATTTTTAATTGCAATAGTCAGAGAATCCAGCACAATGTCTGGCACAAAATGAGAACTTAAAAAATGTATGGTAAATAGAAGTATAAATAACCAAATAGATTTAAACCGACATATTATCAGGCCATAGTTGACAAATGATATCTAATCTGTAATTTACTATTTTATTTTACCTTTTTAAGGTTTTATTTATTCAATCAAGATAGAGAAAGAGTGAGAGAGAGTGAGCATGAGCTGGGAGACAGAGGGAGAGGGAGAAGCAGGCTCCCCACTGAGCAAGGAGTCTGACTCAGGGCTCGATCCCAGGACCCCGGGATCATGACCTGAGTCAAAGGGCAGATGCTTAACAGACTGAGGAACCCAGGTGCCCCTAATCTGTAATTTATGTGTTGGAGAGTTTTGGTGATGACAAAAGAAAAGCTATGCTAGATCACAGTTATAAAATAACAATGTGGTATGGTGAGGCGTTTGGTATTCATGTTTTATATTTTAGAAGGGATGTATATCATAAACATTATAGGAGAAAAATTGAAATAGAAAAGGATGAAATTTCAGGAAGAATGAAAGTTTCAAAAATGTAGGTATGATCCACAGTTTCTAATGATTAAGATCTGTGATAAGAATGTAGGTATTTGATGGTAAAGAATTCTTTCATATATTTTGGGATGCCTGGGTAACTCAGTCGGTTACGTGTCTGCCTTTGGCTGAGGTCATGGTCTCAGGGGCCTGGAATGGAACCGTGCACAGGGCTCTGTGTCTCCCCCTGCTCCTCCTCCTCTCCTCTCTCAAATAAATAATAAAATCTTAAAAAAAAAAAAAAAGATTCTCTCTCCCTTTCTCCCTCTCACCCAGCTCCTATGTATGCATGCATGTGCTCTCTCTCTCTCTCTCTCTCCAAAAAAAAGGAGGCAGGCACCTGGGTTGCTCAATCCACTAAGTGTCTGCCTTTGGCTGAGGTCACGATCCCAGGGTCCTGGGACTGAGTCCCGCGTGGGACTCCCTGCTCAGTGAGGAGTCTGCCTCTCCCTCTCCTCCTGCCACTTGTGCTCTCTCTCTCAAGTAAATAAATAAAATCTCTTAAGGAATTATTTAGTAACATTTGAGAAGGCAGCTTCCCAAATTCATGGGAGACAAAGCAAAAAAAAAAAAAAAAAAAAAAAAAAAAAGAAAAAAAAAAAAGAAAGAAAGAAAGAAAGAAAGAAAGAAAGAAAGAAAGAAATAAATTATATTTTCTCTTCTGGCCAAGATAGAGTAGAGAAAAAGGATCTAGATGTCCAGATTTACTGTTTGAAACAACAACAACAACAACAAAAAAGGAAAATGTACAGCAGTATTTAAGACACATAAGACATTGGGCATTATCAGGCAGTAGAGATCAATCTCTGAGACATGGAAAACAAATGAAGTGAGCACTATGGTCACCCCAGATTACTTTTATTTTTTTTTTTAAAGATTTTAGTTATGGGGCACCTGGGTGGCTCAGTGAGTTAAGGCCTTTGCCTTCGGCTCAGGTCATGATCCGGAGTCCTGGGATCGAGCCCTGCGTTGGGCTCTCTCCTCAGCACGGAGCTTGCTTCCTTTCCTCTCTCTCTGCCTACTTGTGATCTTTTTCTCTTTGTCAAAAATAAATAGATAAATAAAATCTTAAGAAGATTTTATTTATCTATTTGACAGAAAGACAGAGGGAGAGGGGGAAGCAGGCTCCCCGCTGAGCAGCTAGCCTGACACAGGGCTCCATCCCTGAACCCTGAGATTAACCCACTCAGTGGCTTAACCCACTGAGCCACCCAGGCACCCCTCACTCCAGATTACTTAATGAATTTCTAGGCCATGGTTCAGGGAGGGGGAGCCCAGGCAGAAACCAATGTTCACTTTAAATTTAGGAGATGAAGCTAAGAGATGTTTGAGAACAAAATGGGTAGACTTCTCAAGACTAGAGAGCAGAATTTCATGCAGAGAGAGAACTTCAGACCCCACTCCCATCTCAATTGTCCAACTGATTATTAATCTGCTCATGCTTGCAAGGAAGTTACCTAAGGCCAGGAAATGAATTACCTAAAAAGATTATAAATAACAGTGCCTTGCACTTATCCCAGGCCTAGAATAGGGACTGTTCCTGCCAACCAGACTTAAAACCTCAAGATTCACAGGCATTAGCTAGTGTACATGGCGGAGTCCTGCCTCAGTAGTAGGGAATCATTTGCCATAGACTGAGCAATGCTCTGTCTCTATCTATCAAATTTTAAAAAGGACCCAAAGGGATCGCATGATTTCTAAGCAATTTAATAGCATATAGAAACAAGTGTCAAAAATATTTATATCCTTACTGGGCACCTGGGTGGCTCAGTCAGTTAAGCATTCAACTCTTGGTTTTGGCTCAGGATATGATCTCAGGGTCACAGAATTGAGCCCCAACATCAGGCTCTGGGCTCAGCATGGAGTCTGCCTGTCTCTCTCACTCTGCTCCCTCCACCCACCACTTGTGCCCTCTCTTTCTTTCTCTCTAAAATATTCAAAAAAATTTACATACTTAAAAAACTATCCATTACCCACCTGGGTAATTTCATCATTTCTGGCATCCAATAATAAATAACTAGGGTGAAAGAGAAAGTAACATGCTTCTCATAATTAAGAGATGAACCAATCAATCAAAACCAACTCAGAATTGACGCAGGTGTTAAAAATTTTCAGGGGGAGACATTAAAACGATTTTACTATTTGTATTCCAAATGTTCAAAAAATTAAGTAGAGACATGGAAAAACTAACCAAACTCCTAGGGAGGAGAATTGCAAAGTATGGGATGAAAATTATATTTTAAGGCATTCAAGACAAATCAGATATTGCAGAAAAAGAATTGCTATACTTTAAGATTAAGCAAGAGAAATGAACTGAAATACATCACAAAGGATAAAAAAACATTTAAAATGAGCATAGCATCAGTGAGCTGTGTGAAACTTCAGAATAATCTAATATGTGGATAATTGGAATCTATGAAGAAGAGAAAAGAAGAAAAAAGCAGGGCAGAAAACACATCTGAAGAAATTATGACAATTTTCCCCAAGATTTGATGGAAGCTATAAAGGCACAAATTCGGGATGTTCAATAAGCCTCAACCACAAGAAACAGAAAAAATGATACCATGACACATCATAATCAATTTGCTCCAAAACAACTCTAAAGAGAACACCTTAAAAGCAGTCAAATGGGGAAAAAAGACGCATTATGGACAAACAAAAACCAGAGTGACTTTATATCTCTCCTCTAAAACAATGTAAATGAGAAAACAATGGAATCATCTTTTAAAAAAAGATTTTATTTATTTATTTGAGAGAGAGAGAGAGAGCCAGAGAGCACAAGCAGGGATCAATTTTATAAAAAGATTTATTTATTTATTTGGGGTGGGGGCAGAGGGAGAGAGAGAATTTCAAGCAAACTCCTGATTGAGTGTGGAGCCCTATGCAGGGCTCAACTGCCCAACACTGAGACCATGACCTGAGTCAAAATCAAGATCAGATGTTTAATCAAATCAGCCACCTAGGTACCCGTGGAGACAATTTTTTTTTTTTTAAGTAATGAAAGACAAAAACTACCATCCTAGAATTCTATGCACAGAGAAAAGATCTTTAAAAATATCTTTAAAGAAACCAAGGCAAAATAAGAAAAAGTTCAAACACAGAAGAACATACTGTAAAGTCTATTTTTCTTCTTCCTGAAGGAAAATGATACAATACATATATTGATCTATGCAAAGGAGTAAATAATAATGAAATTAATCATTAAATGTGTAAATATTTTTATATGTTAAAATCTATTTAAGAGTGATGTAGTCTTTAAGCCAAAGTAATTCAAAAAGTAGTATGGAGGTTATAAAATACATAAAAATTAAATTAATGAATGTCCACATGCTACAGGCTAACTATGTCTCCCCCAAATTTATATGTTGAAATTTAATTCTCAAAATAATGGTATTTGGGCATAAGACCTTAGGGAGGTGATTAAGTCATGAGGGTGGAACTCTTATAAAAGAGGCCTTAGGAGGGCCACCTGGGTGGCTCAGTCAGTTAAGCATCTGTCTTCAGCTCAGGTCATGATCCCAGGGTCCTGGGATCGAGCCCCACATCAGGCTCCTTGCTCAGTAAGAAGCTTGCTTCTCCCATTCCCTCTGCCTGCTGCTCCCCTGCTTGTGCTCTCTCTGTTAAATAGATAAAATCTTAAAAAAAAAAGTGGCCCTAGGAGATTCTTTACCCTGTCTGCCATGTGAGGATACAGGAAAAGATGGCTGTCTATGAACTAAGAACTTGACTTCTCACCAGATACCGAATGTGCCCATGCCCCAAACTTGGACTTCCTAGCTTCCAGAACTGTAAGAAATAGATTTCTGTGGTGTATAAGCCATCTAGTGTAAGATGTTCTGTTAGAGTAACCTGAAAAGACTAAGAAATTGGTACCAAGAATAGGGTGCTGCTGTAACAAATCCTAAAAATGTGCAAATGACTTTGGAACTGAGTAATGAATAGAGGCTAGAAGAGTTTTGAGGTGCATGCTGGAAAAAGCATTGTATGTTGCCATGAACAGACCATTAAGGGTGACAGAACAATAGATCAACGCTGGGAGAAGAAACCAATCAAAAAGCAAACAAAAAACAATGCTTAAAGTTAATGAAATTAAAAACTGTTTACTTAAGGAGATCAGTAAAATGTGTTAATCTGTAGCCAGTATGATCAGGAAAAAAAGGAAAAAGGAAGAAAACACAAATTACAAAAATCAACAATGGAAGAGGTGACATTACCACAGATTCCACAGATATCTAAAGGACAATACAGAAATAGTATGGATTCTTTATGGCAATAATTTTGACAATATAAATAAAACAAAAATATTACCTGAAATATATGAACTAACCAAACTCATTAAGAAAAATTAGATAACCTAGACATCCCTATAGCTATTAAAGAAATTGAATTTGCAGTTAAAAAAATACCTTCCCATAAAGAAAAATTTAAGCTTATATGGCTTCATTGGTAAATTCCACAACATATTTAAGGAAGACACAATGCCAATCCTACACGTAAAGAAAATGAAGAAGATGGGATACTTCCCAAGTTATTCTATGATGCCAGCATTACCCTGATAACACAGCTAAACAAAGTCATTAAAGGGAAAGAAACACCAGATACCCCCCATAAACAAAGATGCAAATATATGTTTGGAATAGTTTAGGAAACCTAATCCAACAATATATATAATGACCAAGTGGGGTTTATTTCAGGAATTCAAAGTATATTTGCCATGCAGAAATCAATGTTATTTATTATTTTAGCAGATTTTACTTTAGAAAGTAAACGTTATATGAATATCTTAACAGGTGCGTTTGACCAACCCATGTATTTGAAACAATGCATTTATCACAAGGTCTCAGAACACTCGGAATAAAAGGGAACTTAAATTGAAAAAGGGTATGTACAAAAACCCTAAAGCTAGCATCACACTTAATGACATCACCTCCAATATCAGAAATAACACAAAAATTACTGCTCTTACATTTTTATCCAGCAAAAGTAGGTTCCAGCCAATGCAATAAGGCCAGGGATAAAAGTTTTTCTGATTGGAAAGGAAGAAGTGAAACTGTCTTTATTAAGAGATGACATGACTATCAATGTAGAAAACTCAATGGACTTTGCCAAAAAAGATACTAGAATTGATGTTAGTTTATAAAAGTTGCATGATAAGAGATCCATACACAAAAATAAATTATATTTCTATATATCAAGAATGAAAATGCTAACTAAAAATTACAGTACTACTTACAATAGTATCAAAACCTAAAATATTAAGGAAAACCTAGAGAAAAAAATATGTGGAAGAACTATGTACTGACAACTTAAAAATATTGCTGAGATAAATGAAATAACACATATGTAATAGAGAGATGTAACTTTTTCATGGTCAGGAAATTCGAAATTGTTAAGATGTTAAAACTAATTTATTTATTCCACCAAATTCTAATCAAAATCCCAATAGGCATTTTTATAGACATTGACAAACTGATTCTAAAATTCCTATAGAAATCAAAGGACCTAGAAGAGTCAAAAGAACTTCATAAAAGAAAGAACATGAAGGACTAATACAGCTTAATTTTAAGATTTATAAAATAAAGAGTAATCAGCACAGTATAGAAATGGTATAAATATATGGAAAGCAATGGAACAGAAAAGTGTCCAGAAATGTACCCCCCACAGAAATATGGACAACTTATACCTACCAAATTACAAAGGTAACTCAGTGGAGAAAAGCTTCTCATAAAAAAAAAAATTCTGGAACTATGGGATATCCACAGTTTAAAAAACAAAACAAAACAACCTTACAGGGCACCTGGCTAGCTCAGTCAGAAGAGTGTGAGACTCTTGATTGTGGGGTTGTGAGTTCAAACCCCAAGTTGGGTGTAGAGATTACTTAAATAAATAAAAACTTTTTAAAGAATAAATAAAAGCTTTGATCCATATCTTACATAATCTAAAAAATTAAAATTAAATAGAGGACAGATCTAAATGTAAGTCCTAAGGTTATAAAACTTAGCACAGTGGAAAGCAATTTTATGACCCTTCCATAGGGAAAGTTTTCTTAGATACAACACAAAACGAGCAATCCATAAAAAAATAAACTGATAAATTGAACTTTATCAAATGTGAAAACTCTGCTGTTAAGACAATGAAAACAAAAGCCACAGATGGAGACAAAAGATTGAGAGAAAAATGTACAAATCATATATTTGATAAAGGACTTACATTCAGAATGCACAAAGAACTCAAAACCCAATGATATAAAGCAATACAATTTTATTTTATTTTAAAGAGTTTGTCTACTTATTTGAGAGAGGGTGAGAGAGAGCAAATGTACAGAGGGGGAGGGGACGGAGGACGCAGACTCCCAACTGAGCAGGGAGCCCAACCTGCAGCTCCATCGGAGGATTCCGAGATCACAACCTTAGTGGAAGGCAGATGCCTAACTGACTGAGCCACCCCTGTGCCCCAAGACAACACAATTTTAAAATGTGTAAGAAGTTTGAACAGATACTCACCACAGAAGAGATAAATGGCAAATAAGCACATGAACATAGTGTCATTAGGAAAATGCTGATTAAAAGCACATTGAGATAGCACTACACATTTATCAGAACAGCCAAAATTAAAATGGCTAACTATACCAAGTGCTGGAGAGTATGTGGAGGGAGTACAATACTCATACACTACTAGAAGAAATATTACATAGTACAACCACTTTCAGAAAGTTTGGTGGTTTCCTAAAAGGTTAAACAAACACCTATCGTATGCTTCCGCCATTCCTCTCTCTGCTAAAATTTAACCAGAAGAAATGAAAGTACATATGTATACAAAGACATGAACACGAATATTTGTGGAAGCTTTATTTGTAATAGTTTCAAATTGGAATCAGCCCAAATGTCTGTTAAAAGACAAATGGATTAAAAAAAAAAAAAGACCAATGGATAAGTAAGTTGTGGGGTATGCCCATACAATGGAATAGTATCCCACAATAAAAAGGAATGAACCTTCCCTGCCCATTCCAGGAAAAAACGGGTTGCGTGGAGCACCTGTATTGGCCCACTTCTGGGAAGAATCTGGCGGCGCCTAGCTACGTGGTCTCCTAGCAACCAAAAAACAAACCACTAAAACTGGTGGTCGCCCAGGGACCAGAGGTGTCATGGCAGACAAGAAGTGGCTGTTAGGGCCTGTGCCACTGGAACCAATGCCGCTGGGCATGCACTGCAAGCCCTGGTACAAAGACAGGTTGCCCTCCAAGTGTTTCCCAAAGCACAAGAACAAGCTTCTGAAGTTCCCCACCTCCCTGGACAGTCGGCGGTGGGTATTTGTGAAAGAGGGGCTGGACGACTTCAGGAGGGAATGTCCACCGTGTGAAGACCTGATCACTCGCGGTCCTAAAGAAGGCTTTCTTCCCATGATTGTTCACAGAGTTCCCAAACCTGCCCCCACAAAGAAAAAGCTGACCAAGGAAAAGGACCTGTTGTCCACACTGTCGCCAGCCCAGCTAGCACGGAAGGCATTCGTAGAGGACATCGAAGCCCATCTGACAGAGCATCCCTTGGCTCTCTACCCAAATCTGGAGAAAGATCTACCTTCAGACCTCTTATTAAAGGTGCTAGAAGTGCTCGATCCTGACAAGAGGCTGAACGACACATGGGCCTATTGTCAGAACGCGGAGAAAAGAAGGAAGTCCCCCACAAAGCTTAGAAAGAAACGTCCTGCCAAACTCAATCTGGAACTTCCCAAGAAGACTCCTGGGTCACATCCAGACAAGTTGCCTCATGAAGAAAGGAAGTCAAGCATAAGTGAAGATTTGCTCAAAGCTCCTCCCCTTCATAGAAAAATACCAAAAGGAGTCCGTAAATTCTGCAAATGGGTCGCTACTTTTGGAGACTTGGGCATTGATGAAGAGTTCATCATGAAACAGTTTGACATTGGCTATGAATGCAAACCAACCTATGACAGGAGCCACACAAAGAAAGTAAACCATGTTCCTTTGGACCTAAAGTACAGAAAGGGGAGAGATAAAATGGATGATATAAAATTCTCCATATACTGGGAAAACTGGGAGAGGAAACTCCAAAAACCAAAGAATCCTTATAAACCCAACTGGGTGAAGGTGAGGTACGGAGCATGGTACCTGAAGCCCAAGTTGTGGAAAAAGCTAATAAATGATGAACCTTTGATTGATCCCAAGGTTTTACATGAAGCTCCAGATGGAAGATATGGAAGGAATTTTCCTCAAAAGGATATTCTTGAAGAACTTTATGGAACAATTGCTTTTAAAGATTTCATTCTAAGCAAGGGCTACAGGATGCCAGGCTTCCTTGAGAAGTTGTTTCTCAGGAAGGGATGGAAATATGATTCTGTTAGGACTCCTATACATCAAGTAATAAATATAAGCACAAATGTAGAAGAAGAAGAAGAAGAACAAGAAGAAGAAAAAGAGGAAGAAGAAGAAGAAGAAGAAGAAGAAGAAGACGACGACAATGCACATGAAGATGTTTAAACAGTTTTCTACTACTTACTTGATCTCTCACTTTAACATCAAGTAGACTTCATGATGAGTATCCCACTGTGTATGTGCAACTTTGATTCCACAACATCTGTCAATTTAATACCTAATGCTTATAAACATTCCTCAGTGACTTTCTGCTTGGGCTCATTAATGTTTTATTAACTATGAAATCAATAGTCATAAATACTTTTCTTAAAATTTTATAGCATGGTGAATAGTAGATGATCACATCAATTATTTATAAAAATAAAACTATAAATAGAAGAATTACTTAAAAATAATCTAGTTATGTCAGCCACAATAGGAAAGGAATCTCAAATGTGCCAAGCAAAAGAGCTTGCATAGTTCCATTTGCTTTAAAACTGTAATGAAATAATTATGACAATTATTTTGTTAAGCAAAACTTAAAATTCATAGTCAAAATAATTTTAGTTTCACTTAATAATAAAATTGTTATCTCCTCTGTCAGGATTGCATGAAGCCCCAAAACCAGATTGAAAACTACTCATCAAAATTAGAGGTGAAATTTTAGTTACACTGTTACACTTCCATATTATATAACACAGGTGCAGAATAGCAGGGAGCTTCAGGTCCGTGGCAAATCTAGTGTACACAGTAGATACGTGTGAACAAAACTGCATAGCAACATCAAATATCCTCACACATTCAAGTGAAATTCATCTTTGCCTTTTATGAATAGTAATATAAAATTTGCTCAAATTTAAATAAGTAATCAAGAAATCTTTTTATATTTCTAAAATAACAGGTAAAACTGTATGAGACAAGGAAATCTGTATCTAGAAAGAACTGTAGCACAGATCTAAAGTACCCTTCTATTTCTAGTAATGAAGGAATCTAACTGTATGTGGAAGAATATGTATATATTTCATCCTTGTAAGAAGGGAACACAAGCCCTCAGGTTGTATCATCCACTAATATCCTTATCACAATCAACCATCCCCTTTCATTTCCTCTTTTTCATTAAGGTTTCTTAGTATCTAAATTACTGTAGCTCTCTGTGACTACTCTTATTAACATTCTTGATGGCTTGAATATTCACAAAGGCTATCCATTCAAATCTTGGCATTAGCTCTTTTTTTTAAAGATTTTATTTATTTGACAGACAGAGATCACAGGTAGGCAGAAAGTCAAGTAGAGAAGCAGGCTCCCTGCTGAGCAGAGAGCCTGATGCAGGGCTCAGTCCCAGGACTCCGGGATTATGACAGCTGAAGGCAGAGGCTTTAACCCACTGAGCCACCCAGGTGCCTCAGCTCTTTTTTTAATAGAAAAGAAAATTACTTCCTTTATTTGGGTACAAATATACACACACATGCTTATACATTAGCTTCAAACATAGGTGTGAGCTCATGATGTTTAACTAACAGAAAGACATATATGCTCCTGAATCCTAGAGATTAGAGATGTGTGTATTTTTTTTAATTGAGGCATAACTTAGACACGACACTATATTAGTTTTAGGCCTACAATATACTGACTTGACATTTGTCTGTGTTGCAAAATGGTCATGATAGTAAGTCTAGTTATCATCAGTTACTTGGCAAAGGTAATACTATTTACTATAATACTCCATGATGTACATTACATTTCTACGACTTATTTTATACCTAGAAGTTGTACTTCTTTTTAATTTAAGATTATCTATTTATTTATTTGACCAAGAGAGATCACAAGTAGGCAGAGAAGCAGGCAGGGAGAGAGGGGGAAACAGTCTCCTTGCCAAGCAGAGAGCCTGATGTGGGGCTCGATCCCAGGACCCTGAGATCACGACCCTAGCCGAAGGCAGAGGCTTCACCCACTGAGCCACCCAGGCGCTCCTAGAAGTTGGTACTTCTTAATGTCCTTCACACATTTCACGTCTTCCCCCCAAACCCCATTACTTCTGGCAATCACTACTCTGTTCTGCATGTCTATGACTCTGGGTTTTATTTTTTTAATTTCTTTGTTTTGCTTTTTAGATTTCACATGTTAAGTAAAATCATGTAGTATCTGTCTTTTTCTGTCTGACTTATTTCACTTAGCATAATACACTCAAGTTCTATCCATGTTGTAAATGGCAATATATCATTCTTTTTTTTTTTATGGCTGAGCAGTATTTCCTTGTACATATATACTGCATCTTCTTTACCCATCATCCATTGATGAGTACTTAGGTTGTTTTTATATCTTAGCTATTGTAAATAGTGCTGCAATGAACATAAAGGTGCATATACCTTTTTAGGTAGGGTTTCATTTCCTTGACAGAGATGCCTGATATCCAGTAGGAGAAATGCTGGATCATATAGTAACTCTATTTTTAATTTTTTGAGGAACCATCCCACTGTTCTCTATAGAGGTTGCACCAAATTACATTTCCATCAACAGTGCATGAAGGTTCCCTTTTCTCCACATCCTTGCTAACACTTGCTATTTCTTGTATTTTCGATAACAGTCATTCCGAAAAGAATCAGGTGACATCTTATTGTGGTATTGATTTGCATTTCCTGAGGATTAGTGATGTTGAGTATATTTTCATGTGTCTGTTGGCTATCTGGATGTCTTCTCTGGATTAATATATATTTAGATCCTTTGCTTATTTTTATTTAGTTTTTTTTTTGCCATTGAGTTGTATGAGTTTCTTATACATATCAAATATGAACCCCTTATCAGATATGTGATTTGCAAATAACTTCTCCCATTCAGTAGGTTTTCTTCACTGCACAAAAACTTTTTAGTTCAATGTAGTCCCATTTGTTTATTTTGGCTTTTGTCTCTCTTGCCTTTGGAGTCAGATACACCTTCCACTGCCAATAAATGTTACCAAGACTGATGTTAAGTAGCTTCCCAACTATGTTTTCTTTCAAAACTTTTGTGGTCTCTGGGCTTTGGTCTTAATTTAAAGCCTTCAATTCATTCTGAGTTGATTTTTATATATAAGAAAGTTGTTTCATTTTTTTGGATGTAGCTGTCTAGTTTTCCCAACACTATTCATTGAAGAAAACATTTTCCCCATTGTATATCCTTGCCTCTTTGTTATATATTAATTGAACATAAATGTGTGAGTTTAGTTCTGGGCTCTGTATTCTGTTCCATTGATTTGCCTGTGTGTTTTTTGTGCCAGCACCATACTGTTTTGATTACTATAGCTTTATAGTGTAGTTTGAAATACAGGTTTGTGATACCTCCAACTTTGTTCTTCTTTCTCAAGATAGTTTTGGCTATTCAGGGTATTTTGAGTTCCATATGGATTTTAGAATAATTTTCTAGCTCTGTGAAAAATGTCCTTGGAATATTGATAGGGTTTGCACTGAATATGCAGATTGCTTTGGGTAGTATGAGTATTTTAATAGCATTAATTCTTCCACTCCCCAGGTATGGAATATATTTCCATTTATTTATGTCTTCTTCAATTTCTTTCATCAATATCTTATAGTTTCCATTACACAGATATTTTCCCTCCCCGGTTAAATTTATACCTAGGTATTTTATTCTTTTTGATGCAATTATAAATGGGACTGTTGTTTTGATCTCTCTATCTTTTCTGATAGTTTGTTATTAGTGTATATAGAAATGAAGACTTCTATATTTTATCTTGCAACTTTACTGAATTCATTTATTCTAACAATTTTTTGTGGAGTATTTATGGTTTAATATATGTGTGTGTGTATATATATATATATAGAGAGAGAGAGAGAGAGAGAGAAAACCATGTCATCTGCAAATAGTAATAGTTTTACTTCTTTCTTTTCAAGTTGTAAGATTTTTATTTATTTTTCTTGTCTAATTGCTGCACCTTACTATCAAAGTCTGTATTGAGGTAGGGTCACTGCCCATGCTCTGAGGTCTAAAAGGGTTGGGCTTCACAATCAAGTGGGTCTGACAGCTGGTCTCCATGGCCAGGTGGGATCATTGGCTAAGCTCTGCAAGTGCCTCTGATCAAGTAGGGTCACTGGCTGTGTGACCTTATTGGGTGGTCTGAGGCTTAGACTCTTATTTTAGATAGGGCCATGAGCTAGGGTTTGTGATTGGGCAGGCCACTGGCTGTGCTCCAGGGTTGGACAGTTTTTGCTGAATGGGTTCCCTGCCTGGCCAAGGCTGCAGGCTCTGCTCAGCTACTGAACAGGGCTGTATGCCAGGCTCTGCAGCCAGGACGCTATATAGGGTAGGTTCCAAGACCTCACGGGGTCACTGATAGGGTTTCTTGGTTGGGCAAGCTCAGAGGCTATGCTCTGCAGCTGGATGGGGCTGCTGGCCTGCCACCCTGACTGGGTACGGCCACAGGATTGGCTCTATGGCTGGGGGAGAATGCTGGCCAGGGAACCAATCCAAGAAGAACTGCTGACATGCTTCCTGGCCACTGTCTTCACTCCACAGGTAGGCAGAACTGCTGGCTATGTTCTGATCAGGTACCACTGCAATCAGGCACACAGTCCACCGAGATCCATGTGCTGGTTGCTGTGAGCCCCTTCCCCTTTATTTCTAGCAGATCCCAGGTGGCCTAGCCTTCCCAATTTTCCTGGTGTTCCCTATAAGACAAAAGTGGACTTCTCACAAAGCTTTCCATAAAGTTGGGAAACCTGGATGTTCATACTGGATCCTTTTTTCCCCACTGAAGAACCATCTTGGGGTGCCTGGGTGGCTCAGTGGGTTAAGCCGCTGCCTTCGGCTCAAGTCATGATTTCAGGGTCCTGGGATCGAGGCCCGCATCGGGCTGTCTGCTCAGTGGGGAGCCTGCTTCCTCCTCTCTCTGCCTGCCTCTCTGCCTGCTTGTGATCTCTGTCTGTCAAATAAATAAATAAAATCTTAAAAAAAAAAAAAAAGAACCACCTTGGTGGGATTGTGCTGGCCTAGGGGTGGGGCTCTGTGGTCAAAGTGAAACTGCTCTTCCTACACTTCTAATACGGTTTTCTCAGTTTTAGTGGTTCAAGAGCTAGGGTACTTCAGCAGCTTTGGTTTTCTTTTTCAACAATCCCCTGGTGATTCAGGGTTTTTTTCCGGTTCCATACAAATTTTAGAATTGTTTGTTCCAGCTCTGTGAAAAATTTCAGTGGTATTGTGATAGGGATTGCACTGAAAGTGTAGATTTCTCTGGGTAGCACAGACATTTTAACAATATTTATTCTTCCAATCCATAAGCATGGAATGCTTTTCCATTTCTTTGTGTCTTCCTCAATTTCTTTCACAAGTGTTCTGTAGTTTCTAGACTACAGATCCTTTACCTCTTTGGTTAGATTTATTCCTAGGTATCTTATAGTTTTTGGTGCTACTGTAAATGGAATCGATTACTTAATTTCTCTTTCTTCAGTCACCTTGTTAGTGTATAGAAAAGCAACTGATTTCTGTGCATTGATTTTGGATCCTGCCTTGTTAGTGAGTTGCTATATGAGTTCTAGTAATTTGGGAGTGGAGTCCTTTGGGTTTTCCACTTGAAGTATCAAGTCACCTGCAAAAAAAGGGAGTTTGAGTTCTTTTTGGCAATTTGAATGCCTTTTATTTCTTTTTGTTTTCTGATTGCTCAGGCTAGGACTTCTAGTACTGTGTTGAACGAAAGTGTTGAGAGTGGGCATCTCTGTCGTGTTTCTGACCTTAAGGGAAAAGCTCTCAGTTTTTCCCCATTGAGAATGATGTTCATTGCGGGTTTTTCCATAGATGGCTTTTATGATACTGAGTTATATTCCCTTTATCCCTAAACTTTGAAAAGTTTTAGTCAGGAAAGGGTATTATATTTTGTCAAATGCTTTTTCTGCATCAATTGAGAGGATCATATGGTTCTTGTCTCTTTTGCTAATGTGATATATCACATTGATTGATTTGCAAATGTTGAACCACCTTTACATACCAGGAATAAATCCCACCTGGTCACAGTTAATAATCCCTTTTAATGTACTGTTGGATCCTACTGGCTAGGATCTTGTTGAGTATTTTGGCACCCATGTTCATCAGGGATATTGGTCTATAATTCTCCTTTTTGATGGGGTCTTTGTCTGGTTTTGGGATCAAGGTAATGCTGGCCTCATAGAATGAGTTTGGAAGTTTTCCTTCCATTCCTATTTTTTGAAATAACTTCAGTAGAATAGGTATTATTTCTTCTTTAAATGTTTGGTAGAATTCCCCTGGGAAGCCATCTGGCTTTGGACTCTTGGTTTTTTGGGAGGTTTTTGATTACTGCTTCAATTTCTTTGCTGGTTATTGGTCTGTTCAGATTGTTTCTTTCTGTTTCAGTCTTGGTAGTATATAGGTTTCTAGGAATGCATCCTTTCCCCCCCCAGATTGCCTAATTTGTTGGCATGTAGTTGCTGGTAATAAGTTCTTATAATTGTCTCTATTTCCTTGGTATTAGTTGTGATTTCTCCCCTTTCATTCACTACTTTAGTAATTTGGGTCCTTTCTCTTCTTTTGGATAAGTTTGGCCAGAGGTTTATCGATCTTATTAATTCTTTCAAAGAACAAGCTTATAGTTTTGTTGATCTGTTCTACTGTTCTTCTAGTTTCTATTTCATTGATTTCTATTCTAATCTTTATTATTTCTTTTCTCCTGCTTGGTTTAGGCTTTATTTGTTCTTTCTCCAGGTCCTTTAGGTGTAAGGTTAGCTTGTGCATTTTGGATTTTTCTAAATTTTTTGAGAGAGGCTTGAATGGCTGTATATTTCCATTTAAGGACCACCCTTGTAGTATCCCATAGGTTTTGAACCAATATGTTTTCATTTTCATTGTTTTGAATGGATTGTTTAAGTTCTTCTTTAATTTCCTGTTTGACTCCTTCATTCTTTAGCAGGATGCTCTTTAACTTTCTAGTGTTTGAGTTCCTTTCAAATTTTTTCTTGTGGTTTGAGTTCCAGTTTCAGAGCATTGTGATATGCATTGAATAATCTAAATTTTTTGGGATTGGTTGATATCTGATTTGTGACCCAGTATGTGTTCTATTCTGGAGAAAGTTCCATGTGCACTTGTCCTGTTTTAGGATGGAATATTCTGTATATAGCTACAAAGTCCATCTTGTCCAATGTGTCATTCAAAGCTCTTGCTTTTCAATCTTTTGCTTAGATGATCTGTCCATTGCTGTGAGTGGAGTGTTGAAGTTTCCTACTATTAATTATTATTATCAACATGTTTATTTTGGTTATTAGTTTTTTTTAAGATTTTACTGTGTATTTATTTGACACAGAGAGAGAGAGATTGCAAGTAGGCAGAGAGGCAGGTGGGATGGGGGGGGGAGGCAGGATCCCTGCTGAGCAAAGAGCCCGATGCTGGGACAATGACCTGAGCTGAATGCAGAGGCTTAACCTACTGAGCCACCCAGGTGCCCCTATTAGTTGGTTTATATACTTGGCTGCTCCCACATTGGAGGCATAGATATTTATAATTAGATTTTCTTGTTGGATAGGCCCTTTACATATGATACAGTGTCTCTCTACATCTCTTACTATAGTCTTTGGTTTACATCAAATTTGTCTTGTATAAGGATTGCTACCTCAGCTTTCTTTTGAGGTCTGTTGGCCTGGTAAATGGTTCTCCATCTCCTCATTTTCAATCTGGAGGTGTCTTTAGGTTCAAAATGAGTCTCTTGTAGACAGCATATGGATAGGTCCTGCTTTTTTACCCAGTTTGAAACCCTGTGTCTTTTGATTGGAGCATTCAGCCTGTTTGAATTGGGAGTAACTACTGAAAGATATGAATTTAGTGCCATTGTATTATATTTAAAGTCCCTGTTTCTGTAGATTGTCTCTGCTAATTTCTGGTCTATATTACTCTTAGGGTCTCTCTTTGCTGACAGAATTCTCCTTAGTATTTCTTGCAGGGCTGGCTTGGTGGTCACATAATCTTGCAGTTTCTGCCTGTCTTGGAAGCTCTTTATCTCTCTTTCCATTCTGAATGATAGCCTTGCTGGATAAAGTATTCTTGGCTGCTTGTTATGCTCATTTAGTACCCTGAACATGTCTTGCCAGCCCTTTCTGGCCTGCCAGTTCTCTGTGAATAGATCTGATGTCATGCTGCTGTTCCTCCCTCCATGTGTAAGGAACCTCCTATCCCTAGCTATTCAGGATAGTTTCTTTGGCTGTAAGATTTGCAGGCTTCACTATTATATGTCGGGGTGTTGATCTATTTTTATTGATTTTAGGAGGGGTCCTCTCTGCCTCTTGGACATGACTGCTTGTTTCCTTCCCCAGATTAGGGAATTCTCAGCTTTGATTTGCTTAAATATACCTTTTAGTCCTCTCTCTCTCTCTCCATCCATTGGAGATCACAATAATTCTCACAGTGAAATGTTTCCTGGCATCATTAATCTAAGTCTATTTTCATGGGCTACTAGCTGCCTCCTTCTGTTTTCCTCAACTTCCATCCCTTCCATTAGCTTATCTTCTAGATCACTGATTCTCTCTTCTGCATCATTTACCCTGGCTGTTAGAGCACCCAGTTTAGACTGCATCTAATTCATAGCATTTTTAAGTTCAGCCTGATTAGATCTCATTTCTACCATTGTCACTAATGCTTTTTTCAAGCCTAGCTGTTGACTTTATGATTGCTATCCTGAATTCTATCTCTGACATCCTACTTATTATAGCCCTATCTATTAGTTCTGTGGTAGAGGACACTGTCTCGGGTTCTTTTCTTTGTTGAGAGTTCCTCCTCCAAGACATTCTGTCAAGGGATGGTTGAGAGAATAAACAAAGTCCAAAATATCAACCATGACCCAAGCTAAATGGACCCTAAAAAAAAATCTGAAATGGTCAAAAGTGACCACAGATACACAAACAAAGCCCAGATGTTCAAAACAATAAAAAAAAAAAGGGGAGAGGGAGAGAGAGATTTTAATCTCTCAGGTGGACAAAGCAGGGTGATCTACCTGTTCCTGATTGACTTTTAGTCCATGTGATAGAAGACACTATATCCCAAAATTGCAAAGAAATCAGGACTTATATATATATCAGGATAAAACTACATAGAATAAAAAACGGACTAGTATGAGACATAAATCTATAAAATGTAGATGTGAAAAAAAGTTAAAAAGTGAGTTAAAAACAAGTCAGGAAATAAGAATCAATTTGAAATGGGAACAGGATAAAAAATAAAAATAAAATTAAAAGAATCAAAAAAGAAATGTAAAATTTGAGCCACCCAGGGGAGTTTCAGGGACCCCCAAGTGTCTCTGTGCTTTGTGACTTTGCAATTGCAAGTGGCCGTGGGCTGGCACATGCACCCTCTTCCACAGCTTACAGGACAAGACTGGGTGCTGCCCCAGTGTCCTATTGTGGGCCACACCACCCTGAGAGCTGTTGCCCTGTCATGGTGAGAACTGTTTTATATCACCCCTGGGATGTTAAACAGCCCGCACCTTCTAGTCCTTTTGAGGGGGGTGAGGCAGAGAGTGGTCTCCCTACCAGCCCAGCTTCTGGCTTATTGTGACTAGAGCTGAGAATCCCTTCTGGGCTCATTGACGATAACCAGTCTCCCCACTCCACTGCTTGGGCACTGTATCAGTTCAGGCTCCCCCAAACTTTCTGAATGTTGTGGATTCCTGAAACCACAATAATCCACCTAGAATTCTGCCCTATTTATCCCCTGTGCCCTTTTCAGAAAGGGATGTCTCTCACTGGAGTGGATTTGTAAGGGTCCGGATTTTTTGCTCTGGTGTTTTATCACTTTATGGTGGCTGGATTATGGAGGTTCACTCTCCCCTCCATTTCTCTTCCAATATTTCCCCTGAAGATTCAAGGTTTTGTACCTGCTACCTTGCAAAAAATAGTCATTTTTCTGCTTGTAGAGCTCCAGATAAATCTTCTTACATCTCAGGTTGAATTCATGTTTGCTTTGAATGGTTTGATAGATGTCCTGTTAAATTTGAGGGACCAGATGAAACAAGGTCCCCTACTCTGACACCATCTTGCCCCCCTCAAGGACTAAATTTTAGCTAACACTGAAATTAACTATCAAAGCCTAACATGTACATACAGATGTATACTTTCAGGGGTACCTGGGTGGCTCAGTGGGTTAAAGCCTCTGCCTTCGGCTCGGGTCATGATCCCAGGGTCCTGGGATCGAGCGCCGCATCGGGCTCTCTGCTCAGCGGGAGCCTGCTTCCTCCTCCTCTCTCTCTCTGCCTGCCTCTCTGCCAATTTGTGATGTCTATCTGTCAAATAAATAAATAAAATTTATAAAAAACAAAAAACCCCACAAATGTCTGCATTCAATACACACGTATACACAATGGTTTTCTAAGATGTTATTTAACCATCACAAAATACAAATGGAAGTATTGTTTTATAAAACTATTTCTTTTTTTTTTTTTTTAACTTTTTATTTTTTATAAACATATATTTTTATCCCCAGGGGTACAGGTCTGTGAATCACCAGGTTTACACACTTCACAGCACTCACCAAAGCACATACCCTCCCCAATGTCCATAATCCCACCCCCTTCTCCCATATAAAACTATTTCTAATACTATATTATTATGTGTTTTCTCTTGCTTATCTGACCCAACAGCACTCCTTTGCAAGACAGAGATGCTCTACATCACTCAGCTATGAAACAGTTTTATAAAACCAAGTGTCCCATACAGATACTTACTCCAATGGACTGGTTTAGTTTAGAATGTAATCTAACCACATATATTTAACCGGATGGCTAGGAGAATCACCACTATGGTTTATAAAACTGCCTCTGGGAGAAAGAAAGTGGCTTTTTGGTTCTACAAAGAATATTCTTATTCCTATTTCCATTTCCCCATCCTACCTTCATAGCAACTGAGTAAACTGAATGTTTTTTTTAATCTTGTAGCTGTAATCTCTGAAGAGAAAATGATTAGCTGAAATACTCTGATGTAATCAATGTATTTCCCAACTTGTAATGATACAGGAATTGATTTTCATAATTTGGAGAACTGTGTATCTTGATAAATTTATAAACTATTTTTTTCTAAAAATTAAGGATTATTAATGTGAAAAAGAAAGAAGAATTGGGGCACCTGGGTGGCTCAGTGGGTTAAAGCCTCTGCCTTTGGCTCAGGTCATGATCACAGGGTCCTGAGATCGAGCCCCGCATCGGGCTTTCTGCTCAGCGGGGAGCCTGCTTCCTTCTCTCTC
This sequence comes from Mustela nivalis, assembly GCF_964662115.1. Lineage (NCBI taxonomy): Eukaryota > Metazoa > Chordata > Mammalia > Carnivora > Mustelidae > Mustela > Mustela nivalis. Next base: position 101,464,566 of record NC_139040.1, read on the forward strand.
TCTCTCTGCCTGCCTCTGTGCCTGCTTGTGATCTCTCTTCCTCTGTGTCAAATAAATAAATAAAATCTTAAAAAAAAAAGAAAAAAAAGAAGCTGTCCAGCTTTAAAAAAAAGAAAGAAAGAAAGAAAAAAGAATTAAGAGGAAAGGGCCACACTGGGAAAACTGCATTTATCTTCAGCATAATTGAGGGATACTTTTGATTAAGGACCAAAGTAATGATTTAGGAGGGAATAAAATCATTGATAATAGACAGAGACATGGTAAAATGGGAAGGAAGCATTGTCAATACATTATTTGAAACATGGAACTGATATTTCCAGTTATCATTAATGTTTTTAGTCTTTGTTAATTCATTAGGATCTAAGGAATGCTAAGAAATGTATGAATAGCAGCAGGTAAGAGAAAATAGTATTCCCTGCCACCAGAAGCTGCTCTCAGCCCAACTTTCCCCTTCCACTCAAGGCCAGGGACTTTACCACACAGGCAGTCAAAGTGTTACCCCTAAGGATAGATTTCTCCCCCTCAATTTCCAGTTTTAACAGACTCATCCCTTTCTTTTCTTTTCAAAAGATTTTATTTGTTTATTTGTCAGAGAGAGAGAGCACAAGCAGGCAAAGCAGCAGGCAGAGGCAGAGAGAGAAGCAGGCTCCCCCCTGAGCAAGGAGCCCAATGCAGGACTCGATCCCAGGACCCTGGGATCATGACCTGAGCTGAAGGCAGCGGCTTAGTCAACTGAGCCACCCAGGCACCCCCAGACTCATCCCTTTCAAGAGGGCTGCCTTTGGGCTCGGCTTCCTTCCCAAATCCACCAGTTACTCTACAGCACATCTTTAGTTCATGTCCTATAAAGGAATGCTAGGTTTTGTCTTTGTATTCAACCCCTCTTCCAACACACACACAGACGCACACATGTGCTGTATAAATTCATATCACTTTCAATAGTTTTGAAGAATCAGCACTTTTCTGGCAGAACAAAATTGGGGGTAACATTACTGGTAGAAAATGAAGTCATACAGCTGACAGCATTTAGTTGATCACTGATGAGCCTTTCCTCATCGGTTGTTTGTCATGTAAGAAATCATAATTTAAGAGCACCACCTGCATTAGCAAAAGCAAAATATTGATATTTTCTAGCTAAGGAATATATCCCAGTCCACCAATGCACTTTATAATAAATGAGATTTAAGATCATTTCTGCAGAAAGCTACTAAATATCATATATTTCCTAGAAATTTGAAACTCTCTAAATGGGTTTAACTGACCTTAAATACTCAGAGGTATATTTGGAAAGTGTCAAGAGATTTAAAGAAAATAAGTAAAAACGGTATTGTTTATTTTTCATGTCTGAGCAAGAACTGAAGAATGAAAATCCCAGAGTGAAGGTGATAAATAAGAATAATACAGAGGAAACACTTTACAGAACCATTATTTTGGAAATTGTGTCTTTCACTGAGTTTTAACATTGGCAGGTTGAGGTCATTATCATATTTTTATAAAAGCAGAAGTAAGCAAATAAGCCATTGAGAATATAGAAAAAGTTTAGAAAATCAAAAAGTGAGAGCACATTACTTATATCAAATCATGAAGAATAATGATGACATTAAATATGTTTATTCTATAAACATACTCTGTTAATGATATAGTAAGGTATGGAGTGATAGGGAAAGTTTCTTAAGGTATATGTTTTTTTCCTAAGTTGTTTGGAAAAACTTACACTTGATTTAGTGAAACAAAATATCTATAGTTTCACTCAAGACATTATGGATCTTCAGGTTAACTAACATAATTCCATCAAATATATTTTTGCTAAACATAATCATTCTGTAGGGAAAGGTATGACCAATTTCTATAGCAATTTTGTGGCAATTTCTATGTCCATGACAACAGAAGTAAAGATTTCCAGTATTACTGAATACATATAAATGTTTCAAAATGAATATATTAATTCATACACTATTGGCTATTAATTCATTAGTGACTAATTTTATATGGGTCATATGTACATTTGTCAGTGAAAAAATGAACAGAAACAGATATTTGAGCCATGAGATTAAAGTCAATATCAGCTGCACATAGATCAATGAAACAGAATAGAGATCCCAGAAATAGACTCTCAACTCTACAGTCAACTATTCTTCGGCAAACCAGAAAAGAATGTACGATAGAAAAAGTCTCTTCAACAAATGGTGTTGGGAAAATTGGACAGCCACATTCAGAAGAATGAAACCAGACCACTTTCTTACATCATATGCAAAGAAAAACTCGAAATGGATGAAAGTCCTCAATGTGAGGCAGGAACCCATCAAAATCCTCAAGGAGAACACAGGCAGCAATTTCTGTGATCTCAGACATAGCAACTTCTTGCTAGGCAGGTCTTCAAAAGTAAGGGAAATAAAGGCAAAAATGAACTATTCTGACTTCATTGAGATAAAAAAAACTTTTGCATAGCAAAGGAAACAGTTGACAAAATCAAAAGATAACCTACTGAATGGAAGAAGATATTTGCAAATGTCTTATGAGATAAGGGGCTAGTATCCAAAAATCTATAAAGAACTTATCAAACTCAATACCCCCAAAATAAACAATCCAGTTAGGAAATGCGCAGAAGGCATGAACAGACATTTCTCCCATGAAGGCATACAAATGGCCAACAGACACATGAAAAAATGTGTCATCACTTGGCATCGGGGAAATACAAATCAAAACGACAATGAGATACCACCTCACACTGGTCAGAATGGCTAAAAGCAACAAGTTGGGAAACAACAGATGATGGCAAGGATATAGAGAAAGGGAAACCCTCTTACACTGTTGGTGGGAATGCAAGTTGTACAACTACTCTGGATAAGAGTGTGGAGGTTCCTCAAAAAGTTAAAAATAGAACTACCCTAGGAACCAGCAAGTGCACTACTGGGTATCTACCCAAAGATTATAACCACAGTGATCCAAAGGAGCACCTGTACCCCAGTGTTTATAGCAGCAATGTCTACAATAGCCAAAATTTGGAGAGAGCCCAGATGTCCATCGATAGATGAATGGATAATGAAGAGGTAGTATACACACACACACACACACACACACACACACACACAGGAGTATTAGTCATCAAAAAGAATGAAATCTTGCCATTTGCAATGATGTAGATGAAGCTAGTTGGTATGCTGAGTGAATAAGCCAGCCAGAGAAACACAATTATCATATAATTTCACTCATATGTGGAATTTAAGAAACAAAACAGAGGATCATAGGGAAAGGGGTGGGGAATAAAAGAAGACAAAATCAGTGAGGGAGACAAACCATGAGATGTTGAACTCTAAGGAACATGTTGAGGGTTGCTGGAGGGATGGTAGGTGGGGGTATGGGATAACTGGGTGTCATGCATCAAGCAGGGCACTTGATGTAATGAGCACTTGGTGTTATATGCAAACTCTACCTCTGAAACTAATAATATACTATATGCTAATTGAAATTTAAAAAGTCAATGTCTGCTGCAATCATTCAACATTTTGCACAAAGCTGGACATACATTAAGTCCTAAATACTTATTGATTAGATATATGGTGTGTTCATGCCATTTAACTCTGTTCTCTAGCTGTATTTGAGAATTCCATGGATATGTTCCTGTGTTTACATCTAAATTAGAAATTACTAGAAGTATTTTCAAGATCATCTTGATTTCTTCAAAGCTCAAAACAGTCATACAAACTTGGTGTCCACATTTACATGTGTGCTCCGAATCATGTTGTACGTGACTGCTGCTAGACTGTTATGTCCTAGTATAAAAAAGAAACTGTCCCACGTCTGCCCTTATAGTCACACCAACTTATTTTACCAGCCACAAAGACTAAAATTTCTTTTTAAAGCAATGACTAGGAAATAAAAAGTAGTTTCACAGAATGAAACTTCAGTACCTGCAGTTATTGAAGTTATTGAGACTTTTAAAAAATTTATTTATTTTCAGCATAACAGTATTCATTATTTTTTCACCACACCCAGTGCTCCATGCAATCCGTGCCCTCTATACCCACCACCTGGTACCCCAACCTCCCACCTCCCCGCTACTTCAAACCCCTCAGATTGTTTTTCAGAGTCCATAGTCTCTCATGGTTTACCTCCCCTTCCAATTTCCCCCACTCCCTTCTCCTCTCTAACTCCCCATGTCCTCCATGTTATTTGTTATGCTCCACAAATAAGTGAAAACATATGATAATTGACTCTCTCTGCTTGACTTATTTCACTCAGCATAATCTCTTCGAGTCCCGTCCATGTTGCTACAAAAGTTGGGTATTCAACCATAAGATACCTGAGAATAAACCTAACCAAAGAGGTAAAGGATCTGTACTTGAGGAACTACAGAACACTCATGAAGGAAATTGAAGAAGACACAAAAAGATGGAAGACCATTCCATGCTCTTGGATCGGAAGAATAAACATTGTTAAAATGTCTATACTGCCTAGAGCAATCTATACTTTTAATGCCATTCTGATCAAAATTCCACTGGTATTCTTCAAAGAGCTGGAGCAAATAATCCAAAAATTTGTATGGAATCAGAAGAGACCCTGAACTGCTAAGGAAATGTTGAAAAACAAAAATAAAACTGGGGGCATCATGTTACCTGATTTCAAGCTCTATTACAAAGCTGTGATCACCAAGACAGCATGGTACCAGCATAAAAACAGACACATAGACCAGTGGAAGAGAGTAGAGAGCCCAGATATGGACCCTCAACTCTATGGTCAATTAATCTTCGACAAAACAGGAAAAAATATACAATGGAAAAAAGTCTCTTCAATAAATGGTGCTGGAAAAACTGGACAGCTATATGTAGAAGAATGAAACTTGACCGTTCTCTTACACCATACACAAAGATAAACTCAAAATGGATAAAAGACCTCAACGTGAGACAGGAATCCATCAGAATCCTAGAAGAGAACATAGGCAGTAATCTCTTCGATATCAGCCACAGCAACTTCTTTCAAGATATGTCTCCAAAGGCAAAGGAAACAAAAGCCAAAATAAACTTTTGGGACTTCATCAAAATCCAAAGCTTCTGCACAGCAAAGGAAACAGTCAAAAAAACAAAGAGGCAACCCACAGAATGGGAGAAGATATTTGCAAACGACAGTACAGACAAAAGGTTGATATCCAGGATCTATAATGAACTCCTCAAGCTCAACAAACACAAAACAGGCAATCATATCAAAAAATGGGCAGAAGATATGAACAGACACTTCTCCAATGAAGACATACAAATGGCTATCAGACACATGAAAAAATGTTCATCATCACTAGCCCTCAGGGAGATTCAAATTAAAACCACATTGAGATATCTCCTTACACCAGTTAGAATGGCCAAAATTAACAAGACAGGAAACAACATGTGTTGGAGGGGATGTGGAGAAAGGGAAACCCTATTACACTGTTGGTGGGAATGCAAGCTGGTGCAGCCTCTTTGGAGAACAGTGTGGAGATTCCTCAAGAAATTAAAAATAGAGCTTCCCTATGACCCTGCAATTGCACTCCTGGGTATTTACTCCAAAGATACAGATGTTGTGAAAAGAAGGGCCATCTGTACCCCAGTGTTTATAGCAGCAATGGCCACGGTTGCCAAACTATGGAAACAACCAAAATGCCCTTCAACGAACAAATGGATAAGGAAAATGTGGTCCATATACACTATGGAGTATTATGCCTCCATCAGAAAGGATGAATACCCAACTTTTGTAGCAACATGGACAGGACTCGAAGAAGTTATTGAGACTTTTAATGGTACTTTATAAAATCAATAAACTGTACCAAAATAAAGTATTACATTACTCTTTACAAGTTAATAAAAATTAACATAGACAGACATATTTAAATGATGGCTTCCACTATCTGAAAGCCAAATTATATTACAAAATATATGAACCAATGTTTGTCAGTCATTTCAGTAAAGAAGCATGGTCAAGAACTAAGATGGTCCACGAATATGAGGGTATATAGGCATCGTACTCAAAAGGGAATTTGAATCTCAGTATATGGAAAATAGACTGTAGATCTATTCTTAGTGATACATGACATTGTTTAAGAGAAAAAAGTACAATCTGAAGCATAATTGGAATTTCTTAATTTTAATTTTATCATTTCATAGTTTTATTTGCATATATTTATAAATTGTTAGTTTTACAGTTACAAGAGCATACCTTTAAGCATATTTATACTTAGTTTTATGTTTATGCATACTAAAGGTGGAAAATATGTACATTGAAAACTATATGACATTGATGAAAGAAACTGAAGAGGACACAAATAATTGGACATTCCATGCTCACAGTTTGGAAGAATTAATGTTTTTTAAAATGTACATAATACTCAAAGCAATGTAGACTCAGATTCAATGCAGTTCCTATCAAAATTCTAATGGGATCTTTCACAGAAGTAGAATAAACAATCCTAAAATTTTCATGGAACCACAAAATTATCCAAATAGTCAAAAAAATCTTAAAAAAGAATAACAAAGCTGGAGGTACCACACTTTCTGATTTCATACTTTATAACAAAGCTATAGTAATCAACACAATATCATACTGACATAAAAAGACACATATCAATAGAATAGAATAGAAAGGTTAGAAATAACCTCACACAGAAATGATCAAATAACTTATGACAAAAGGATCATGAACATACAAAGCGGAAAGAAAAATCACTTCAATATATGGTGTTGGAAAAACTAGAATTACACAAAAAGAATGAAACTGGATCCCTATCATAAACCATACACAAAAAAATCAACTCAAATTGGGTTGAAAATCTGAATAAAAGACCTGAAACTATAAAATTCCTAGAAGAAAACAGGAGGTAAGCCTCTTGACATTAGTCTTGGTGATGACTTTTTGGATTTGACACCAAAAGCAAAGCAACAAAATAAAAAATAAACAAGTGGGAACATCAAGCTTAAAAGTTTCTGCACAGCAAAGGAAACAATTAATAAAATGAAAAGGCAACATTTAGGATGGGAGAAGATAGTTGCAAATCATAACTCTGAGAAGGGACTAATATCCAAAATATATAAAGAACTCATACAACTCATAATAGCAAAAACCCAAACAATCTGATTTTTAAAATGACAGAGAAACCAAATGGACATTTTCTTCCAAAGACATCCAAATGTCCAACAGGTACATGAAAAGATGTTCAACATCATGCATCATCAGAGAAATGCAAATCAAAACCACAAGATTATCATATCATACCTTAGAAGGGTTATCATCAAAAAGACAAAACATAAGAAGTGCTAGTGAGGTTGTGGAAAAAAGGGAACCCTCGTGCACTGTTGGTGGGAAGGGAAATTAGTACAGCCACCATGGAAAATAGTATGGAGATTCCTCTATGGAGAATAGTATGGTGATTCCTCAAAAAATTATAAATAGAACTACCATATACTCATATAAATACTACTATGAACTACCAAATACAATATGAACTATAATTCATATAAATAGAACTAGAGCTAGTATTTCACTTCTGGGTATATATCCAGAGATAATGGAATCACTATCTCAAAAATATACCTGTACCCTCAAGTATCCCAGCATTATTGCAATAATCAAGGCACGGAAACAACCTAAGTATCCATTGATGGCTGAATAAAGAAACTGTAAAACTGTAACATATATGCAATGGAATATTATTCAGCCAAAAAAGGAGGGGAATCCTGCCAATTGTGCCAAGATGGATGGATTCTGAGAGCATTATGCTAAGTGTCTAGAGGTGCTGGGCTGGCTCAGTCAGAAGAGCATGCAACTTCTGATCTTGGGGTTGTGAGTTTAAGTACCACCTTGGGTATACAGACTACTACAAAAAAGAAATAAACTTAAAAAAAGAACTTACTGCCTACTATCAGTTGTGTAACTATTAGTTCTGTAACATTTTTAAAAAGGATTTTATTTATTTATTTGAGAGAGAGAGAGAGAGCATGAGCTTGGGGAAGGGTAGATGGAGAGAGAGAAGCAGACTCCCTGCTGAGCAGGGAGCCCAATGTGAGACTAGACCTCAGGACCCTAGAATCATGACCTGAGCCAAAGGGAAATGGTTAACAGACTGATCCACCCAGGCACTCAGTTCTGTAACATTTTTAAAGGATGATGGGAACTGAAACTCAAAACAGATAGTTTTCATAGACTATAATTCTGAATTTTTATTTGTTAACTCTGTATCTACTATGAAAAATAATGTAATGGTTAATTTTATGTGTCAACTTGCTTGGTGCCCAGGTATTTGGTCAAACATTCTGGGTGTACCTGTAAGGGTGTTTTTTGATGAGGTTAAGATTTTAATTGAACAAGGATGCCCATTCTCATCACTTTTACTCAACAAAGTACTGGGAGTCCTAGCCAGAGCAATCAGTCAAGGAAAAGAAATAAATTATATCTAAATTAGAAGGAAGAAATAAAGCTGTTCTTTTGCAGATGGTATGGTATTATATATAGAAATCGCTAAAGACTCTACTTCAAAACTGTTCGAACTAATTTAAAAAATCATTAAAGCTGCAGGATACAAAATCAATACACAAAAATCAGTTGCATTTCTATATACTAATAATGACATAACAAAAAGATAAATTAAAAACAATTCTATTTACAATTACAACAAAATACTAGCAATACACATAACCAAGAAGGTTAATGTACAGCATTGTGACTATCGTTAACATACTGTACTGTATATTTGAAAGTTATTAAGAGAGTAAATCCTAAAACTTCTCATGGTTAGAGAAAAAATTACTATGTGAGGTAATTAATGTTAACTAAACTTATTGTGGTAATTATTTGGTTATTTGGTTTTATATACATATATATATTCCAAATCATTATGTTGTACATCTTGGACTAATACAGAGTCATATGCCAATATATCTCAGTAAAATTGGAAAAACACATTGCCTTAAAAAACTTTGAATTGGTAGATAGCCCTCCTTAATGTGGGTGAGACTTATCCAATCAGCTGAAGGCCTGAAAAGAGCAAAAAGACTGACTATCCTTTGAGTAAGAGGGACTGCCTCCTGCCTTCCACGTGGGACGTTAGTATTTTCTTCCTTTCAAACTTAAACTGAAAATCACATCTTCCTTGTTCTTAATGCTGCTGGCGTTTGTACCTAAGCCATCATCTCTTCTGGGTCTCTGGTTTGCTGACGATAGCTCTTGTGACTTGTCAGCCTCTGTAATTGCATATGCTAATTTCCTTTTTTCCCCTCCAGAATTTATTTAGTTTTAATTTAAATTCCAGTTAGTTAATATACAGTGTAATATTAGTTTCAGGTGTACAATTTGATTCAACTTCCATATAAACCAATCTCTTATAATAATAAGATATATATATTTTATTGGTTCTATTGCCCTGGAGAAGCCTAACCCAAATACTGACCACAAACATTTCATTTTGTGGTCCTATAATCATATTTTTAAAAAAACATAATCATCTGCTCTATACTTTTCCCATTCTATGTTTGTATTTAATTTTATATTCCTCACTAAAGAAAAACTGAATGGAATGGTTTTGTTTACACATATGTATATTTCCTTTGTGGAAATTTGAAGTCCTAGTCTATGCTTGTTTGTTGATTTTCTCTTAAAGAGCTGGTTTTCATGTCTTAGGTTTCTCATAGTTATAACATATATTTTACTGTAATCTACTTCCTTAGGAAGTAATTATGAGGGAAGAAATATCTGAGAAACACCATTTAGACCCTTTAGTATATGTACACACAAAACTATTCAATAACATTATTATTTTAAATATTTATAGAATAGAATTGTGGGGATAAATTAATTATTAAATAATCTTGGGAATATAATGAGAAAATATTCTACAAAATCAAGACCTCTTTCACTTAAGTAGATTTTTATAGTGAAGTCTATAATAGAATCTCCCAAGGAAATTTTTAAACTCTACAATTATATTAAGATAAAGTACTTGTGGGGGCACCTGAGTGGCTCAGTGGGTTAAGCACTGGACTCTTGGTTTGGGCTCAGGTCATGATCTCAGGGTCATGAGATCAAACACTGCCTCCAGCTCATGCTCACCATGGATTCTACTTGGGATTCTCTTTCCCTCTGCTCTTTCTGCTTTTGCTGTCTATCTCTCTAAAAATGAATAAATCAATCTTTAAAAACAGACAAAACACTTGTGTTAAGTAAATATAAAATAAAATTTTAGGTCATTGAGAACTGATTGTGTAGTTCTTTTCCATCTCTAGTGTGTGATTTAATCATTAAAATCAACTTAACAAGTAGATATTGTTATTATTCTATCTCCTTACAAAATCAACAATTTTTATAACTCTAAAACTCTTAGAGAAATTTACATTGTGATATTTGATATTTGATCCTTTGCTTTCTTCATAGAAATGGATTATAAAGTAGCATAAACTTCCAAAGAGGAATAAAAAGACCAAAAAAAAAAAGTGTAGCAACTAGAGCCATGAGATTAAACGTTTCTATGAAAATAGGCATTTTAGGGTGCCTGGGTGGCTCAGTCCGTTAGGCATCTGCCTTCAGCTCAGGTCATGATCCCAGGGTCCTGGGATTGAGTCCTGAATCCGACTATCTACTCAGTGGGGAGCCTGCTTATCCCTCTGCTTCTGCCTGCCTCTCTCTCTCTGTCAAATGAATAAATAAGACCTTTAAAAAAATGGGCATTTTATCCTATTTTTATCTGAGAGCATTTAAAATATTGTCACTTTATGTTGTATCTTGAGAGCAGAGACCATGTTTGATTCTTCTGTATATCTCCAGAATAAAACAGACTGCCTGATGTACATCAGGAGTATCTAAATAATTGCTGAATTAATGAACAAGATACCTAGATTGGGCTTATGTTTTCATAAGATCCTTGAGTTACAAGAATATATAGTTTTTAAAAATTTACTTACACAGGTTTAATATCTTGTATGTATGCACTTGGATCAATAAGGGGTTGGGGGAAAGATGATTGTTTGGAATGCAAACTAACCAGAGTGCAAACCTCAGTGGAACAGACATTTCTCTTTTAGTTACTAATGTATGATGAAATCACAGACCAGTGACTGGGAAATATTAGGTAATCAATAAATATTTGTTGAGGGCATGAATAAAAGGCAATTTGAGATTGGTGGTATTCTCTGTCATGTGGTTCATTTCACAGAATATAATTTAAGGAGTTAAAAAATAAAAAACAAAAAACACAGACTTGCTGAGCAGCAGTGAAAGTACAGATGAGGCTGGAGGGAGGAATACATGCACATGGTTAGCAGTGCTTTCTGTAGGAATTCACCTAAAAACTTGTTTTCTGTGAGAGAAAAGAGAAATCTGCACTTCCCCAAGAGAAAGGGAATCAGTGAGCCAGGTGAGAGGCGGTGAGCAAATCTAGGGTGTCAGTGAAGCGATCACTGGCGCTGTCCATTTTGGGGTCCAGACAGGGCAGAAGGAATGTGTTCCTAGGACTGCGTTGAAATAGTAAGAGATGAGAGGGAATAGAGGGAGTGAGGAAGAAATGCAGAAAGAGTGGAAGATTGAGAGGTGGAAAGATTTGCTGAGACTTTGGAGGTGCTGCTCTGCTGTTGGAAAAGAATGAACCTGATCGTGAATAGGAGAGAAGTGGAGGTCTGTGAAACGATAAGGTCTGGGAACTGAGTGAGGAGGCTATCAGAAGTGTCGTTAATATGGATGTTGAGTCACTGAGGATAGCTGCCATCCAAATAAAGCTTTGGGATACTAAATATTCCAATGATAGCACAAAAGCACTGTATTTGGTGAACAATCCCATCATGATAGTATTCAAGGAGATTGCTCAAGAAACCATGCATGTGACTAACTCAAAACAGTTGCACTTATATTCATGACTAACAGTTAAAAATATTTTTTTTCAAAGATTTTCTTTATTTATTTGACAGAGAGAAATCACAAGTAGGCAGAGAGGCAGGCAGAGAGGCAGAGAGAGAGAGAGGAGGAAGCAGGCTCCCTGCTGAGCAGAGAGCCCGATGCGGGACTCGATCCCAGGACCCTGAGATCATGACCTGAGCCGAAGGCAGCGGCTTAACCACTGAGCCACCCAGGCGCCCAACAGTTAAAAATATTTAAGCTACATGCTCAGCAGAGTCACACTGTGTCACCCGGTTCCTCTGAACCCTGAATAGTGCTCTCATTCCACTCCGCCTCCAACCACGCCCCCAGCCACGCCCCCAGCCACACCCCCTAGTCCCTCCAGAGCCTAGGGCCCCCTCCACTCTGACCCCAATGACCTGCTAACGGATCCTCACCCCACCCCCCAACACCGGGTAACGGACATACCTTCCGGTTCCAGCCCAGAGCTCGTGAGCTGCCAGCCCAGGAGCCTGCCCATCTCCAACCTCTCTCAGCGCCCACCTTGAAGAGCATCTGCCCCCACGGACTTTGGTCCCGCAGCCCTCGCCTCCGCGCCACCTTCGCCTTCGCCCTGGTGCCCGGGCCGCCAGCCATGGCCACCCTGCTGCTCTCCCAAGTGCGCCAGAACTACCACCCCGACTGCGAGGCCGCCGTCAACAGCCAGATCAGCCTGGAGCTCTACGCCTCCTACGTGTACCTGTCCATGGCCTTCTACTTCGACCGCGACGACGTGGCCTTGAAGCACTTCGCCCGCTTCTTCATGCGCCGGTCCCGCAAGGAGACCCAGCACGCCGAGAAGCTGATGGAGCTGCAGAACCAGCGCGGGGGCCGCCTCCGCCTCCGCGACATCAAGAAGCCGGACCGCGACGACTGGGAGGGCGGCCTAAAGGCCATGGAGTGCGCCCTGCACCTGGAGAAGAGCGTGAACCAGAGCCTGCTCGACCTGCACCAGCTGGCCACCGACAAGAACGACGCCCAGCTGTGCGACTTCCTGGAGAGCCACTACCTGCACGAGCAAGTCGAGGCCATCAAAGAGCTGGGGGGCTATGTCACCAGCCTGCGCAAGATGCGGGCTCCGGAAGATGGCCTGGCAGAGTACCTGTTTGACAAGCTCACCCTGGGCGACGGCGACAAAAAGTACTGAGTTGACTGTTTCCCCGTAGCCCCAGGGCGCATGGTGCCTTTCCCTGATCACCAAGTTGAGCATGCTTATTGCTGTATTGCTTCTGCAAAAGGTTCCAGTTCTTTTCTCCCAGTTTTGCCATAAAAAAGTTGTTCGGTTTCAATAAAGTTATTTCATTCCTAAATTTAAAAAAAGGTCTCTGGTTGATTTGAATGCAAATCTTTCACCTTTTAGGTTTTAAAACAGGAATCCAGGAGTCCTTGCATCCCCCTAAGCCCATCCACATGCATCTCAGGATCTCGGGAGGTGGAGGGAGAAGATATTACATAGGACCCTGGAAAACACAAATCAGTCTTGCCTTTATAAATGATGTGGGGGCAGAGGTGGGTGGTCTGGGGCCCTGGGTGTCAGTGGGTGTATATGTATGGTAAAAGTATAAAAGAACATGGTCTAGAATTTATAACAGTTATCGTCCCTATGGAAAAAGTGAAGAATGGGATCAGGCTGGTATTAAAGCCTTTACTTGAAACAACTTTACTTGGAAACTTTTAGCTTATTAAAATATATAAATGTTAACAATTGTTGCTTCTGGGTAGCAACATTGGAGTCTTAGAAACAGGAATGGCACAATATTTCTTTGACAAGCTTGCCTTGGGCAATAGTAACAGTGTAACTGAACCTTAGGCTGGCTTTCCATACACAGGGGAGTGACTTTGTAGGTCACCGTTTTAGACGTGCATACTGCCCTTACAAAATATCCAAATACAATTTTCTCCTTCAGTTGTATCCTTTCTTCCATTGAAGTAATTTGGTAGCAGAAAACCAAAATTACCTTATTAGAAGAGCTGAAGAAAACATGGTCAAGGCTGAGCCTCCAGTTTGTGATATTGAATATGAAGTAGAATAAATCCCCTTGAAAGTTAAGAAAGTGAGTCTGGCTGCTTTGACGAATGTAAGGTGTAGGGAAGAGTTGAAGCTGGGAGGCCAGTCAGGAGATACTACAGTTGGTCCAATGAGAGATATTGGTGGCTGAACTGGAGGGGAGGCTCATGAATGGATGATGAGACATGTTCTATCTAGCTGGATCTGGATGGGTCAACAAGATTTGCTCATAGACCAGAGGTGAAGAATGAGAAATGAAGAAAATAATCTAGGTTCTGATATTTGGACATGAACACCTGGGTTGACAGTAGTGCTATTTATTAATTTGGGGACTTTTGCCAGAGGCATATCTGGGGTGGAGGGGTGGGAAGTTGTATCATGTAAAATCTGAGACACCTATTAGATACCCAAGTAGAACTACCATGCAAGTAGCTGGAAAAATATGAATCTGGAGCTCAGATAGGAAGTCAAGCTGCAGGAGTCCATATAATTTGAAGTCTTGAAACTCAGTTGTGTGCCTGAGATAAAAATGCCTGGTCACAGCCTGGGTGAACACAGAGTTCCCATGGAAACCAGGGAGATGAGAGTGATGGACTGCTTTTCTATTAGGGTTCACTGAAGAGTGAGGGGCACACACTTTCAGCTCTGGGGCTAGAGAGTGGGTTGCCACCATTTTCATCCTGCCCATTGGTGCTTAAAGCCTCAGGGAGCAAAACAGCACCAATGTGGAGCCTCTTACACTGAGCCTGGTCCCCTGGCAAGGCAGGTGTATTTCCACAATGATAAGGACACCTGAGAATCAGTGCAACAGGCCCCTCCCCCAGAAGACCAGCAGGAGCAACTGGCTAGCACCAAGTTACTGATCATAGAGAACTGCAAAGCTTCAGCTCTTAGGGAAAACAATATATAGCATTCCTGGGTTTTTTTATTCTTTAGTCTTCCAGTATTATTTTTTCAGCTACTTTTTATGTTTTCAATTATTTATTTGTTCTTTTTAAAAATATATATATATAAAACTAACTTTTGGTTTCCTTTCATTGTATTTTATTTTATTTTTGTATGTATATATATGTTTTCTGTCCTTCCTATTTGGGGATCTGTTTTGTTTTAAACAAGCAAAGGATTTAGTTTTTTGTTTTGTTCTGTTTTGTTAGTTGATTTTTTTCTTATTTTGTTTTTGTTTTTGTTTTTTTTTCTTTTTTCTGTTCTTGTTATTGCTGTCTTTTCTCTCTCTTTCTTCTGTTCTTTTCTGGGCAAAATGATGAAATGGAGACATTCACCACAAAAGAATGAACAAGCAGTAGTACTCACTGCCAGGGATTTAATCAATAAGGATATAAGTCAGATATCTGAATTAGAATTTAAAACAATAACTCTAAAAATACTAGCTGGGTTTTAAAAAAAGCATAGAAGACACTAGAGAATCCCTTACTGTAGAAATAAAAGAACAAAGATCTAGTCAGGCCAAAATTAAAAATGCTCTTCCTGAAATGCAGTCCCAAAGAGAGGCTCTAAAAGCAAGGATAAATGAAGCAGAAGAGAGAGTCGGTGATATAGAAGATAAAATGATGGAAAATAAGGAAGCCGAAAGAAGACAGGAAGACAATTACTGGATCATGAGTGAGACTTTGAGAACTCAGCAATTCCATGAAGCAAAGTAATATCCAGATAATAGGGGTCCCAGAAGATGAAAAGAGAAAGAGATGGGCAGAAGGTTTATTTGAACAAATTATAGCTGAGACCTTCAATAATAATAATAATAATAATAATAAAAGATTAGGATCTGGGGAAGGAAAGAGGCATTCAAGTCAGGAGGCACAGAGAACCCTCTCAAAATCAATAAAAATATGACAACACTTCAACATGTAATAATAAAGCTTACATATTTCAAAGATAAAGAGAAAATCCATAAAGCAGCTCAGGACAAGAGTTCCTTAACCTACAAGAGTAGACACATAGGCTGGCAGCAGACCTGTCTACAGAGATTTGGCAGGCCATAAAGGACTGGCATGACAGATACATTCAATGTCCTAAATGGGAAGAATATACAGCTAAGAATACTTTATCTAGCAAGGTGCCACTCAGAATAGGAGAGATAAAGAGTTTCCAGGATAAACAAAAACTAAAGGAATATAACAATTCTTTTTTTTTTAAGATTTATTTATTTTGGAGAGACAGAGTGCATGCATGTGAGTGGGGGGAAGGGGAGAGGAAGAGGAAGAGGGAGAGAAGCAGACTCCCTGCTAAGTGTGGAGGCTGCCCTGAAGATTAAAACAATTATCAGTGATTAACAAAACAAGAAGGTAGAAAACTAGTAAATATATATAGGACCTGATCAAATCTATCAACAAATTTGACCTAATTGACATATATAGAGTACTCCACCCAAAAGCAGAATACATATTCTTTTCAAATGTACATGGAACATTCACTAAGATAGACTATACACTCATGCATGAAAGGAATCTCAATTAATTTTGAAAAATATTAAATCATACACATGTTCTCTGACTACAATGGAATTAAATTGACATCAACAACATAAAGGTACTTGTAGTCCTCCAAAACTGGAAAATTAAATAGCACACTTATAAATAAGCCATGGCTCAGAAAAAATTTGCAGGGAAATTAGAAACTTTTTTGAACTCAATGACCAGCAACACACAAATATAAAAACTAATGGATAAAAATTTGCTGGGACAACTAAAGCAGTGTTTAGAGGGAATTTATAGCTATAAACAATAAAGAAAAGTTAATGAAACAAAACACCGGTTCTTTTAAAAATAGATCAAATTGATAGATCTCTAGATTAGACTGTTCAAGAAAAAATAGAAAAAACATAAATTGTCAATATCAGGAATGAGAGAGATGGTATTGTTATAGAGCACACAATCTCTTACTGTATAGGTAGGGAATATTATAATTCTATGCCAACATATTTTATAAATTGGATGAAATGGATAAATTCTTTGAAAGACAAAATTACTCAATCTAACACAAGAAGAAATATAAAATCTGAATAGATGTATATTGATGAAAGTAATTTAATTTCTTATTAAACACCTTTACATTAAGAAAATGCCAAGGACAGTTTACTTCACTGATGAATCCTATCACACATTTAAATAAGAAGTAATAATAATTATGTACAATATCTTTCAGAAAATATAGGAAATGGCAACACTTCCTAACTTACTTTATGAGTCTCACATTACTATGGTACTAAAACCAAGCAAAGTCATCATAGGAAGGAAAAATACTACAGAAAACAATCCCTCATGGACATTCAAGGAAAAATCCTTAAAACACGGTACATCAAATCCATCAATATATAACAAGGAAAAATACATCACGAACATTTAGGGTTTAACCCAAGAATGCTAGATTGATTGATACAACATTCAGTAATCAATCAATTTAATTCAGGATAATAACAGAGTAATGTAGAAAAATGAAACCATCTCAATAGATACATAAAAACATTTCACATAATTTAATGTATATTTAAAGTAAAAACTTTCAGCAAACAGAAAATAGAAAGCAACCCCACAAATTTGATAAATAGCTACTCCAGCTAACATTATTTTTAATGGCGAAATATTGGGCACTTTCCCCCTATGACCAGAAACAAAGGAAAGCAAGTCTGCTCTCATCACTTCTAATCAATATTTTTAGGAGATACTAGCCAGGTAAACAAAGTAAGAAAAGGGGGGAAAGGTATCCCGATTGGAAAGAAAGAGGTTAAACTCTCTTTTTTGACAGACAAGATGATTTATGTATAACTCTAAAGAATTAATTCTAATAGTTGCTAAATTATATCTACAAACAAAAGATTTCAGTATAAAAGATCAATAAAAAATTAATTGTATCTCTACTAATAAACAATGAACAATTGGGAAAATAAAAAATGGAAAAGTTGTCACTTAAAATTGTATAAAAAACACGAAATAATTTGGGATAAATTTTACAAAGTATATATAAGTCCTACATACTAAAAATTTTAAAACTCTGCAGCCATCATTATCAAGGCAGGACGTTCTACTAGCAAAGAGATTATAGCTCACTGAAAGCTCAGATGACAGCATTTTTTAGCAATAAAGTATTTTTACATTTTTTAGCATTAAAGTATTTTAAAATTAAGGTATATACATCATTTTTAAGACAATGTTATTGCACACTTTACAGACTATAGTATACATAACATGATCATAAACATTTATAGGCACTCAGAAACCAAAAAAAATCATTCAACTCAATTTATTGCAATACTTGCTTTATTGTAATGGTCTGGAACTGAACCTACAATATCTCACAGGTATGCCTCATTTTATTTTTTTTAATCCATTCATCCATTAATAGACCCTAAAGTTATTTCCATGTGTTGGCTATCATAAATAATAGCAACATGCTGGATCATATGGTAGTTTTATTTTTAATTTTTAGAGGAACCTCCATACTTTTCTCCATAGTAGCTGCAAAATTTATATTTCTATCAACATTGAACAACTGTTCCCTTCTCTTTATACCTTCACCAACACTTATTTTTGTCTTTTTGATTCTAGCCATTCTGACAGGTGTGAAGTGATATCTAATTGTGGTTTTGATTTGCATTTCCCTGATGGTGAGTGATGCGGAACAGCTTCTTATGTATCTGTTGGCTCTCTGCATGTCTTTTTGGAAAAAGGTCTATTCAGACCTACCTCCCTTAATTTTTGTGAAGGATATAACTCATGTGGTGTGGTTAACACACCACAATATTACACAGAGTATTCAGAATCTGATATTACTTTCACCAGCGTATTGTGTAGTTTCATACACTTTGATGTAACTAATTAGCATCCTTTCATATCAGCTTGAAAAACTCCTTTTAGCATTTGTTGTAAGCCAAGCTGAGTGGTGATAACTCCTTCAGCTTTTGTCTTTATCTCACCTTTGTTTCTGAAGGACAACTTTGCCATGTAAAGTATTCTTGGTTGGATATTTCTTTCCTTCAGCACTTTGAATATATTTCCCATTCTCCCCCTACCTGAAAGATTCCTGATGAAAAATCTGCTGATAGCCTTATGAGTGGGTTCCCTTATATGAGAGAATTTTTTTTCTCTTGCTACTTAAAAAAATTCTCTTTTGCCTTTATTTTAGACAACTGTATTATAATATTTCTTAGAGAAAATAATTTTGGATTGAAATTTTGGGGTTGACCTATTAGTTGCATGAAATTGGACATCTAAATCTCTCCCTAGTTTGGAAAGTTTCAGCCATTATTTCTTCAAATAAGCTTTCTGTTCTTTCCTCCTTCTCTTCTCCTTCTGGAATTTCAATGATGCATGCATTGTTTCTCTTAATGGGATCCCATAAATCCTGTCTTCATTCCTTTTTATTCTCCTTTCCTTTTCATTCTATGACTGTATAATTTCAAATATTCTGTTTTGAGTTCACAGATTCCTTCTGTTTAATACAGTCTGATGTTGAAGCTCTTTAGTAAAATCTTGAGTTCAGTTACTGTATTCTTCAGCCCCCAAATTTCTGTTTCTTTTTTTTCTTATAGCAAAACTTCTCATTTTGATTTTGTATTATTTTCCTGATTTTGTTAAATTGTTTATGTGTGTCCTTTTGTAGATCTCTGAGCTTTCCCAGTATTTTTTTCATGGATAGCAAAAAATTGCTGATTTCTGTGAGAGGAGAGAGACTGGGGTCTCATCTCCACCATCTTGGTGACATCACTTCTCCAAGCCATCTTTCAAATAACACTAAACCACTTCACGGGTAGTGTGAGTATCTTAAAACACAATAATCCTATTTCTTTCCTCTTGTCCTTTGTATCTTTGATGTCATTCCTTTCATTTATATATAAACATACATAAACGTGTATGTTGGATGACATATATATGCATATATATATATTATATATATACAAGCACCCACAATTGAATACATTGTTGCAATTAATTAATTAATTAATTAATTTTTGTTGCTATTATTTTAAACAGTTATCTGTTAGGGCAATTAAAAATAAAACCAAAGTTTTTATTTTACCTTCCCTTATTCCTCCTTCAATGCTCTTCCTTTAAATATATCTAAGTTTCTAACCTATATTATTTTCTTTCTAAAGAATTTCTTTTACTATTTTTTGAAAGACAGGTCTACTGGCAACAAATTCCCTCAATTTTTGTCCAAGAAAGTCTTTATTTCCTCTTCTCTTTTGAAGGATAGTTTCACAGGGTACAGAATCCGTTTGTAGGGTTTTGTGTCTTTCCACATTTTGTTTTTCTACATCTTCTTTACATGGTCTCTAAAAAGTCTGATGTAATTATTATTTTTGTTCCTTTATGGGCAGGGAGCTATTTTCCTTTGGCTTCTTTCAGGAATTATTTTTATCCTCAATTTTCTGTAATTTGAAAATGATATGCCTAGGAATAGTTTTTCTTTGCATTAAAATGTTTAGAGTCTGCTGAGCTTTCTGATTGTGGTTTAGTGTATGACTTTAATACGGGGCAAAATTCTTAGTCATTATTGTTTCAAATATTTCTTTAGTTCCTTTCTCTTTTTCTATTCCTTCTGGTATTCCTATTATATATATGACACTTTTTAAACATATATGTATATATATATATATATATATATATATATATACTTTTACATATATTTAATGTTTGCAATTGTCATATGTTCCCTTTTATATATATATAAAATATGTATTATATATATAAATTCCTATATATAAAAACATATATATATATATATATATATATGTAACTTTTGTAATTGTCCTACATTCCTTGGATATTCTGTCCTTTGTTTCTTTGTTTTCAGTCTTTTTTCTCTTTACTTTCAGTTCTCTGCTGTTTTTTTTTTCTTTGAGTCTCCGTTATCTTTGCTTTTTAGTTTTGTTTTCAGCTCAGAGATTCTTTTTTCTGCAATGTTCAATCTAGTAATAAACCTTCTAAAAGGCATTCTTCATTTCTGTTGCGATGTTTTTCATTGTTACCACTACGTTTTGGTTCCTTCCTAAGATTATTTTAAGATTATCTCTCTGCTTACATTATGCATCTGTTGTTGCATGCTGTCTACTTTATTCACTAGCACCCTTAGCATATTAATCACAGTTGTTTTAAATTCTTTGATAATTCCAACTCACCTGCCATTACTGGTTCTGATGCTTCCTTTGTCTCTTCCAAGGATTTTTTTTTGTCTTTTAGTATGCTTTGCAATTTTTTCTCGATTGCTTAATATGATATACTGGATTTTTAAAAAACTGTTATAAATGAGCTTTCGGTAACAGAGTGGTAAGGGGTGGGGAAAGGGGAAGCATTCTATAAGTCTTATGATTAGGTTTCAATCTTTTAGTGAGACTATGCCTCTAGACTGTAAACTTGACAAGTGATTCTTAGTTTTTTCTATCCCCTTAGGTGGGACAGGACCTCTGTAGTGAGCTGGAGCTTATTATTTTCCTTCTACATATCAGAAAAGGTACATTCTCTATAAGATGGCAATTCAACTGGTAGGTATCTGGCTAAGGGAAACTCTCAAGTGCATATAGACACAAGGAACTTCCTACAAGGATATACATGGCAAAATATTTCTGTAATAGCAAAATACAATGACAACAATAAAAACAAGAAGTAATATGCAAACAAAACAACAAAAATCCATAAAATATAGATGGTAAAACAGGCATAAAATTACTTTGTATAAAGGAGTCAAGATATTTAAGTAAGGTCTATATATATCTACATGGGCAAATTTTATAGCCCCAAGAAGCAAGTTTCACAAATAACATCAAAACCACTCCTATAAATATTAAACACACCTCAAACAACACTAACTACACAGATAGAAAAAGTGTGAACACATAGACAGGAAACATAAACTACACTTCAAGGTAATGGTTACCTCTCTGGAGGAAGAAGTTAGAGAATGCCATTGTGGAGGCATGCCAAAGAAGCTTCTGACCCCAAAATATTTAATTTCCTTAAAAAAAAATGAATGGAAGCAAGCATGACAAAATGTTAACTAACATTGAATGCATCTGGATAGAGGATAGATGGGTGATTTTCATATTATCACCTACATTGCTTTTGCACATTAGAAACAGTGCATAGAAAGACAAGAGGAATTACATCATCCTTGCTCTGGAAGTGTGTCAGTTATGGACTATACTTTGTATGAGATGCTGTAAATGTCAAAGTGGAGTCTGTTTTTTTTTTTTTAATTTCCCAAAATACTTGACCTTGGGGTTATTTTTTCAAGGAAAGTCTTGTGGGATGATGACTATCAGAGCACATTCAAGAAGCACTGCCTTATTATTAGATGGCAGATACCATCAGGAAACATTAAATGTCATTATTAGTCACAACACACAAATGAAGACACAGACTTAAGCTTCTTAATTTGGGACTGTCATACCCATCCTTGAGGTTTCCCCTTTACCCACTTTGTCCTCATTTGATGGTTGAAATCAGGCAATTTAGATCTGTAGTTAGTTCAAAGTGAGGAGTGTTAGGGATCCTCAATATCACTACTAATGTCAGAGGTTCACTAAAAGGACTCATGTAAAAAAAAAATCATAGAACTCAGTATATAGTTGTACAGTTGTACTCAGGACTAAGATCTATCACAGCAGTGCAGAAAGGATGCAGGGCCAGAACTTAAAGGGAAAAGACACAGGTGGAGTTTGGAGGAATTGATGTGCAGGCCTTCTTATGCTCTCTGCCTCCCATGAAGGCTAACACAGAGCATCCTCTTTCCCCAGCAAAAAATGCAGCAACATGTGTGATGTTTCTGGCCAGGGAAGCCCTTTGATACTAATTTTAGGATTTTTACTGGAGGCTTTTCACAAAGGCACACTCTGCTTATCAAGTAGCGAAAGTCCAGATTTACAGGAGGAAGACAGGTACCCAGAATAAAACACATTGTGCAAACAGTCTAAGCATTATAGACACCCTTATCAATTAGGGAGTGTTAAGAAATCTTCTGATTCTGGCTCAAAGTGAGACTGAAGCAATAACAGTATCTGTTGAAGAATTTAGTGATATATGGAGAAGCATAATCTACACTAAAAACTCAGCAGACAGTCTTGTTACACAATATTTATAACAATAAATATGCTCATATAAATCCATGCTTTCCTTGGATAGTTCTTAGTTTTCAATGTTTAATTTTACTTGACATAATTCAAAAAAATAGAGCAAAGGGTAAGAAAAGGCTTTTTGGTTATTTTTCTAGATGGAAACAGATGTATACTGGAGAACTTCAGGAGGAACTAATGTATTCCAGTCACAGAGCCCAAACATAATTTCATTTGTTAATCCTAAAATTTCACATTTTAGTGAGTAGGTTTCTTTTCTTAATTTTTATTTTAAAACTTTCCAAATCAAACTTTACATACTATCTTCTTAAAAGAAAATTTCAGCATTGTTAAAATTCGACTTTATTTTTCTTCTTTCAAGAGTAGGTTAAATTTCAAACAAATTGGCTTTCTTGCTTCTAGGGTTGTCTTTCCACCACTTTCTTAAAAAAATAAAAATTGGTGGGGGCACCTGGGTGGCTCAGTGGATTAAATAAAGCCTCTGCCTTCGGCTCAGGTCATGATCCCAGGGTCCTGGGATAGAGCCCCGCGTCGGGCTCTCTGCTCAGTGGGGAGCCTGCTTCCCCCTCTCTCTTTCAACCTGCCTCTCTGCCTGCCTGGGAACTCTGTCAAGTAAAAAAAAAAAAAATCTTAAAAAAATTTTTTTAAAAATAAAAGTTGTTAGGGGCGCCTGGGTGGCTCAGTGGATTAGGCCGCTGCCTTCGGCTCGGGTCATGATCTCAGGGTCCTGGGATCGAGCCCCGCATCGGGCTCTCTGCTCGGCAGGGAGCCTGCTTCCCTCCTCTGTCTCTGCCTGCCTCTCTGCCTACTTGTGATCTCTCTCTCTGTCAAATAAAATAAATAAAATCTTAAAAAAAATAAAAATTGTCATTTATTTCAATGGTATATAATATTACATATTAATGAATTATTAAATAATGACTTGATAGGACAATTACCTTTAAATTGTACCATATTCCCATGGATTAAAGAGATTACAAAAAATGAAACCATAAAGATCTAGGGGTAGTTCTTCTTTTCCTCTTCCTTTTCCCTTCTTTTCCAGAACAACTCAGTCATAAAGCCATTAGGTAGAGACAACCAGGAGAGGCATGTGCACCAGGATAGCGAAGGCCATGGTG
The DNA here is from genome assembly GCF_964662115.1 of Mustela nivalis. Classification (NCBI taxonomy): domain Eukaryota; kingdom Metazoa; phylum Chordata; class Mammalia; order Carnivora; family Mustelidae; genus Mustela; species Mustela nivalis. The sequence goes on from NC_139040.1 coordinate 101,488,663, forward strand.
GCTCGGAGTGAGGTAAGATAAGCAGCTGCATAGGAGGGAGGTCCACCATGGGTGATGGAGATTGAACAGGGTGAATAGGGTGCTCATACATGAAAGTGGACTGGCTCAGGGTGTCAGAGACTGAGTAGGATGTAGAGGGAGTCCACACAGTGACATCCAGCTACAGCAGCCCTACAGTCCCAGTGGGGTAAGGAAGTAGTTATAAAAGAGGTGCTGGTGATGGCAAAGGGAAATTGCTGCATATAAGGAAATGATCAAATAAGTGAAAGTTTAAGGATAATGATATCCAGGAAGAAACTGAGATGAATATTGTAGTGATGGATTGAAATTGGAGGTGTCGGTGTGAAGTAATGGTTTTCAGTATTGTAGATACACATGGATATAAACACAGATACATAAATGTTAATGTGCATATACATGTGTGTACCTATCTGTGTGTATGTGTGTATGCAAATATTCCCTTCCTCTGTCCAAATAGAGGGAATGGGAGCAGCAATACCATAATGTTAATAATTGCACGAAGCATGCAGATCTTGGTTTCCGAATACTATTCTCCCTTAACAGAATCAGGGTTCCTTGGAAAAATGGCTGATTTTAAAACTGGGAAAGAGAAAGTCCAAATGAACTTGGAACATCTTATTGTAGCATGAATAAGTACTCAAAGAATTATGGGTAACATGTCAAAAGGACAGAGAAGCCAGCTTACAGGGAGTCAAGACTTAAAGTACCTTGTTAAGAAATACAATTCCTATCTTTTGTCTAATCTTCTATCAGGTTGTATATGAGCTTATCATATAGCTTTTTCAGATTCTTTACCTATTCTGTAAACTAATCCTTTCTGGGATATATCTGTGGAATATGTAGTTCCTCATTTGTGGTTTATCTGGTCATTGTCTTCAAGTTATCTTTTGTTTTTTGGGTTTTTAAATTTTTTTTATTTAAATTCCCATTATTTAACATACAATGTAATATTAATTTCAGGTGTACAATATAGTGATATGTGTGGAAAATGTCTTCTCATTTGTGGCTTACCTGGTCACTGTCTTTAAGGTATCTTTTGAGGAACAGTCATTATTAATTTTAATAGAGCTGAATTTGTCAATTTTTCCTTTATGGTATGTGCTTTGTGGGCCTTGTTTTATAATGTTTTTCTTCCCCACATTATAAAGATCATGTGCTACATTGTCTTCTAAAGATTAAAACCTTCACCTTTTACAATTTGGTCTCTAATCCACATATGATGTTTGTTCATGTATGGAGTGATACAGAGAGACAATTCCTTTATTTGTCTATGGGACACCATTTACTATCCTAAGGAATAGTCATTTCTTTTCCCACCTGAGTATTCTAACCCAACACCAGTAACAAACTGCCATAATTATTATAACCTTATGATAAATCTTTTTAAAAGATTTTATTTATTTATTTGACAGAGAGATCACTAGTAGGCAGAGAGGCAAGCAGAGCAAGGAGGGGAAGCAGGCTCCCTGCTGAGCAGAGAGCCTGATGCAGGGCTCGATCCCAGGACCCTGAGATCATGACCTGAGCTGAAGACAGAGACTTAACCCACTGAGCCACCCTGGCACCCAACTTTATGATAAATCTTAGTATCCAGTAAAGAAAAAAAGAACTCTTTTGAAACCTCAACTCCCAGACACTAGCCAAGGGCCAAGTTTTTAAGTAGGCCTTCCTAAGGATACCAGTCTCAGGTCTGTTATGCTAACTCTTCTCTGCAGAGGACAATCGGCAGAGATCTCAGATAATGGAATCAGGTATTAAAGAATCTGACAGGAGAGAATGATAAGCTGAAGCCAAAAAGCTGAAACCTACTAAGGAAAATGAGAGCTTTGCATTAAAGTCCTTAAGACTGATTACTAGAGAAGACCCAGCTTGACAGCAATTAATGTGAAAAAACCCACAAGAGTTTACTTCTTAATATGAATTAACAGTGTTAACTGAGCCATCGGAAAAACTACTGGAATCTTATTATAAATTAATGGGAGTGTCATGTCCAAATTAATGGACTGAGAACTCCCATGGTATTCTGAAACGATCAGACATCATTTGGAAAATGGGTGTTTTTCTAAGGTTCTTATGAAATATGAAAAAATAAGAGCAGTACAATGGGTAGTGTGGGTTGCTACGGTGACACTGATATGTGAGCAGTCTTATCATTTTTTAAAAAGATTTTATTTATTTATTTGACAGACAGAGATCACAAGTAAGCACAGAGGCAGGCAGAGAGAGGAGGAAGCAGGTTCCCTGCTGAGCAGAGAGCCCAATGATGCGGACCTCCATCCCAGAACCCTGGGATCATGACCTGAGCCAAAGGCAGAGGCTTTAACCCACTGAACCAGCCAGGCGCCCCAAGTCTTAATATTTTTGAAATGAGGTTTTGAAAAATTTTAAATGAGTCATAGTAATTTTCTTTTGCTCCATTTGGCAGAAATGAGAACAAGAATGGCAGCTTTAGGGAAGCAGAGGCAGAGACAATATAAAAAGGAATTAGAAGAGCCCAACTCTGGAATTCGCTGACTCAGGCAAGAATGCGTTTCCCAGTAATGGAAGCATTTGCATGGCTGAAGGAACATGTATCTCTATACTGATAAGACCCTGAACTAGAAGACCTGTAGAGTCTCTTTCCACTCTAAAATTCTTGACCCTATGGTTTTATTGATGTAGACATTTTTCATTGAACCTATGGCTTAGATGCTGCTGAACTGAAAGCCAAAGTAAAAGCAAGAATGATCTTTGCCCAGTGTCTCTGATTTTGACTATGAGTGTTGCAGCAAGAACCATGGGTATACTCACAAGCACTGAGGGCTCATTTCATAATATTTCCTCATAGACACAAGGCCCTAAATATAGAGACAAAAAAGTCACAGTAGTTTTTTTTTTTTTCTTTTCTTCTTTTTGAGAGAGAAAGTGCATGACGGGGGGAGGAGAATCTTAAACAGTTTCCATGCCTCCAGTGCAGAGCCCAACACAGGCCTCAATCTCCTGGTTCTGAGATTATGACTTGGGCTGAAATCAAGAGTCAGATGCTTAATAGAATGAGCCACCAGGCATCCCTTCACCTACAGAACTAATCCTCAAGGATTGTATGACAAACATCAAAACTCTACTTCAATGAGGGAACATATTAGATTTTAGATATGATTTCAACAAACATCAGGAAATGCCTTAGTATCAACTGGCCAGAATCCCTCACATTCTACCATTAAAAATTAATTTTTCTGAATCTTAAAAATATGTTGATTTTCATAAAACCCCTACTAAAAAGAAACATCCAGAACTTCCAGGAAAGATGGTGAATTAGGAGGATCCTAGGCTCACCTTGCCCCATGTTATACCTAGATAACATCCACATCAGAATAAATAAACTAGAAACTTACCCAAACACTGGCAGAATAGGCTTTCCACAGCTAGATGTAAAGAAATGGCCACATTGAAGAGGGTAGGAAGGTCAGGAGAGGAGACTTGTCAAGGGCCAAACTGACATGCAGGACTGTCGGTGGGAGGGAGGGAAACCACAGGTGTGAGAAGAGAGAGGAGAAGATCCCACCCCAGGCACCCCAGGCACCCCAGGCACCCCAGGCATGGGGACCTAAACTGGAAAGACAAATCCCCATAATATTTGGCTTTGAAAACCACAGGGACCTAATATGTGAGTTCTTACAACTAGTGGAGCTTAACAGCAGAAGCTTTAAAAATCAGTGGCTCTGCTCTGGGAATACCAGAGGGCAATAGGAAACTGATTAGCCACTCTTACAGAGAAAGCACAACAAACAGTTTTGCTGAGACGAAGCACAGAAGCAGCAGTTTGAAAAATGTCTGGGGTATAGAGGAAGGAAATTTATTTAGCAATCTCAGAGCCTGTACTGGGGGGCAAGGATTGTTGGAAGACATACCCAAGAACAAAAGGGTTAGAGGGTACCTTTTCCCTCCCCTTCCCATTAGCCTGGTTACATGGACACCAGTTAGGACTGACACAGCGCCAACACTCCCCACATATCTTGCTAACACTGTGTTCTGCCCTGACATGTTTTTGAAGATCTGCCTCCTATGAACCAGCCAGCCTCAGAAGTTTTTCCCACGTGGCTGCACCTGAGCTCCCACAGTAGACCAGCATGGAACTTGCTGGCACCACACAACCCACTCCCATATTCTCCTGGAGACCTGACCCCTCTAATACACCCTTGCCCGGAGCCCAATCAAAGCAGGCCCATAGGCCCACAAGGTGTAAGCTGCCCTAACAGGGGCCAGCAGCACTCCAAAGTCACTCCTGCTCAAGGGAAAGGAGACAATAAACTCACAAACCAGTCCAACTGTAGCCTCACCAGTGGGTTTGGAACAGACATTTTGCTTAACTGTAGGCTCTATCCACCAGAGAATCTTCTCAGGGAACAACACAGGGAGAGCACCCTGTAGTTCTGTGATACTAGAGCTCTGGCAAACACCTGTTCTAACTCAACTCAAGCCCAAGGTGGTTCGAGACTGGCCCACTAACAATACAGAGACCAAACCCTGCTTGCAAGAGGGAAAGAGAGCCATTTCAAATGAATGCACTAAAGACAAACTCAGCTCAGCCACAACAATAAGGTGCACACAACACACATAGAAGACACTCCTAAAGGACCAGGGTGTGGTGAAAAGGGCACATTGCACTGCAGGGCACTATGGGACCACTTCTCCATAAGAACAGAATTTTCAAGAGCAGGAGACAGACCTGACTTTTCTAACACAGTAAGTTAGACAAAATGAGAAGATAGAGGAATACACCCCAAATGAAAGAACAGAACAAAATCACAGCATAAGAGCTAAACAAAATGGAGATAAGAAGAGAGCAAGAGAAGAAACAGAGAATAACTAGAAAAGTAACCATACAAAATGGCAATAAACACGTACCTATAAGTAATTGCTTTGATGAAAATGGACTAAGTGTACCAGTCAAAGGACATAGGGTGATAGAATGGATGAAAAATCAAGACCCATCTGTATGTTGCCTATGAGAGACTCATTTCAGACCGTAAGACACAATGTATCATGCAAATGGATGTGAAAACAAAGCCAAGGTAGAAATACTTATATCAGACAAAACTGACTTTAAAACAAAAATTCTAATAAAAGATGAAGAAGGACTTACATAATCATAAAGGGTATAATCGAGCAAGAACATATAACAACTATAAATATTTATGCACCCAACATAGGAGCACTAAAATCCATAAAACTACTAATAACAAATGTAAACGAAGTAATTAATAGTAATACAATAAAGTAGGGGATATTAACATCTCACTTTTATCAAGGATAGATCATCCAAACAGAAAATTAACAAGTCAACAGGGACCAGGTGGATCTAACAGACATATTGAGAACTTTCCATACTAAAGCAGTGAAACACAGCATTCTTTACAAGTGCACATGGAACATTCTCCAGAATAGATCACATGTTAGGCCACAAAACAAATCTCAACAAATTAAAAAAAGACTGAGGTCATACCATGTATCTTTTCAGACCATAACACAGTGAACTAGAAATCAACCACAAGAAAAAAATCTGGAAAGAACACAAATACATGCACGTAAAATAATATGTTATTAAACAACAAATGGGTCAACCAAGAAATCAAAGATGAAAACAAGAAAATACATGGAGACAAATGAAAATAAATACACAATTTGTGTACTCAAAAAATGAGAACAAATGAAATCCAAAACAGTAGAAGGAAGAAAATAATAAAAATTAGAGCAGAAGTAAATCATATAGGAGCTAAAACAATAATAGAACAGAGCAATGAAACCAGGAGCTGGTTCTGTGAAAAGATAACAAAACTGGTAAACCTTTAGATAGACCAATAAGAAAAAAAAGACCCAAACAAAATGAGAAGTGAAAAGGAAGAAATAATAACTGACACAACAAAAATACAAAGGATTATAATAGAATATTATGAAAGATTATATGCCAAAAAATTGGACAGTGTAGAAGAAAACTCACAGAAACATACAATCTCCCAAAATTAAAACAGGAAGAAATAGAATATTTGAACAGACCAATTACCAGAAATGAAATTGAATCAGTAATCAAAAAACTTCCAAAAGAACCAAAGTCCAGGACTAGGTGGCTTCACAGGTGAATTCTACTGAACATTTAAAGAAGAATTAATACCTAGTCTTCTCAAGCTATCCCCAAAACAGAAGAGGATGGAAATCCTCCAAATTCATTCTAGAAGGCCAGCATCACCCTGATACCAAAACCAAAGACATTACAAAAGAAAAGAGAACTTTGCTCCACTATCTCTGATGAACATAGATGTAAAAATCCTCAACAAATTATTAGCAAACCAAATCCAACAATAAATTAACAAAGTCACTCACCACAATCAAGTGGGATTCATTCCTGGGATGCAAGTGTGGTTCAATATTTGCAAATCAATCAACATGATACATCACATCAAGAGAAAGGATAAAAACCATATGATCATCTCAATAGTTGCAGAAAAAAGCATTTGACAAAGTACAATATCCATTCATGATAAAAAAAAAACACCTCAACAAAGCAGGTTTGGCAGGAACATATCTCAACATAATAAAGTCCATCTATGAAAAGCCCACAGTAAACGTCATATTCAATGGTGGAAAACTGAGAGCTTTTCCCTTAAGGTCAGGCACAAGACAAGGATGTCCACTCTCACCACTTTTATTCAACATAGTACTGGAAGTCTTAGCCCCAGCAATCAGACAACAAAAATGAATAAAAAGCATCCAAATTAGCATGGAATAAGTAAAATTTTCATTATTTGCAGATGATCTGATACTATATATAGAAAATCTGAAAGACTCCACCAAAAAATCTATTAGAACAGATAAAGAAAATTCAGTAAGGTCACAGGACACAAAATCAATGTACAGGAATCCATTGCATTGCTATACATTAATAAAGAAGCAACAGAAAGAGAAATTAAGAAAACAATCCCGTAGAGGCTTCTGGGTGGCTCAGTAGGTTAAAGCCTCTGCCTTCGGCTCAGGTCATGGTCTCAGGGTCCTGGGATCGAGCCCTGCATCGGGCTCTCTGCTCAGCAGAGAGCCTGCTTCCCTTCCTCTCTCTCTGCCTGCCTCTCTGCCTACTTGTGATCTGTCTGTCAAATAAATAAATAAAATCTTTAAAAAAAAAAAAAGAAAGAAAACAACTGCACCAAAGATAATAAAGTACCTAGAAATAAAATTAACCAAGGAAGTAAAAGACCTGTGCTCTGAAAACTATAAAACATCAATGAAAGAAATTGAAGACAATATGAACAAATGGAAAGACATTCTAGGATTGTGGATTTGGAGGAAAAGTATTGTCAAAGTAACCATGACATCTACAGCAATGTGCAGATTTAATGCAATCCCTATCAAAATACCAATAGCATTTTTCATAGAACTAGAAAAAACAATACTAAAATTTGTATGGAACCACAAAAGACCATGAATAGTCAAATAAATCTTGAAAAGGAAGAACAAAATAGGAGGTATCATAATCCCAGATTTCAAGATATACTACAAAGCCATAGCAGTCAAAACAGTATGATACTGGCACAAAAATAGACACATAAATCAATGGAACATAATAAAGAGCCCAGAAATAAACCCATGATCATATGGTAAAATAATTTTCAGGAAAGGAAGCAAGAATATGCAATGGGAAAAAGTCTCTTAAACTATTGGTGCTGGAAAAACTGGACAGCTACATGAAAAAGAAAAAACTCTACTACTTTCTTACACTATATGTGAAATTAAACTAAAAAATGGATTAAAAACCTAAATGTGAGACTTGAAACCATAAAAATTGTAGAAGAAAGCATAGGCAGTAATTTCTGACATCAGCTGTAGTAACATTTTTCTAGATGGGTCTCCTGAGGCAAGGGAAATAAAAGCAAAAATAAACTACTTGACTACATTAAAATAAAAGCTTCTGCATAGTAAAGGAAACAATCAATGAAACCAAAAGGCAATTTATTGATGGGAGAAGATATATATGATAAAGGATTAGTATCCAGAATATATAAAAAACCAATCCAACTCAACACTAAGAAAACAAATAACCTGATTAAAAATCGGCAGAAGACATGAAAAGAAGACACCGAGATGGCCAACAGACACATGAAAAGATGCTCAACATCACTTATCATCAGGGAAATGCAAATCAAAACCACAATGAGATATCTCCTCACACCTATTAGAAATGCTAAAATTAACAACACAAGAAATAACTAGTGTTGGTTAGGATGTAGAAGAAACGGAACCCTCTTGTACTGCTGGTGGGAACACAAACTGGTACAGATACTGTGGAAAACAGTATGGAATTTCCTTAAAACACTAAAAATAGAATTACCATTGGATCTAATAATTCCAATACTGGAAATTTACACAACGAATATGAGAACATTAATTCAAAAAGATATATGCACCCCTATGTTTATTGCAGGATGATTTACAATAGCCAAATTATGGAAGCAACCCAAGTTCATCAACAGATAAATGGATAAAGAAGATATGATGTGTGTTGGAATATTACTCAGCCATAAAAAAGAATGAACTCTTGCCATTTGCAACAACATGGATAGATCTAGAGGGTATAAATGCTAAGTGAAACATCAGAGAAAGGCAAGCACTATATAATTTCACTCATATGTGGAATTTAAGAACTAAAACAAATGAACAAAGAAAACAACAACAACAACAAAAACACAGACTCTTAATATAAATATAGAAAATAAACAATGGTTACCAGAGGTGAGGTTTGTGGGGAAGGCAGTGAAAATAGGTAAAGGGGTTTTTTAAATAAATAAATAAAATAATGTCTATAAGTTGTCCATTGTATGATTTATTATAATATATTTACCAAACCTATATTTTTGACACTTAATACTATATATTAATACATGAAATTTGGACTATCCCAGAAAATCAAGGTTATATGGATAACGTTTTTTGTTTCATGCTTTGCTTTATTTCAGAGACATTAGTAGTAAATTTTCAGAGTTAAAGGAGGACATAATTTTTAAAGCCAGTAATCCCAGGCAAAGAGCATATTACTCTCTGGAATATCTCGTTAGGGCCACTTCTGTTTAGTGTTTAATGAAAAGGCTTAGAAAATTGATTCAAGTGACTGACTCGTGGGAACAGGCTTAGGAAATGTTAAGCATCTATGATTTCTTCATTTAAACAAAGCCTTGGTTGGACTCCGGGGGGAAAGCAAGTCATCTTTTAAAATGCAGCTGATGTAAAGAAGTAAAGAAATGCTATAATGAAATACTTGCATTTGTTGGCCTTAGTTGAGCTTGAAGGATCAAGCAAATGACCCATGTGAGTGGGACAGAGATCCCCTTGTCTTCACTAGCACCAGCAGAGACACGAGTTGTGACATGGTTTTCACATTTAATAAGGTAGTGCACAAAAAAATTAGTTTTAGCTAATATCATGTGAATTAGAGTTTTCTAAACTTTTTGTCTCATGTAAAAAAATACTGAGTTGCATAAAAAATACCGAGTTTGGGGTGTGGTGCATAAACAATGAATCTTGGAACACTGAGAAAATAAAATAAAATTTTAAGAAATACTGAGTTTGTATCAGTAAGAAAAAAAAATGAGCTATATCCTCATCACGTCTATGAGCATTTTATTTACTTATATTCTTAACTCCTTTAACTTACTTTTATTCAAACTTACTTCCTTGAAACAACTAAAACCCTAGTTACAACCAGCTCTTTACCTATTCTGCAGCTGTGCCCCGTTAATGCATTTGGCTGGAGTAATACCCACAATGATGCAGATGGGTCTCCATTTAAATTCAAGTTGCAAACCTCCTGTGGGCCCTTAATGCAGCTAGGCCATTAGATGGTTCTTCCCTAATCTAGTCATTCCCCCTCAAGTATATTTCAAACCTTAGTGTGAGATTACATGGGCATCTTGATAAATACGTTTTTTGGTCTTGCCATGTAGCACGAGAGCCTGTGTTTCTAACAAGCTTCTAGGTAAGGTACAACATTGGAGACCTTTGAAGAGCAAGATTCTAGATGACTATTTTGTACCATAATATCTGTCTTCAAACTTCTAACACCTCCTCCCCTATGTCCAGTTAGTGGCTTGGTTTCTGTTGCACTGAGAGTCATAGGGATCAGAAGAGGATGGCACAGACTCCACTACCTTATCTACCCACCTGCCAGCATCTGGACCTTCTCACCTGGTAGACATCTCAAATATAACTTGCTTAAAAATGAACTTCCTTATTTTTAAATTTTATTTTCAAAAATATTTATTTATTTTAGTTTTAATTTTATGTCATCTTCTTGTGGTATGGACTCTTAACATGAGACCTACCCTCTTAATAGATTTTTAAGTATACAATGCAATACTGTTATCTATATGCACAATGTTGCAAAACATATCTCTAGAAATTATTCATCTTGCATAACTGAAATTTTATACCCATTGACTTCCAACTCTATATTTGTCCCTCCTCCTAGCCCCTAGAAGCTGCCAGTTTATTCTTTGGTTCTATAACTTTTACCATTTTAGACACCCTATACAAGTATAATAATGCAATAGATACCTTCCCATGCCTGGCTTATTTTAATAGTATAACGTCCTCAAGGTTTATCACTGTTGTCCAATATTACTCTATTTCTTACCTTTTAAGGCTGAATAATATTCTGTGGTGGGTATGTACCACATTTCTAAAAATATATTCATCTGTAGATGGACATTTATGTTTTTTCTACATCTTCGTTACTGTGAATAGTTCTGTAAAGAGCATTAAAAATGCTAGTATCTCTTCCAGTTCCTGATTTCAATTCTATTGAACAAATACACAGAATTTGGATTGCTATAACGTTTGGTAGTTCTATTTTGAATGTTTTGAGGAATGTTCATAAAATTTTCCATAGAAGCTACACCATTTTCCATTCCCACCAAGTATATAAGGGTTGCAATTTACCCACGTCCTTGTCAACATTGTTGTCTTTTTTAAAATTTTAATTATCACTGATAATTAGTGACATTGAGCATTTTTTCATAAACCAATTGGCTATTTGTATATATTAATTGGGGAAATGTCTATTCAAATCTTCTGCCCATTTTAAAGTCTGATTGTTAATTTTCTTGAATTGTAGGAGTTCCATATATATATTGGGAATAACTGCTTATCTGAAATATGGTTTGCAAATGTTTTCTCCCATTTTGCAGGTTACCTATTCATTCTGTTGATGGTTTCTTTTGCTGTGTGGGGTTTTCAGTTTGATATCGTCTCACTTGTCTATCTTTGTTTTTGTTGCTTATGCTTTTGTTGTTACATCCATGAATTTGTTGCCAAGAGCAATGCCATAATGCTTTCCCCCATCTTTTCTTCTAGGAGTTTTACAGTTTTGGAAATAGGCAACCTGAACAGGCCCATAACTGGTGGGGAGGTTGAAACAGGAATCAAAAATTTCTGAAGAAAGAAAAACCCAGGGCTGGAAGGCTTTTTTGATAAATTCTACCACACTATTCAAAGAAGATATAACACCAATCCTTATCAATCGCTTCCAATGAATTGGAGATGATAGAATATGTCTAAGCTCACGTTATGAGGCTAGCATTACCCTGATAAACCCAGAAAAAGATGCCAGAAGAAAGAAAAACTGGAGATCAATATCCTTGATGTATATGGATGTTAAGAATCATGGACGAAATACTAGCAAACTGAATTTAATAGTATATTAAAAGGATCATACACCATGAACAAGAGGGATTTTTTTCCTGGAATAGAAGGACGTTTCCACATAAGAAAATCAATTAAATTAAAGAGGTGATTAAGTTAAAATGAGGATGTTAGAGTGGGTTTAATCTAATGTTATTGGTTTTCTTGTAAGAAGAGGAAATTTGGATACATAGAGACCTCAGGGATAGGCATGCATAGAGGAAACACCATGTGAAGACATGGCAAGAAAGTACTTGTCTGCAATCCAAGGAGTGAAGCCTCAAAAGAAACCAACCATGCTAACCCCTTGATCTTGTACTTTCAGCCTCCGCAACAGAAAGAAAATAAATTTCTACTGTTTAAGCCGTCCAGCTTACAGTGTTTTGTTATAGCAGTCCTCACAAACAAATACACTTCCAGTTTTGTTTGTCCACAACATCTATTTAACCTCTTCGTGATTATGCAAAACATCTGAAGGTATTCTGTATAGAAAAAGTGCAGGAGGGCGCCTGGGTGGCTCAGTGGGTTAAGCCGCTGCCTTCGGCTCAGGTCATGATCTCAGGGTCCTGGGATCGAGTCCCGCATCGGGCTCTCTGCTCAGCAGGGAGCCTGCTTCCTCCTCTCTCTCTCTCTCTGCCTGCCTCTCTACCTACTTGTGATCTCTCTCTGTCAAATAAATAAATAAAATCTTTAAAAAAAAAAAAAAGTGCAGGAGCTCGGGCCATCTCCTGCTGTTTCATAGCCAGTGCTGCCAGCTGTGATTTAGGTTTAGTAATTTGTTTGAATATAATGATATTGCATTTTTTTAAGGTTTTATGTATCTATTTGACAGAGAGAGAGATCACAAGTAGGTAGAGAGGCAGGCAGAGAGAGAGGGGGAAGTAGCTTCCCTGCCGAGCAGAGAGCCTGATGCAGGGCTCAATCCCAGGACCGTGAGATCATGACCTGAGCCGAAGGCAGAGGCTTAACCCACTGAGCCCCCCAGGCACCCCCATGATATTGCATTTAATAATCAAACTGCTCTTCTAAGGTGTGCATACGAAGAGAAAGGTGAGAGATGTAGACTAAGGCTGTTGATTCATTGCTGCAAACTGCAACGAATCAGGAACATCAAACACAGAAAGCTAATAGCCATGAGACATACCTGAGAGGGGTCAAGTGTTAATTCTGTCAAAAGTGGGCAAAACCTGTAATACATGTCCTCTCTCTCAACTTGCAGCTCTCAGCTGGAATCACAAGATAGGAATGCAATAATCTTTGCAGAAATACAGAGCTGGTCAGCATCTCGATTTCATGGTCTCATCAGAGGACAAGACCTTTCACATAAGCGTGTATATGTGAACCAGACAGCCCAACAGCATCCATGATGTTTTTTATAGTTTAGGGACTCACAGATAAGTATCCCAAATCTGCAACGAAGACCCAGAATCTGATTTTAATTCACTGAGTAAAGCAACTTTGCAGACTTTGTTTCCACACAGCTAGTGCTGAGCTTTGAACAGCCCATGGTACACAACATCAGCTTTTAGTCAGTTCTGGGCAATCAAGATCTATGAATTCAGTATTCTTAAAAAAGCTTAGATATTGCAGGGCCAAACTGGCAGCTTCGTTCCAAATCCAGGTGACAGTCAGGGCTTGCCTAAGCCCTGTCAGTCTTGGAGCTGAACTTGATCCACTAAAAAACATAGAGGTTGAAAAATCATCAGCTTCTAAGGGTCAGACATTTGATTTCGTTAAGAGCTCACTAACAACTGAAAACTGCATTCTAAAACTTCAAAATTGTATCTCCATTTGGAGATTGCTTTTCTTTCATGTTGTCTCTCTTATTCCAGAGATCCAATAGGCAAAAATCATGAAAATTTATTGTTTTCAATATTCAAAGAACTCCAATTCCAATCAGCCCACCCCTGGGAAAAAGTAAGAATGTTGTGTTTGACTAACCTATTTTTTTTAAGCTTTCCCTGAGTGGGATAATCCTTACAGCATTTATATAATTACAAGCATACAGTATTTTATATTGATTTTTATGATACACTCTGATGCAATATCCATAAACACATTTTTAAAAATTCTTCCCTTTTCTCACTGCAAATTCACTCAACCCCCTAACAAGAAATTCAGATTTACAGGTTTAACATTACAGATCCCTGAGATATGGACTAGAACGTGGTGTGGAAAGGAGCAGCAGTTAGTGATTTTGGTAGCAACTAAGCCAAAGAAATGGCTAGAGTGTTCCCCTTCCCACTTTCACCCCCCAAAGTTTATCTAAAGCTTTGCTCAGTCTTGGGAACTGAATTTAACCATTTTTCTCTCACTTGGTGGAAAGAAAAATACAGACTTTCGACATTTTTGGCTGGCCCAAGCTTATCTTTGGAAATGAGGGGGTCCTTTTCCCTGTCATCTGGAGGAAGTACAAAAACCAAAGGCTTTTTACACTTTTTTTTTTCAGTTAGTTTTCATGGCCAAATTAGTCAGGGGATCCAGCAGGTCAAGTCTTTTCCTTTCTTTCTTTTTTTCTCTTTCTTTTTAAAATATTTTATTATATATTTGACAGAGAGAGAGAGAGAGAGAGGGAGAGATCAGAAGTAGACATAGAGGGGCACCTGGGTGGCTCAGTGGGTTGAAGCCTCTGCCTTCAGCTCAGGTCATGATCCCAGGGTCCTGGGATCGAGCCCCACATGGGTCTCTCTGCTCAGTGGGGAGTCTGCTTCCTCCTCTCTCTCTCTGCCTGCCTCTCTGCCTACTTGTAATCTCTGCCTGTCAAATAAATAAATAAAATCTTAAAAAAAAAAGAAGTAGGCATAGAAGCAGGCAGAGAAGAGGAGGAAGCAGGCTCCTCACTGAGCAGAGAGACCCATGTGGGGCTCTATCCCAGGACCCTGAGATCATGACCTGAGCAGAAGGCAGAGGCTTAACTCACGGAGCCACCCAGGTGCCCCAGGTCAACTCTTCTGATGTTGGATCTATCGCAACAGAGAGCAGCTCAACTGCTGTTTTCATACTAAAGATGACTTCGTAGCCACCTAGGGACCAAAGGGTTGTCATCTCCCACTCCTTCATCTTTCCATTTCCCAAACCTTCATCCTCTCATTTCCCAAAATGCTTTTGCCATATTTCACTGAGTCAGGGTCATTTGAGGATATCTTACTGTTGCCACCACCACGGTGGGAATTTCCGGGACCACTGCCAGGTCTGATGATACACAAGGAGAACTCACAGGACACAGTAAATAGTCATACTTAAGGCTATAACTTATTATAAGGAAAACCTACAATGAAAAATAAGCAAGGGTAAGACACATGGCACAAAGCCAAGAGGAAACCACGTGGAAGTTTACAAAAGTTCTCTTCCAATGGATTCACACAGATCACAATTAATTCCTCTAGCAACAGGATGAGATGACACAGGTGAATGCTGTCTACCAGAAAAGCTCGTTAGAGGCTCAGTGCTCAAAGTTTGTACTGGGATCCGGACATGTAGGCACCCTCTGCTTAGGAAGTACCAAGATTCCATACAAACAGAAAGATCACCTGTGTTCAGCATAAACAATATTGTTTTCACGCTTTTGGCACAATGAG
Source organism: Mustela nivalis (assembly GCF_964662115.1). Classification (NCBI taxonomy): domain Eukaryota; kingdom Metazoa; phylum Chordata; class Mammalia; order Carnivora; family Mustelidae; genus Mustela; species Mustela nivalis. The sequence continues at coordinate 101,503,965 of NC_139040.1, forward strand.
GCATTTTTATCAGTTAAGGAAGGGTGGGAACACTCCCAAAATTGAGGTTCCCAGACACTAGTCAAGGTCTAACATTGCAAGGAGGTCTGATATAACTCATTTATGCACAGTAGGTATAACTTACACAAACCGGGCACTTACTCCTCTCTACCCACTAGTAGAATAAGCCTGATAGAACAATATCTGTATTTAAAGTACCTAAACAGCAACTAACAAGCTCTTATAGGTTAACAAATAATAGTTTCAACCCACCTAATAAAAACAATACTTGCAACCATGTCAAAAGATTTGAAGTCATATTAGGAATTTGTTTTTCAATAGCATTGGAGAGGAATTACATTTTTAATTTTTAAAAATCTTTATTGAAATATAATTCAAAAAACATAAAATCTGCCCATTTAAAGTAAAAAATTCAGTGGTTTTTAGTATACTCACAGAATTATGAAACCATCACCAAAATCTAATTTTAGAACATTTTCATCACCCCAAAAAGCAATTCCTTAGTAGCTGCTCCCCATTCTCCCTGACCCTGGCGCTAGGCAACCCCTAATCTATACTCTGCCTCTACAGATTTGCCCATTTTGGAAATTTCATACAAATGTGATTTCTTTAGGCTGGCTTCTTCCAGTTTTGCTTAATTTTCAAAGTTCATCCATGTTTCAGTATATAGCAGTATTTCATTCCTTTTTATCCAAAGTTTTCTATTATATGGATAAATCATATTTTGTTCATGCATTCATCAGTTGATGGCATTAGGTTTCTTTCAATTTTTTTTTATTATTATTGATGCTGTATAACCATTATGTAGTTTTCATGTGGAAGTATGTTTTTATTTCTCTTGGTAGATATCTAGAAGTGGAATTGCTGGATAATATGTTAACCATATGTTTAACATTTTTAGAAATTGCCAAACTGTTTTCCAAAGTGGCTATACTATTTTGTATTCTCGCCAGCAATGTGCAAGTGTTACAATTATTAAACGTTTTTACTCACACTTTTTCTTTTCTTTTTTTATTATAGCCATTTAGTGTATGTAAAGTTGTACGGCATTATAGCTTTGATTTTAAATTCCTTTGTGACTAATAATGCTGAGTGTCTTTTTACATAGTTACTGGCCATTTGTAGATCTACTTTGTTGAATTTCATTTGTCTATTCAAATCCTTTGTCCATTTTAAAGTGGAGTTATCTATCTTTTCATTATTGAGTTGCAAAAAGTTATTTTTTTAAGACTTTATTTATTTGACAGAGAGAGATCACAAGTAGGCAGAGAGGCAAGCAGAGAGAGAGAAAGGAGGAAGCAGGCTCCCTGCTGAGCAGAGAGCCCGATGCGGGACTCGATCCCAGGACCCTGAGATCATGACCTGAGCTGAAGGCAGAGGCTTAACCCACTGAGCCACCCAGGTGCCCCCCAAAAGTTATTTTTAAACATATTTTGGATATAAGTCCTTATCAGATACATGTTTTGTAATACTTTCTACCATTGCATAGATCGTCTTTGACTTTCCTAATGGTATTGTTTATAGCCCAAAGTTTCTATTTTTGATGAATTTATATTGCTTTGTTTCTAATGTTTTTGCTATCATATCTAAGGCATTACTTTTCTTTTCTTTTTTATTTTTGCATTCAAAAACAAGTTCTTTATTTGCTTTTGGAAGCCAAGGAAGATTTTAAGTCCTTAAGAATGTTGTCAGATTGAAGTAAGTGAAAAGAATACATGCACATTTATATGACAAAGGTATAGATATAGATATGATATGGATAGAGGTATCACTGTTAAATTGTGTTAAGAATAACTCAAAGATTGTTTGCCCAGTGCATAGCAAGCAGCTGCTCCTCAAGCTCTCCAGAAAATTGCAGAGGAAAATCCATTTGACATTTTTTCTTTAATCCGCTGAGAAATGAAAGTGGCCAGCAGGTGCCACTGTTGTCAGTTGTAAATAATTTTTACATTTTAAATAAAGGAGATGAGCCATTACAGAAAAAAAGAAATAGGTTAAGTAACAAAAATAATCACGTCATCTTAAAAAAAAAAAAAACAAGTGACAAAAGTAATGCATAATGGGATATTTGGCAACTAAAAGACATGAACTAAATTATTAGAAAAAATTAAGGAAAACAGTCAGTCTTCCATGTTTAAAAATTAGAAGTTGATGGGATAACTCATATTGACTGATGGCTGTATCTAATAGCAAAGATGTACTGTATCCTGATGAGTGACAACAAAGAAACATAAAAAAAAAAAAAAAAGCCAGGGAACTGTCGTTATTTTGCATTGTAAAACAGTGCATTACACTCAAATGTAAATGAGTTGTCATAGCAAATTTATTATTGTCACTATTTTCTATTTCCATCAATGTTTGTATGTATTAAGTCTTTTTAAAATAATTCAAAACATATAAATAAGGTAGGCCTACATAGTTTATTCCTTGAGGAAAAAATATTCATGTCTATAAGAAGTCATTTTTCAACCCAAGGTTATAATAATTTACTCTTGTTTTCTTCTAAGAGCTTAATAGTTTTAGCTCTTATATTTAGGTTTATGATCCCTTTTGAGTTAATTTTGTGTGAAGTGTGAGGTAGGGATCCAACTTCATTCATTTATAGGTGGATATTCAGTAGTCTTAGTAATGTTTTTTGAAAAGACTCCTTCCCCAATCAAATGGTTGGTACTGTTGCTTAAAATCAATTAACCATAAAAGTAAATTTATTTCTGGACTTTCAGGAGTATTAATTTGATCTATATGAGTATCTTTATGCCAGCACCACACTGTCTTGATTACTGAAGCTTTTTACTAAGTATTAAAATTTCAAGATTGCTTTGTGTAGTCTGAGTTCTTTGCATTTCCAAATGAGTTTCAAAATTAAGATACATCTTGATTCCAACAAAAAGGTGGCTGGGATATTGATAGGAATTTCACTGAATCTGTAGATTAATTTGTGGAGCATTGCAACTTAATCTTAAGTCTTTATACCCATGAACATGGCATATCTCTATACCTACTTAGGTATTCTTTAATGACTTTGGACAAAGTTTTATAGTTTTTAGTGTACAATTTTACACTTCTTTTGTTAAATTTATTTCTAGGTATTTTATTACTTTTGCTGTTACTATAATTGAAATTTTAACATTTCTTTTTCAGATTGCTTATTACTAGGGAATGGAAATACAATTGATTTTGGTAGATTAATCTTGAATACTCCAGACTTGCTGAAATCACTTATTATTTTTAATAGGTTTTTAGTAGATTCCTTAGGAGTGTCTATTTACATGATTGTCATTCACAAATAGAGATAGGCTTATTTCTTCCTTTCCAAATGAGATGTCTTTTATTTTTCTTTCTTGCCTAATTACTTTGTCGAGACCCTCTTGTAAAATGCTGAATGGAAGTGATGAGAGCAGAAATCCTATTCTTGTTTCTGATCTTAAGGGAGAAGCATCCAGTCTTCCTCCATTAAGCATGATGTCATCTGTGGGTTTTTCTTAGATACACCCTTTATCAGGTTAAAGAAGTTCCTTTGTAAGTTTAGTTTGTTGAGTGTTTGTTTTGCTTTTGTTTTATAATGAAAGACTGTTGCATTTTGCCCTTCCCACATAGTGAGAAAAATCACAAGTATTTTGTGCTTTATTTTACTAATATAGTGTATTATGCTGGTTGATTTTCTGACGTCAACCCAACTTTGCATTTCTGGGATTAATCTCAAATGATCATGAAGTATAATTCTTTTTCCATGTTGCTGGATTCAGTTTACTAGGATTTTGTAAAAGATTTTTTCACCTATATTCATAAACAATAATGATTTATAGTTTCCCTTTCTTGTGATATCTTTTTCTAATTCTGGCACTGTAGCATTTAAAATTTTTCCACTTTATATAGGTCATTCTATTAATTATTAATTTTCATCATCCTCAATATCACTCCACTTCTTGTATCTCTAGGTACAAAAGCTTGAGAGAGGGAAAGAGAGAGAGAGAGAGAAAGAGAGAAACTGATAGTGAAGGAAAGAGAATATAAATGAAGAAAAGAAAGGTAATATATAGTCCCAGATATGCAAGGCATTTAAGATATATCTCTAAGTAATTTTTACTAGTTACATTCAATTTTGTATCCTTATCAACAGCTCTTTTACCAGTGACTTAAGCTCTCCAGAACTCTCTGAATTCTGTTTCATCAAAAGAGGTTGGCCATAGCCTATTCTCTCTGTCTTACACAGCTCCATCTCTAGCCCATGTGTGCGTGCTCCCAAAACACCACAATGACCACCATTATCACCACTACTCCTCCTTGAAATCTCAAATTCACACTATGCAGAATTTTGCCTAAGTAGAAACTTGAGCACCTCTGGAGAGCAACAGGACATGTCTGTCTTTTTCCAGTTTGTAGTATAAACATATAAATCCTCCCTAGTGAAGGGGCAAGTACAAGGCCTAGTAAAATCACAGTGTTCCTTTCGTTCTGAAGATTTTGACATGGATCCAATCAAATCAAAAGAAACATTAAGGTAAGTTAGAAAGGAAAAAATTATGTTACTCAAGGGCAATCTTAGCCTAAAGGATGAATTTCTATAACTTTCTTAGGGCCAAGTGGTTGGGAAGGTAATGGGCAAGAAGAACGTTTGATTTTTATTTGGCTGCATTATACAACCACCTGGTTCTAGCCATGCTGAAACAGCCCTCTCAAAGGCCCAAAACTTGGGTAGTTGGTTCAATTCATTTTGGCCCAGAGCTTACCGGGAAAACTTGTTCTATAGCATGTTTTTGATGTGCTTTGGCAAAATAGAGTTGAAACAGAATCCCACATAGATCTCTATCCCAAATGACTGGTCCATCCATGGTTCTTAAGCTGACGCACTGGCCTTTCTCTGGGAGCAATCCTCAAAAGGAGATTTCTTCACTTCTGCTTTAGAGTGCTCAACTTCTTAGCTTTGTCATAAAGTAAATCATAAAACACTTCCTAATTTTACAGTACCCAGCAGCTTCTGACATTTTTCATTTCTCTCTTTGTAGTACCTTGGAGTTGCCAGTGCTCACTTTAACTTGTCTCCTCTAACACAGTTCCAAGGTGCTGCCTGGGCCATGTTTGCCTCTGTAAGTGCTCTGTCCAATACCATAGGCACTAGCCACATGTGTCAAGTGAGTCCTTGAAAAGTGACTACAACACACTGTGGAATGTAAAGTATATATTATATTTCAAAGACTTAGTTTAAAAAGGAGCATGCAAAGTATTTCGTTAGTTTTTATATTAATTATGTCTTGAAATTTTAATGCTTTAGATAGGTTACCTAAAATATATTATTAAAATTAATTACACCAATTTCTCTTTACTCTTGTAATGTGGCTACTAGAAAATTAAAAACTAAGTATATGGTTTGCATTTGTGGCTGTTATAGTTCTAGCAGACAGTGCTGTTCTAGACTCTCTTAGTTCTAATAACTAGATACTCCCTTCAGAAATTGTAGACTTCAGGGACAAAGTAATTTTGCATTAGGTAGACTTGGATTTACTTCCTAGTTCTGCCACTAGCTATATAACTTTAGGCAATTTAGTTACCTTGGGTCTTGGTCTCTTTACTTGTAAAATGGGACTATTAATACTCATCAATGGTACCTGTATCTATGGTTCCATTTAATAGATTTGCTGTTTTAAAGTTCAAAAGTTAAGTCTGTGTATAGCTCAATGCTTGTCAAGTGGAAGTTAGGCAGGTTCTCATCACCTCTTCCCATCCTAAGTCTATATATTTAACAAATGGACTTTTCAAATCCCAAGTCTCCTTACTGCTTAATTTGTCCATAAATCTTGTGCTCTTCCTTGTCTCTGATCTGGTGTTTTTTGCACAAGGCTGTTCCCTAAAATGTTCTACAGTTTCTTCATAAAAACAGCTTCCTATAAAGAGTACTATATATGCAGGAGATTCATGCAAATGAAAGTAATTTGTATGATAGAGGATTTCCTTTAGGTTAATTTGTGTTTAGCCCATATGTCACTCCAGAATTTTTAAAAATGCTGTAGGTACCAGTGATTTAATTATCTTCGGGTTTTATTTTATGCTACAGATTTTTTCCCTATCCAGAAAAAATATTAGCTTATTTTCTCTACAGAGGCAGGGTGAAACATAAACATACAAATATAATCTCCTTTCCAAAAGGGAGAAACAATCATCAAATTCCCCTATCATTTCCTACCGACAATGAGAATAAGGCCAAAACATAACACAAAAGTGATCAAAACAGAAAATACACATTAATCACTGTTTCTTTTTTGCTAAAAATGAAGTTAATACTTTAATATAAGTTACCAAATTTCAAAAGGTCAAAATGTATTACTTTTAAAGAATACAAGTAAATTCTGGAAGTATTTCTTATCCACATTTTGATGTGGAATATGTTAGGCTTTCCAGCCTGTATCACATAACACTTTTAACCAGAAACTGAGGAAAAATTAAACCATCTACCCATAGTTCTAAACAGTGTAATGATTTTTGTTACAAGAAGTACTTATCATTGGTTTAATATATTTTGTGGGCAACTGTGGATGCCATTCATATTATCACACATGAGTGTGTACTTATTTGAATATTTCTTTGTAAATGTTTTTAGGTTATATATGTGACTGTGTGTATGTATGTATGTATGTGTATACACATATTGCTATGTTTCGCTGGCTAAAATCCTAGTTTCTTCTCTTCTGTACTTACAACTTAGCTGATGTTTTAAATTAAGGTATAATTTACACACAATGAAATCCACATTTTTCATGTCTAGTTCTGGGAGTTTTGACGAAAGAATACAATTGTGTAGCTACCACAAATATCCCACCTTGTGTTCCCTTGTAGTAAACCTCTTCCCCATCTAAAGAAAACTCATTTGTTCTTCTATGCCTATAGTTTTGCCTTTTCCAGTATGTCATGTAAATGAAACCATACAGTATACAGCCTTTTGAGTCTTCCTTCTTTCACTTAGCATAATGCAGTAGATTCATACACAGTGTTGCTTGGGTTAGTAATTCGATTGTTTTTATTGTGGAGTAGAATTCCATCATGTGAAAACAACACAGTTTGTTTTTCCATCTGTCAGTTGAAGAATATTTGCTTTTTATAGGTTTTGGCAACTGCAAAAAAGTAGACATAAAGAGCCACATAGAGGTTTTAGTGTAAAGATATATTTCCATTTCAGTTGAATAAATATCTAGGACTAGGATTGCTGAGTCATATGGTAAGTGCATATGAATCTTTTCTTTTTTTTTTTTAAAGATTTTATTTATTTATTTGACAGAGAGAGAGAGAGAGAGAGAGATCACAAGTAGGCAGAGAGACAGGCAGAGAGAGAAGGGGAAGCAAGCTCCCCGCTGAGCAGAGAGCCTGATGTGAGGCTCCATCCCAGGACCCTGAGATCATGACCTGAGCCATAGGCAGAGGCTTAACCCACTGAGGCACCCAGGCGCCCCATTGTATGTGGATCTTTATAAAATACTGCCAAACCATATTCCAATATGGCTGTCCCATTTTTAACTCCCACCAGCTATATATAAAAGTTCGAGGTGGTCTGCATCCTTATTGATGGTGTTTCAATTCTAGACATCCTGATAATTGTGTAGAGATATCTCACTGTGGCTTTAATTTGAAATTCCCTAGTGTCTTATTATGTCTATCTTTTCATATGCTTATTTGTCATTCACATCTTTTTTTTTTTTTTTTTGTAAAATGTGTGTTCAAATCTCTCACCCACATCACCCACCCTTTTTTTTTCTTATCATTGAGAGTTCTGCATGCACTCTGGATACAAAGTTTTTTTTTTTTTTTTGATAATGTAGTCTTTTTTTTTTTAATTTTATTAATTTATTTGACAGAGAGAAAGATCACAAGTAGGCGGAGAGTCAGGCAGAGAGAGAGGAGGAAGCAGGCTCCCGCTGAGCAAAGAGCCCGATGCGGGGCTCGATCCCAGGTCACTGAGATCATGACCTGAGCGGAAAGCAGCGGCTTAATCCACTGAGCCACCCAGGCGCCCCTGGATACAAAGTTTTTATCAGATATGTGATTTGTAAATATTTTCTCCCAATCTGTGTATTGCACTTCATTCTCTTAAAGAGAACCTTTAATTTAAGTTCTCAATTTTAATGGAATACAATTTATAATTTTCTTCTTTTATGGATCATGCTTTGGTTCTGTGTCTAAGAAATTTCTGTCTCACCCAAGGTCTCAAAGATTGCCTCTTATGCTTGCTCAAAATTTTATAGTTTCATGTTGTACATTTAGGTGTATGATCCATACTGAGTTTACTTTTATATGCTGAAAGAAATGAATTAAGCTTCTTTAATTTTTATTTTTTGCATATAGATGTTCACTTGCTATGGCACCACTTGCTGAAAAGACTATCTTTCTTTATTGAATGGCCTTTTCATTTTTGTCAAAAATTAATTGGCCATAGAGGTATAAGTTTGTTTCTATTCTATTCATCTATACTTCTATTCCATTTATCTCTATGTACTTTTGTCAGTATCAACTGTTTTGATTATGGTAGTTTTATAGTAAGGCTTGAAATCACACAATGTGTCTTCAAACTTTGTTCTTCTAAAAATATGTTTAGGGGGCACCTGGGTGGTTTATTTGATTACGCATCCAACACTTGATCTCAGCTCAGGTCTTCATCTCAGGGTTGTGAGTTCAAGTACTGTGTTGGGCTCCACCCTGGGTATGGAGCCTACTTAAAAAAAATTGTTTCTGGGGTGCCTGGGTGGCTCAGTGGGTTAAAGCCTCTGCCTTCAGCTTAGGTCATGATCCCAGGGTCCTGGGATCAAGCCGGCATCAGGCTCTCTGCTTGGCAGGGAGCCTGCTTCCCTTCCTCTCTCTCTGCCTGCCTCTCTGCCTACTTGTGATCTCTGTCAAATAAATAAAATCTTTTAAAAAATTGTTTCAATTATTCTAGTTTCATTGCCATTCCACAGTAACGTAATACTTTGTTAAGGTCTACAGAAAGCCCTGCTTAATTTTTTTTATAATTATGTTGAATACACAGATTAGTTTTGGGGGAAACTGACAACAATATTAAGTATTCTTACTTGCAAATATAGTGTATCTCTTCTCTTGGTTTAGGTAGTCTTTGATTTTTTTCATCAGTGTTCTGTTGTTTTAAATGTACAAATCTTAACACATTTTCTGTGATTTATAATTAAGCATTTCATGTAGGCCTCCTGGGTACAATTTAAATGGAAGTTTAATGTTTTCCTCTTTAATTGTCCATTACTAGTATATAAAAATAAGATGGATTTTGTATATTGGCCTTACATCCCGAGATTTTTATTAAATTCATTTATTAGTTTTAGTAGCTTCTTTGTACATATTTCAAGATTTTCTATGTAGTCAATTATGTTATCTTTAAGTAGAGCCAGTTTTATTTCATGGTTTCTAATTTGTGTGCCTTTTATTTCCATTTCTGGCCTTATTTCACAAGCTAGGACCTCCAGCTCAATGTTAATTAGGAGTGATGAGAACGGACATCCTTATTTTGCTGCTGACGTTAGGGTGGAAGTCATTCAATCTTCTACTACTATAGATTTTTGAAAGAAGCCCTCTATCAGTTGAGAAATTTTCTCCTATTATTAATATGGTAAGATTTTTTAAAAGATTTTATTTATCCATAAATAAAGGAGAGAGTGAGAGAGAGCATGAGAGGGGAGAAGGTCAGAGGGAGAAGCAGACTCCCTGTGGAGCTGAGAGCCCAAAGCAGGACCCGATACTGGGACTCTGAGATCATGACCTGAGCTGAAGGCAGTTGCTTAACCAACTGAGCCACCCAGGCACCCAGATTTTTTTTTTAAAGCAGGAATGGATATTTGAGTTTGGCAAATGCTTTTTTTTTTAAAAAGATTTTATTTATTTATTTGACAGAGATCACAAACAGGCAGGGAGGCAGGCAGAGAGAGAGGAGGAAGCAGGCCCCCCGCTGAGCAGAGAGCCCGATGCGGGGCTCGATCCCAGGACTCTGAGATCATGACCTGAGCCGAAGGCAGCGGCTTAACCCACTGAGCCACCCAGGCGCCCCTGCCAAATGCTTTTTATGAATCTATTGAGATGATTTTATGGCATTTCTTCTTTAGTCCGTTAATAAGATAAATTACAATGATTTTTTTAAGTTGAACTAGCCTTGCATTCCTGAGATGAACCTCACTTAGTCACATTAAGCCATTATTTTGTACATTATTGGATTCAATTTTCTAACACATTGTTAAGAATATTTGTGTCTCTCTATGTATTTTTAAAGATTTTATTTGTCAGAGAGTGAAAGAGAGTGTGCACAAGCAGAGGGAGAGGGAGGCTTAGGGAGAGGGAGAAGCAGGCTCCTCACTGAGCTGACAGCCCAATGTGGGACTTGATCCCAGGACCCTGGGATCATGACCTGAGCCAAAGGCAGATGCTTAACTAATTAAGCCACCCAGGCACCCTATCTGTGCCTATATTTATGAAGGAAACTAGTCTGTAACATTCTTGTAGTATTTTTGCCTGGTTATCATATCAGGGTAGTACTGGCCTCATAAGATACATTGGGAAGTATTCCTTCCTCTTTAGTTTTCTAAAAGAGTTTGTATAACTTACTTGCTTCTTATTTAAATATTTAGCAAAACTCATCAGTAAAGGCAGTGGGTCTGGAGTTTTCTCTGTGGGAATATTTTAATGAAAAATACAATTTAATCGAAGATAGAGGGCTATTTAGGGTATATATTTCCTGTTTAATGAACATTAGTACCTATATGTATACAACATGGTCACTGTGGATTTGTTTTGGTAACTTTTGTATATAAGATTTTTGTACCTCTGTTCATACATTAGATTAGCCTGTAGTTTAATTTCATCTATGTTTTTTAATTTATTGGTATAAAATTGAAATTTATTGGTATAAAATTATTGAAGAGAATACTTCTGACAACAAATATGTGGGGGTTTTCCACATACCAAGCAATTCTCCAACTTTTCCAACATGAATCAGATGTCCTAAAATTCAATTAGGACACTACCTACCTGGAGTTGGCAGAGATCCCACAAGTTAAGGACTCAGTCCTACAAGACTCCCCACATACCAACCACTTCAGGCACTAATTGCAAATCTAATTTGGAGGTTCCCATGACTTCCTCTTCAGCTGTGATAATTTTCTACACTGTTTCATAGAATTCAGGAAAACAGTTTACTTACTAGATTACCAGTTTATTTTAAAAAGACACAACTCAGAATCAGCCAGATGGAAGAGATGCATAGGGCAAGGTATAAGGGGAAGTGTGGGGAAAACTCTCTAGGTTTTACACCTTCTCAGCACCACCCCATGCTCAACAATGAAGCTTTCTAAATCTCTTCAGTTAGAGTTTTTACCGGGGCCTTTTACTTAGGCATGATTAAATAAATCAATTAATCAACCTCTAGTCTTTTCCCTCCTTGAATTAGGAGAAAGGGCTGAAATAACATGGTTAGTTCCTCTAGCAAATAGTCCTTCAACTTTAGGGGCTTTCCAAAAGTCACATCATTGTCATAAATTCAGGTGTGGTTGAAAGGAGTTAGTTATGAATACCAAAAGATGCTCCTTTCATCTTTATTACTCCAGAGCTGTTTCAGGAGCTAGGGTAAAAAACAGTTATTATAACAAAGATGACTCTATTGCTCTTATCACTTAGAAAATTACAAAGGTTTAGAACACCTGGTGAGGAACTGGGGATGAAAAATCAAAATATATCTCTTATATCACAGTTATACTCCCTCATCATCCTTTGAATGAGCATATGATCTGTAGTAATATCTCCTCTCTCTTTCCTGAAACCGGTAATTTGTGTCTTCTCTCTCTCTCTTTTTCCCTGATTAGTCTGTTTGCGATTTATTTTTTTGTTTGTTTGTTTAATTTTCTAAAAGAACCTGCTTTGATTTCATTGCTTTGACTTACTGTTTTTATTTATTTTGTTATGGTTTCTATTTCACTATTTTCTGCTCATATTTTTTATTGTTGTTCAGACAGTTTTTATTAATATGATAAAAATCACTTTTCTACAACATGAAAGAGCTAAAATTTAAACTCATCTCTACCTGTCTCTGAATCTGAAATGATTAAATATCTTCACCTTGAGGAGTTTTATTTAGACCAAGACTCCTCTAGTCAATAACCAGAGATTTCTCCCTCTTTATAAAATTATATTCAAGTCTTCTTACTTTGGGGGCATCTCCAGTACACAAGCAAACTTCTTAAACATTAGGACTCAATTTTCTTCAATTTATTGAACCAGTTTAACTTATAACTTATTCATTTTAACACATATGTAGAAAAACAAACTCTGCTCATATCTTTATAATTTCCTTCCTTCCGTTTGACTTGATCTCCTTTTCTCCTTTTTAAGGTATAAGGTTAAATAATGGATTTGAGGGGTGCCTGGGGGTTTCAGTGGGTTAAAGCCTCTGCCTTCGGCTCAGGTCATGATCCCAGGGTCCTGGGATTGAACCCCGCATCAGGCTTCTGCTTGCCTCTCTGCCTACTTGTGGTCTCTGTCTGTCAAATAAATAAATAAATCTTCAAATAAATAAATAAATAAATAAGTAATGGATTTGAAACCGTTCTTCTTTTCTAAGAATTTTTTAAAGCTTTCAAAAATTAGCATGCAAACACTGCTTTAGCTTCATGTCAGAAGTGTTGATATGCTGTGTTTTGTTTCCATTCAAGTCCATATAATATCTAATTTCCCTTTGACCTCTTCTTTGACCCTTAGGTTGTTTGGAAATGTATTATCAACTTCTGAATGTTTAAATGTTTTTCAGATATCTTTATAAGTTCTAATCCAGTTTTATTGTGATCAGAGAACAAAATGTTCATGAAATGAGTACTTTTTATATGTATTGAGATCTGTGGTGTGGTCTAGAATATGGTCTGTCTTAGTAAGTGGTCTATGTACACTTAAAAATATGTTTCTAAAGTTTCTTAACTCTGACTCTATGATTTTTCTTAACTTAAGTGTGATTTCTTCTTTTTCATTCTTTTTCTCCTACTGATTAGCACAAATAATACCAAATGGCTGCCTGCCAAGGAAACTCTGTGGTTTTTGAACTGAGCAGAAGCACTGCCTATTCAAAAAGTAAAGTTTAATTTTTAAACGGTTTTTGAAAAAGCTAATTGAATCACAGTGGCGAACTAAACACAAAAACTATCTATACACACACACACACAGGCACACTAAAAAGGGTTCTATTAGGAGACCAAAAATTCTGAGGAATTCTGGAAAAACAGGAAAGGAGGCTACCAGATTGGCTAACTCAGAGAAGTTGCAACACCTGCAGTAGAAAAAGTGGTTATATTCAGAGAAACTCTGAATTTATCAGAGTAAATAAAATTGCAGAAATGTAGAGGCTCCAGGGTCAGCTGTGAGATGGAAGAGCTATTCTGTGAACAGCAGACCTATTTTTCCTGCCCCTCTTTCCTGCCCCGCTTTGCCCCCCACCCTTACTTACCATGGGGAGTAAGCACCTGTTTCATCTGACACCTTTAGTCTCCCAAAATACACTCCAAAGACAGTGAATGAGCTTAAGACAACTATAGATCTTCACAGGAGAGAAACAAGAGGACATACCTACCTAGAAGGAAAAAAAATTACTCTTCCAATGTAAAGAATATATTTATTTTGGTAAAAGGGAGGGTCCCTATCCAAGCTCCATACTTTATGCCCACAAAGAAGAAAACCACTGAATAACTAACACACCCTGACCTTCCATTCTGAGAAGCATATTGGTGAAATGAACATCACAACTACAGGCCAGATCTTTCCTAATTACCTAGGCTAATTAAACAAGTCATTTATTCCTAAATATATAGGTAAACAAAGGTTTGGCAGGTGCTTGACAAGAATAAAAGAGAAAATCATGATGAGCAAGAAGAAATATTTGGGGGAAAACAGATATAATATACAGGAAACAGAAAATTTCACCAAAAAATTTAAATTCATACTCTCAAAATTTTAACGAAAGAAAATTAGTTCATAAAATAAGAAAAGGCTGCTATAGAACAATTTGATAATAAGATAAACTTCTTGCAAACTAGGAAAATTAATGCAAACTTAAATATACATTAGAAGCCAGGTGCTAAGCACAGTTTCCCTCTCTTATGCAGGTTCAGAATCTGAACTCAGCACTTGTGGCCCGCCCCTTTCCTTTATCCTTCACCTCCTTCTCCCCCTCCCCCACATAACGGATCCTCCTTCCCCCTCCCCCACCAGTTCCGGGTAACGGTTTCCAACTACTGGCCCCATCTCAGAGCTGCTGCCACCTGTCACGGAGCCTGTCTGCCTTCTGCCTTTCTCATCATTCACGCTGGGAAATCTCCGAGGCCACCACCGCCCTCGGCCCCGCCGCCGCCCGCCGCGCAGCCCTCGCCTCCGCGCCACCTTCGCCTTCGCCCTGGTGCCCGGGCCGCCAGCCATGGCCATCCCGCTGCTCTCCCAAGTGCGGCAGAACTACCACCCCGACTGCGAGGCCGCCGTCAACAGCCAGATCAGCCTGGAGCTCTACGCCTCCTACGTGTACCTGTCCATGGCCTTCTACTTCGACCGCGACGACGTGGCCTTGAAGCACTTCGCCCGCTTCTTCATGCGCCGGTCCCGCAAGGAGACCCAGCACGCCGAGAAGCTGATGGAGCTGCAGAACCAGCGCGGGGGCCGCCTCCGCCTCCGCGACATCAAGAAGCCGGACCGCGACGACTGGGAGGGCGGCCTGAAGGCCATGGAGAGCGCCCTGCACCTGGAGAAGAGCGTGAACCAGAGCCTGCTCGACCTGCACCAGCTGGCCACCGACAAGAACGACGCCCAGCTGTGCGACTTCCTGGAGAGCCACTACCTGCACGAGCAAGTCGAGGCCGTCAAAGAGCTGGGGGGCTATGTCACCAGCCTGCGCAAGATGGGGGCCCCCGAAGCCGGCCTGGCAGAGTACCTGTTTGACAAGCTCACCCTGGGCGACAGCGACAAAAAGTACTGAGTTGGGACTGTTTTCCCCATAGCCCCAGGGTGCATGGTGACTTGGCCTGATCACCATGCCGAGCATGCTTATTGCAGTATTGCTTCTGCAAAAGGTTCCAGTTCTTTTCTCCCAGTTTTGGCATAAAAATGTTGTTTGGTTTCAATAAAGTTTTTTGGTTCCTAAATAAAAAAAGGTCTCTGGTTGATTTGAATGCAAATCTTTCACCTTTTAGGTTTTAAAACAGGAATCCAGGAGTCCTTGCATCCCCCTAAGCCCATTCACATGCATCTCAGGATCTCGGGAGGTGGAGGGAGATGATATTATATAGGACCCTGGAAAACACAAATCAGTCTTGCCTTTAAAAACTATGTTGGGGGGGGCACCTGGGTGGCTCAGTGGGTTAAGCCTCTGTCTTTGGTTCAGATGATGGTCCCGAAGTCCTAGGATCAAGCCCGGCATTGGGCTCTTTGCTCAGTGGGGAGACTGCTTCCCCCCACCCCTCTCTCTGCCTGCCTCTTGTGCCTACTTGTCATCTCTGTCAAATAAATAAATAAATAAAATATTTTCAAAAATAATAAAATAAAATAAACAATGTGGGGGCAGAAGGGTGGTGCACTGAGGTGGGTGGTCTGGGGCCCTGGGTTCAGTGGGTGAATATGTATGGTACAAGTATAAAAGGGGGGTGCCTGGGTGGCTCAATGGATTAAAGCCTCTGCCTTTGGCTCAGGTAGTGATCTCAGGGTCCTGGGATTGAGCCCCTCATCAGACTCTCTGCTAGGTAGGAGCCTGCTTGTCCCTCTCTCTCTCTGCCTGCTTCTGTGCCTACTTGTGATCTCTTTCAAACGGATAAATAAAATCTTTAAAAAAAATTAAAAAAAATTTTTAAAAAGCATAAAATAACAGGGTCTACAATTTACAACGGTAATTGTCCCTATGGAAAAAGTGAAGAATGGGATCAGGCTGGCATTAAAGGGAGTCTTCAACTTTACTGGAAAACTTTTAGCTTATTAAAATACACAAATGTTAAAAATTGTTGCTTCTGAGTAGCAACAGTGGGATCTTAGAAACAGGAATGACACAATATTTCTTTGACAAGCTTGCCCTGGGCAATAGTAACAGTGTAACTGAGTCTTACGCTGGCTTCCCATATAGACAGGGGAGTGACTTTGTAGGTCATTGTTTTATTATTTTTTTAAAAGATTTTATTTATTTATTTGACAGAGATCACAAGTAGGCAGAGAGGCAGGCAGAGAGAGGAAGGGAAGCAGGCTCCCTGCTGAGCAAAGAGCCGATGCCGGGCTTGATCCTGGGACCCTGAGATCATGACCTGAGCCAAAGGCAGAGGCTTTAATCCACTGAGCCACCCAGGTGCCATAAGTCACTCTTTTAGACATGCATACTGCCCTTACAAAATATCCAAATACAAAGTTCTCCTTCAATTGTACCCTTGCTTCCATTAACGTAGCAGGAGTATACAAAACTCCAAACTCCGTTATTAGAATGGCTGAAAAATACAAGGTCAGGGTTGAAGCTCAAATTTGTGATACCGAACATGAAGTAGAATAAATTCCCCCGAATGTTAAGCCAGTGAGTCTGGCTGCTTCGTCGAATGCAGCCAGTGGGCAAGAGCTGAAGCTGGGAGGCCAATCAGGAGAGCCTGCAGCAGATCCAGTGAGAGACCTCGGTGGCTGAGCTGGACTGAAAGCTACAGAAAAGGTGACAGACACAAATTCTAGTCGGATTTGGGTGAATCAACAAGATTTGCTCATGGACCGCAGGTGAAGAATGGGAAATGAGGAAAATAATCCAGGCCCTGGTGTTTGCACTCGAACCCTGAGTTGACGGTGATGCTAGTTATTAACTGGAGGATGTCTGCTGGGGGACATGCGGGGAGGGGAAAGCATGTCATGTAAAATCTGGAGATGCCTATTAGATATGCCAGGGGCAGTGCCAGGCAGGGGGTCAGAAAAATGAATCTGGAGCTCAGGTGGGATGTCAGGTTGGAAATAAACATACGAGAGACATCAGTCCCAGACGGTGTTGAGGTCATGGACCTGGATAAGCTCCCAAGAAAGAGTGTGGAGAGAGTGTGGCACAGTCAACCTCATGCCCAGGCAGCTACGGTTAGAGAGAGGATGGGTTGAGGTGTTCCAACCCCCAGAGGGCTGCTGGCCCCACCCTGACCATTATCTCTTCCAGACTGTGACCATTTGTACCCATCCCCAGTGTCCCCAAATCAGCTTGTTCCTGGTGTAAGTGTGGTTTCAGGTTGCTCCTTTCAAGATGTAGAGAGCAGTTAGCCTATTACCTTGTCCTCATGGCTATGGGTAGAAAGAAATTATCTCTTAGTAAAAGGATTTCCCAAGGAAATGATAGATGCTTCTGTAAGTTTTTTTTTTTTTTTCTCTGCTTTCTTTTAAAACTCCTCCCTTCTCTTAGTCCACCTTCTGACCCAGTGAAATCTGTACCCATGTGAGTCTTTACGGTTGTTCATGTCTGGGAAAAAAATACTCAAAACATTTTGTTTTTGTACCATGTGTAGTTTACAAAGGTCAAAATTGAAAATTTATGGATTTTGTATCCTATATTCAAAGACACATGGGTAGTCTGAATCTCTTTAAAGCCAATAGATTGCTTTGACGTATTTAGTAAAATATGAACTTTAGTTAAGCAGTGATCTGCTTTCACATTTTCCCATGATGGTGCTTTAATACTTTTTTAAAAATGAGGATCATGGCCCTTTAAGTTTAGTTTCCAGAAAATGTTATAACCCTTTATTCTTCCCAGTTAAACTTGGTTTTTCCACTATTTCTTTCTTTGCCTACTTTGAGGACTTCTCCTCTCTCTGGATTTGTCTCAGATTTTACATACTTAGTTATATACATTAATATCTACCCTTCCCATAGATATGAGGAAGAGCAGGGCAAACATTAATTCTGTGTTTTAAAAAGTACCAATTCACTGAGGATCCTTCTTACATTCCTGTTTTGGAAAGGCATTTGCTATAATGGTTTCTTAACCTCAGATCGCCTGGGTTCACATCCCAGTTTAACCACTCATCTTGGGTGAACTTGGATACATTATTTAATTTAGGCAACCACGTCACCTTGCATACTGAGAAGGGAAGAAAATGATCTTCTGTAGCTTCTTTGGTCTTCAGGAGCAACCAGGACTCAGCAAGGAAGTTCTGTGTTTCGGCTGCCCGGAACTCAGGGCCAGGAGTGAGTTTTACTCTGACAACTTTCTGTAGTTGTGGTTCTATTTTGCCTAAACCAGCTTTCCTTTTAAATGGCCTCCTAGAACATGTTTTCACTAATTCTTCCCAAATCCAGTTTGCCTGATACTTCTTTTTCCATCTTGAACTACTTTTTATTCCTCAGAGATGGATAGGAGCAAATGGATAAAGACCTCACTCTGATTTTCACTATATATATGGATGTTTTGACATGAAGAGGTGTGGAATGGGGTGACAAATGGAAAAAAGAACCATATTAGAGCTACTGATAATATAAAAATTAAAATTTATAAAAACACCATGAACTTTAGCAGAGGTTCACAAACTTTTCTGCCATTAGAGTCACCTATGGAGCATTTAAAAATCTTGAGGCACAGGCCACACCTCAGAACACGTACACTAGAATCTCTTGGGGCAGGATCTAGACATCCCAGGCTATGAAGACCAGGGCAAGTGCCTTGTAACTCAAAATGTGGTTTATGAACCAGAAGCATCAGCCTCATCTGAGCATGTATTACAAATGCAAAATTTGAAGCTCCATTCTAGAACTCCTGAATCAGAATCCACATTTTTAACCAGATCCCAGGTGATGCATATGCACACTGAAGTTTAATTAACATCCTGGTACTCAAAACACGGCTGCCCTGTAGAATCACCTGGGGGGGGGGGGGGACTGGAAAATAATAATGCTTCAATCTACACTACTGGACCAGTCACAAACAAATCTACTCTAACTTCAGTAAGAGTTATTGAATCAAGAATCACTGATAGCGGGGTGCCTGGGTGACTCGGTTGTTGAGCATTTGCCTTCAGCTCTGGTTATGATCCCAGTGTCCTGGGATAGAGCTCCGTGTTGGGTTCCCTGCTTGGTGGGAAGTCTGCTTCTCCCTCTCCCTCTCTGAGCCCCACTTGTGCTCTCTCTTTGTCTCAAATAAATACATAAAATCCTTTTAAAAATTGGGAAATTTATATATATTATTTCTTCAAATACTTTTTATGCCCCTTTATTCCTTTTCTTCTCATTTTGGGACTCCAATTACACATATGTTGGTGAGCTTGATGGTGTTCTACTGGTCTCTGAGTCTTGGTCAATTTTCATTCTATTTTTCTTTTTTGATTAAGATTATATAATCTCTAATGATTTGTTTTCAACTTCATGGATTCTTTCTTTGCCAGCTCACCTCTGCTATTAAGACTCACTGGGGAATCTTTTCCTTTCAATTATTATACTTTTGTAGTTCAAACTTTCAAGTTTATTCTTTTTTATATTTTCTCTGTTATTCTTCTTTGACAAATCATTGCATTCAAGCTTTCCTTTTATTTTTATCTATTTAAATATTTTATTTATTTATTTGATAGACAGAGATCACAAGCAGGCAGAGAGGCAGGCAGAGAGAGAGAGGGAGAAGCAGGTTCCCTGATGAGCAGAGAGCCCAATGAGGGGCTCAATCCCAGAACCCTGGGATCACGACCTGAGCGGAAGGCAGAGGCTTTAACCCACTGCGCCACCCAGGCACCCCTCAAGCTTTCCTTTAATCTTTGAATACTGTTGCCTTTATTTCTGAAGACATTGTTAAAAGCACCTTTCACATCTGTGCCTAGGTCTAATATTTAAGCTCCTTCAGAAAGTTTCTACTTATTGCCTGTGTATTCATCAAAATTGCTTATCTTTGTACATCTTACAATTGTTTTTGAAAGGTGGACATTTTATTTACTATATTGCAGCATCTTCAAATTCTGTCTGGATTTCTTCTGTAGAGTCTCTCTTGAGGTGTGTGGCAGCTGATGTCTCTGCTTATTTTTTTTTCTTATTTTTATTTTTAAACCTGAATACCTACATATCATCTGTGCATCACCATAGCTTAGTAGTCAGTATTTGAATAGTTAGATTGTGCTGTGATAACAAAATACCTTCAACTGATGGCTTAAACGAAGCCACCATTCTGGAGTGCTCACAGTTTTGAAGGCTGGAAAGTTCAAGATCAAGGTATTGGCAAGGTACGTTTCATTGAGGTCTCTTCTCCTGGCTTAGAGATCACAGCCTTCTTGCTGTGTCCTCATGTGGTGAAGAGGTGTCTCTTCTTATAAGGGCACTAAGCCTATATAATTGTTCTTCACACTTGTGATTTAACCTTAATTACTTCATAAAGGTCTTAGCTCCAAATACAGTCACATTGGGGGACTGGGGTTTTAACACATGAATTCAGGGGCAGGGGGGACACATTCACTCCATAACATAACCTGAGTCATTAAGACTTTGGCCTTTGCTGTTGGGTCTGCATACATAAAATGCGGAATGCACTCAAAGTTCAGAAAGTTTACAAGTCTGCCATGGCTTTTACTTCCTTGAAGGTCTCACATTCAGCCAGAGACAAGAAGCTAACTGTGGGGCCTTCTCTGGTCTTTCTGAAGAATGTGCACACCCTTGCATCCTTGCAGACACACATAGCCTTCCAAAATAGCTGGGCTATGTGGTAGCTTATTAATGTCTATGATGGCTGTCTTGTTGCTAGATCTCTCTTAAATTTTTGGCTGATTTTCCTATCTGTAATTCACACCAACCCATACTATAACTGTAGGTGAGCTGTGATACTGGTCTTCTTCAACTGTTTGCCATGGGGTTAGCTCTGAGTGTAGATTTTTCCACATTGTATCAAATCAACCCTCTCCATCATCCAGACCATTGGTCCTCATGGCCTGCTATATTTTAGTAGAACTACTATACCACAGAGCAAGGGACAGGGAGGCAGAATAGGAGCAGTTTAGGCTACGAATGCCACAAATTCCCAGTTTTTTGTTTTGTTTTGTTTTTGAATAACCATTCTCAATTTGCTGTATGCTCTTTGTCAATTTCTGTAGTACTAAAATAGTTATTTTTGACTATTTTGTCCAGTTTAGCATTGTTTTTTGGGAAAAGAATTTGCTGGATCCCTTACTTAGCCATGCTTAAAATCTATTTGCTAGATGGCTACACTAATAAAGTGTGGGAAGATGGAAACAGTCAGTGTGGGCCTACCATTGGTTACCATGTGCAAGTGCCATCTAGTTGATTCTAAGCATCTCAAGGTCATGAGATTGAGCCCTACATCAGGCCCCACCCTGGGCATGGAACCTACTTAAGATTTTCTCTCTTCTTCTCCCTCTGCCCTCCTTTCTCCCCTAAAAAAATACTAGGTGAAAAATCCACACTTTCTATTGTATAAAATACACAGTTCTATAATGAAGTAAAATTTAAATTCATTGCTATCCTATTCATTTTTTTAAAAAGCACTCACTATTTAAAATTTATTTCAAAAAAATTTTTTTAAAAGATTTTATTTATTTGACGGAGAGAGAGAAAGAGACACCACAAGTAGGCAGAGAGGCCCGCAGAGAGGCCGAGCAGAGAGCCAGATGTGGGGCTTGATCCCAGGACCCTGAGATCATGACTTGAGCCGAAGTCAGAGGTTTAACCCACTGAGCCACACAGGTGCCCCTCAAAATGTTCTTTACAAAACAAAATACTTTAAAAATATCTTCGGAAAATACAGACTTTAAAAAAAAGTCTTGAAATGTCTGTAATATGCCTTTTCTAATCTTAGAAGTTATAAGGATTATACAAGGATATATAAAAATTTTATATATAAATCCTTATATTAAGAAATTTTCTAAGCTTTTTACATTAAGAGGGACTAAATTCTCATGGTATTATATACATATGCCTCCAAAGTAGAAGAATTTTTATTTATTTTTAAAATTTTGTTTGAGAGAGAGAGAAAGAGATACTGAGAGAGAGAGAGTAGAGCAGGAGGGAGGGGCCGAGAGAGAAGCAGACTTCCCACTGAGCAGGGAGGCGGATGTGACTCAGGGATCCGTCCGTGGAACCTGGGATCATGACCAGAGCTGAAGGCAGAAGCTTAACTGACTAAGCCACTCAGGCACCCCAGGAAGAATATTTAGAAATATGTAATCAAATTGTAGCTTAAATTTACTTGTATGGAAAAATAAAAAGAATTCGCCCTAAGTGTGTGTGTGTAGCTACTGCCCTTAAAAAAAAAAAAAAAAAGATTTATTTGTTTTAGAGAGACAGTGAGCAGGAGGAGGGCAGAGCAAGAGGAATAAACCCTAGCACACTAGCTGCTGAGCACAGACCCCAATGTGGGCTCGATCTCACAATCCTGAGATTATGATCTGAGCTGAAACCAAGAGTTAGACACCTAACTGACTGAGTCAACCAGGCACTCCTAGCTATTGCATTTTATTGTATAGGATATCTTGGGTGTACATTGATCATATGCAATATCTCTGTATATCATGAAGAATCATTTCCTTTTTCAGAAGGAGAGTGGAATGGGGTTAGATATGTTAAAGTGTCAAAATATATTTAACTTAACTACATTCAGAACAAAACTATTTTTAGTATTGCTTGGAATGAATTATGGCCAAATTCATCTAAATTTCTTGATATTGTTTTATCAGCTCTTTTCATACAAGTAAGGGTTCCCTGGGTTTGTACTACTAGGTCAGTTGGAACTTTATTTATTTTTATTTAGGGGGACAAAGACTGGTAGTCTGGAGACTGGATTTTGATTTGGTTGCTGGTGTCCAACAGCACAATGCCTGGAGGCATCCGCTTACAACACTGGGTATAAGTGGTGCACTATTACTATATTTAGACACCGATGGTTGGCAGGAATGTGCTAAAGTCTGAATCTAACCACGAATTTGTCCCTGTCCCTGCCCAGGGCAACTGCTACTGCGAAAGGACATGCTCACAAGAGGAGGAGGGCAGCACAGGTGGTGGTCTGGAGTTAATGTCACGTCACTGCTGACTCAGGGGAAGAGGTTGAGGATGTTGGCCGTGGTTTCTAAAGAGCATCTAGCAGTTGTCACCTTGTGCATTAAGCTTCTGCATGTTTCTCAAATTATAAATTTATGCTTATGATTTTATCTCTTCTTAGTTTTCCTCACAGGAGAAAAAGCCAATTCAGTATTGAAAGGCTACCCAAATGGACTTTTTGAAGAAATAAGACAGGGCAACATTGATCGTGAGTGCAAGGAAGAAATCTGCACATTTGAAGAAGCAAGAGAAGCTTTTGAAAATACGGAGAAAACCGTAAGTATCTTGGCAGTTTTTAAGAAATGTTCACAGCTTTGCCTACCTCTTGGATGTAGGTTTGCAATCTGCATTCCCGAATTGTGGGCACTGCTGTCAGTTACAGATCGATCCCAAATCACGTTTGTGAAGAACTCTGGAATGGCATCGAAGTAAGGATACTCTGTGGATGGGAGGCAGGTTCACTTCCCTGTGTATTGGTCTGTCTTTGAGGGCCCTGTTTCCCCAGGACCCTGCTGAGCCGAGACTGATCAGCCTAGCAAGGGGGGAGGGCTTGTGTCACATGAGGCTGTGATGGGGAGAGTGACCGTATCATCACCTTACTCTGCCACATCAGTGAGAAGGTGTGGAGGAACCTAACACATACTGACGCTGTCTTAAAATCTTTTGCTTCTTGTACAAAAGAAAAGACATATCCACAGTTGAACTCTCCTCCCCCACTCTAAGAATACTCCTTACCATTCTTTACTCTAGACAGCATGCTGTTCAAGGAGAGCAGGGATTGGAAAGCAAAAGGCAGTGGTATAAATTCTGTCAAACTGCTCTGCAGTTGGGGTAGCCACCACATAATGATCCATTCCCACGCACCAACCATGAAAATAACACGAGGTGCCAAACACCCGATGTCAGACGTGCTAGAAGACAATCAAATACATCTTATGTGTCACTCTGTATTGCTTCACGTGATTTGTATGAGTGTACAGGTCCATGTGTACGTATGTGTGTGTTTTAACACAACTGGCTTTCTACTAAACAAGCCATATTTCTAGACCAATCCTAAGTTATTACATATTCTAAAGAGAATAGAGTGTCATTTGTAAATGTGACCTAAAAGTTATTTAGAACCTTCACTATCTATACCAAATGTAATGAAATATTTAAAGTACCATATGCTCATGTTTTTAAAACATACACAAAATCTGGTTCTTCATATTAAATTTTTTCAATGACTATACATTTTAGATATTCTATAGTTTTCACAAAGCTAATGACTTTTCCTCCTAAATTTCCTTTAAAGTAAAGGCAAGTACTTGTTCAAAATGCATTGTGTGAAAGTACTTTATACCAGTGAACAATATTACTTTGAACTTAAAACTGTAAATAATTTAACATTTACAACTTGTAAGAATACAAAAATGCTCTTTACTCATACTTGTCAATTACATTTTGCCATGCTTGCTTTATGTTTTCCTTTCCTTCCCCACACTTTTTCTAGTAAGCTGCATAGATCATGCCTCTCTACTCCTGAGAATTTCACTGTGTATTTCCTTTAAAAAATTAGTTAACTACTATTGATGACCAAATCAGGAAAATTAACATATATGCAATATAATTTAATATCCTTATTTGTATTCAACAATCATTCTAATAATGCCCTGTATAGCACTTTGTTTCCACTCTAAGATCTAACTCAAGAATCATTTCTGTCTAGGAGCTCTCACAGTAGAGATCTGTTTGCGGCTTTTAGTGCTGGCTAAATAAACTATAAAATTTCAGGCCTTTGTAAGTAGTTTTTGAAGAGAAAGAAAAATCTGGAGGAGAGAGGAGGTCTCTTTTTTAACGAGAGTGTGGAAGGCGTTGCATTTCTAACACGGCCCCGCGGTTCTCGCCTTAAATGATATCAATTACCCCAAACAGCATACGTGTTACTCCAGAGCCCGAGGAATGGCCCCGGGAGGACGGAGAGGGCGTGGGACGTCGCATTGGCTTTGGCGACCAGGACCGGGGAGAGACGAGGGGTGGATCGCAGGGAGGCGGCTGGAGCCCACGGGTCCGCAAAGAGTCAGGATGCGGTGGGGCGCACGAGGGTAGGGGACACAGAAGGCGGGGAGAGAGGCGGTGGCCGTCCGGGCAGTGGGGCACCGGGCAGTCCGGGGTGGGAGGCAGGGGTCGCGGCGCGCCGGGCCCTCACCGCTGCTGAGCGTGGAATCGCAGTGCCAGCTGTCCAGGCTGGCGGGTTTCCGGCAGGACTCCCACAGGGACAGGTAGTACTGGTGGTCGGCCGTGACCCAGGCCGGGCTCAGCACGGCCCCCAGGTCCAGACACAGCGCCAGGAAGATGCACACCAGCCCGACCAGCTTCAGCGGGGTCAGCACCGACACGCGCACCTCCTCCATGCCTCTGCCGGCCGAAGCCATGCCCCGGGCGCCGCAGCCCCCTGCCCCGCCGGAGGCGAGGTCGCCAGGCGGGTCCGGAGAGCGGGGAGCCGGACCTCCTTCGGAGGGAAGCAGCGGAGCCGCCGCGCGCCGCGAAGGTAGGTCTGCGGGGGCTACCTCCCGGGTGGAGGTCTTTAACAGCCGCAGAGACGCTGACATTCCCTGGACCTTTGCAGCCAGCCCCGCGCCACGCTCTGTCCCCGCTCGCCAGCTGCTCCCAGCCGCGGGAGGGCTGGCACCCAGCGGGGAGAGACAGTGGTTTGCACCCCACGGGTGTTCCCAGGCTCTCGTTCACGGCGCGGAAGGCTGGCCCGCGCCCGCCCCTGCCCGCCCGGTGCAGAACCTTTCTCTGTCTGAACCCGGAGGCTGGTGCGCTCAGAGCAAGTGCCCCCATCTCCTGGCTGGCGGTGGATAAATGGGTCCTCCCTCTCGTGTATCTCACACAAGTGTAATCATATAGTGTTTGTCCTCTGCGTCTGGCTTATTTCACTTAGCATAACGTTTTTAAGTTCTTCCATGTCATAGCGTGTATTAGAACTTCGTTCCTTTTTAATGCTGAAAAATATTCCCTCGTAGAATCGTCCTCCCTTATCTGCCAGGTGGTGGTTCCCTCCAAGACCCCTGAAACGAGGGTTAGTATAAACCCCTAGATATACCATGCTTTTTCCTATACAAATCTACCTAAGATAAAGTTTAGTTTATAAATCAGGCACAGTACGAGATAAACAACATTAATAGGACAATTATAACAATACATTGTAATGAAAGCTATGTGAATGTGGTCTCTCTCTCAAAATATATCCCCCTGTACTCTCCCATCTTCCTGTGATGATGTGAGATGATAAAATGCCTACCTGATGAAGAGACACGAACAGCATGGGCACTGAGACATAGCTTTAGGCTACCACTGGCCTGCGGATTTCTCAGAACCATCTGCTTCCCAGGCTTTGGACGACTGCAGGTAACTGGAAAGGTGAAAAGCAAAACTGCTGATAAATTGGGACTAGGGCATACATATACTACATTTTGTTTAACCACTCACCTGCCTGTGGACATGTGGATTATTTCCACCTTTTCACTATTGTGAATCTTGCTGCTTTGAACACGGGCATACAAATATCTGTTCAAGTGTCTCCTTTTAATTATTTTGGATATATACCCAGAAGTGGGATTGCTAGATCATATGCTAATTCCATTTTTAGTTTTTTGAGGAAGTACTGTTTTCCACAGCAATTCACTGTTTTACTTTCACATCAGGAACACACAAGGATTCCATTTTTTCCACATCCTGGCCAACACTTATTTTCTATTTTGTTTTTTAATAATAGTCATTCTAGTGGATGGCAAGTGGTATTTCACTGCTGTTTTAATTTGTGTTTCCCTAATGATTAGTGATACTGAGTAGTTCTTCATGTATTTATCAGCCATTTTTCATCTTCTTTTGTAAAATGTCTATTCAATTCTTTGCCCATTTTTTTTTTTTTTAAGATTTTATTTATTTGTCAGAGAGAGAGCGCGAGCGAAAGTGAGCACAGGCAGACAGAGTGGAAGGCAGAGTCAGAGGGAGAAGCAGGCTCCCTGCGGAGCAAGAAGCCCGATGTG
The DNA here is from genome assembly GCF_964662115.1 of Mustela nivalis. NCBI lineage: Eukaryota > Metazoa > Chordata > Mammalia > Carnivora > Mustelidae > Mustela > Mustela nivalis. Next base: position 101,531,018 of record NC_139040.1, read on the forward strand.
GGACTCGATCCCAGGACGCTGGGATCATGACCTGAGCCGAAGGCAGCTGCTTAACCAACTGAGCCACCCAGGCGTCCCTCTTTGCCCATTTTTAAATTGCATTGTTTGTGGTGTTGTTGTTGTTGAGTTTTAGGGGTTCTTTATATATTCTGGATATTAATCCCTTATTAGATATATGATTTGCAAATATTTTCTCTTCAAAGTTCCACCTTGCACAAGAGCTCTTCCGGGGCTCAGCATCTTAGGGTAGCTCCTCTCTCCCCAGCCTATTGGGTGGAAGAGCTCTTCTGAATGGAATCCAGATAACTGGGTAATGGAGAGGGAATTAAAGTGAAAGACAAGTGAAGTTAACTTTAAAGTTATTAAAGCTCAACTTATATAAATAGTTGGTAGGCCATGTAAAAAGTTGAAGAGAGGGGCACCTAGGTGGTTCATTTGGTTAAACACCCAACTCTTGGTCTCACCTCAGGTCTTGATCTCAGGGTTGTGAGTTCAAGCCCCAAATTTGGCTCCACCCTGAGCATGGAGCCTACTTAAAAAAAAGTAAAAGAAAAATAAAACTTATTGATTATTAGAGTTGACAGTTAAGACTGAGATACAAGGTGGTCACCCTTGCAGGGAACAATTTTTCATGGCTGGCCCAGACTCAGGGTGACCAACACCAGAGTTCTATTTTTTGACTACTGCCTTGGAATGAAGTAAGTGAAGGTGTGATTTCTGACAATGCTTTATTATTACTTGACAAGATATCACAAATTTTAATTAAGCAAGGAAGATATAGCAGAATCATAAACATATAGATATGCATATTTCCTTTGATATGTTCTTCTCTTCAGTGCCTACTGAAACATTTTGTTAATGGTTTAAATGTTTTTACCAGTTCACTGTCACTTTCATTCCAATCTTTGAACAGTCTTTTGGTAATATGTTTTAATATTTTGTGTGTGCCTCGGGGGGGCACATCATTTTCTATAAATTGAATTAAATGTGTTGCTTATGCTCATGATTGTCATGGAAGAACTTTTTTTAGAGATAGGCTGCATTTTAAGAGAAGCAAGTTGATGTCTTGAGTGAAGACATCTGGCACGTAGAAATTTTTAAAAATTTATTTTTGTTATTATCAGTTTTAAAATGTCATTATTTGTGGCAATCTGCTGTGTTGTAAAAATAATTCTGTTTTAGAGAAGTAGCCTTTTAATTTGCATTGATTAAAATAAGGACCTTAGACTTGTGTAGTCTAGAGATAATATTGTATTACATAATGGATGCAAAGCTCTTTACATGCACTATAAATGTGTTTTCCTCTCCCCTTTCCTTTACCGTTCCCCAAGGAATCCCAAGTGATTCCCTAGTGTAGAACATCTCTTCAGTGGGTATGGTGGATATCACTACTGTAAAAAGAAAGAACCTGAAGTCCTAGAACATTGAGAGAGAATAAATGTAAGGCCACCTGTGCTTTCTAGTTCAGATTTCTTTTGTATCACAATACTTCATATGTTCTTTAATAAATCAGGAGCTCATTTAACAACTCTGTCTACTTAATCAATTCACTAAATTAACCAGTGCTCTCCAAGGTCCCTGTAAAGCAAGTGAACTGATGTCCAGGGCATACTCAAGACTCAGAGTTCATAGGCTACTCTACTGTAGGCCCACTCCATGGAGAGATGACTGTTTACCAAGAATGATCTGTGTTTGCTATGACACCTGTTTATAGTATAGTTCTGATAACTGTATAATTTAATTACTATTTAAAATGAATACATGGGTGCCTAGGTGGCTTAGTCTGTTAAACGTCTGCCTTTGGCTCAGGTCATGATCTCAGGGTCCCTGGATCGAGTCCTATGTCTGGCTCCCTGCTTAGTAGGGAGTCTGCTTCTCCTTCTCCCTCTACCCCTGCCCCTGCTGTTTCTCATATAAATAAATAAGATCTTTTTAAAAAGCAACAAAAACAATATAAGAGAGAGTAGCTTATGAAAACTAGGTTGAATACTTTGGTGTGATTCCATAAAGATGAGACAATTAAAAAAAAAACCTGTCAAATTAAATGTGGGAAAAGCAATAAGAAAACTTACAAATATTCTGGAAAAATCTAGAAGAAGTCTAAATCCAATGTGACAATGTGACTCCTCAGTATCTGAGTTCTTTTTCTATTTAAAAAATAATGGAATAAATAACCCCAATAGGTCTATATCCATTAAAGAAATTGAATCAATAACTAATAACAATCCAAGACAGAAAGCCCCAGATCCAAATAGGGCTATTACACATTTTGTGAAAAAATTGTATCAGTTCTCCACAATCTCTTCCAGAAGATAGAAGCAGTGGGGACACTTCTTAACTTATGCATTATCCTAATGCCAAAATCTGATAAAGACATTACAAGAAAACAGACTAAAATTTCTCATGAACATAGATGCAAACATCTTCAACAAATATTGTAAATCAAATTCAACAGTGGATAAAGAAAGTATGATTAAACCAAGTTGGTATAGGTAGGTCCTTAGTGTTATGTCCAAATCACCATAAATATTGTAAATGATTTCCACCACTCTAGAGAAGCAAGTCCACATCTGATAGAATCTGCATCTCAGCAAACTGCCAAACCTAAAATCATTTTGCTTCACAATCACATTTTTTTATTTTGAAAAAGAGCATGCTTACAAAAAGGAGTACATCAATTTAATGAGCACTAATTACACAAGTGGTTGTGTACCCAACACCAAGTTTAGTGTAAAATATTATCAGTACCTTACAACCCACTGTACATTCCTCACTGATCTCCACTTCCTCTCTTCAATTTAGATATACTCAGTTCAAAAATTTTATGTGACCTATTCTTTTTTAATTTTCTATTTTGTTTTGGGTTTTTTTATTCTTTATTAATTATTTTTATTAACATATAATGTATTATTTGCTATTTTCTATTTCTATTACATAAACAATTTGCTATTTCGTTTTACCTCATTTAGTGCTACATGAATATACACTTAGAGCATGTCTTTTTTTTTTTAAGATTTTATTTATTTGAGAGACAGAGTGAGAGAGAGAACATAAGCAGGAGGAGAGGCAGAGGGACAAGCAGACTTCCCACAGAGCTGGGAGTCCATGCAGGGTTGGGTCCCACAACCCTGAGATCATGACCTGAGCCAAACCAAGAGTCTGGCAATTAACCAACTGGCACCCCAATATGTCTTTTTATGGGACTTTTTTGAACTTCATCCATATTGAGGCATGCAGCTCCTGTTCATTCACTTTTTCTGTTGTATAATATTCCACTGCTTATTCATACGATGAATGACAATTGGTCCATTCTTCTATGGAAGGCCATTCCTCTATTTGGGCTGATTCCATTTTTTGCCTCTAAGAACAACACTGCTAAGGACATTCTCTAAGCATTGCTTAGTGCATATGTGTAAGTGTTATGTACTAAGGAGTGGAACTGTGGATCACAAAGTGTGCTCCTGTTTACTTTCATTGGAAAATACCAAACTGTTTCCCAACTTATACTTCCACCAGCACTGTGTGAAATAAGAGTTTTGATTGCTCCAGCTCTTCATAAATGCTTGGTATTTCCAAATGTTTAATTTTTACAGTATTTTTTCCAAGTGTTTAGCATCTATTCTGGTATATTGGGAGCTAGCAGATTAAAAGAACAATGATTTTCTAAAATCACCCTATTTCTATTTACTAAGGAGAGCCACTATTGTGGCCTCATTCTGGTTTTATAGCACTTCATACAACCTAAAGAATGTTGGCTAAAAAGTCCATGTGGAAACACCAAATTATCTGTTGCTATCAGAGCCTGTTAATTTGGATATTCCTAGCTTAAGGGACCACTGCCAGAAGATGGCATAAATACACTAAATAGTAACATATTCAAATAAATATTTAAAGATATTTTCCTGGCTATGTATCATAGAGAGTGCTTTAAAATGATTGCGTACAACTCAATTTTTTAAAAAAGATTTTATTTATTTATTTGTCAGAGAGAGAGAGAGAGAGCGCGAGTGCACAGGCAGACAGAGTGGCAGAGGGAGAAGCAGGGTCCCTGCGGAGCAAGGAGCCCGATGCGGGACTCGATCCGAGGATGCTGGGAACATGACCTGAGCCCAAGGTGGCCACTTAACTCACTGAGCCACCCAGGCATCCCGTACAACTCAATTTTAATTTTTTTTCTACCTCACTTATATTCTTACAGAACTCTTTTTATACTCTAGAGGCTGGATACCTTATAAAATTCAAACATGTTCCTTTCATCTACATTCATACTTAGAACTAGAATTTTTAAAAGGCAAAAATTCAACTACTTTAGTCTGGAGTCGAGAATCTGGAAAAATTCTTATGTCAGTGGACTTTTTTCAAAATTAAATATCTACTTATATGCTACTTTAAAATAAAGAAACATTGATAAATATGCTATTAATAGTCCATGAAAATAGAATTGACTTTTCTGTAATAATTTATTATACAAAGTGGTTTTTATCACATTCAGGAGACATGTAATAATTTTATGCAGTGCCATTTTATAAATTCTTTATAACAGATTGATACTACATTATTAAAAACCTGTTTCAAACATGAAAGAGGTAAAAAAGCTAGCCTCCCAATGACTGACTTAGATCAGTTCTATGTTCTCATAGGGAACCTGTGTTCTCATTTTGCAAATTTTTTAATATCATATAAAATGTTACCTTAAATTACAATACCAACTGCCATTTCTTACTCACTTTTGCTTTCAAGTAAAAACAGAACAAATCTACAGCACTCAAACTGGTGTGAGTGCCATCGCAGAGAACTGTTAGGCACAGTGGTAGCAAAAGTTCCAGAGCATTACCTGTTATCAAAGCTGAGAATATTGTTATTAATTTTAGACAGATTTAAAGTAAGGGATATAGTACAAACAAGTTTATGATAGATTTGTTTAGATAAACCTTTCAAACTAGCTTACTGGCACTAAAACTTGCACATAGAAACGAATGCCACCTATCTTTGGAAAACTGAACTCCAACTATATGCGGCAATTTTTCTCCCCCTGGCCTCTTGATGGAAATTTCACCTAAATTATGCAATTTCAGATCCATGGTATGTAATAAATGCTTCCAGAAAGTGCGCTGAGGACAAAAATTCTCACTTTCCTCTCCTGGAAGTAAGGAGTCAAACAGGCTTAGCTATCTGGGGCAGGTAGGGTGAGGGAAGAAGAGGGTGTGTGGAAGAATTCTTTAGAGGTTGGTACTTTCTTAGCCGCTGATCAGAAATTAGATGTAAAGAATTTGAGAATATATTTTTAATTTATAGAACCTCCTGTTCTTTTTTTTAAATTTAATTTTATTTATTTGACAGACAGAGATCACAAGTAGGCAGAGAGGCAGGAAGAGAGGAGGAAGCAGGCTCCCCGCCAAGCAGAGAGCCCCATGTGGGGCTCGATCCCAGGCTCCTGGGATCATGACCTGAGCCAAAGACAGAGGCTTTAACCCACTGAGCCACCCAGGTGCCCCAGAATCTCCTGTTCTTTATGTCTGTCATCTGCTTTTTTTCTTCAGGGATTGCTGGCTAAATTCTTGAACAGGTACAATCAGAAATACATCATTTAGATAAAATAGGAAAATACATCTTATATACACTCAAGTAAAAATAAATAAATAAATAAATAAATTTTAGAAAGTAATAATGAAACTCCTACAGGGCTATGGCAAACACTAGTCCAAAACCTGACAACAGAAATTCCACATGTAAAAAGGTTCTATTTTATACCATAGTGGTTGTGCTATAAATAGAAGACAGTTGTCCAGCTAATGTCTTCACACCTTGCGTGTTCTCACGTGGTTATCTCTGCACCACTAATCTTTTTGTTACCACCACCCTCCCTGCTCAGACTTGCTCTCCCTGCACCCCCGCCCCCACCCTGGCTCCTTTCCTCTCCATTTTATTTTTTACACAGGATTCCTTGTCCGAAATGTAATACTGGTCATACCACCCCTTCAGGGACTTGTGCTTCTCTAAATTAGCATTTCTCACCCAAGATCCTCAGAACACATATATCTCTGGACATGGTACATGGTGTTTGATGAAAAAAAAAAAAAGGAATCTGTGATCAAATACACTTGTAAAATAAAATGGGAAATAGTAAAGTTAGTTTCTCCACTTCTTATAACCTTTGGTGTCCCAAATATTCAGTGAGAATTTTCGGATTAGAAGTGCTTCCCAAATGTACTTGTCCCACAACATTTTCTCAAGAGTTGCTTTCTTGTGTTCTGCATGAGTTACTTTCCTTCATGTGCACTGCAGTGTTGTGGAATATGCGCCATTTTACTCTTGATTTCCTTTTCAGAAGGCTGGTTAGTGCCATCAGTCACTGGAAAGCGATTTTCATCACCAAAAAGCAGCTTCATTTTTCTCTTGATTAATAGCCCTGCTACAAGTTATTCAGCAGAAATAAATACTATATAAGAACACAGACATTGTATGTTGTTACATGATAACATATATAACATGATATCTATGTTGTCCTAGACAAACATTCTGATATCCCAGGTAGACAAATAAATGATCAGTGAAGTCATGCTGTCTCGAATTTCTGTGATTCTCTGCTTTTCTTTGAAAAAACTGGGCCCTTAGCACTTGTTTTTGTTTGTTTGCTTGTTTGTCTTTCATTTCTGTACGAACCTTTGGGTTTTTGAGAAAACACATTTGCCTAAGATCTGTTTTGAAGAGAGAGAAAATGCTTATTACATATCACTATCAACAACCAATGATTCTTTATTTCTATGTGTATATTCTGTCACTCATGCTAAAAGCAGTATCTATCTGAAGCAACAAAGTTGCAAAAAATAGCACAGGGTGCCTGTATAGCCTTCATTCAGCTTCTTCTAATGATAACCTCTTACATAATCATAATGCAAACTGTCAAAACCAGCACATTAATGTTAACACAATACCATTAACTACACCACAGACCTTATTTGAATTTTGCTACTCTTCTCAATAATGTCATTTTTTTGAGTCTACCATCTAATACAGCTCCCCGCATTGCATTCAATATTCACATCTTCTTAGTTTATGTCAGTTCCTTATACATTTTTTTAAAGATTTTATTTATTCATTTGACAGACAGAGATCACAAGTAGGCAGAGAGGCAGACAGAGAGAGAGAAAGGGAAGTAGGCTCCCTGCTGAGCAGAGAGCCTGATGCAGGGCTGGATCCTAGGACCCTGGGATCATGACCTCAGCTGAAGGCAGAGGCTTTAACCCACTGAGCCACCCAGGTACCCCTCAGTTCCTTATTCTTTCCTCGCCTTTCATGATACTGATACTTTTCATAAGCACTGATCAGTACTTGTAGAATGTTCCTCATTTTGGACTCATCTGTTTTTTTCCTCATGATTAGAATCAGACTATGTATTTTTGGTAAGAATATCGAAGAAAGAATTTGTTCTCAGTGAATCATATCACAGGATTCATGATGTTGAAGTACCTTATTGCAGGTGATGTTAAATGTGATTCCTTGATTAGGTGATGTCTATTATATTTCTTTAAATAAAAACAAAAAGATGCTGTTTTTTCGTTTTGTGCATAATAAACATCTTGTGAGGACAGGCTTTGAGACTATGCAAATATCTTGTTTCTCACCATACTTTCCCACTAATTTTAGCATCAATCAACAGTTTTTGCCTGTACCAATTCTTACCGCGATGATTGCCTAAAGGTGATTTTCTATTTCCCTCATTCTTCACTTATGAATTAGAATTATTCTGTAAGAAGAGTTGCACTTTCTCCTCATTTTACTTCTTAGTGTATTTGTATATATTATTATTGACTCTTTTTATCTTGGGGCATCTTGTGAGTCAACTATTCTATAACTTGAACTTTGGAAATCTTGACCCAGTCAATGAAATAATGACAAAAATATATTGGCAACCAATAGGAATGGGCTAGCAAAGTAACTGGAGCCTTAAATTCTAACTACATTTAAGCCTTTACAAAGCATCATGACTTTTTCATTTTCAATGTACATTAGGCAAAAATAACAGTTCTCATTTTGTAGGGCCTACATGGCTTTACAGTATAAATCATTAACACTCTGCTTAAACAAAACTAATTACTTCCAGTTCTTCTGTTTTGTACTATATATGCTTTAGAAAATTACTTACATTTTAATTTTGGGGGCAATTTTTTTATTTATTTAAAAGAGAGTGCCAGGAGGAGGGGTAGAGGGAGAAGGAGAGAAAGTCTTAAGCAGATTCTGTGCTGAGTACAGAGACTGATGTGGGGCTCGATCTCATGACCCTGGAGATCACAACTGGAGCAGAAAACAAGAGTTTGATACTTAGCTCACTATGCCATTCAGACTCCCCCAATTTTTCTTTAATAATTGGTATTTTATAGTATTTCTGATAAATAGGAAGAAAAAAATCCTACTTTTTTAATTATTATTTTTTATTATGTTATATTACTACTTTTTTAAAAAAATTATGTATTTATTTGAGAGAGAAAGAGAGTGTGTGCATGGGGGAGAGGCAGACTGAGAGGGAGAGAGAATGAGAGAGAGAAAGAGAGAAAATCTCCAGCAGACTCCCTGCTGAGCTAGGAGCCCCACCCAGGGCTGGATCTTATGACCTTGAGATCATCATCTGAGCTGAAATCAAGAGTCTGTTCCTCAAACAACTGAGCCACACAGGTGCCCCAGTATTTTCTTAATATAAGGACAAAATTTTTTCCTCCAAGTAATTTTTAGGAACTGATATTTATAAATTCAATTAAGTTGGGGTTTGAAATGAAGATTATATAGTCTAATCCACCATTGAGCCATTGTTTCAAGTCATGCCTAACTGAATTCTCCTATGAACAGGCCAATAATATCTTCAATGCAAAAGGTCTGGGACAATAAAATGGTTTGATGAACATATAAATCTCTATTTTTCTATCTATCTATCTTTAAGTTTCTCTAATGATTGGGATTTCTAGGGAAGTTTAAGAATCTTTCTGTTTAAGAAATGCAGCAATACAAGATTTTGCCTGATACTCTAATACACGATACCTGAATACATGATTTTGCCTGTTTGTGTTCCAAATTTCTTGTGTTCTCAAACTTTGTTATAATTGCTTATTTATTGTATTTCTTCCATAAACCTATGATGGTTTAAACTTTCTTCCTTTTTAAATTCTCTGAGTATAAGTCAGTAATGATGAAATGTAAGCATAAATCACGAGATTTGATACTATATAAATCAAATATGGCTTATGACTTGAAACAGGTTTAAAAAAAACCCAGTAACCATTGTTATAGGAAGCCTGTGATAAATATTACTAGATGGGTACGTCTGAGGTATTGTAGGAGCTTAAAGAAGAAATGCCTTATGAAAATGGAAGATTTTGACAGGATTAAAGAAGAGACACACTTTAGATATGCAGATATGGTAAGAAGCAAGGCATACCGAATGGGGATAAGGTAAGCAACAGATTGGTGGGGCATGAATGGAGGTAAGAGATTCTGTCAGCAAGATGGAACCAAGGTCATATGTATGCAGATATAGAGTGACAGAGAAGCCTAAGCTAGTAACTGGAACAAAGAGAAACTGGTGACCAGAAGATCACTTAGGGGTAGGTAAGAGGTAAAGACAATTTTAACTAGAAGCAATGGAAACTGAAAGAAAGAACAATCAAGCCAGACTCTGATCTCCTCATATACTAACCATTTCTTGTGTTTGAGAGGTGAGGAAAAGGAAAAGATAGAGGTATAAAATGAATGATATTATTGACCAGTGTGGCTGGGATAAGAACAGGAGACTGGCAGTACCATTCACACTCACACGAAGAAGTCAAGAAAAAAGTTAGACTATAGAGGGGCACATGGTTGTATGAAATATACCTGAGATTAGCTCCTGGCAAAACCCTGGGACTTCACAATTCAGCAGTCTACACACAGATTATAGGGAGAAAAACTAAGCTGGAGGCTACAGAGAAGTTTAGAAATGAGTGATGCTGTTAGACATTTAATCAATTTGATTATATATGAAAAATTATACTATATATTATTATATATAACATAGTAATATATATTATTATATATACAATATTATTGCATTATTATATAGTAATGTGTAATACATTAATATATTAATCAATTATATTATTATATAATATAGATTATATATAAATAACAAATATATTAATAAAGGAGGTGTATCTTGTTGACTCACATACTAAAATACATACATAAATATATATTTGCTTTGATAGTATAAGTCATTTAATATTGTTTTATTTATAGTCACAATCTTTTTTATCTGGAATCATGAAAAAAAGTGACAGAAACTGAATGTCAAAAAATGTTCCAATGTGGATCAAGAAGCTGCTTAGCTTATGGATGGAGAAGAGGTCTACTGAACATTAATTATGTTTGGCACTGAAACAGTTATGGTGGCAGATGCAGGAAAATATAGGTATATCTGTTCTCTTTAGTGACTTACAATATTGATGAAGTCAAATACTGTTCTCTTCTGAATCCTGATTAGACTATTATACTTTCATTTGTTACATCACCTTAGAGTCTGTCACCCAGACTGGACCATAAGCTCCTTGAAGTAATATGTCTTCTACTTTCTCTTAGCAGTAATAAGTACTGTAGATTACTTCTTCAAATTATTAATGACATACAATGAAATCCACATATTCCTTTCCTGAAAATCATACTCTTCAGTTATAAATAACAATGGCTTGAGAGATTTTACAGAGACTCTTTATAAAAGTGGGTAAAATGTTACTGTGTAGTAAGTAACATAAGTAAGTTAAACTTAATAGTTAATTGTCTGTGCCTTCTTTTGGGGAACTTTTTGAAAATTGATTGACTTTGAGTTCAGTAGCTGACACCAACACAAGTGAATCTTTTGTTTCAGAACTTAACATATATTGACAGTTATTTCCTAGAATGAGGTGCGAAATACGGCATAAACATCAAACATTAATTACTAATTGAAGCACTTCTGAAATCCCATATGATGCACTAAAATTAATTAATAGGGCCATACTTGAAGGAGGTATAGTAGTAGAGAAGATGGTCCCCAAATCAAGAGGGCAGGTGCCAAAACTTTCAAACCAACTAAATTATCATGACCTGCTTAAATGTCTACTGTGTAAAATATACTATGCCAGGTGCCTGATAAAAAGATATATAAGATGAAATGTTCCCGTCCTCAAAGAGCTTACAACTAAATTGAAAGTAAACCACACACCTCCAATAAGAACACAACAAAACACACACACAGAATAAAAGAGAACTCTAGGGTGCCTGGGTGGCTCAGTGGGTTAAGCCACTGCCTTCGGCTCGGGTCATGATCTCAGGGTCCTGGGATTGAGTCCCGCATCGGGCTCTCTGCTCAGCAGGGAGCCTGCTTCCTCCTCTCTCTCTCTCTCTCTGCCTGCCTCTCTGCCTATTTGTGATCTCTCTCTGTCAAATAAATAATAAAATCTTAAAAAAAAAGAGAACTCTTTTACAACAGTTTTTGACAAGTTATACGAAGAGTAAAGCAAAGTCCTTATAATGAAATTGCCTGAAACAAAAGATGAAGATAACAGTTTATATCTATTAAAGGCTCACAACATGCAAGGTAGGTAGATGAGGAAACCGTGACACAAAAAGATGAAGTAACGTGTCCAAGGCCATCCAACTGGAATCAATGGTACTTAAAACCAGGTCAGAAAGATTCCAGGACTTACTGTATGTCATGCTACGTCCCCCCTGTGGACTGAACTGTGCCCCTCCAATTCGTATGTTGAAGTACCAAACTCAAGTGTAACTGGGTTTGGAGACTGGGCCCTTAAGGCCCTTAAAGACATAATTGGGGTTAAATAAGATCATAAGAGTGGGGGCCCTCATCTAACAGGAGTGGTGTCTTTATAAGAAGAGGAAGAGATACCAGTACACACTCTCTTTACTTCTCTCTCTCTCTGTCCATGCATGGAGGGAAGACCATGTGAGGACACAAATGCCTCACCAGGAACCAACCCTAATGGCATCTTGATCTTAAACTGTGAGAAAATAAATTTATGTTGCTTAAGCCACCCAGTCTGTGGTATTTTGTTATGGTAGCCCTAATAGACTAAGGCACTTCCTATAAAAGAATAGACATGAATCTTATCTTTTACCAACAATGGGTCATATTTAGTATTCTTACATGATTTAAAACTCATTAGCATATTCCCAGGTTCTCTACACGTATGTGTGTGCATGTGCATATGTCTGTGTGTGCATGTGCACACACACACAGTTTCTATAAGTAGTGATGTTTATTTAATTATGCACACAGTTTCCAATAGTTAATTGTGGATTATCTCATGAAGCCCAGAGGGGCTTCATACTTGCAGAATACTGGCTTGTTTCTTGTAGGAAGAAAAGAGAAAGACAGTAAGAGTCTGGGATGTATTGGAGAGTTCCCATAAGCCATTAAAAAACTTTTTTTTTTTTTTTTTTTTTTTTGAGAGAGAGAAGGGTGGGAAGGGGCAGAGGGAAAGAAAAAATCTTAAGCAGGCTTCCACACCCAGCATGGAGCCCTATGTGGGGCTTGATCTAAAATAAACTTAATATTTAATGTTCATGGGGCGCCTAGGTGGCTCAGTGGGTTAAAGCCTATGCCTTCGGCTCAGGTCGTGATCCCAGGGTTCTGGGATCAGGGCTCTCTGCTCGGCAGGGAGCCTGCTTCCTCCTCTCTCTGCCCGCTTCTCTGCCTACTTGTGATCTCTGTCTGTCAAATAAATAAATAAAATCTTTAAAAAAAATACTTAATGTTCATGAGGAAATTTCTTCTAAGTCTCTTTTATATACACAGTTTGTCAGTTAACTGTCAATGGCAAACATTAATGTTTTAGTAAACCAGGTATTAATTGATGTAAAGCATGGTATCATATAGGTCAATACCATTATAAACCATACTTAACAGTTTCAAAAATCAATAACATTAAACGAAGATTAGTACTTTTGGAATAAGTTAGTAAATGGATGTTTTCTGACAGACTGTGACTGATTCTTCTGCTTCTTGGAAGGTAGACACGTTCTGCTGCCTTGGTAACTGTTAAAGAGTTTGTGTATATGGCAAAATCGCGTGCGTGCGCGCACACACACACACCAGTGAACCAGAGAAGCATATCTCAACTTCCATCAGTGGAGCAGCTCATTTATGGATCTACAGATTAGGCAGGAGGGAGGGAAAGGGAGGGCTCCTTTACCCTCTTCCTGCACACACAAGAGGGTATTCATCCATAAGGCAAGAGGAGACATGTAGCTAGAGTCCAAATAGCTCCTTTCCTTTGCTTCCTGCACCCACGAAAACATTTACTGACATAGATAATTAGAGAAAAAGCACGGAGTAGGGTGACACATTTGGCGGCTTTCTTTAAACAGGAGTTTGCTGTGCCCAGCAGGCAGGAGTGGTGCCGATCTCGCGCAAGCCCTCTTGGGGCCGCGTCTATCTACCTAACATTGCTGCTTACACACTTCCTCCCGAAGCAGCCAGCTGTGAAATGCAGATTCACAGAAGACTCAGAGCCAACAGTTCCCAAGGCAAGATGGTCTGTATTCTGTCAGAATACACTCCTCTACCGGAGCTTCTGGAGAGTCAAGTCAGAGAAGAACTGGAAATACGTGTGGGGGCAATAGGCGAAGACAGCATGATGCGGACTGAGCCTTCTTGAAAGAAGGAGTTCACAGTCTCTATGAAACATGTGCTGTTGTTGTCAGAACCCCACACACCACATTCTACGTCCCTTCAAGAGGCGTATGTCTGTAGGTTTTATCCTTTCTGCATAAAACCTCATTTCATGTTTACTTTCCCCTCTTCCCTACTATGTGTTCTATGGCAAAAAGTTATGAACATGAACAGTATCTTATTAACACACCAGAGGGGCAAAGGTATTATGAATTATTTGTAAAGAATCAAGGAGATACCGTGTAAAGTAGAATAAATAACATTCGGCTGGGAGTGGGAAACCTGGTTCCTCTTCCAAGCTCGTGATTAACTACTGGGTAACCATGAGGAAGTGACAACATCCCCGGACATAAAGCTTCTTATGTGGACAACAAAGGACTGGATGAGATCTCACCTGGGTCCCTCCCAGTATAACGTTATATGCCAGTGACTCCTGCACAATTCCTATGTGCAGTCACTACTCTGAGCCCTTCCCACTTCCTTTGATTGTCACAACACCCTTGGGAGGTAGGTGCCATCACCCCCATTTTGCTGCTGGGGAGTCATGTGTAAGGAACATGCCACAGACACAGCCTGCAAGTACCTTAGCTCGTTCTCGGTATCCTAAAACCAATGCTGTGCTCCTCACCAGACCAAAATGGTATTAGTGGGAAAAGCTACATTTTGTTATCAAACTACCAATGGATTATTAGCCACTTCCCTGGGCTGCCACCTCCTTGTTATTGCCCTAGACATCTACCTCCACTACCATATGATCCATTTAGCTACTAAGGGAATGCCTGGCACAGCCTTCGAGAATCTTTTCTAGAATTAGGGCCATTTTCCATAAACACTCATGGTGTCACTCTCCATGCAATAACAGACATGTGTACAAGAGGGTATTCATCCATAAGGCAAGAGGAGACATGTAGCTAGAGTCCAAATAGCTCTTTCAGAGCTATTTCAGAGTGTTATTGCCAATCAAAAGTCTAGAGGTGGGGACGCCTGGGTGGCTCAGTTGGTTAAGCAGCTGCCTTCGGCTCAGGTCATAATCCCAGCCTCCTGGGATCGAATCCCACATTGGGCTCCTTGCTCGGCAGGGAGCCTGCTTCTCCCTCTGCCTCTGCCTGCCATTCTGTCTGCCTATGCTCTCTCTCTCCCTCTCTCTCTCTCTGATAAATAAATTTAAAAAAATCTTAAAAAAAGTCCAGAGGTGGTATATAAGGGGTACAGGCAACAGCATTTGCTGACTTGAACGCCTGCAGGGTAAGCCATTTATGATGGGCTCCTTGAGATTTGGGGATGTCAATTTAGGTCCCAAGGTCAGATATATTCTTACGGTATGAAGCTCCTGAGGAGAATCAGTGTGGGTAGTGGTAGGCCATTAAAGTACTTGACCTAGTCCTTCTAAAAATGACAAAATGTTACCATGTGGTTAGCAGACAAATGAAGGTCTCTATTAACATATGAAACTATTAGCTCACATGGGGTCATGGATTAAACAACCATTCAAATCTGGAGCACACATGATTTCATTGATTAGTGACACACTACCAGATGTGGTATGGAGAGACGAGAGAGAGTGGTCCAAATGGGAAGGCAGAGTATTTTACCATAGCCTCAGGGTAGCCAAAGAGTAAGGCACTTGACTCTCAAGGTTTGGATGGGAGGAGGAGATAAGGGACAGAGAAGCTTTGACAGGATTAGTCTCCCTGAAACTCCATTGGGCCCAGCTCTTCCCTGCTGATGTAACTCAGAGGGAGACAATCCAGCCATGGGGTCTCTCTGAAACAGAGCCAGGGAAAGGCAAAGATGTCCTGCTCAAGCTCATCTCGGAGTCAGTCACCTGTCTGGGTGCCTTAGTCCCATGCTATTCTGCTTCACTTGTGTTCTTTTGTGATGAGAGTCTTCCCTCTCCCTTCAGGAGATATTTGGGGATGAACAAACAAGAGGTAATTATCTCACTGAAGTTGGTAAGTGTTGGCATACTGTCCCACACAACCCGGTTATAGTCTTTTGAAATGCAGAACTGTAGGCCTGGTTGAGTTGATACTGGTCATCTTTTTATTTACAACTCTGATTTATAAATGTTAACCTTCATCTGATTTTTAATGTTTTTTTTTTTTTGCTTAGTTACATATGTAATTCTTGAATTACTTATTTATAAAACTAAAGTTATCAATTTCCAGTTTAGTATCTGGATTTACAGACCTCTGACTCTTCATTAACTTCTTGATTTATAAACAATGGACCAAAAGTCCTAGTGGATAAATGCAAAATCTTCTGCCGAATTTACACATTCTAACCAAGATCCCTGCTATGGAACATTGTCACATTTTCAGATATTCCCATTAGTTATTGCTTTACTGTCTGATCTGAAAACACCTTCTATCTTCTCTATTAAATTCTGATTTGTCATTTGAACATACAACTCCTTATGATAATGTGTTACTACCAACTGCTGATTTATAAGAACACTAATAAATCTTAACATAAATTTTAAAGGCTTTGAGTTAGATATGCTGTGTTTTTGAAAGCTTTATGATTGAAAATGAGTCTTGGAAGCAAGAAGTACATTTTTTAACCAACATCCTACAAAGCAAACAATGGAGCACTGGCCATATGAATGTTTGCCTTTTCTTTCTATAATGACTCCCTACCCACTGTGTTAAGAATATCCTTTAAAAAAAAAGATTTTCTTTTTTAAACAGTTATATACAGTTGTTGGCTGGACCTAGGGAGACTTCCAAGGGCAGAAAATATTAGTGTTTGGCCTTAACAGATTGATATGACTACTGGGTACTAAGTGTCTTGTTGAATTTTGGGGGCCTGCATGCTTTTATCTTGGTTTACTCTTTCATCTGTGCTTTTCATCTGTTGGGAACACACTGGTGCATATTTGGACTTAAATCCCTGCGTGGGGAGCTTAGAATACTAGCTGGACAGCCTGTTCATTACATATCTCTTGAATTTATTTATTGTTTCCCTGGCTAAGGGCGGAGGGATTTATGTTTATCAGTTTTATGCCTTTGCCTACTGGTGACTGAACTAATGGCCACTGTCTGAGAGAACTGCCCCAAAGGGGATGAGGGCAAGGCCTGAGAACACTGAGTAAGGACTAACATATTAGAGTGATGCTATTCTCAGAAGTGTTACTCATAGCAAAGGAAATGGATGCTTTTCCTCTTGATTATATCAGATGTAGTAGATCTGTGTTCCTTAGGTTCACGTCATTCACATTTGTACCTTTCTCGGCCTCAAGGTGGTATATATGGTCACATGGTGACATTAACTACCAAAGCTTTTATCTTGTTGAATTTCCAAGAGCTGAAAGTTATTTGAATGGACAATTAAAGGTATAGAAATTATTTTGGATGATGACAAACAATAGACAGAAATTGTTATCCTGTAGTCTCTACTTAGCCCCGAGATTTGTAGGAGCTCTGGGAAATGGTGGGTGGCAATTTCCTGTATAGCAGTTGAGATTCACCATAAAGCATTTTTTCCTTGAAATAACTTCTAATGACAAACTTTTTAAAATAAAGTACTCCATATATTAAAGATCTCTTTTGGTACTGTCCTTGCATATTGGGATTGTAGTTAGGCATATGGAGAAACTGACACAATATTTGAGGAGTCCAATACATGGACTGTGTCCTTAAGGGCAAATCAAAGTAGCAAGGGAAGACTGAAATCAAAGCAGTAAACTAACAAAACAATATTTTTACTGGAAGCTCCAGGAATTCTGCTAGGTTTCCTTCCTGAGAAGCTATGTTAGTAACTATAAGTCACATCAATCTTCCTGGGCCTTCATTTCTTTACCGTAAAGAGAGGGTGAACAAACATTTGTTGAGCAGCTATCATTTTCCAGGTACTGTCAAAATTATTGGGGAATGAGGGGGTCATTGAAGGCACAGTCCAACTTTATGGAATTAAATTCCAGAAGAGAAAGCAGCATTTTTGTAACTAACAAGAAGAGATACATGTTAGAAATGTTTGAGCAAATACTGTAGAAGACGAGGAATGTTCCTCAATGTCTCTTTCAGCTTCGCAGTACCAGTAGTTCTGAGTGTTGCTTGTAGGTACCAGAGGGGGGCAATACAAATTTTGTTTTGCAAAGAATTGAAGTTTTGTCCTATCTGATGGCTCTCTGAAGGCTCAGTTCCAAGGGCTTGCTTTTGTTTTGCAAACATGAAACTTTCTCACAGCTGGATAGCCTTCCAGTGGGCATTTATCAAAAGCATTTAATGGCAAATATATTAGCCCCAGCCATCTGAGATAGGAAATAACAGATTAGAAAAATACTTTGAGATAAAGAAAGAAAAACCAACAAATCAAAACATATGGGATGCATTGAAAGTAGAGCTGAAAGTGAAATTTATAGCTGTAAATGCTTGCATTAACAGAAGAATAAAGACTTCAAAACAATAATGTAAACTGCTACCATCATAAGCTAGAAAAAAAAAAAGACTAAACTAAATCCAAAGCAAACAGAAGGAGGGATGATAAAAATTAGGGTTGAGATAAATGAAATAGAGAATAGAAAATGATAGAGAAACAATAAAACAAAAGTTTGTTCTTTGAACATATCAAGAAAAAGGGAAAAACTATTAGATAGATTTAAAGGAAGAGAGAAGACTTGGATTTTTAATACCAGCAATTAAAATGGGACATTATTCCTGGTGTCACAGAAATAAAAAGGATCACAAGAGAATATTATGAGCCACTGTATGCCAACAAATTATGTTGGCTTATGAAGAAACGGAAAATCTAAATAGACCTATAACAAGTGCAAAGATTTACGTTGATCATTGCAAAACTTAACAACAACAAAAACAAAACCCAGGACCAGATGGCTTTACTAGTGAATTCTAGAAGACATTTAAGAATTAACACCAATTGCTTTCAAACTCTTCCAAAAACAGAAGAGAAGGGAACACTTCTAACTTATTCTACAATGTCAGTATTACCTAATACCAAAGCCAGACAAAGATATCACAACAAAACTACAGAAAAATAGCTCTTATGACTACAGATGTTAAACTACTCAACAAAATGCTAACAAACCAAATCTAGCAGCATGTTGTAAGGATCAGACACCTTGATCAAATGGGATTTCTCCCAGGAGTGTAAGGGTGGTTCTACATATAAAAATCAATCAATATTATATATCATGCTATTAGAAGAAGGAAAAATCTCTACATGATTATCTCAATATATACAGAAAAAGCATTTGACAATATCCACACTCTTTCATGATAAAAACATACCAAAAACTAGGAATGGAAGGGAACTTCTTCAACCTGACAAAGGGCCTCTATGAAAAATCCACAATTAACATGACATTAATGGTGAAAGACCGAATATCCCCCAAATTAGAAACAAAACAAAGATGAAACCATTTAAAAAATATATTTTATTTATTTATTTTAGAGAGAGTGCACATGTGAGTAGTGTGTAGGAGCAGAAGGGGAGGGTGAGGGAGAGGGAAAGAATCTTAAGCAGACTCTGTGCTGAGCACAAAGCCTGGTGTGGGGCTCAGTTGACAAACCTGAGCTGAAACTAAGAGTTGGTCGCTCAACTGACTGAGCCACCCAGGCAGCCCATTCGGTCACCACTTCTATTTAACACTATGCTAGCAGGTCTACCTAAGGTTATTAGGAAAGAATAAGAAATAAAATGCATCCAGATTTGAAAGGAAGGAGTAAAACTTTGTGTTCGTAGAAGATACAATGTTATATATAGAAGTCTTCAATAACTCGCAAAAATTATTAAAGCTAATAAATGAGTTCAGCATAGTTGCAGCATTCAGGATAAATATATAAATATCTATTATATTTCTACACATTTGCAATGAAAAATCCAAAAAATTAAATTAAGCATATAATTCCATTTACAACAGCATCAAACAGAATATATTTAGTAATGGATTTAACCAAGGAAGTGCAGGACTTGTACACTGAAACTTACAATGCATTGTTGCAAGAACTTGAAGACAAATAAATGAAAAGGTATCCTATGTTCATGCATTGGAAAATTTAATTTTGGTATGATGGCAGTACTAACCAAATTGATCTATAGATTCAAATAAAGTCACTACCATAATTTCAAATGTGCTTTTTCCAGAAATAAAGTGATCTGAAAATTCGTATAGAAAACCTAAGGGTGAAAATATTACCAAATTATATATCTGCTAAGGGCCTAGAAGCTAGAATATATAAATATCTCTCATCACTCAATGACAAACAAAACAAAACAAAACAAAACAAAACAGTCCAATTGCGATGAATATATATTTCTTCAAAGAAGACATACAAGTGGCCAATAAGCACAGGGAATGATGCTTGACATCATTAATCAATAAGGACTGCCTCATACCTACTAGAATGATATGATAAAAAAATGATAAGAAGTATTTGTGAGGATATGGCGAAACTAGACCCCTCATGCACTGCCAGTGTGAATGTAAAATGGCACAACTGTGTAGAAAACATTTTGTCAGTTCCTTAAACAAATTTACTCATAGAGTTACCATGTGACCCAGTGATTCTACTTCTCAGTATATACCCAAGAGAATTGAAAACACACAAAAACTTGGACATAAATGTTCATAGCAACATTATTCATAATAGCCACAACCTGGAAACAATCTAAATGTCCACCAACTGAAGAATGGGTAAACAAAACGTAGTGTGTGTGTGTGTGTCTAATGAAATATTATTAAATCATAAAAAGAATGAAGTACTAGTACATTCTATCACATGGATGAACCTTGAAAACATTATGCTAACTAAAAAGCCAGATTCAAAAGGCCACTTGCTGCATAATTCCATTTATTTGAAATGTCCATATAAATAAATCCATAGAGACAGAAAGTAAATTAGTGGCTGCCAGGGAGAGAATAAGGGAGTGAGTGCTTACTGGGTCCAGGCTCTCCTTTGGGGTGAGGATATGTTTTTGAATTATTTATCAATGATAGTTGTATAACATTGTGAATATAATAAAACCATTGAACTGTACATTTTTTAAAATGCTTAAAATGGTGAATTATGTTATGTGAATTGTATCTCAATTAAAACAGTAATTGCAAAAATGATAAAAATTTAATTCAGTAGGCAGATGACTTCTTTGATAAAAAGGAACAATATCAGCAAATCAACCTGCCAAGTGAATATGAAAAATGTCCTGAAAATCTAAGAAGAGAATAGGCATTTTTAAAAAAGATTATTTATTTATTTATTTGACAGACAGAGATCACAGGTAGGCAGAAAGGCAGGCAGAGAGAGGTAGGGAAGCAGGCTCCCCCCTGAGCAGAGAGCCGGATGCAGGACTCGATCCCAGGATCCTGGGATCATGACCTGAGCCAAAGGCAGAGGCTTTAACCCACTGAGCCACCCAGGCGCCCTGAGAATAGGCATTTTTAATGATCCATGACTCTGATGCCCAGGAAAAAAATAAATGAAAGGCACCTCATTTTATAAGAATTTAATTCAATTTATATGCAGTCCTTCTATATAATCTTTCCCAAGAGATCAGTTTAAATACAGATTTGAATGAAAAGTTGCAGCTTTGTCCCTTTTATTAACATTTTTTTCCTGCCACAGCCATCTCCTATACCTACCCCATGCCTGGACTAGAGCCATCAGAGCCATTTCAATTCTGGGCCATGGCTCTTTTGATAAAAGATGAGACAGACATACATAGAATGATGTCCACCTTCAGAAAAGATGCTTGTGGCACAGACATGTACTTGTGTTTGGATATGTCCTGTTCAACACTTTAATAAATGAGTTGAATAAAGTCATGGAAAGGACGCATGTTTTTAAATGCATGGATAATGCAAAAATGGAAGAGTCAGCTTATATAATAGATGACAGGATCAGTGCCAAGATTTTGACAAGTGGATATATGAGCTAAAATTTGCAAGGTGATGTGTTTATGTCCTCTAAGCATACATATAAATTTTATTCAGGATTTTAAAAAGTGCTCACTTATGTTAAAGCTGTAACAACAGTAGCAGCAGCAAACAAGCAAGCAAAACTAGAGTTTTAGTTTACTTCAAGCTCAGTATGAGTCCCTGGTTGCAAGTCCACTGCCATGAAACTCAATTCCCGAAAATATGATGAAACTATATAGCAAACTTGCCTTTGGGGGATGAAATGCATTCTAGAAATGCTCTGGTAGGAAGTTCTTGCATTCTTTTTGATATATGACCTCTTTGACTACACATAGCTTATTTGTGTCAGGGGAAGCCAGGAACACTGAATACAAAATATAAGAAATTAGCAACAGAAGTTCTGATTACATCTCTTTTTTCCATAGGTTCATTTATTGAAATGCCTCACTTTGTTTACATAAAATTAGGAGTAAAAAGAGTAAGCTTCCAGCATTTTTGTAGGGATAAATTTGATATAAAGGGAAAATTGTATTAAATTCAAAAGTACTATGCAATGTTAATTTTAGATCATCTTTCTTTCTTTTTTAAAGATTTTATTTTATTTATTTGACAGACAGAGATCACAAGTAGGTAGAGAGGCAAGTGGAGAGAGAGGAGGAAGCAGGCTTCCTGCTGAGCAGAGAGCCCCATGTGGGGCTTGATCCCAGGACCCTGAGATCATGACCCAAGCCGAAGGCAGAGGCTTAACCCACTGAGCCACCCAGGCACCCCAATTTTAGATCATCTTTCTATAGATTTATCCTTAGTGGAGTCATAAGTATATGAGCACTCTTAGGAAAACAGGCCTTCAAAACTATCCTTTAAATTTCTCAATGTACATGTTTTAATTTTTTATTTAAAGATTTATTTTTTTAAAGATTTTATTTATTTGACAGAGAGAGACTCAGCGAGAGAGAGAACACAAGCAGGAGGAGTGGGGGAGGGAGAAGCAGGCTTCCCGCAGAGCAGGAGTCTGATGTGGGGCTCCATCCCAGGACCCTGGGATCATGACCTGAGCTGAAGGCAGACACTTGACAATTGGGCCACCTAGGTGCGCCTCAAAGCATGCGTTTTAATCAAGAAATTCCATTTCTATTAATCTTTCCTACAGAAATACTCAAACATACTTACAAAGCTGTAAGTAGAAAGGGTATTTACTCCAGCATTTTATTTGTAACAAGAAGATACTGGAGAAAAAATTCTTAAAGGGCATTAATAGGGAAATATTTGGAATCATTAATTAATTATGGTATGCCAATACTGTCTTAGTCACCTTGGGCACTACAGCAAAATACCATAAACAGGGTGGTTTTTTTTTTTTAAGTAGTAGCTAATGTTTCTTTTTTTTTTTTTTAAGATTTTATTTATTTATTTGACAGAGAGAGATCACAAGTAGGCAGAGAGAGAGAGATGAGGAAGCAGGCTCCCTGCCAACCAGAGAGCCCGATGCAGGACTCGATCCCAGGACCCTGAGATCATGACCTGAGCCGAAGGCAGAGGCTTAACCCACTGAGCCACCCAGGTGCCCCTAAACGGGGTGGTTTAAAAAAACAAATATTTAGGGGCACCTGGGTGGCTCAGTGGGTTAAGCCTCTGCCTTCGGCTCAGGGTCCTGGGATCGGGCCCCGCATCGGGCTCTCTATTGAGCGGGGAGCCTGCTCCCCCCCCCCCCCCGCTGCCTGCCTCTCTACCTACTTGTGATCTCTCTTTCTGTCAAATAAAAAATAAAATCTTTTAAAATACCAGATATTTATTTCCCACAGTTCTGGAGGGAAGAAAGGTTAAGATCAAGATGCCAGCAGATTTTTACTTTTAGTGATGGCCCTCCTCCTGGCTTGCAGAAGGCCACCTTGTTGCTGTATTCTCAAATGGCAGAAACAGAAAGCTCTGGTGTTTCTTCTTCTTATAAAGACACTAATTCCATCATGGACACTCCACCCTCATTACTTCATCTAACCATAATTACCTTCTCCTTTTTGGTTCTAGGACCCCATTCTAATGTTTGTGTGTGCAGGGCAGGGGTCTCCCACAGAACCAAGCAATGGTCAGATACCATCAGAGTATCTGCCCTACCTCCCCCACTTCAGATGCCAGTCAGAATAAAGACTGTCTCTTTCTAGAGCAAAGGTTGGGCAGAGTTGCTAGCAGCTCCCTTTAAAAGACTGTGGTTTCCTAAAGTCAGGGTTTAAGCATTCAGGTATTACCTTTCTCTGCCTCTGTGTATATGTGTATAGTGAGGGAGTAGGAATCAAGTTTTTCATTTGAGGTGATAAAGGGTAAATCCTGCAAAACTAGCAGCTTCATGCAAAACTTCATGCAAAACTTCATGCAAAACAGACCAAGAAGCAATCACTGAGAAAAAGTTACAAGGGAAATAGAGGTAAAATTTTGATCAATAAAAGGAAAAGTTTCCTGTCGGAGGCAGGCCCCTGGCCAGGGCGGCCTCCGCCATTAAAAGATGGCGCCTGGCTAGTTGCCAGGTTAGGATTGCCTCGTGAGACTAAGCGGAACGCCCAAAGAGGAAATAAACAGCATTGGTTGCTAGCGTAGTTGTTCGTTTAGGTGCACAGCCTGATTCGCTCGCTCCTGTACCCTGCTCCCTGATTGGTCATGTAAGCGTATATAAGTGTGTAGACTTGCGGAAAGAGAAAGAAGATGCATCTGAACTGGGGCATCTTGTCGTCCTTGTGCGCCAAGGGCGATATTTTCCAAATGTTAAAAAACAAATGGATATGCAACTTCCCCATTAGTAAATCTCTATTGGTCCCTATGACCTAATTATTCATTTTCCAATAAAGAGTTATGATGAAATAAAAAAATGTGTACACCCAGTGTGCAAGGGTCCTCATCAGGTGAGTTAATCCTTGATTAGATTTAGTGCTAAGTGCTTAAGGGGCCTTCTCAAATGAACTTGATCTTTCTTCCCTTTCCTTGCATTCTCTCATTCTCTTTACCCACATGGGTTGGCCTCGGATGAGCAGGTCTATCCTTTTACACCATTCAAGAGTCACTTCTTGTTCACAGAAGTAGGGTCTAAGGGCCATGACTTAACTTGAAAATTGGTGTAGCCTTTTGTCTAGTTGAAATAGTAAACAAAAAAATTTCATTGCAGATCTATGGAAACCAGAAAGTAGGCCACTCAAACTGCTTTGATTCTGAGCTCTAAGAATTTCTCCTCCAGACTACTGGATTCTGGACTTTGACAGGTGACCTAGGTCATCTTGTAGTGCACTGTTGCACCACTTGCTAATAAAATGCCTCTATTTTCTGTGCCTTTCATTTACTTATTCCTTGGAAAGGAGATAGGGAAGATCCCTCAGGGCTAGGTAGGATTGAAGTAATTCTGAGTCCCTGGCTCAGAGGTACTGTTAACACCATTCCCCAAAGGGACCCCAATCATTTCTGTTTCCCAAAAAACACTGACAGGAATACTGATGAGGAGTATCTTCTACTGGGCCAGAGCAGTTAGAGTAGAGGCCTTGTATGAAGTTTCTATAAAGTATTCCATTCATATAACAATTGCTTGCTTTTTGTATGAATTTCACATATCACATGAATTAGTAAATCAAGACTGTATAATGGAGGGAGGTATAAGACTTTAAATGCTTATCTCCAGAAACATTCATCTCAAAATGTATTTTATTATGTCTCACTGTTTTACACACCAAATTACAGATGAATTCTGTATGTCAGGGAAGTTTGAGAGGATAGATATCAGACAAATCTCAAGTGTGTTTCTAAATCATCATGTCACAAGCATAGCAGCCTAATGTCCACGGCAGTAAACAATACAATAATTCATCTCCATTCTGCAATTTTCCCTTCTTCCCTTTTCACATGTCAAAAGCAACCAGAATGCCTGCATGTTTCTTAGAGTAATTTTACTGGAGTTCTCTAACCTTTACTATTGGCATCTTTATCTTCCTTTTGGGCCTATTTTCATTTTATAGAGACATCATTCTATCAAACTCTCCAGACAGGGAAGATGGGGACTGGACTGTCCTACTCAAGCAATGCTAATAGAAATTCCATCCCTTTTGTTACCCCTTTGGAAATGCCAAGCAATGATTAACAACTTCTCACCATGCAGGACTTTTATGAAAAACACTCCTGAACAGTGCAATGCAGGATGAAGGGCTATATATTGCAGGAATGTCTTGGAGGTTTTGTGCACTCAGGATGAGGCAAGAAACATCCATGAAGAAAAAAATAAAGAAAAAATAATAGAGCTCAAACTTGAAGTCTTTATCCTAGAATCCTTGAGAGCAAAGATCAAAAAAATGATCATATCCTGTATTTATGGAAAGTGATGTTTAATTATTTTTTTTAAAGATTTTATTTATTTATTTGACAGAGAGAAATCACAAGTAGATGGAGAGGCAGGCAGAGAGAGAGAGAGAGAGGGAAGCAGGCTCCCTGCTGAGCAGAGAGCCTGATGCGGGACTCGATCCCAGGACCCTGAGATCATGACCTGAGCCGAAGGCAGCGGCTTAACCCACTGAGCCACCCAGGCGCCCCAGTGATGTTTAATTATAACTGAATAAATAATAAAACAAATAGATGTGCTAAAGAAACTAGAAATAGGGCTATATATACATATACACACATGTAAACTCATATATTATACACCCTAAGTATAATACATGCAAGTGTTCTTTCTTTCCTGGGGTATTTTTCAAAATCCAGTATGTTTTGGAACAGGGTCAGCAAACTTTCTGTAAAGGGCCAGATAATAAATATTTTAGGCTTTGTGGGCCACATAGTTATAATTACTCAGCTCTTTCATTGTACCTCTAAAGCAACACACACAATAGGTAAACAAATGGGCATAGTTGTGCTCCAATTAAACCTTATTTCTGGACACTGAAATTTCATACAGCTTTCGTATGTCACAAAATATTATTCTTCCTTTTAAGTTCTTCCAATATGTAAACATGAAAAAGCCATTGTTAGCTAATGCAGTATACAAAAACAGACGGCAGGCTAAATATGGCCCGAAGGTCACAGTTTGCTGACCTTTGTTTTAGAGGGTCGAGATCCACGAGTTGAAATAAAATTCGATGCTGTCTAAAAACTGAAAATACTTTAGATTTGTGGAACATCTCCTAAACAGAATTCATACATTCTATTTAAAATGACTATTTTGAAGTGCTAAAAAAATCACTAGATGGCTCTGTACTCTTTGTTTCCTCTGTATTTGTAACAGCATTTCACCCATTCTCTGCCATGCATTCAGCACTAGATGGCACCAACAACTGACAATGTGCTTTCTTTATCTTTTGAATTTAATATCCCTAAATATAGAAATTATTTTTCATTTTCCCTGTATTATAGGAAATATACCATCAATCTCGATTATTATCAGAATGCTAAGTAACCACTGTAATGTCAGCTTAGAAAGTAGAGCTTAACTATATACCTTATCAAAAGGAGCATTTTTGTATAATAATAGATTCAAATAATGCATTTGGCCAGTAGAAGCAGAGGGAAGCAAAATATGTCACTTTGGCATATGGATTATTTTGAGCTAAAGGCAATAAGACTCAGCAGACTCAAGAAAAGCTTTTTGTTTTTTAAAGATTTTATTTATTTATTTGACAGAGAGAGATCACAAGTAGGCAGAGAGGCAGGCAGAGGCAGAGAGCAAAGCAGGCCCCCCACTGAGCAGAGAGCCTGACACGGGGCTTGATCCCAGGACCCTGAGATCATGACCCAACCCGAAGGCAGAAGCTCAACCCACTGAGCCACGCAGGCTCCCCTACTCAAGAAAAACTTTTACATCTCTCTTAACTACCTAAAAGAATTTAGAGTAAGGGCCCTGGCTCAGAGAGTGAGTTATTACCAGAGATAACTTTTATCCGAATGACCCATCTGTATGGCAGGATAAACTTCTAATTACCAAACACCTGCTCTTCTAATTGTCCTGTGAATTACCCTTCCCCCTCTCTGAAGTCCCAGACCTTTATTCCCATTTGTTAGTTCAGGATGGCATATAAACCCCAAATGCCTACCTTGCTTTTGGGTCTCACATTTTTATGAGGCTCCTAGACCTATGAAATTAAATTTGTTTTCCTCAGAGTATCTGGGTGGCTCAGTTGGTTAAGTGGCTGCCTTTGGCTCAGGTCATGATCTCACGGTCCAGGGACTGAGCCCCACATCAGGCTCCCTGCTTAGCTGGGAGTCTGCTTCTCTCTCTCCTTCCCTCCTGCTTGTTCTCTCTCACCTTCCCTCTCAAATAAATAAATAAAGTTGTTTAAAAATTGTTTTGTTTTTCTCCTGTAAAGCTCTCTTATGTCCGTTAATTATTAGACCAGATGAAGAACCTAGAAGGGTACAAGGGAAAATTTTCCTACTCAACAGAAGCTATACATATTCAAGAGCTACGGAAAACAAACCTGACACATTGAAGTAGTTTCCAAGTATCTAATTCTAAATAATATTTGTAAAATACGTAGACATGAAATAATTTAGTAAATAAAAAATAAAATTGACTTCACTGTTTTTGTGTTTATAAAGAAATAAATATGTTATTTCTGAAGTCCAAAGAAATGATGTATTAATACACCCTCAGTGAAGCAGAATCAATCCTACAGGTCATTGACTCCTTGGGTTAAAGTTGCTTTCAAAATCTTATTAGCACTGTTGCATTGAAGGCTTCTAAATCTATTACAGTAGAGGCAGGATTGCATTTCTTGTAACAGTTTGCTAGCACTTGAGTAGACTTGATTTTTCTAAATTGAAAAGGACTGAGCTCATTGTCAGTAACTTGCCACAAAGGCAAACTTCCAAAATTTACAAGTTAAAGAAACGTGTTAAAGTAATATGTAGATAAATAAATCACTGGAACATTTAAAAATGAAATGTCTTTGAAATTGTTGGCTTTACTTATAACTGGCTCATTTTACCTTCTTTACCACCTTCTTAAATTTAGGTCTCTCTCAAGCTGAAGAAGAATAGATGAGGGAATCCAATTTTGTCATTTTATTTTACTGCCAAATCTATACTCTAATTTCTTTTCCACATGCTGTTTTCCAAATGTCATGAGATTAGAATGTTGTTCGTTCTTATTCAACTTTAAGTGGTTCTGTATATGAGAAATGAATTGCATTATGTGTGTGCATACCCAGTGCATCTCCAAGAGAAAGAATATTAAAAATAGCTCATCAATCAACAGGCTTAAAATCTAATAAAAATGCTTTCAATGTGGTACAATTCATTGCTGCAGGGTTGAGCAAAGCACATGTAGTTATCTCAGTTTCTTCATTCCTTTTCATTTCCATATGAAAAATGAGTTTTGCATTGATTTCTTTTTATTCACGTGTACATTAAATCAAGAAACTACATGACACATACATTTCAGGAACTGATAGAATGCTGTTATCAACTCAAAACAATGTCTATTTATTGTCATAACTATGTATCAATGGAGTAATAAAGGTTATATATTATTTTTGAAGTAGCATCTCTGATGATGGTAGCTTTGTGTTGTATCGAACACAATTTCATCTCTCCTTATCATTCGTTAACTAACCCATATTCCTTTGAATAAGAGATCTGAGCACATTCTTTTTATTAGTCAGGGCATTTTGTTCCACTAAAGAAACTATGCTCTCTCTCAGACATTTTCAGCTAACATTTTGGGAAGAGTATATTAAAAACAAAAACAAGGAAGGATTTCTGTGGTTTAAATTTCACTTTCTTGGGCACACCCCTAGGTGGCTCAGTTGGTTTAGCGACTGCCTTCAGGTCAGGTCATGATCCAGGAATCCCGGGATCAGGTCCCACATCAGGCTTCCTGCTCAGCAGGGAGTCTTCTTCTTCCTCTTACCTTCTCCCTTCTTATGCTCTCTCTCACTCTTTTTCAAATAAATGAATAAAATCTTTTTTAAAAAATTTCACTTTCTTGGTTTATTTATATTCCTCTAATGGAAATTCTCATTTAAACTGCATCTCTGCAAGATAAAGTTTGAAAGGTAGTTGACAATTACCTAGTAGATCTAGCTTTAAGGTGTAAGTCTAAAAATAAAATTCATATCTCAGGGTTGGATGGCTCAGGCAGGTAAGTGTCTAACTCTTGATTTCAGTTCAGGTCATGATCTCAGGATCTGAGATCAAGCTCCATGCTGGGCATGGAACCTGCTTAAGATTCTATCTCTACCTCTCCCTCTGCTCCTCACCTGCCTCTCTCAAAAAAAAATATATTAATGATTATCTAACCAATTTCTAAACAATTTCCCTTAATATCATTAAAATGCTGCTTTTTAACCACATGCAACTGAGAAGCCAACTGATATACCAACTCAACATGCTTACATCTCCCTTCGGGTGTACTAAGCACAATAGATAGCATAATCCTATTGATAGCTGTCAACATAAATTTATGTTCCACTGCTGAATTTTCTCTTTAGTTCTAATTCTTTGTTAGTTGATTATCTTGAATTGTTTATAAATAATCATATTGCTTGCAAATAATATTTTTTCATCATCACTTTTACAGCACACTCCATATTTTTTTCTCTTGTTTTATTGCAATGGGTAGGACTTTGAGCACAATGCTATTATTATAAGGGGTCATAATTCTATTTCTAACTTTAATGTAAGTTATTCTAGAACTATGTATCTTATATTGTACATATGTTTCTTATAGGTGTCTAGTAGATACACTTATGAAAGCTAACTTTGCCAAAAGTATTTGTCATGAATAGTTGCCACATTTTATTCGATGGTATATTAATACTTATTATTAATAACATATTTCTCTTATTCAATTTGTTATTTTAGTGAATTACGTTGATAAATTTTCTAATATGGCACTACTCTTATAGTCTTGAGATCAGTCGTTGGCTGTGATATAATTTTTATAGTAAACTTATGACTGTATAGGTTTCCTGACCATCCATTTAGAACTTTTGCTTTTATGTTTATAGGTATGATTGACCTAAAAGTTTATTTTCTTGTGATTTTCTGTCTTTAGGGTCACAGTCATTACTAATCTCATAAAATCAGTTAAGTATTTTCCCATCTTATTTTCTGTATTTTGTAACAGCTTTCATACAATTGTCCTTAGCTGCTTTTTAACATTTAGAACTGACCTATAAGTCCATATAGGAATGATATCTGTTTTATTGAAGAAATCCAACTACTCTCTCATTTATTATACAGCCTTCTTTATCTTATTAACCACCTTGTTAATTTATATTTTCCTAAGAAAATTTCCATGCTGCTTAGCTTTTGATATAACTATACACTATAAACTTATTCAAAGTACACTGTTTTTAGATTTATTTTTAAAATCCTAAGTTATTTTTCCACTTTTCACTACTGATGTTTTTTCCTAGCCCCTCTTTAAAAAACAAAATAATACTTGGGGCACCTGTGTGGCTCAGTGGATTAAGCCTCTGCCTTTGGCTCAGGTAATGGTCTTGGGGTCCTAGGATTGAGCCCCACATCGGGCTCTCTGCTTAGCAGGGAGCCTGCTTCTCCCTCTCCCTCTGCCTGCCTCTCTGCCTACTTGTAATCTCTCTCTCTCTGTCAAATTAATAAATAAATAAGATCTTTAAAAAACAAAATGAAGCAAAAAAATACTTGATGGAATGTCCTCTTTCATTTTTCTTGCCAAAAATGAGAAAAATTTAATTTATTGATCAATTCTGTGTGGGTTTTTTTGGGATTTGGAATTATATTAATTATTACTGTCATCCTATTTTGGGTGCTCTCTCTTTTTTTTTTTTTGCTTGTTCTTTTTTTTTGCCTTCTTTAGTTGTAATATTCTTTTTTTTCCAGGCTTTCTAGTGTTCTAGTAGGGGTAATTATTAAGCATCTCACCTTCACTACTGCTTTTAGATGCAAAACTCAGGTTTGAAATATGATGATTCATTTTACAAAAGTTTTGTGATTTCCACTTTTACCAACAAATTATTCAGAATGTATACCTAGTTTTTGAGATATTTGGATTAGTGTTTTGTGGCTGTTACCTTTCGTCATTGATTTTTCCAATTTTATTTTGCCATATTTTGTTTTGTGAGTCCTTGTACAATAGCTTCAGGAAATTTGAAATTTTATTTGTACTTTTATTTATGTTTTTGTAATATTGTATGAATGCCCATCTTGCTTTCAGTTTCTTCTTGTAGCTCTGCTAAATTTAACCTGATTAAATTTACAAGGAAAGGCTCACTTGGAGTTGCCTCTGCCAACACAAATGCACCAAATTCAAACAACCTTAGCATACATATAGTTACTATTTTTTCTAGCCTTTTAGAGAGTATTAAAGAAATTGTTATTCTTTCCATCTCTCTACTGACCCATAAGCTTGTTGTACTTAACTTAGATATTTTGCCTCAACCAATGGTTGTTTTGCCTCCATACTGCCAAGAGCCTCAAATACTTAGCCTCTCAGATTGCATAAATGTAAGGCATTTCTCAGACTCGGGTTGTGACCACCCCTCCATATCTCAATCGTCTGCATTGTCCATGTCCAGATTCTGAAAAATATCTCATTTTTCAATTGCTGTTTCACTTAGGTATAGGGGGAATATATTTCCCATGGCTGTATATCGGTTATCTAATCTTCTGAATAATTAGAAGGGGTTTCCTACTCCAAGTGGGTTTACCCTTGGCTGGGGTGAGGATAGGAAATGTCATATCAAATGCATCACACATGTCACTTCAAATTCTCCTAACCTTGTAAGTCTCAGCCCTTTGGCACATGTTGTGGCCCAGTTGCTATTGTGACAAGCATCTTGGCATAGATTCTGATGAAATTTACAAAAGTGCAAATCAATAGAGATTCTCATGTCTCATTTCTCTAGGGCATTCCTGTTTGACTCTCAGACCTGCAAAGCTGCAATATCTGCTTAGTTCCATTGCAAATGCCATCCAGAAGAGTAGTGAAGTAACTCTTGAAACAATGAGAACAGTGGACAATGGGAAATTGGAGCCAGCAGGTTGTTTCCTACCCTTCCTCTGGATGGACTGTCCTGAAATGCAGTTGTTCATATGGCATCTCGGAAGTTGGTCCCAAGATATGAATCAACCAATAGTGCTTGATACCAAGCATTTGATCAGTCAGAAGTACTATGTTGTATTACTTTGTATTGATTTATGTTCCTCCTTTAACTCGCTCCCCCCTCATGCTTCTAAGGTTGCACTCCCTAATAAAGTAGTAGTGCCTAAACTTTTGTGACATGTGTTGCTTTATTTAAAATCCACATTAAGAAAAAGGTGAAGAAATACATTGTAGTGTTCTATTTTCTTCTCTCTGTAGCTTTTAGGGTTATGGCATATTTCACACAAAAATGATATATGAGCTAATATCCTACAGATACTTCCAGCCCTGAACTGCACATGTCCACAGGGACAGTGTAGTTCACAAGCTTGTTTACATTGATCTTGTATAGTTCATTGTATAACCTACTCACTGCCTTGAATGATGCTAAAAGGGTGAGAGAGGCACATTCAACCCTTGTATAGGAGTGTTCTGCAGTGTAAACTCGGGTTCACAAGACGGGAGGGACCTCAAAGATACTTTTCATCTCACTGGATTTTGTTTCTCCTTACTAGGAAAAGTTACTGAATTGATTCTGTTCAGTCCTACCCATGTCTATATGCAAGAGACTTTTCCTTTCAAATTGAATTCACAAGATGGCCAAGGTCCCATCCTACATCTCAGGGTGTATGAGTGTTTTTAGACATTGAAAATGAGGCCTGTCTTGACAGACAAAGTTACATGGCAGTTGAGAAAATCTGGAGCTCAGACTGACATCCCACTGTTGGACAGTCAAGAGAAACAAACCGTTACCAAGGGGATATTTTTTTCTTTTAATCTTTACCATTTACCAACAGTAGACAACAAAATTGCCCCTTAAGTTGATGGTCTCTGTTAGTCTCTGTTCCTGTCCATTGTTCATTCCAAGATAGGTCCTTTCTTTTTTTTTTTTTTAATTATTTTTTCAATGTTCCAAGATTCTTTGTTTATGCACCGCACTCAGTGCTCCATGCAATATGTGCCCTCCTTAATACCCACCACCAGGCTCACCCATCCCCTCAGCCCCTCCCCTCCAAAACCCTCAGTTTGTTTCTCAGAGTCCACAGACTCTCATGGTTCGTCTCCTAATTCACTTTCCAGATACATCCTTTCATTCTAAATTCTTTACCCCCTAGATTTATTGAGATATAATTAACACCTGACATACAACATTGTGTAAGTTTAAGGTATACAATGTGATGATTTGGTACATGTATATATTGTGAAATGATTATCACAATAAAGTTAGTTAACACCTCCATCACCTAATATAATTACCATTTTTCTTTTGTGGTAAGAACATTGAAGACCTACTCTCTTGGCAATTTTCAAGTATATAATACCATATTGTTAACTATAGTCACTATGCTGTACATTAGATCCTCAGGACTTATTCATCTTATAACTGGAATTTTCTACCCTTTGATCAACATCTTTCTATTTCCCTCACCCCTCAGTCCCTGACAACTATCATTCTAGTCTCTGTTTCTAAGAATTCAACTTTTTTTTAGATTCTACATATAAGTGAGATAATGCAGTGTTTGCCTTTCTCTGACTTACTTCACCTTAGCATAGTGCCTTCAAGGTCCATCCATTGTATTGCAAATGTCTGAATAATATCCATATGTATATCCATATATATATATATCCATATGAATATATGGATGAAGAAAATGTGATATCTATCTATCTATATAGATAGATAGATATCTATATATCTCCATCATCCATCAGTGGACACTTAGGTTGTTTCCCTGATTTGACTATTGCGAATAATGCTGCAATGAATATAGAAGGGCAGCTATCTCTTCAAGGCAGTGATTTCATTTCCTTTGAATGGATATATATCGAAGTGGGACTGATAGATCATATGGTAGTTCTATTTTCCATTTTTTGAGGAACTTCCATACTGTTTCCCATAATGGCTGCACCAATTTATGTTCCTACCAACAGTGAACAAGGGTTCCCTTTTCTCCATATCTTTGTCAACACTTATTATCGCTTATCATTTTGATAATAGCCATTCTAACAGATATGAGATGATATCTCATTGGGGTTTTGATCTACATTTCCCTAATGAATAGTGATGTTAAGCACCATTTCATGTGCCTGTTGGCCATTTGTATGTCTTATTTGGAAAAATAAGAGAGAATGGTTCTCTGCCCATTCTTAAATTGGATTTTTTTTTTTTTTGCTCCTGAATTATATGAGTTGTAAGTTCATTACATAATTTGGATGTTAATGCCTTAGCAGAAATGCTTTGCAAACATTTTCTACCATTCCATTGGTTGCCATTGCATTTTATTGATTGCTTTCTTTCTTAGGCATAAGATTTTAGTTTGATATAGTCCCATTTGTTTATTTTCACTTTTGTTTGTGCTTTTGGCATCATATACAGAAAATTGCTGGCAAGACCAATATCGAGGAGCTTTTTCCCTAAAATTCTTGTGGGAATTTTATGGTTTCAGGTCTTTTAATCCATTTGGAGTTAATATCTGTGAGGGGTATAGGAGTCCAACTTCATTCTTCTGCTTTTATCTAGCTTTTCCAACATTATTTATTGAAGAGACTATCTTTTCCCATGAGTATTTTAGCTCCCTTGTTAAATATTGGTGGACTGTGTATGTGAGCATTTATATCTGGGCTTTTGATTCCATTCCACTGATCCATGTATTTGTTTTTATCCCAATGTCATATGTTTTTGTTACTATAGCTTTGTAACATAGTTTGAAATCAGGAAGTATGATGCTCAGAAAATATGATCTTTCTCAGGACTACTTTGGTTGTTCAGAATCTTTTGGTAGTTCCATAAAAATTTTAGGATTGTTTTTCCCAATTCTGTCAAAATAGTGATTGCACTGAATCTATAGATGGTTGTGGGTAGTACAGACATTTTAACAATGTTTATTCTTTGGACCCACATATATAATATTGTTCCATTTTTTTAAAAGATTTATTTATTTATTTGAGAGAGAGAGAGAGAGCACAAGCAGCAGAAGAGGCAGAGGGAGAGAGAGAATCTCAAGCAGAATCGCCATCTGATGCAGGGCTTGATCTCAAGACCCTGAGATCATGACCTGAGCCAAAATCACGAGTCAGATCCTTAACAGACTGAGCCACCCGAGTGCCTCAGGATACTGTTCCATTTAATTGTGTCTCCTTCAATTTCTTTCTATAATTTTCAGTGTCCAGCTCTTTTACTACCTTGGTTAAATTTATTCCCAAGTATTTTATTGTTTTTGATGCTACTATAACTGGGATTATTTTTTTATTTTTCAAACATTTTATTCTTAGTGTATAGAAATACAACTGATGTCCGTATATTGATTTTGATTCTTGGAACTTTATTGAATTTGTGGATTAGTTCTAACAGTTTTTTTGCTGGAGTCTTTAGGATTTTCTATATATAACATCATGTCATCTGCAAAGAAAGATAATTTTACTCCTTCATTTCTGATTTGAATGTTTTTGATTTCTTTTTCTTACCTAGTTATGAGAGTAGCCATTTACTTAGACATGAGCAGGAGGGAAGGAGAATGACGAATAGGTTACACATTAAAATCCAGGAGATACAACATCACATGGTAGAAGCCTGGGAGCATAACATCCTGGCCTTGTGGCTTCCAAGACTCTGGAGCTAACAGACCAAGAACCACAGGTGCAGAGCATGTGCTCTCCACTTGTATCTCTGCCCCAGGGTAACCCTTAGACTCATTATAATGCATTTGCATTGCAATTATAGCCAGCCCCATGGGGGAAGGATGCCATGATGGTTCCAGTACAAGCCTTATAAGGTCAAATACTCCCCCTCCCAACCTACAGGAGCGAGTCCCCCAAATTGCTGGAAGCAGCCTCCATTAGGGTCTACCCTGTTCGTGACTCAAGTCACCCTTCTCCAACCCTGCAGGCACAGACACACACATAAAAGGAAAGGATCCTTGTAGCCCAAGGGCAGTTGCCACTTGTGGACCTGCCCACTCTCCCTCCTTGAAAATGTGCTGTTCTTTTTTTTTTTATAGATTTTATTTATTTATTTGATAGACAGAGATCACAGGCAGGCAGAGAGGCAGGCAGAGAGAGGAGGAAGCAGGCTCCCTGCTGAGCAGAGAGCCCAATGTGGGGCTCAATCCCAGGACCCTGGGATCATGACCTGAGCCAAAGGCAGAGGCTTTAACCCACTGAGCCACCCAGGTGCCCCGAAAATGTACTGTTCTTAATAAACTGCTCTGTGTT
Source organism: Mustela nivalis (assembly GCF_964662115.1). Taxonomy (NCBI): domain Eukaryota; kingdom Metazoa; phylum Chordata; class Mammalia; order Carnivora; family Mustelidae; genus Mustela; species Mustela nivalis. Next base: position 101,567,885 of record NC_139040.1, read on the forward strand.
TGTTACTTTTTTCTGGCTATTTTTATTTGAGTACAGATTGTTAAATCTTTATGGGAAATTTAAGAAATGAGACCTCCATTCACACGAGGTACTCTCCCACCATTGACAGTTAATCTGGCTAGAACTTCCAGTACTATGCTGAGCAAGAGTAGTTAGAATGGGTGCCCTTGGTTTATTTCTGATCTTAGAGGAAAGCTTTCAACCTTTCACCTTTGAGTATGATGTTAGCTGTAGCTTGTCAGGTATGTCCTTTATTATGTTGAGGTACAGTCCATCTATATCCAATTTGTTGAGAGTTTTTATCATGAATGGATATTGAATTTTGTCAAATGATCTTTCTGCATCTATTCAGGTAATCAAGATTTTTATCTTTCATTTTATTAATGTGATATATAACATTCATTAATCTGTGTATGTTGAATAATCCTTGAACCCCAGGGATAAATCCCGTTTGATCATGGTATGTGGTCCTTTTCATGTGGTGGTTAGTTTGCTTGTATTTTGTTGAGAATTTTTGAGTCTATATTCATCAGGGATAGTGACCTGCATATTCTTTTCCTGTGCTGTGTCTTTCTGCCTTTGGTATCATGGTAATGCTGGACTCATAAAGTGAGTTTGGGAGTATTTCCTCCTCTTCAATTTTTTTTGGGGAAGAGTTTGTGGATTGTCTTTAATTCTTCAAACCTTTGGTAGAATTCTTCAGTGAAACTATCAGATCCTGGCTTTTCTTTATGGGAGGATTGTGATTACTGATTCAATGTTCTTACATGTTTTGGTCTGTTCTGACTTTCTGTTTCTTCACGATTCAGTCTCGGTAGGCTGCATGTTTCTAAGAATTTATCCATTTCTTCTAGGTTATTCAATTTACTAATGTATGTAATCATTCATAATAGCATCTTATAATCCTCAGTATTATCTGGGTATCAGTTATAATATCTCCCCTTTCATTTCTAATTTTGTTTTTTTCTTAGTCTAGCTACAGTTTGTCAATTTTATTTTTCCACAAACCAGCTCTTAGTTTTGTCAATCTTTTCTATTGTTTTGCTGATCTCTATTTCATTTATTTCTGTTCTGATCACTGTATTTCTTTCATTCTGCTAACGTTGGGCTTAGTTTTTAAATTCTCTTTCTAGTTCCTTGAGGTATAAGGAATTAGGTTGTTTGAGATTTTTCTTTTTTCTTATTGTAAACATTTTTTTTTACTCTCAGCTTCCTTTTTAAAACTGCTCTTGTTGCACCACATGTTTGGTGGCTGGATTTTCATTTTCATTTTCATCTGTTTCAAGATTCTTTTAAATTTTTTAAAATTTCTTTTTTGAAACATTCATGGTTTAGGAGTGCATTGTTAATTTCCATGTATTTGTGAAATTTCCAGCTTTCCTCCTATTTCTTGGAGCTGTGTCCAGGTTTATAGCTAGGACAATGGTCAGCAAATTAGTTGCCTGATTGGAGACCTCTTTTCTCAAAACAGCTCTCCTTATTCTTGGACTGTACTGGGGTTTCACAACCCTATACCTGGATCTCACAGCTTCCACAAAGTCATGGTTACATGTCAAATTGTTGTAGGAGGAATATGAACAAGGGATTTCTTATTTTACCATCTCGCTAATGTCACTCCCTTTCATCCTAAATTCTAAACCCTTACCTGGCCTTTATTACTTTTCACTCTTCTGTTATTAACTTGAATCACCAAATCAAGGAATCTTTTTTCTTCATATCACAGCTTCTTACAAATATATTATCTCTGAATACAAATTATTCCTATTCTTTTGATGCTAAATGTTTGAAATTCAAAAGCCAAAGCTGATTCATGCCAATGGCTATTCATCTGAATAAATGAGATTCAAAGGGCAGAAAGAAATATCCCAAAGAAGGCAAATTTGTTTAGTTCTTCATAGACATCATCGTGCCACATTCCCAGTGCTGACTGTACTCCCATTTCTTTTTCATGACCTGCTTTTCCCTTTACTTTTACCTTCTGCCAAACCTGCAAAATCAGGCATTTCAAGATTGAAAACACTTTTTGGCCTTTAGAAAGATGAAGATACACCACTTCATCACCAAGCAATTGTAAAATGGAACTTACACTATTTTTGAGTTATTTAGGGTACAGTTTACACAAATTATTTTATACCATTTTGTAAAGATCTATATGACCCTGGAGAACTTAAAATGCCAGCCATGGGAGGAAGACGTGGAGGAGTAACTTATGTATTTAATTGACTTTGAAGGAAAAAAAGTTGCAATTACATAAAGATTAAAATATATTATTACCCAAACAAGTTATCTAAGCTATTTTATAGTATTATTGGAATCACATAATGTCTACAATCTGAATTATTTTGGCAGTGTTAAGACAACCACCTTCCTGCTTTAGAGCTAAAGGAATGGAAAGTAGTTAGGAGATAAAATAAAGCATACCTTCCATCAGTGTTTTAGTATCTCATTGTCACACATCACTTCAAATTGTCAGATTTATAGTTAATAGAGTTAAAATGCATAATTTAGTTGGCTTATTGAAATTGCACAATATATTGCAATTTTTATTGGAAAAGATTATATTTAAGTCTTATAAAAATATTAGTATTATAGGAAGTGTTAGGTCTCTAAGTATTTGTTAGCTTTCAAATAATTCCAGACTGAATAAATGGCAAACTATACCATTATTTGTGAAAAGTAAAGCATTATTTAATTACATACGTGCACACATGCATAGACTGTCAATGTTATGATTATTCTGACAAAAATAAATTTTGAATTCTTATATATTAATGAAGTACTGAATTTTTGACTTGAGCTTTTATAATAAGTAAAAACCACTTAGTTTTAATTATTTATGTATCTATTATATCTAAATATTTATATGGTATATAATTATGCCATCTCCTTAAAAAATATTGTGTTCATAAATTATACTAAATAAAATTCCTTAAGTAACAATGTGTATGGATGATGCAAATTGAAGATGATAATATACTATAGGTCTATTTTATTAATAATAAAAAGGGTCATTTTATCTACAATTCAACTTAAATGAAAAAATACAATATTTATGTGTTTTATTCTGCTTGAAAATATAATTTTTTTCATTTCTTAACTGCTTGCATTATATTATTAATCCTCAAGAAACAGTATAATTTTTACATATTCAGACATGTGTATTTAGCTCACATTTCATTTGTAACCAGAAAACTTAGGAATTGGAAAAAAGAGACTTTAATGTTCCCATCCTGTATTTGAAGGTATTAAGATACTCAAACACTCTGGTATAGCGTTGGTAGCAAAATCCTTTTCATATGTTTAATAATTTAGTAATTCTATTGTTCTTATAAACATTATTTTCATACCAGATATGAAATAGTAAAGGCTGTACATGTTTGTGAAGCAAAATACTATGAGTACCATAAATAGTTGTTCTCTTTGATAGTGCTCTTTGACACTGGTATCAAAAATAGTATTTTCCAGATTAACAACATGATAAATAATTAAATTATGGTAGTTATATATCCTCTGAGAGACAAATAAATAAATAATCCATGGAAATAAAGTTTGGTGCTGCTGTCCAACTCTGCCCACTCCCTCCCTGCTCCCTAAATATAGACTCCATGACAACCATAATGCAAAGCCCATGACACTACTAGCTAACCTTATATTGAGTACACTTCCAGAAAAAAATGCCCCCCTCCCTAATTCAGTTTTCTGGTAGATACCTTTTATGTTATTTACAACCTTGTAAAATCAGTAATTTTCTACATGTGTTTTCACTTTGGATAGAGCTAAGAAAATTGTTGTTTTAAAGAATGACTGTTTATATTTTCTAAAAGCAACTGTCCTAATAGCTCTTCCAGACATCCTTGAGAGGAACAAAAATAGATAGAAAAAGAAACATACTGGCTCATATAAAAGTAGAATTCAAATGAGGTACTATATATAAGGGGAAATAGAAAGAGAAATTTTTAGAAGTTTTAAAGTAAGAAATTATTGCTGTTTATTTATTTTTTTTTAAAGATTTTGTTTATTTACTTGACAGACAGAGATCAAAAGCAGGTTGGGGCAGGGGGGTGGGTGGAAGCAGACTCTCCGCTGAGCAGAGAGCCCAATGTGGGGCTCGATCCCAGGATCCTGAGATCATGACCTGAGCCAAAGGCAGAAGCTTAACCCACTGAGTCACCCAGGTGCCCCATAATTGCTGTTTAATATGAGAGAAAGCCAAGGTACTTTCTGAAACCCAGAAAACAGATCAGACAATCACTTGACATGATTGGCAGTGATTTGGGGTGAAAATAGGGAGCTCTAAGGGCACATGAGAACTAAGAATTATTAGAACTATAGCTTAGCTACTTATAAACATATTTTTGTTTAGAAATTGTTCATTGCAGAGATGACTCTCAGAATATAAGCCACAAAACACCTGGCAATGCTTAATGCCAGAGGCTGTCTGTCTCTATCTTAGGCTGCATTAAAGTAGTGTCCAGTTTACACGAGGGAAGAGTCCCATCGCACTGATCAGAAACCACTTTTCAGAAACCATCCTAAGTGTAGCCTGAGGGAAATAACCCGAAGTAATGACATAAGGAGTAGTAACAATATTCTTTGATATTTTTTTTATCTAGTGTGAAGAAGATTCCTGGGAGCACCATTTAATTCTTCTAAAGACTCTTAGAGCTCTTATGGAGAAAATAATTTGATTTCGATTTTTTTAGAAGCTTTCTTTCTTTCTTTCTTTCTTTTTTAGAGATAGAGGAAGAGCACATGCAGGGGAGGGGCAGAGAGAGAGGAAGAGAGAATCAAGTAGACTCCCTGCCTAGCACAGAGCCTGACTTGGGCTTGATCTCATGACCCCCAGATCAACAACCTGAGCTGAAACCAAGAGTCAGATGCTTAACTGACTGAGCCACCCAGGAGTCCCTTAGATTGTTTTGTTTTATTAAAAAGCAATTAATACTTCAGCTTATTAGATAAATGGTCCAGTGGCACAATAAGACTTCATACCTGCATTACAAACTCTGGGGTAGCATGGTAGATAATCAAGTACTGATTTGCCTATGGATTTTTGAATGACTTTGAATTCCCCAAACACCAGAAATACAACACTGCATAAAAGAGGAAGAACCCATAAATCTTGTCTTCTTTGTACTGGAAAGAAATAGTGCTCTCATTAATGCAAGAAAGAATAAAGACATAATTCCCTCTTCCCAATAAGAGCAGGAAAAGGAAAAGTAGCTGTGCAGGATGCAATAGCACCATATTGAAGAGCCTGACAGCCAATCTGAAACTTCAGTCATTTTTTTTTTTTTTTTAGCATCAATAAGGAGGAAGACACTGAACATGAAATACAGGATACTGGGCTAGAAACTATGAGTACAAAGAATATGAAATAGTTACTGAAGGTGGAACTTCTGCAATGATGGTGTAAGAAGCATGGTAAAATCCCTGCCTACCAAAACAATTTAACCAGTAAAAATTACAAAATTCAAAAATATTTTAAAGTTTCTGGAAATTTCCTCTAGAAACTGCATAAGAGAAACATTTATTTTTTAAAAATCTATGGCATCATGGTAAGAACAGTGAGAATCTGTGGCCATTACTCACCTATTCACACTACTGTGTTACAGAAGTTCTATTCCAGACATATACAGCAAAGAATATTCTGGATCCTAGTCATCCCAGCTTCCAGTCTGAAGCTAAATTTTCATCACAGGAAGGGTACAGTGCTGGTTTTTCTCAGTCTTCTTACTCACAAAGTATAGAACCTCTATTCTGAGTGGGAAAAAGAGAGGCTTGGTCTCCTTTCTCACATCCAGTTCCCACTCATTGAGTGAAAGCTCTCCCTTGGTTGCTACAGGCCGAGAATACTGGCCCCAACCGTCAGAGTCCCAGCTCACTGAAAGAGTTGAAGTTTCATGTCTGGAAAGCAAACTGAGAAAATCAGGCATAACACTTCAGTCTGTTAGTGCCCATTGTTAGAATGTTATTGTTAATCTAGAAAAGTGGGTCCTCACCATGAGCTTCTTTACAGTGACACAGGGGTTCTTTCCGAGAATGAAGATAAATTTTATGGGCCAAGAACTCCTCAGCTCTGAGGGGACAGATGGACATTATTTGTAACAGTGAGTGGAGAACTCATGCCTAAGGGTCTGGTTGAAAACAATGGAGACCTTGGTGGAATGAAGGTGGTAGTTCTGATATAAACAAATTGGCAGAAAAGCCAGAACTTCAATAGTGAGAACCAAAGAAAGAGCCATGAAGAGCCCTGTTGGGATCACAGCCAACCCCGGAGTTGATGAAGTCTGTGCATATGCATTATACTGCATTCATTCAGAAGCAATTAGAGCAGGACATGAGGCAAAGAACCACACATACATCCATTAACACAAGGCAGAAGTTTTACTGTCACAGGGGACTAGCTAAAATCTCTGACAGTGATGTACTCTAACCCAAGTACTTTCTAAGAAGAAAGGCTTAAAAATAATATCACAGTCATCTCTGGCAGTCTGGAAGACTGAATACATACCCAAAGTTGTACTCTATCTAGAGTGAACAGAGAGGGTAACAACACAAGGGAACTCTTTGTAAGCAGACTGAAAGAAATACACTTTGTAGAAATAGTTGGGCCAAATCACAAAACAAGCAAGCAAAAAACGACAACAACAATCACCTCTAGAGAAAGGTCAGTATCCAGAGTTGCCACAATAAATTATCTAGTATATCCAGTTATTTTTTTTTTAAGTATGAGACATGCAAAGATATAGGAAAGTGTGACCTATAGTAGGGGGAAAAAGATGGCAGTAGAAACTGCCTAAAAGCATCTGTAACAGTGGATTTATTAAAGACTTCAAAGTAACTATATATGTATGTTCAAAAGCTAAAGGAACTCATATTTAAAGAATTAAAGAAAGGTATGATGATGGTGTTACATTTAATACCAAATATAACTAAAGATGCAGAAGTTACTAAAAAGAACAAATGAACAAATGAAAAATCTGGAGTTCGAAAAGTATACTAAAATTTAAAGTTCAATAGGGGAGCTAACAGTAGTTTGAACTAGCAGAAAGAATCAGTAAACTAAAATATAGATTGATAGAGATTATAAGATCTGAAGAATAGAGGAGAAAAATGAAGAAAAACAAAGACCCAGAAAAATGTAGGAAACCACTAATCACACTAATATACATGTAATAAGAACTCTGGAAGGAAAGAAGAGAAAGTGACAGAAAAATAATAGAAAAAAACCACTAATCTACAAATTCAAAAAGCCCATCAAACTCTAAGAACTGTAATGCAAAGAGATCCACACCCAAACACATTGTAGTCAACATGTTGAAAACCAAAGGGAATTTTGAACACAGCAGGAGAAAAAAAGTGACTCATGACATTTGAAGGAACCCCATAAGATTAACAGATGACATCTTATCAGATGCAGTAGAGGTCAGAGGTATCAGCAAGATGGCAGACTAGGAGGAACTGACGCTCATCATCTCAAACAAAAACAATCAGATCAATGAAAAAACAACAACATACTGAGGAAAACAGCTCTCTCTGGAAAAGTTTCAAAGTGAAAGAAGGAGTTTCCAGAAACACTGTAGAACACGCACACACACACACACACACACACACACCAGGATCACTGCATGGAAAGACATAGAAGGCATCTTTCCTGCATTAACTTATCCTCCATTTTTTTAAAAGATTTTATTTATTTGACAGAGAGAGAGAAATCACAAGTAGGCAGAGAGGTAGGCAGAGAGAGAGAGGGGAGGAAGCAGGCTCCCTGCGGAGCAGAGAGCCTAATACGGGGCTGGATCCCAGGACCCCGGGATCATGACCTGAGCTGAAGGCAGAGGCTTTAACCCACTGCGCCACCCAGGAGCCCCACTTATCCTCCATTTTGACAGAACTCAGAATCCAGAGGAATCTGCTTAGCCACAATCATAACTGTGTGGGAAAAAGAGAGCTGAAAGACTCTAATGAACCTTGTCATCACCACAGACACCTACAGTGTTTGCAGTGTAAGGAACAGTGAGGAACTGTGCAGTCTTCACTGATGCTGAGCCCAGCTGACAGAGTAGTTTGTAGTCCACATTGCCACATCTCCACCACAAACACTGTGCTCCATCCAGTATGGGTGTCATCATCACCATGCCCCCTGGAGCAGGAGCTACTGCTGTGCACTGTCAACTGCCAAAGGTTGGGGATGCCACTGCACTTTCCCCCACCCAGCCACCCAGGGCTGGAGCCAGAGCTTGCATTGCTGTCCCACATTTCCTCCCCTACCCCAGGCCAGGAGCTGAAGCTGAAGTTACCCTCCCTGAAAATGAGCCACTGCTATGCCCTCATAAGGAAAAGAGCATATGCCACACACTGCAGAAGGAAGGAATTACTAAAAAATAGAGCTGAAATAAGGCATATGAGAATACAAAAATAATACAAAAATCAAGTTTTTTAAATAAACAGAACCAGCTACATTAACTAAGGAAAAAAAAAAGGATGACTCAAATTACTAAAATCAGAAAAAAATCAGACAACAAAAAGAAATAAAAGGTAATCAAATTGGCAAAGAGGAAGTCAAACTCTCTCTCTTCATGGATGACATGATACTTTATGTGGAAAACTCAAATGTCTTTACCCCCAAGCTACTAGGACTCGTACAGCAATTTAGTAATGTGGCAGGATGCAAAATCAATCCACAGAAATTAGTTGCTTTCTTATACACTAACAATGAAACTGTAGAAAGAGAAATTAGAGAATTGATTCGATTTATAATAGCACAAAAAAAACCACAAGATACCTTTGAATAGACCTAACTAAAGAGGTAAAGGATCAATACTCTAGCAACTACAACTACAAAATACTCATGAGAGAAATTGAAGTAGACACAAAAAGATGAAAAAACATTTCATGCTCATGGATCAGGAGAATAAACATCATTAAAATGACTATGCTGCTCAGAGCAATCTACATTTTCAATGCCATCCCAATCAAAATACCAGTGGCATTTTTCAAACTGCTGACAAACTTTGTGTACAACCAGAAAGGACCCCAAATTGCCAAGGAAATATTGAAAAAGAAAAACAAAGCTGGGGGCATCACGTTACCTGATTTCAAGCTATATTACAAAGCTGTGATCACCAAAACAGCATAGTATTGGCACAAAAACAGACACACAACAGTGGAACAGAATAGAGAGCCCAGATAAGGACCCTCAACTCAAAAAAAGAAAAAAAAATCAGAAACAAAAAGGGAGACATTACAACAGAAGCTTCAGTAATAGAAACAATCAGAAGGAACTATTATGAACAATTATATATCAATAAATTGGAAAATCTAAAAGAAATGGTAAATTCTTAGAAATATACAACCTATCAAAACCAAATCAAGATGAAATAGAAAGCATCAACAGACCAATAACAAATAAGGAGATTGAATCAGTAATCAAAAACTGCCCAAAATATAAAAGTTCAGGACCAGATGGCTTCATGGATGAATCCTACCAAACATTCAAAGTAGGATTAATACCAATCTTTCCTCCAAAAAACAAAAGAAGAGGGAACACTTCCAAACTAACTTTATGAGGCCATCATCTATCAAAGCCAGCCAAAGATACCTTAAAGGAGGGAAACTACAGGCCAATGTCTCTGATGACAAAGATCTAAAAAGCTTTGGTAAACTAGTAACAAATCAAATTCCTGGCACGTTGAAAGGATCATACATCACGACAAAGTAGGATTTAACTCTAGGACTTAAGGACAATTCAGTTTACAGAAGTCAATCTATGTGATACAATGAAAGAAAAAACCTGCATGATCAAAACCACATTTAGATACCACCTTACACCATTTAGAATGGCAAAGACTAACAAGACAGGAAACAACAAATGTTGGAGAGGATGTGGAGAAAGGGAAACCCTCTTACATTGTTGGTGGGAATGCGAATTGGTGAAGCCACTTTGGAAAACAGTGCTCAGATGTCTCAGAAAATTAAAAATAGAACTACCCTATGGAAAGAGCTGAGATGTCCTTCAACAGACAAATGAATAAAGAAGATATGGTCCATATATACAATGGAATATTACTCAGCCATCAGAAAGGATGAAAGCCAACTTTTGCATCAACATGGATGGGACTGGAGATTATGCTGAATGCAATAAGTCAAGCAGAGAAAGTCAATTATCATACAGTTTCACTTACTTGTGGAACATAAGTAATATCTCCTAATATGTTCCACATATTAGGAGAAAGAAAGGAAAAATGAATTGGGGTTAAGTCAGAGGGGGAGACGAACCATGAGAGACTGTGGACCCTAAGAAACAATCTGAGGGTTTTGGGGGTGGGGTGGGGAGATGGGTGAGCCCGGTGGTGGGTATTAAGGAGGGCATATATTGCATGGAACATTGGGTGTTGTACATAAACAATGAATCTTGGAACACTGCATCAAAAACTAATGATGTATTTTATGGTGACTAACATAACACAATAAAAAAAAATAAAGATAATGAAGAGAAAAAAAAAAAGAAAAACCCACATGATCATATCAACAGATGCAGAAAAAGCATTTGACAAAGTCCAACATCGATTCATGATTAAAACTCTCAGCAAAATATAAAATGTAGAAGAGAACTTACCTAAGCATAATAAAGTCCCTACATGAAAAGCACATAGCTAATATCATAATTAATGGGGGGAAAGTCAAAGCTTTTCCTCTAAGATCTGGTACAAGGCAAGGATGCCCATTCTTATCACTTCTATTCAACATAGTAGGAGAAGTCCTACCCTGAGTAATTAGGCAAAAATAAGAAATAAAAGGCATCCAAATTGGAAGGAAAGTTGTAGAATGAGCTGTTTGCTAAAGACATGATTATAAATGTAGAAAACCCAAAGGAATCAGCAACAAAAAATGTGTGTTAGGAACTAATAAATGAATTCAGTCAATTGGCAGGAAACAAAAATCAATTCTGTTTTTATACCTTAATGACAAACTATCTAAAAAGGAAATTAGAAAAACAATCCCATTCTCAGTAGCGATAAAAAGAACAAAATATATAGGAATAAACTTAACCAAAAATTTGAAAGATTAGTATACTGAAAAATTATAAAACTTTTATGAAGGAAATTAAAGAAGACACAAATAAATAGAAAGATATCCTGAGTTTGTGGATCAGAAAACGTTAAAATGCCCATACTACCCAAAGTCATCTACAAATTCAGTTCTTTCTCCATCAAAATCCTAATGGCATTTTTATACTGAAATAGAAAAAACAATCCTAATATTCACATGAAACCACAAAAGATACCAAATAGCTAAAGAAATCTTGAGCAAAAACAAAGCTGGAGGTATCACACTTCCTTATTTCAAAATCTATTACAAAGCGACAGTATGACATTGGCATACATACAGGCCACTGGACTAGAACAGAGAGCCTACAAATAAATCCACACATCTACAGTCAACTGATCTTTGACAGGGGTGCCAAGAACACACAATGAGAAAAGAGTAGTTTCTTCAATCAATTGTATTGTAAAACTGTACACCCACATGCAGTAGTAGAATGAAATTGGTCCCTTATCTCATACCAGATACAAAAATCAACTCAACATGAATTAGAGAATTAAATGTAAGACCCAAGACCATAACACTCCTGGAAGAAAACATAGGGGAAAAGCCTCTTGACATTTATTTGGGCAATGATTTTCGATATGATACCAAATGCACAGGTAAGAAAAACAAAATAAACAAAAGAGACTATATCAAACTAAAAACCAGAAAGTTTCTATACAGCAAAGAAAACAATCAATAACGTGAAAAGGCAACATACAGCCTAAGAAAAAAATATTAGCAGTCATTTATCAGTTAAAGGGCTAATATCCAAAATATACAGAGAATTCATACAACTCAAAAGCAAAAAAATAAACACACACACACACTTAATTAATTACTTACTTAACCTTAGTAAAAATGGGCAAATGATCTGAATAGATATTTCTCAAAAGAACACACAGAGCCAACAAGTATATGAAAATTGCTACATATCACTACTCAGCAGGGAAATGTAAATTAAAACCACAATGAGATATTATCTAACAACTGTAGAATTGATCTTAATGAATAAGACAAAAGATATCAAAATTGACGAGGATATGGAGAAGAGGTAACCCCTGTATACTCTTGAGAATGTAAACTGGTACTGCAAGTATGGAAAAGACTCTGGAGATTCCTCAAAAAATTACAAATAAAACTACTATACAATCCAGTAATCCCACTTCTGGTACATATCCAAAGAAAATGAAATCAGTATTTTAAAGAGATATATGCACTCCCATATTCACTGAAAAAGTGTTCACAATAGCCAAAGTAAGGTAACAACCTAAGTGTACATTGACAGATTAATGGATAAAGAAAATGTGGATACACATGAAATTTTATTCAGCTTTAAAAAAGAAGGAAATCCTACCATTTGCAACAAACACAGATGAACCTGGAGGATACTATGTCAAGGGAAATAAACCAGTCACAGAAAGACAAATGCTGCATGATCTCACTTATATGTGGTATCTAAAAAAGTCAAACTTACACAAACAGAGAATGGAATGGTGGTAGTCAGAAGCTGGTGGGTAGAGGAAATGGAAAGATTTTGGCCAAATGATACAAAGTTTCATTTATGCAGGACTAGTAAATTCTGGAGATTTAATATATATCAACATAACTATGGTTAGTAATACTGTATTATATACTTAAAATTTTCTGAGAGTTGATCTGATTCCGGGCTTGATTTCACATCCTTGAGATTATAACCTGAGCTGAAACCAATAGTCAGATGCCTAACCAACTAGGCCACCCAGGTGTCCCCCACCTCTCTGTTTTTATTATCCATTTTGTGCCTTGCAAATGCCTTGGATATCTTCTTTTTCCATTAGATCTTTTAATATATGAATTATAGTTATTTTAAATTCCAAATCTGATACTTCCAAAACTGTGTCATGTCTGAGTCTGTTTCTGATGCTTGCTTTGTCTCTTAAGACTATGATTTTCTGTTGCTGTTTGCTTTTGTTTTGCCTTTTAGCATGCCTTGTAATTTTAGTTAAAATTTGGAAATATAGTATTAAGTAACAGGAACTGAAGTAAACAGGCCTGTAGAGTGTGGTTTTATGTTAATCTCATTCAGAACTGAGCTGGGTTTTTTTTTTTTTTCATTTATTTATTTTCAGCATAGCAGTATAATTATTTTTTTTTCACCACACCCAGTGCTCCATGCAATCCGTGCCCTCTATAATACCCACCACCTGGTACCCCGACCTCCCACCACCCCCCCCGCCACTTCAAACCCCTCAGATTGTTTTTCAGAGTCCATAGTCTCTCATGATTCACCTCCCCTTCCAATTTACCCCAACTCCCTTCTCTCTAACTCCCCATGTCCTCCATGCTTTTTGTTATGCTCCACAAATAAGTGAAACCATAGGATAATTGACTCTCTCTGCTTGACTTATTTCACTCAGCAGAACTGAGCTGTTTTAAATGGTTGCTTAAGTTGTAGGTCCCAGAGTCTTCAAATTTCTCCGGCACCATTGTTCTTGTCTCTGTTGTCTTTGGGCTCTCCCAAAACTCCTCCTTAGATTGAGTCTGGATCTTGTAACAACTTCTGCTGCAACTCACTATAATTATATTGAAGCTTTATTGACATGGTGGTAAAGGGGTGGTGGTGGGAGTGTGGTGGTGGTGGTGGTAATAATTGTCTATAATCTTATTATTAAAACTCAGTCTTCTGAATAATTGCCTATAATCTTATTATTAAAACTCAGTCTTCTGGTAGGTTTGTGCCCTTGGTCTGTGATTCTCACAAGTGTTTCTTAATTCCCATAAGAAAGGAAAACTGTAGGAGGTTGAAGTCAGAGAAATTCTCTTCCCCCAAGTGGGATAAGGCTCTGGTTAAGTCTTTCCCCCTGAAGAGTGATCCTTTGTTATGAGGAATACTCTGGGGATATTTTATGATGGTTACTTTTCTCCTCCTCTTGACAGGTTCACGAAGGGATTCTTCCTTACTCTTTGCTGTGAAAACTAGGAGGAATTCTTGTAGTAAGACTCAAGAAAGGAGGGGACTAAGACATTGTTCCCAGATGTTTCTCATTCTCAAACTAGTCCATACTCAGCCTCTAACAATTCTTCAAAATTATAATATAAGTCTTCTTACAAGTTGATGGCTCCAGTGTCTTTTGCTCCAAGCAAACAAACCTTAGTTGTTACTCTCTGTATTAGCATATCTCTCCAGATTTCAGTGTGGCACTCTGCCTTGTGACCTTAATTCTCTGATGAGTTCAAGAAATGTTGTAAATTTTCAATTTATTCAGCTTTTTCATATATTTAAGAACAGGAATGATGAGGTCAACTTTACATGTTGGAGCTGAAACTAGAAGTCTCCCTCAAAGTATGAATGTTTACTTCGAATACCTGGCCACCTCTTCACTTTCACAGATTTACTGAATTCCAACATTTGTTGAACACTTGTGCCACTTTTTCTAGCAGATGTCATTTAAATGAAGTACATTTCTTTACCTTTAAAATGTAATATATACTCTAAATTACTGTGCAGTCAAAGTCAGTCAGGCTGTTCATGTCATAAATGTCTGAATAGAAACTCAACTTTTTTCCATTTGTTAAGAATTGGATCTCAATATTCACAATCTAATGAAAATGAAGTGGTTCTTGCTCCTATATACTTAGAGCTCCATAAGCTTTGTAATAGTGTGCTGCAAGAAGAACTGGTGAGTACCTTCCTTATCTCACATGCACCAATACACTATGAATGGTAGAAAGAAAAACATAAATTTGTGTGTGATGTCATTTCAATGTATTTGATCATAATTAAAGGATATATTAGCTGAAAACACAGTTATGTAAATATGTCATGTGGATTACTTAATATTATGAAAGGGTATATTAGTGTCCAATGTTGCTATGGACTGAATTGTGTTCCTCCAAAATTCCCAAATAGCCCTCCACAATAGGGCTTTTAGTAGGTAAAGTTCAATGAGATCATAAGGGTAAGGTTCTAATCTGATAGGTTTGATGGCCTTATAAGATGAGAAAGAATGAGATTCTCTCCCCTCCACTACTCTTTCCACATGCACACACCAAGGAAAGGTCATGTGATGACACAACAACATTGCCATTGGCAATCCAAGGAGATTACTTCCACCAGAATCCATCCATTTGGCAACATGATCTTGAACTTCTAGTCTCCAGAACTGAAAAACAAATTCCAATTGTTTAAGCCATCCAGTCTATGGTGTTTTGCTATGGCGCCCTGAGCTGACTAATACAAGTGTGTATGACTTTGAAATCCTGTGCCATTCTAGCTTTGTCTTTATTTAGGCTTTGACCTCAAGTGAAAGATAACAGGACAAGAAAGACCAGATGTTATCCATGGCTTTTGAGCAGTGTGGATACTTTCTGAATATGTTAAATAATTCCGGTCCAGAAATGATGGTGTTCACAAAATCAGAATTCAGCGTAAAATTAAACTTCTCAGTATAAATTAGCTTCAAATTAATTTTTCCTTCTTTTGTTTCAGTTCATATCTTTGTAAGATGCAATTTCTACTTATTGAAAACATTAGTTCCTCGAGAAAATCAGGAAGGACTTTGGAAATGATTCTCTCCCTCTTCCTCTGACCCTCCCCCCTGCTCATGCTCTCTAAATTAAAAAAATCTATTTTTTTAAAGATTTTATTTATTTATTTGACAAAGAGATCATAAGTAGGCAGAGAGGCAGGCAGAGAGAGAGGGGGGAAGCAGGCTCCCTGCCAAGCAGAGAGCCTGATGCAGGGCTTAATCCCAGGACCCTGATTTCATGACCTGAGCAGAAGGCAGAGGATTAATCCACTGAGCCACCCAGGTGCCCCAAAAAATATTTTTTAAAAAGGTATGTAATACAGATCCATAGAGACATAAATATACATATATATATTCATATTCATGCCATATAACAAAATAGAAATATGTATAATTAAATTATAACATAAAAATAACACATGTATTAAACTGAAGAGTATCTATAGTATATTTATAGTAGGTTAAATAATGGCCCCTAAAGGATCTAGGTCTTAATCTCTAGAACCTGTGAATGTGAGTTTATATGGCAAAAAGAACTTTACAGGTGTAATTAAGGTAAGGATCTTGATATGGGGAGTTTATCCTAAATGTAATCACAAGTGTTATATAAAGGGAGGTAGAGGGAGATTTGATTATAAAAGAGGAGAAGAGGTTGTGCTGATGGAAGCAGAGATAGGATGCACATTGAAGATGGCAGCAGGGGCCACAAGCCAAGAAATGCAGATGGCCACTACTGCTGAAAAAGGCAAGGAAACAGATTAACCCCTCAAGGCCTCCAAAAAAAATCAGCCTGCAGACACCTTGACTTTGTTCCAGTGAAAGTGATTTCAGACTTCTGACCTCCAAAACTGTAAGAGACGGATTTTGTTTTGTTTAAGCCACTAAGTTCATGGTAATTTCTTACAGAAGCAGGAGAAAACTAGTTATATATACATAAATATATATAAAATATAATATTTATATATTATATTAAATATAAGCATATTTATACATTTATATTAATTAATTTATTTATTAAAGATTTTATTTATTTATTTGACAGAGATCACAAGTAGGCAGAGAGGCAGGCAGAGAGAGAGGAAGGGAAGCAGGCTCCCAGCTGAGCAGAGAGCCCGATGCGGGGGGGTGGGGGGGCTTGATCACAGGACCCTGGGATCATGATCTGAGCCAAATGCACAGGCTTTAACCCACTGAGCCACCCAGGTGCCCTATTTATATTATTTGTAATATTATATTTATAAATATATTTATATAATATATAAAAATGTTTTTATATATTATATAAATATATAAATATAAATTCCTAAGTGTCAGTTCCATATGTATAAATCTATTTATTTAATAACATCTGCCTTATAATAGATGTTTGTTAAATGTTAGCTTCCACACTTTGGTTTTATTTTTTATTTTTTTCAAAGATTTTATTTATTTATTTGACAGAGAGAGAGAGATCACAAGTAGGCAGAGAGGCAGGCAGAGAGAGAGAGGAGGAGGAAGCAGGCTCCCCACTGAGAAAAGAGCCCGATGTAGGTCTCGATCCTGGAGGACACTGAGATCATGACCTGAGCCGAAGGCAGAGACTTAACCCACTAAGCCACCCAGGCGCCCCACACTTTGGTTTTATTTTTTTTTTATTTATTTTTTATTTATCTTTAAGATTTTATTTATTTTATTTGACAGAGAGAGACCACAAGTAGGCAGAGAGGCAGGCAGAGAGAGAGAGGAGGAAGCAGACTCCCTGCTGAGCAGAGAGCCCCGATGCGGGACTCGATCCCAGGACCCTGAGATCATGACCTGAGCCGAAGGCAGTGGCGTAACCCACTGAGCCACCCAGGCGCCCCAACACACTTTGGTTTTAAACCACGCAAATGTATAACCTTGAAACTATAGTTATGATATGGTTTATGTTTGGAATGTAGTACACTAATTACAAATTTATGAAGATTTTGACAGATCAATAGGTACAAATCATCATGGTGGACAACATATATATCCTGATATAGTATCTTAGGACTTCAATATGTACAATATGTTCAAAATATCTTGATTCTATGTTTACCTTAACTTAGTATTTTTGTCAAGTTTTGGAGAAAAGATTAGCTATTTCCCTTTATTTTAATATATTACTGCAGTGTATACCATATTTATCTTTTCATGTTAACATCACAGGTCAGAGTTCCAATTTCAAGTAGAATAGAAATTATGTGAAAGTCTCAGGAAATCATATTCAGTGTAGTCTATAAATCAGGGTCTTTATGCTTGGTCCACATTAAACCATGATAAGATGTAGTACTACATGCACAGTAGAAAATGCACACAGGCATTTTAATCCTAGAATATTAAAAGCTGCAGGAAATGTAGCAAGCCATTTTGTGGTATTAGAATTTAGCTTCCAGATTTAAAAGAAATTGGTTTTAAATTCTAGCTTTTCGAACTTATCCTCTCTGTGGCAAGTTAAGCAAATTATATAACATTCCTGGAACTCAGTTACCCCATCTGACACCGAGATGATGGCAGCAATTAGTCCTCCAGTTTGTTCTACTGAGTGTATCTCTAGGACATGGCACTGAGCCTGGCCCTTGGCAGCTCTTAGTAAGTGATACCTACTCTTATAACTGTGTAGAAAAGTCTGGAAATCAAACATTAGAATGAAGAGTTTTATAACCAAGGAACTCATTTTGGAATGTCTCCTTTCTTCTGTAAATCATATGGTGGGAAAAAAAGAGAAATTAAAAACTATATTTTCAGTGAAACTAGGAGACAGAAAACTCACAGACTTCCAGTTACATAAGGATTACAGCAAAGGTGATGCCACACAGAAGCTGGTATTACAAAGACTGAGGAGAGGGAAGAGTGGGGAAAGGGGTTCCAAGGGTTGGGATATCTCAGACCTCTCCGGTAGATAGTTGCTTCCTATCTGAGCAGAGACTACTGTGAGTCTAACTGAGATTGAGAACCTCAAGACCACTGGGGAAGAAAGAGAGAGAGACAGGTTTGGAAAGTGTCCAAGAGGACAGAGGTGGCAGATAGCAGATGTACCACAAGAAATAGTGTCTGAAAGTGCATCATGGTGAAAGAAAGGGCTGTGGAGGGGACTAGGAAGCTCACGAGAGAAGGTCACCAGATCTAGCTGGGGCTCTGAGAGTCAGAGCAGTCCTGGCTATAGAAATTAACATATTATATTTCCCTGTGATTTTTTTTAGTCTTGCAGTTAATTTAATTTTTTTCTTTTTTCATTTTTTTTTTTTTTTTCTCACCTTCGGGTAAATTTTTTTTTTAAACTGTTACCTTTTTCTTTTTTTAACGATTTTTTACTAGTTTATCTAATATATATATTTTTTCTTTTTTATATTTTTCTTAGGTGTTTTCTTTTTTTTTAATTCTTTTTTTTAAATTCTTTTTTTTTCCTTTTCTTTCTTTCTTCCTTTTTGAACCTCTTTTTATCCCCTTTCTCCCCCCTCACGATTTTGGATCTCTTCTAATTTGGTTAAAGCATATTTTCCTGGGGTTGTTGCCACCCTTTTAGTATTTTACTTGCCCATTCATATACTCTTATCTGGACAAAATGACAAGACGGAAAAATTCAACACAAAAAAAAGAAAAAGAGGCAGTACCAAAGGCTAGGGACCTAATCAATACAGACATTGGTAATATGTCAGATCTAGAGTTCAGAATGACAATTCTCAAGGTTCTAGCCGGGCTCGAAAAAGGCATGGAAGATATGAGAGAAACCCTCTCGAGAGATATAAAAGCCCTTTCTGGAGAAATAAAAGAACTAAAATCTAACCAAGTTGAAATCAAAAAAGCTATTAATGAGGTGCAATCAAAAATGGAGGCTCTCACTGCTAGGATAAATGAGGCAGAAGAAAGAATTAGTGATATAGAAGACCAAATGACAGAGAATAAAGAAGCTGAGCAAAAGAGGGACAAACAGCTACTGGACCATGAGGGGAGAATTCGAGAGATAAGTGACACCATAAGACGAAACAACATGAGAATAATTGGGATTCCAGAAGAAGAAGAAAGAGAGAGGGGAGCAGAAGGTATACTGGAGAGAATTATTGGGGAGAATTTCCCCAATATGGAAAAGGGAACGAGCATCAAAATTCAGGAGGTTCAGAGAATGCCCCTGAAAATCAATAAGAATAGGCCCACACCCCGTCACCTAATAGTAAAATTTACAAGTCTCAGTGACAAAGAGAAAATCCTGAAAGCAGCCTGGGAAAAGAAGTCTGTAACATACAATGGTAAAAATATTAGATTGGCAGCTGACTTATCCAGAGACCTGGCAAGCCAGAAAGAGCTGGCATGATATTTTCAGAGCACTAAATGAGAAAAACATGCAGCCAAGAATACTATATCCAGCTAGGCTATCATTGAAAATAGAAGGAGAGATTAAAAGCTTCCAGGACAAACAAAAACTGAAAGAATTTGCAAACACCAAACCAGCTCTACAGGAAATCTTGAAAGGGGTCCTCTAAGCAAAGAGAGAGCCTACAAGTGGTAGATCAGAAAGGAACAGAGACCATATACAGTAACAGTCACCTTACAGGCAATACAATGGCCCTAAATTCATATCTCTCAATAGTTACCCTGAATGTTAATGGGCTAAATGCCCCTGTCAAAAGACACAGGGTATCAGAATGGACACAAAAACAAAACCCATCTATATGTTGCCTCCAAGAAACTCATTTTAAGCCCGAAGACACCTCCAGATTTAAAGTGAGGGGGTGGAAAAGAATTTACCATGCTAATGGACATCAGAAGAAAGCAAGAGTGGCAATCCTTATATCAGATCAATTAGATTTTAAGCCAAAGACTATAATAAGAGATGAGGAAGGACACTATATCATACTCAAAGGGTCTGTCCAACAAGAAGATTTAACAATTTTAAATATCTATGCTCCCAACGTGGGAGCAGCCAACTATATAAACCAATTAATAACAAAATCAAAGAAACACATCAACAATTATACAATAATAGTAGGGGACTTTAACACTCCCCTCACTGAAATGGACAGATCATCCAAGCAAAAGATCAGCAAGGAAATAAAGGCCTTAAACGACACACTGGACCAGATGGACATCACAGATATATTCAGAACATTTCATCCCAAAGCAACAGAATACACATTCTTCTCTAGTGCGCATGGAACATTCTCCAGAATAGATCACATCCTCAGTCCTAAATCAGGACTCAACCGGTATCAAAAGATTGGGATCATTCCCTGCATATTTTCAGACCACAATGCTCTAAAGCTAGAACTCAACCATAAAAGGAAGTTTGAAAAGAACCAAAATACATGGAGACTAAACAGCATCCTTCTAAAGAATGAATGGGTCAACCGGGAAATTAAAGAAGAATTGAAAAAAATCATGGAAACAAATGATAATGAAAATACAACGGTTCAAAATCTGTGGGACACAACAAAGGCAGTCCTGAGAGGAAAATATATAGCGGTACAAGCCTTTCTCAAGAAACAAGAAAGGTCTCAGGTACACAACCTAACCCTACACCTAAAGGAGCTGGAGAAAGAACAAGATAGAAACCCTAAGCCCAGCAGGAGAAGAGAAATCATAAAGATCAGAGCAGAAATCAATGAAATAGAAACCAAAAAAACAATAGAACAAATCAACGAAAGTAGGAGCTGGTTCTTTGAAAGAATTAATAAAATTGATAAACCCCTGGCCCGACTTATCAAAAAGAAAAGAGAAAGGACCCAAATAAATAAAATCATGAAAGAAAGAGGAGAGATCACAACTAACACCAAAGAAATACAAACTATTATAAGAACATACCATGAGCAACTCTATGGCAATAAATTTGATAATCTGGAAGAAATGGATGCATTCCTAGAAACATATAAACTACCCCAACTGAACCAGGAAGAAATAGAAAGCCTGAACAGACCCATAACCAGTAAGGAGATTGAAACA
This sequence comes from Mustela nivalis, assembly GCF_964662115.1. Taxonomy (NCBI): domain Eukaryota; kingdom Metazoa; phylum Chordata; class Mammalia; order Carnivora; family Mustelidae; genus Mustela; species Mustela nivalis. The sequence continues at coordinate 101,589,424 of NC_139040.1, forward strand.
GTCATTAAAAATCTCCAAACAAACAAAAGCCCAGGGCCAGACGGCTTCCCTGGGGAATTCTACCAAACATTTAAAGAACTAATTCCTATTCTCCTGAAACTGTTCCAAAAAATAGAAATGGAAGGAAAACTTCCAAACTCATTTTATGAGGCCAGCATCACCTTGATGCCAAAACCAGACAAGGATCCCATCAAAAAAGAGAGCTATAGACCAATATCCTTGATGAACACAGATGCGAAAATACTCAACAAAATACTGGCCAATAGGATTCAACAGTACATTAAAAAGATTATTCACCACGACCAGTGGGATTTATTGAAGGGCTGCAAGGTTGGTTCAACATCCGCAAATCAGTCAATGTGATACAACACATCAATAAAAGAAAGAACAAGAACCATATGATACTCTCAATAGATGCTGAAAAACCATTTGACAAAGTACAGCATCCCTTCCTGATCAAAACTCTTCAAAGTGTAGGGATAGAGGGCACATACCTCAATATCATCAAAGCCATCTATGAAAAACCCACCGCAAATATCATTCTCAATGGAGAAAAACTGAAAGCTTTTCCTCTAAGGTCAGGAACACGGCAGGGATGTCCATTATCACCACTGCTATTCAACATAGTAGTAGAGGTCCTAGCCTCAGCAATCAGACAACAAAAGGAAATTAAAGGCATCCAAATCGGCAAAGAAGAAGTCAAATTATCACTCTTCGCAGATGATATGATACTATATGTGGAAAACCCAAAAGACTCCACTCCAAAACTGCTAGAACTTATACAGGAATTCAGTAAAGTGTCAGGATATAAAATCAATGCACAGAAATCAGTTGCATTTCTCTACACCAACAACAAGACAGAAGAAAGAGAAATTAAGGAGTCAATCCCATTTACAATTGCACCCAAAACCATAAGATACCTAGGAATAAACCTAACCAAAGAGACACAGAATTTATACTCAGAAAACTATAAAGTACTCATGAAAGAAATTGAGGAAGACACAAAGAAATGGAAAAATGTTCCATGCTCCTGGATTGGAAGAATAAATATTGTGAAAATGTCTATGCTACCTAAAGCAATCTACACATTTAATGCAATTCCTATCAAAGTACCATCCATCTTTTTCAAAGAAATGGAACAAATAATGCTAAAATTTATATGGAACCAGAAAAGACCTCGAATAGCCAAAGGGATATTGAAAAAGAAAGCCAACGTTGGTGGCATCACAATTCCAGACTTCAAGCTCTATTACAAAGCTGTCATCATCAAGACAGCATGGTACTGGCACAAAAACAGACACATAGATCAATGGAACAGAATAGAGAGCCCAGAAATAGACCCTCAACTCTATGGTCAACTAATCTTCGACAAAGCAGGAAAGAATGTCCAATGGAAAAAAGACAGCCTCTTCAATCAATGGTGCTGGGAAAATTGGACAACCACATGCAGAAAAATGAAATTGGACCATTTCCTTACACCACACACGAAAATAGACTCAAAATGGATGAAGGACCTCAATGTGCGAAAGGAATCCATCAAAATCCTTGAGGAGAACACAGGCAGCAACCTCTTCGACCTCTGCCGCAGCAACATCTTCCTAGGAACAACGCCAAAGGCAAGGGAAGCAAGGGCAAAAATGAACTATTGGGATTCCATCAAGATCAAAAGCTTTTGCACAGCAAAGGAAACAGTTAACAAAATCAAAAGACAACTGACAGAATGGGAGAAGATATTTGCAAACGACATATCAGATAAAGGACTAGTGTCTAGAATCTATAAAGAACTTAGCAAACTCAACACCCAAAGTACAAATAATCCAATCAAGAAATGGGCAGAGGACATGAACAGACATTTCTGCAAAGAAGACATCCAGATGGCCAACAGACACATGAAAAAGTGCTCCATATCACTCGGCATCAGGGAAATACAAATCAAAACCACAATGAGATATCACCTCACACCAGTCAGAATGGCTAAAATAAACAAGTCAGGAAATGACAGATGCTGGCGAGGATGCGGAGAAAGGGGAACCCTCCTACACTGTTGGTGGGAATGCAAGCTGGTGAAGCCACTCTGGAAAACAGCATGGAGGTTCCTCAAAATGTTGAAAATAGAACTGCCCTATGACCCAGCAATTGGACTATTGGGTATTTACCCTAAAGATACAAATGTAGTGATCCAAAGGGGGCATGTGCACCCGAATGTTTATAGCAGCAATGTCCACAATAGCCAAACTATGGAAAGAACCTAGATGTCCATCAACAGATGAATGGATCAAGAAGATGTGGTATATATACACAATGGAATACTATGCAGCCATTAAAAGAAATGAAATCTTGCCATTTGCGACAACATGGATGGAACTAGAGCATATCATGCTTAGCGAAATAAGTCAAGCAGCGAAAGACAACTATCATATGATCTCCCTGATATGAGGAAGTGGTGATGCAACATGTGGGCTTAAGTGGGTAGGAGAAGAATCAATGAAACAAGATGGGATTGGGAGGGAGACAAACCATAAGTGACTCTTAATCTCACAAAACAAACTGAGGGTTGCTGGGGGGAGGGGTTTGGGAGAAGGGGGTGGGATTATGGACATTGGGGAGGGTATGTGCTTTGGTGAGTGCTATGAAGTTGTAAACCTGGTGATTCATAGACCTGTACCCCTGGGGATAAAAATATAGTTTATAAAAAATAAAAAATTAAAAGTAAAAAAAAAAAGAAATTAACATATTATAAAACACACACTGTAGTGAAAGAGGAGGGAGATGTGAACTATGAACTTGGAATGATGGCCTGTCACATTCCTGTATTCCCTGCTTCATCTCCTACTAGCAGTCTAGGAAAATCCGCCCCATGTAAATGCAAGCTACAGGAAATGAGGAAGCTCTTCCTGCACACAAAGATACCAGAGAATGAATGATGAATGAGAGCAACCTCGGTTCCTATAAATATTAGAAAAACTCACATAAAAATAAATTTGATGATAAGAACTAAAAAAGGAAAGAGAGTACAAAAACAAAAACTTGAAATAGCAGTTATAGTTATGAAGGAACATCAAGGAGTACAAATACAAGAACTAAAAAAAAACCCACAATTGATCAGAAAACAGGTAGTGATAGCCTGAAAATAACATGCCATGAGATGTGAATCAACAGAATTCAGAAAACAAATAAAAAATATTTTAAATATAGATGAAATTACGAGAAACAGAGAATAACTGCTACAGAAAGCACAGCAAAACAGAGAGGAAATAAAAGAAAAGCAAGGTCAGTAAACACATAAGTAAAAAAAAAAAGATTTAAAACAATAAAATCAAGTCTCCTTATAGAAATGGGTGATTATCCACTTGGGAGATAAAAATGTAGAAAGTGAGCCCAAAACAAGTGTTCATACTGGAAAATAGGAAGATTATTAAATAGCATGTAAATCATGTCAAACCAATCAGAGGAGAATTATACTTTGTCAAAAATGGAACATTTTGAGCATATATAATATTAATTATGACAATGAATGGAAAACAAATAAGTTCTAAATAATGTTTAGATCCACCAGCACTTTCTAACACACACACACACACACACACACACACATACACACACCCCTCATCACATTCATTGGTCAACTTTGGGGAATGTAAAGGAATAAATTCATCACTTAGAAAATAAATAAAAGTATTAAGCATCAGTCTTGCCTTTCCAGAACTCACTGTAACTTTAGGTACCTCTTTATAAAAGCATTCTAGCTAATACATGAAAAAAAATAATTGAATTAGAACACGATCATTTTGCAATCCTTAATGAAATACTGGAACAAGGCAAAGCCCATCAATGGCTGTTACTATGACAGAGAGAATACTACATATTCTGTGCTTTCTAACAACAGCACATCATCCCATTTATGAAGCTGTTTTGCTAAAAATGCAAATCAGAATCAAATGAAAGTTCTAGATTTAATCAAGAATTTACATAAAAGACAAGAGACAAGGGAGCATGTTAAACTACACTACGGGGACTCAATTAGCAAAATCCAGATTGTGTGAAACAGTATAGAAAAAAAACCCCTTCAGGTTTTTTTTTTTCCCCAAAAAAATATATGGCAAGAAAATAAAGGGAAGAGAGGCATTTTATCAGTAAAAACGGCCAGGGACATAACATTTTGCAATGTATAGGCTAGACAAGGTATATCAAGATATTCTACTTACTATGCAGGGGTGATAATAATATTCTTGTTTTTTTTTTTTAATTTTTTTTTAAGATTTTTTTAATTTATTTATCAGAGAGGGGGGGGGGGAGCGAGCACAGGCAGACAGAATGGCAGGCAGAGGCAGAGGGAGGAGCAGGGTCCCTGCTGAGCCAGGAGCGCAATGCGGGACTCGATCCCAGGACTCTGGGATCATGACCTGAGCCGAAGGCAGCTGCTTAACCAACTGAGCCACCCAGGCGTCCCAATATTCTTGTTTTTAGAGTCTTTTCTATTTAGAGGTACATTCAGAAATCTCTACAGATGGAATAACATGATGGCTAGGATCTGGTTCAAAATAATCCCAAAAGGGTAAGATGGGGGATATGCTGGATGTTTGTTAAGAAAGTAGGGGAGGGTATGTGCTTTGGTGAGTGCTGTGAAGTGTGTAAATCTGGTGATTCACAGACCTGTACCCCTGGGGATAAAAATATATGTTTATAAAAAATAAAAAATTATATATATATATAAAAAAAAAGAAAGTAGGTAGGTAGGGGCGCTTGGGTGGCTCAGTTGGTTAAGCCTCTGCCTTTGGCTCAGGTCATGATCTCAGGTCCTGGGATTGAGCCCTATATCAGGCTCTCTGCTCAGCGGGGAGCCTGCTTCTCCTCCTCTCTCTGCCAGCCTCTCTGCCTACTTGTGATCTCTGTGTCTGTCAAATAAATAAATAAATTAATTAATTAATTAATTAATTTTAAAAAAAGAAAGTGGGTAGGTGTATAGATGAAACAATACTGATGTCCATTATACTGTTTTCTCCATTGTTAAAATTTTCTATAATACAACATGAAACTATTTCTAAACTAACAACTAATAAATAGAACACTCCTGAATGACATTTCTTTTACGAATTTTGTAGAAATTTTCTTTAGGTTAAGGAAATCCCTTATATTCTTAGTTGACCCTGTTTTTATCACAAAATAATGTTGAGTTTTGTAAAAACATTTTTCCACTTCTGTAAAGATGTCAATATTTTTCTCTTCTAAGCCACTGATGCAGATTTATAGATTCATATGTGTTTTACATATTTTCTTTCTTTCTTTTTTTTTTTTTTAAAGATATTTATTTATTTATTTATTTGACAGACAGAGATCACAAGCAGGCAGAGAGGCAGGCAGAGAGAGGAGGAAGCAGGCTCCCCGCTGAGCAGAGAGCCCGATGTGGGACCCGATCCCAGGACCTGAGATCATGACCTCAGCTGAAGGCAGCGGCTTAACCCACTGAGCCACCCAGGCGCCCCTGTTTTACATATTTTCCAAAGATGAGTCATCTTTGATTTCTGAGAAAAACTCTCTTCAAATCCAATGTAAAAAAACCTCACAAAACTATAAAAATTAGGCAGAAAATAGTGCAATATATACATAATTTGAGTCCTCAAAGAAGATTGAAACAATGCAACAAATATTCCAAACTATTATTTAAGGAAATACTCATGAAATAAAAAGAGATTTTAATATACATTTGAATGGCAATGCCACGTACCTGATGAAAAATGATTCAGGACTAAATCTCAAGACATTTCCTGGTAAAATCATGAAGTATTAGGGATGAGGAAATAATTATTTGGCCATCCGGGTAAAATGCAAAGGTAAAGAAAACTGGGTTGGAAAAAAAAGAAAACTGGGTTGCTATGTTTTTTAGCAGGACAATTAAATGACAGAAGACACTGAACTAAGACTATGACATACTTCTAAAGGAAAGTTTGAGTCAATAATTTTGCTTCCATACAAGCTGTCCCTCAGATATAAAGATTATAGACAAAGAGTTTTATACATTCAGTGACCTAGATGACATAATTTCTATGAGCTTTTCCTGAGGAATAACCTAAAGTATAAGCTTCAGCCAACTAGGGATGATTAGGAAAACTTCAGAAAAAAGGCTTGATGAATTTGTATAATTGTATATCTAAGATTAAAGCAATGTTTTGAAAAAGCATGCCAAAATAGGATTTAACTATTATATTTTCTGAATTTACATATATCATAATTAACAAAATTTGAAATAGGAAGGGAGGGGAGAAAGTGGGAAGTAGAAAAAGCTTACAGATGACCTGTACAAAGGATGAACTGTAAAAAGGACACATTATGTTGACAAATGAAATAAAGTATATGTAACCTCAGGAGAATCAGAATTCTATAGGACAGCTGGTAGGAACTAATATATTAAAGGAATTAGTTAATTGGACATTTACCAATGTGGTTTTTGAAAAACACAAATGTGAAAAAGTGATTTTTAAATTAAAAAAAAAATGGGAATTGAATTGATAATCAAAAAACTCCCAACAAACAGAAATCCAGGACCAGATGGCTTCATAGCTGAATTCTACCATACATTTAAAAAATGTATGGTGGAATTCTTCTCAAATTACTACAAAAAGTAGGAGAGGAAAGAAAACTTCTAAATTCATTCTATGAAACTGGCATTACCCTGATACCAAAACTAGACAAAAACAGTATAAAACAAAACAAACAAAATGGTACAGTCTAATACTCATGATGAACATAGATGAAAAAATCCTCAACAAAATATTAGCAAACCACATTCAACAATAAATTAAAAGGATCATTCACCACAATCAAGTTAGGTTTATTACAGGTATATAAGGGTGGTTTCAGTATTTGAAAATCAATCAATATGATTCATCATAGTAGCAAAAGGAAAGATGAAACCATATGATCATCTCAATAAATGCACAGAAAGTATTTGACAAAACACAAATGATGTACTCACTCATATCCATTCATGCTAAAAACCCTCAACAAAGTGAGTTTAGAGGGAACATACCCCAGCATGATAAAGGCCATAAATGGCAAACTCACAAACCCATAAGTGGCATCATACTCAATGCTGAAAAACTGAAAGCTTTTCCTCCACAATCAGAAACAAGAAAAAATGTCCACTTTCACCACTTTTATTCAAAATAGTACTAGAAATCGTAACTGCAACAATCAGACAAGAAATTGAAGGCATGTAAATTGTTAAGAAAGTATTAAAACTGTCATTATTTGCAATAACATGATACTATATTTAGAAAACCCTAATGACTTTACCAAAAAACTATTAGAATAAATGAATTCAGTAAAGCTGCAAGATACAAAATTAATATATAGAAATCTGCTGTATTTCTATACACTAACAACAAATTAGCAGAAAGAGAAATTAAGAAAACTGTTCCATTTGCAATTGCACCAAAAAGAATAAAATACCTAATAATAGATTTAACCACAGTGGTGAAAGACCTATAGTCTAATAACTATAAGGCACTGATGAAAGATACTGAAGATGATACAAATGGAAAGGTATGCCATGCTCATAGATTGGAAGAATATTATTAAAATATTCATACTACCAAAAGCAATCTGGAGTCTGTACAATCCCTATCAAAATGTCAATAGGATTCTTCACAGAAATATAACAAATAATTCTAAAATTTGTATGGAACCACAAAAAATCCTGAAGAGCCAAAGCAATCTTGAGAAAGAAGATCAAAGCTGGAGGAATCACAGTCCCAGATTTCAAGAGATACTACAATGCTATGGTCATCTACACAGTATGGTACTGGCACAAGTAGAAACATATAGATCATTGGAACAAAACAGAGATCCTATTAATAAACCCAGAGTTATTTAGTCAATTAATTTATGAAAAAGGAGGCAAGAATATACAATAGGAAGAAGACAGTCTCTTCAATAAATGGTGTTGGGAAAATTGGATAGCCACACACAAAAGAATAAAACTTGGACCACTATCTTACAGTATATACAAAAATTAACTCAAAGTGGATTAAAGACTTGAATATGATACCCAAAACCATAAAATGCTTAAAAGACAACATAGGTAATAATCTCTTGCACATTGGCCTTAAACTCCTAAGATATACATATTTATGGGTATGTCTCCTGAGACCAGGAAACAGAAGTAAAAATAAACTATTAGGACTACATCAAAATAAAAAGCTTTTGGAGGCACCTGGCTGGCTCAGTCAGAAGTGACTCTTGATCTTGGGGTCATGAGTTTGAGCCCCACATTGGGTGTAGAAATTTCTTAAAAATAAATAAATAAACTGAAAAAAAAGGTTTTGTAAAGCAAAAGAAACTGCCAAGAAAATGAAAAGGCAACCTATCAAATGGGATAATATATTTTCAGATAATTAATCTGATAAGGGGTTAGTATCCAAAATATATAAAGAGCTCAACAACAGAAGAAAAACAAACAACCCAATGAAAGAATGGGCAGAGGATCTGAACAGACATTTTCCTACAGAAGGCACAGAGATGGCCAACAGACACACAAAAAGATACTCAACACCACTAATCATTAGGGAAATGCACATTAAAACCACAATGAAACATTACCTGAAACGAGTCAGAATGGCTAGTATGAAAAAAGATGAGAACTACCAAGTGTTGGCAAGGATGTAGAGAAAAGGGAACCCTCATGTGCTACTGGTGGGAATGTAAATCAGTGCAAGCACTGTGAAAAACAATATGGAGGTTTCTCAAAAAATTAAAAATGGAAATACTATACGATCTGGTATTCCCACTGCTGGCTATTTACCCAAAGAAAATGAAAACACTAAATCAAAAAGATGTATGCAAAAAAAAAAGTATGCAGCCCTATGTTTATTGTAGCACTATTTACAATAGCCAAGATATAGAAACAACCCAAGTATCCACCAACAGAAGAATGGATAAAGAAGATGTGGGGTGTACACACACACACACACACACACACACACACGCACACAGAGAACAATGGAATATTACTCAGACATTAAAAAGAATGAAATCTTGCCATTTGCAACAACACGGATGCAACTACAGGGTATTATATTAAATGAACTAAGTAAGTCAGAGAAAGAAAAATACCATATGATTTCACTCATGTGGAATTTAGGAAACAAAAAAGTGAACATAGGGGAAGGGAAGGAAAAATAAAATAAGATAAAAATAGGGAGGGAGGCAAACCATAAGTGACTCTTAACTATAAAGAACAGACAGGTTTGCTGGAGGGGAGATGGGTAGGGAGATGGGGTAACTGGGTGATGGACATTAAGGAGGGCACTTGATAGAATGAGCACTGGGTGTTATATGCAACTGATGAGTCACTAAATTCTACCCTGAAACTAATAAAACACTGTATGTTAAGTAAATTGAATTAAAATTAAAAATTAAAAAAATTTAAATCAAAGGTAGAAATCTGTAAGATCATGTGCTAATATGGCTTTTCCACCAATAATGTCATTTTTAAGTAAGTAACCTATTCTTTAGGTTTTGAGAAGCGATAATTAGATAAAAAGGAATAGGTAGATTTTTTTGCTCTCCCAGTCTTGCTTGAAGGAAAAAGGAAATGTTTTCAACTAGTCAGTTCTATGTTCAATTTCATCTCTTACACTTGTTACCTATGGCCTGGGAAGGTAACTTATATATCTTACAAAATTTTCATACAAAAAAATTCTTATAAAATTCTTCATATATACAATAGGAAGAAGGGCAATATCTGCTGGGTGTCTACCAATCTATTATCTATTATGATTTACTAGGAGAACTATTGTGTTGTTCAGGCAGCATGTTCAGTCTAAATATTTGCTTCTTCAGGATCTCTTCGTGATGAGAGGTTCCCTTTTCATACGGTTCTGGTCAATAAGCTATAAGTAGTAGTGTGTGGGGAAATACTTTACTTTTCTGATATAGGTGCCTCCCCTTGGCTTCATTACTCCTTGCTCCTGCCTATTAAATGGACAAGAGCCTGGCACAGATCAGCCATCCCATATTCATAAGGCAAGTAGAATGGGTAAAGAAGCCAATGTCATGGGAGAGAGGACAAGAATAAAAGAAGTTGAGTTTTCTGTTAGTTGGCAGTTGACAGAGTCTTTGACAAAAATATCCATGTATTGTTATCAGAATTAGAGAATATAACACATGGAAACACATTGGGGAGTCTTCGACACTTACTCAATTGTTTTCTTTTTTTTTTTTTTAAAGATTTTATTTATTTATTTGACAGAGAGAAATCACAAGTAGATGGAGAGGCAGGCAGAGAGAGAGAGGGAAGCAGGCTCCCCGCTGAGCAGAGAGCCCGACGCGGGACTCAATCCCAGGACCCTGAGATCATGACCTGAGCCGAAGGCAGCGGCTTAACCCACTGAGCCACCCAGGCGCCCACTCAATTGTTTTCTTAATGTTAATTCCTCTTTATGCCCCTCTCCACCCTTAAATGCAGAACCAGACAGGAGTTGTTACTTTCCTTCTTTTGTTTCACTCTTAAAATGAGGATATTTTGGGGTACCCGGGTGGCTTAGCCATTTAAGCATCGGCCTTTGGCTCAGGTCATGATCCTAGGGTCCTTGAATCGAGCCCAGAGTGGGGCTCCCTGCTCAGTGAGGAGTCTTCTTGTCCCTCTTCCCTCTCCCTTTGCCCCTCACCCCTGCTCATGCTCTCTCTCTCTTTCACTCTCAAATAAAATCTTAAAAATAAAATAAAATAAAATGAGGATATTTTGGAAAACTAAAAATGGCCACACATAGTATAGTATACTACTGTACACATCCTCTAGTATAGTATAGTCCCTAGAGAGACTTGTGAAATGAGGCAGGGTGGTGTAATAAAGAGTACAGAATTCTGTACAGAAAAACCAACATTTGAATTCCACTTTACATATGTAAAGCTGTGTGTTCTTGGGAACCTTAATCCTCTTTAAAAAATAATCTGTTAGGAAAAATTTAGATTTACAGAAAAACAAAATTTAGATTTAGATTTCCAGAGCTCCCATATACTTTATACCCAATTCCCCCATTATTAACATCTGACATTAATATGGTACACTTGTCACAATTAATGAACTAATATTGGTACATTATATCTAAAGCATATACTTTATTTAGAATTCCTTAGTTTTCACCTATGGTTCCTTTTTCTATTCTAGGATCATATCCAGGATACGACATTACATTTAGTTATCATGTCTCCTTAACCTCCTCTTAGTTATGACAGTTTCTCAGACTTTTCTTGTTTTTGATGAACTTGACAGGTTTGAGAAATAGTGGCCAGGTATTTCATAGAATACCCCTCAATTGGGATATATCTGATGTTCTTCTCATGATTAGACTAGGAGTAGGAATTTTGGGGAGGAAGATCATAGAGGTGAAGTGTCTTTCTCACACATCCTATCCAGGGTACATGCTATCAGTATGATTTATCACTGTTGATGTTGACCTTGATCACCTGGCTGATGTATTTCTCCATGGTAAAGGTACTCTTTTTCTCCCCTTCCCATCACAGTACATTTGAGAAGGAAGTCACCATGAGCAGCCCACACTTAAGAAGTGAGAGTGATGCTCCACCTCCCTGAGAGTGGAGTATCTACTTAAAATTATTTAGAATTTTTCTCTGGGGGGCAGTTTTGTCTCTTTTCCCCAGTTTATTTATTAATCATTTATTTATTTTAGTATGGACTCATAGATATTTGTTTTGTATTTTTGGTTATGATCCAGTACTACCTTGTTATGGGTTAAGCCGCTTGTTGTGAAAACAGTTTAGCAACAGAACATCTTGGGCCTGACCTGGGAGTTCACCTTGGCTGAGTACAGTAAAGACATGAGCGAAAGTCTGGAAGTAGGCATGACAGAAGGAAGGGCGATCACGTCTTGCTAGGGTGGCAAGCCCACTCAGATAACTGTTATTTGCTATGTTCGTAATGTCACCCACCCTCCCTATGGCATATCTTGCTCTACCGCTCGCATTCCTGTTCAAAATGCCGGACGCTCTTGGTCTCCAGCAAGAGAGTGTGTCTGCCATTTAGTCAGGCTCACGTGACTCATGGGATTGGATTTATGGAGGGCAAACAGATCACGACTGTAACACTGCCACTTTACTCTGTCCAACTATCTTACCTCATTCGACTCATTAGATTAAAATAAAATAGAGACATTTATTTGGGCGAAAGAGAATCTTCCTGTGCCTCTCTCAAAATAACCCACCTGCATGCTATAGTGCTGCATATGTGTCTGACTGAAGGGAGCCAGTAAACACCCCATGCACCTGTGTTTTCACAGTAGCAAGGGAGGAAAATGTCACTGTTTCCTAAGGGAAGAGAATAAAGGGAAACGTGCCACCAACTCAGACTCCAAGCAAGGTTAAGTCCAGGAAAGGAGGCTTTGAGGGCCGTGCAGAGATTCATCTCCAAGTCCTCTCAGTTGAGATCACAGAAGTCCTCTCTTTCCAATTCACAGTGATCTCTGTGACAGAAGTTTCTCTGCATTCTGGCAGTTCGGGGCACAATCAGCCAGCCAGTACGGGAGTGCTCACGATGAGATGCCTGCTGCTGAGAGAATGCCCAGCTGTGATTTTATTTCCTTGTGTTTGGAGAATACAATTCGTTCTTACTACATTTGCTGAAACAGACTGCCAGAGAAATGGCCAGTTTGAAAGAACACACGGAAAAATCAACATTCCCGATGCATCTTGAGATCACTGCAGCAATAGGAACATGTCTCCAAACAGCCAGAATGAAAGCAGCAGTAAGTCGGGGAGAGGATCTGGTCTCTCCAGAGGACTGTGGCATCATCTCACATGAACACCGGGAACTGTGGGGAGGAGGGCGGGAATGAGACTTCCACTGCAAAATCACAGGTTTCTTGGGAAGTTCCATTGTCAAGCATAATATATTCCCCATCATACCCACCAATTTCTCAATAACTTCCAATTATCCCTATTTTTGTTTTACCCCTCTGTTCATTTTCTGCTTGCACAAAATAAAAAGCCAGAAATCTTTCATTTTAAAATCCTAATATTAGTCAGTGTATATGCCCCTCAGGAAATGGGTTTGGCTTGTAAAGAGCTTTGCTCATTTTCCCTCTTATTATGTATGTGATTACCCAAAATACAGGGAGTTCTTACTGTCATATTTCTGAGAAAACTGTTAGTGTTTATTACATAGTTGATTTTTGCAACAGAATTTTCTTCCTTTTTTAACATTTCACTTCTGTCAGTCGGACTCTTTAGTAGAGAGGCTTCTGTGCAGAATTTAGGTAGAGATAGGGATGAAAAATTCCGAGTTTGCAATGATAATTCACTTCATGAATTTCATCTACTTCCAAAGTATACCCAATAACATTAATGCAGAGAATTTTTAGACAAAAACCTGGTTGCTTATATCTTATCTTTAATACAACCAAAAGAGTGGAAGAACCTTAGCTTAGATACCCTTCCATTATTCCTTTATTTGGGGGGGGACATGAATCTATCAACTCTCTCCCCACCATTATTCATGTTTCAAACATATCTTTCTAGAGAAGACATAACTTTTAATTGTTCAACATATGGCAAGAGTGTCACACTTTTCCACCATAGAAAGCCTTCCCTGATTTTTCTTATGGAAAAAAACTTGGGAAAAAAATGTGAACAATAAGCAGAAACTTTTACAATGTCTATGCTGCCTCTCAAATAGCTTTTCCTATATCCTTAGCTAACTCTGTATTTCAAGTTACCTGCCAGAAAGTTGTACATTTACCACATAAACAAAAAGCTAGAAAAACAGTTTAGAATTTCACTGAGCTGAATTTTTTAAACAGGTTTATTGAGTTAGAATTGATATTCAAAAACTGCATATATTCAATGTGTACAATTTGAGGGGTTTGGACATATGCAAGCACCTCTGACACCATTATAACCACAGCCAAGGTAACAAACATCCATCACAAGTTTCCTTGTGTGTGTCTCTCTCTCTTTTTATGTGTGATAAGAACACTTAACATGAGATCTACCCTCTTGAATTTCTAACCATACAATATAGTATTGTTGTCTATAGGCACTACGCTGCACAGGATATACCAAGAACTAATTCACTTCGCATAACTGAAACTTCATAACAAATAACAACAACTGTCCATTTCCCCTTTCCCTGGATCCTCATTACTACCATTCTATAATCTGTCTCTGTGGATTTAACTATTTCAAGTACCGTATAAGTGGAATCATGCAGTATTTGTCCTTCTGTGACTGGTTTATTTCATCTAGTGTAATGTCCTACAGGTTCATTTATGTTTTCACAAATGACAAGATTGTGTTCTTTTCTTAAAACCAAATAATATTCCACTGTAGATATATACCACATTTTCCTTTTCCATTCACCTGTCAATGGATATTTGAGTTATTTCCATATCTTGGCTATTATGAAAACTACCATGGAGTTCAAAAGCGTAGAATTTACATTTATGAATAGACAAAATCTACCTACAATGGAGCTAGTTAATGGGTTCACTGAAAGCAAAATAATGATATATAAAGGGAATTGTACTGTGATCTACTTGTTCCTTTTTTTTTTTTTTTTTTTTGTAATTCTACCTCCAGTGTGGGGTTTGAACATGCAACCCCAAGAGTGAGTGTCCCATGCTCTACTGACTGAACCAGCCAGGTGCCCCAATTTCTTACTTTTTTGAAAAATGATTAAATATGACTCACTAAGGATGAAGATAAACATGTGACAGATATAGGACCATCTCTTCTCTTACACCATCGCTGAGTGCTTACTGGGAAGTCACAGATCACAGCTGGCTCACTGCGCCCTTGTCATTTAAGCAGTAGGGGTGGACAGTGGGCCAGGAGGAGGAAGTCTTCTATTAAATAGGTCTCAAACAAGCATCAATTTGTTTGAGTCTAACCTAAATTCCTTCTTTTCTAAAACACCTACAAATTTAGTACAGTGGCAAATAAATTAAATCCATTTTTTTTAATTTTTGGAAAAATTTTTAACTTGATTTTTAAATTATTTAATCAATTTTTTATCATAATAAAAAGTGTACTCTTTAATATCCATCCCCTATTTCACCCATCCTCACCCATCTCTCCTCTGGTAACCATCAGTTTGTTCTCTGTACTTAAGTCTGTTTCTTGGTTTTCTCCCCTTCTCTTTCTCTGTCCCCCCTTTGCTCATTTTTTTGTTTGTTTCTTGAATTCCACATATGAGTGAGATCATATGGTATTTGTCTTTATCTGACTCACTTATTTCACTTAGCATTATATTCTCTAGTTCTAGCCATGTTGTTGCAGATGCCAAGATTTCATTCTTTTTTACAGCTCAATAATATTCCATTGTATATACCAAACCAAACAGCTTCTACATAGCAAAGCAAACCCTCAACAGAATGAAAACCAACCTACTAAATTGGAGAAAATATTTTCAAATTACATATCTTATCAGAGACTAATATCTAAAATATATAAAGAACTCATAGAACTGAATAGCAAAAAAAAAAAAAATCTAATTTAAAATTGGGCAGAGGATCTCAATAGATATTTTTCCAAAAAAGACATACAGATAGCCAGAAGTATATGGAAAAAGTGTTCAACATCATTAATCTTCAGGGAGATGCAAATGTCAGGGAAATGCACAACAAGATATCACTTCACACTTGTTAAGAGTGGCTATTAGCAAAAAGACAAGAAATATAACAAGTTTTGGCAAAGATGCAGAGAAATGGGAATGCTCATGCACTGTTGGGTAGGAAAGTAAATTAGTAGAAAATAGTATTGAGGTTTCACACAAAAACTGCTAATAAAGCTACCATATGATCCAGCAATTTCACTTCTGGGTATTTATCCAAAGGAAATGAAAACACTAACTTAGGATATATGCATGCCCATGTTCATTTACAGCATTATTTACAATAGCCAAGACAGTGACAGCCTGTGTCCACTAACAGATGAGTGGATAAAGAAATTGTGGTAATATGTATAAAAACTACATATATGTATATGTATGTATGTATGTGTGTGTATATATATGTAACAATTTATATATATATACATATATATAAATACACACACATATACATACACAACGGGATATTATTCAGTCATAAAAAAGAAGGAGATCTTGCCATTTGTGACAACATGGATGGACTTTGAGGGCACCATGCTAAGTGAAATAAGTGAAACAGAGAAAGACAAATACCATGCGATCTCACTTACAGGTAGAATCTAAAACAAATAAACAAACAAAAAAACCAGTAAACTGAGCTCATTAGATACAGAGAAGATACTGGTGGCTGCCAGAAGCTGGGGTAGGTAGGGGTGGGTAAAATGGGTGAAGGGACTCAAAATGTACAAGTTTCCAGTTATAAAATAAATAAGTCTTAGGGATGTAATGTACAGCATGGTGACTACCGTTAATACTATTACTTATTTGAAAGTTACTAAGAAAGTAGATCTTAAAAGTTCTCATCAGAAAAAAAAAATTAACTATGTATGGTGAGGGATGTTAACTAGACTTATTGTGATCATTTCACAATATATACATATATTGAATCATTACACTGTATACCCAAAACTAATGTTAGATGTAAATTAAACCTCAATTAAGAAAAAAACACCTACTAGCCCTCAGTGATTGTTTTTGTTTGATTATTATTACTACAAATGTTCTTTTCCATATCTCATTTCTTTTCCTTTGGTAACAAGTTTGAAATATTAATCTTAAAGGATAATCGATTGACAATTTTATGTCACTGGAACGTGTGTTCATCTGTCCATGCCTTCTATTATCCCAATCCAACTGAAGAAAGTATAGACTTGTGCTGTCCTAAAATACAGCCACTGGACATATGGGTATCAGTGCTTCAATGATGGCTATTTATTTATTTATTTATTTTTAAGATTTTATTTATTTATTTGAGAGAGAGAGCCAGTGAGAGAGAGCATGAGCGAGGAGAAGGTCAGAGGGAGAAGCAGACTCCCCATGGAGCTGGGAGCCTGATGTGGGATTCGATCCCGGGACTCCAGGATCATAACCTGAGCCGAAGGCAGTCGTCCAACCAACTGAGCCACCCAGGCATCCCAATGATGGCTATTTAAATTGAGAACTGCTGTATGTATAAATTGCACAAGAGCTTTTAAATACTTAGTATGGAAATAAAAGAGTATAAAAATATCTCACAAATAATTTTAAAATAATTGTTGAAATGTTAATATTATAGATATACTGGGTTAAATAAATTGTAATTTCACCTGTTTTTTTCCTTCTAATGGACTACTAGAAAATTTTAAACTATATATGAGGCTCATATTATGGTTCTGTTGGACAGGACTAGTGCAGACTATTAACTACAGCCATTCTTCTAGATAGCTGCTTTCCAATGAGAAGGGCAGTTCATGCTAAATCATGTAACTTTGGAGGATTACTATTTGGTAAACTCAATAGCCTCTTAGTCCCCAGTACAGTTCTTTCTCAGCTTGTTTGCAACAGGAGAGATGAAGCATTCATTCAAGCATGATGTACTGAGAAGTACTGCATCAGGTACTGTGAAAAAGATACCTTCATTCAATGGAACATGGAGCTTAATATCTAGCAGAGGTGGCAAATATTTGTATCAATAATTTTCCAATTACAGCTGTAAAAAGAACTACAAAGGAAATAAGTATCAATAATTTTCCAATTACAGCTGTAAAAAGAACTACAAAGGAAATAAATGTACAGGATTATGCCAGTGCAGGACTTAACCTATTACAGGTAGACAGGCAGCTGGAAGGAAGAGCCAAGTATTTTTTTCCAGGTAAAGTGATATTTAAACAGTATGGTATTGATATTTATGTGACAGTTAAAGTTAGATATGTGTACTTTGGATTCCAATCCTGCTCCTGACATTTTTAAACAGCATGTTCCTTGAAAATCGACTTACAAACTCTCAATGGATTCAGTTTTCCCATCTGTAAAATAGGGATAATTAAACCTACCTTTTAGGCCTAATGTAAGGAGAAAATGAGATATATTAGATACCTTGTATGGAGTCTGGTACATTAGGCACTCTTCAAATTTAACTGTCATTTCTCTTCTGGCTCTGTACCTCCTTTCTTACTTTACACTATCTCCTTGCCAACTATGATAACAGTCGTCTTTATGTTGATGAATGTTAAGTCAACATCTCTAAGTCCATATATATCTCAATCAACATTTCAAAACTCTGACAGACAGGGCCACATAAAGGTATAACATTGTATATGTGTTTATTGTGGTACAGCTCCATCGGGGATTAACTATTTCTGCTTTTGTACACCTGAAAGGAGTCTTTATTTTGCTTCCACTTTTGAAAGGTATTTCTTCTGGTAATAGAAATTCCGGTTTACAGTTTATCTTTCTCAGTGTTGTCGTTTCACTTGTATGGTTTCCAACATATTTCCTGTCATCCTTATACTTATTACTCTTCATATAACATGTCTTTTTTCTCTGGCTGCTTTTAAGATTTTATCTTTATCACTTGTATTGAGCAATTTGATTATGATGTATGTTTGTATAGTATTCTTTATGTCTCCTTTGCTTGGATTTTAAGTTTCTTGAATCTATGCATTTATAGTTTTCACCAAATTTGGAAGAGTTTTGGTCATTATTTCAATAAAAGTAAATAACTTGTACAGACTTTCTTGTTTGATAGTAGGGCTAATTATGTACTACACAGTGGCTAACTGAACATAATAAAAATAATTTTAAACTACCACAACTGAACCAGGAAGAAATAGAATGCCTGAACAGACCCATAACCAGTAAGGAGATTGAAACAGTCATTAAAAATCTCCAAACAAACAAAAGCCCAGGGCCAGATGGCTTCCCGGGGGAATTCTACCAAACATTTAAAGAAGAACTAATTCCTATTCTCCTGAAACTGTTCCAAAAAATAGAAATGGAAGGAAAACTTCCAAACTCATTTTATGAGGCCAGCATCACCTTGATCCCAAAACCAGACAAGGATCCCACCAAAAAAGAGAGCTATAGACCGATATCCTTGATGAACACAGATGCGAAAATACTCAACAAAATACTAGCCAATAGGATTCAACAGTACATTAAAAAGATTATTCACCACGACCAAGTGGGATTTATTCCAGGGCTGCAAGGTTGGTTCAACATCCGCAAATCAGTCAATGTGATACAACACATCAATAAAAGAAAGAACAAGAACCATATGATACTTTCAATAGATGCTGAAAAAGCATTTGACAAAGTACAGCATCCCTTCCTGATCAAAACTCTTCAAAGTGTAGGGATAGAGGGCACATACCTCAATATCATCAAAGCCATCTATGAAAAACCCACCGCAAATATCATTCTCAATGGAGAAAAACTGAAAGCTTTTCCACTAAGGTCAGGAACACGGCAGGGATGTCCATTATCACCACTGCTATTCAACATAGTACTAGAGGTCCTAGCCTCAGCAATCAGACAACAAAAGGAAATTAAAGGCATCCAAATCGGCAAAGAAGAAGTCAAATTTTCACTCTTCGCAGATGATATGATACTATATGTGGAAAACCCAAAAGACTCCACTCCAAAACTGCTAGAACTTATACAGGAATTCAGTAAAGTGTCAGGATATAAAATCAATGCACAGAAATCAGTTGCATTTCTCTACACCAACAGCAAGACAGAAGAAAGAGATATTAAGGAGTCAATCCCATTTACAATTGCATCCAAAACCATAAGATACCTAGGAATAAACCTAACCAAAGAGACACAGAATCTATACTCAGAAAACTATAAAGTACTCATGAAAGAAATTGAGGAAGACACAAAGAAATGGAAAAATGTTCCATGCTCCTGGATTGGAAGAATAAATATTGTGAAAATGTCTATGCTACCTAAAGCAATCTACACATTTAATGCAATTCCTATCAAAGTACCATCCATCTTTTTCAAAGAAATGGAACAAATAATGCTAAAATTTATATGGAACCAGAAAAGACCTCGAATAGCCAAAGGGATATTGAAAAAGAAAGCCAACGTTGGTGGCATCACAATTCCGGACTTCAAGCTCTATTACAAAGCTGTCATCATCAAGACAGCATGGTACTGGCACAAAAACAGACACATAGATCAATGGAACAGAATAGAGAGCCCAGAAATAGACCCTCAAATCTATGGTCAACTCATCTTCGACAAAGCAGGAAAGAATGTCCAATGGAAAAAAGACAGCCTCTTCAATAAATGGTGCTGGGAAAATTGGACAGCCACATGCAGAAAAATGAAATTGGACCATTTCCTTACACCACACACAAAAATAGACTCAAAATGGATGAAGGACCTCAATGTGCGAAAGGAAACCATCAAAATCCTTGAGGAGAACACAGGCAGCAACCTCTTCGACCTCTGCCGCAGCAACATCTTCCTAGGAACAACGCAAAAGGCAAGGGAAGCAAGGGAAAAAATGAACTACTGGGATTTCATCAAGATCAAAAGCTTTTGCACAGCAAAGGAAACAGTTAACAAAATCAAAAGACAACTGACAGAATGGGAGAAGATATTTGCAAACGACATATCAGATAAAGGACTAGTGTCCAGAATCTATAAAGAACTTAGCAAACTCAACACCCAAAGAACAAATAATCCAATCAAGAAATGGGCAGAGGACATGAACAGACATTTCTGCAAAGAAGACATCCAGATGGCCAACAGACACATGAAAAAGTGCTCCATATCACTCGGCATCAGGGAAATACAAATCAAAACCACAATGAGATATCACCTCACACCAGTCAGAATGGCTAAAATAAACAAGTCAGGAAATGACAGATGCTGGCGAGGATGTGGAGAAAGGGGAACCCTCCTACACTGTTGGTGGGAATGCAAGCTGGTGCAGCCACTCTGGAAAACAGCATGGAGGTTCCTCAGAATGTTGAAAATAGAACTGCCCTATGACCCAGCAATTGCACTATTGGGTATTTACCCTAAAGATACAAATGTAGTGATCCAAAGGGGCACATGCACCCGAATGTTTATAGCAGCAATGTCCACAATAGCCAAACTATGGAAAGAACCTAGATGTCCATCCACAGATGAATGGATCAAGAAGATGTGGTATATATACACAATGGAATACTATGCAGCCATCAAAAGAAATGAAATCTTGCCATTTGCGACAACATGGATGGAACTAGAGCGTATCATGCTTAGCGAAATAAGTCAAGCAGAGAAAGACAACTATCATATGATCTCCCTGATATGAGGAAGTGGTGATGCAACATGGAGGCTTAAGTGGGTAGGAGAAGAATAAATGAAACAAGATGGGATTGGGAGGGAGACAAACCATAAGTGACTCTTAATCTCACAAAACAAACTGAGGGTTGCTGGGGGGAGGGGGTTTGGGAGAAGGGGGTGGGATTATGGACATTGGGGAGGGTATGTGCTTTGGTGAGTGCTGTGAAGTGTGTAAAACTGGTGATTCACAGACCTGTACCCCTGGGGATAAAAATATATGTTTATAAAAAATAAAAAGTTAAAAAAAAATAGTCATACTACACAATTACACTACTGTAAAAAAAAAAAAATTTAAAAAGGTATAGTTCAAATCAAGTGGTAATACTGGTGGCAAGATGAAGATGATTACCTTTTAATTTATAATTTCCTCTTTTCTTAAATAATATCACTTACATAAACTTCCATTGTAAAGACAAGACCCCCAATATATCTACAGTTAGAGAAGTAAGGAGAATTATGGAAGTGGTAATACTTGCAGTGTTTGTATTAAATGGATATTTAAGACAAATATAGTAAATATTTTTCAGTCTGTGTGCATGTGTACATAAGTTAAATGAAATGAAGTACATTTGCTAAAACAATAATACTCTAAGGTTTGTATGTATAAATAAATCATCTCCAAATGAATGTAACTTGATCACTCAGTTGATACAAGGTGATCCATCCATTTTTTAACCTACTTTAATGTGTTATTTAAAACAACACTTATTTTTAACCATTAAACTACAAGTTTTAAATCAGGATGACACTATACTATATGGAATTTAATTTGTTTTAGTTAACATCACAAATAAAATTATAGTCACAGATAAATGGAAAGACATCTCATGTTCATGGATTGGAAAAAATTAATACTGTTAAAATGTCCATGCTACCAAAAGTGATCTACAAATTTAATTCAATGCAATCTCTCTATCCAAATCCCAATGACATTCTTTTTTTAAAAGATTTTATTTATTTATTTGACAAACAGAGATCACAAGTAGGCAGAGAGGCAGGCAGTGAGAGAGAGAGAGGGAAGCAGGCTCGATTCCAGGACTTTGAGATCATGACCCGAGCCCAAGGCAGAGGCTTAACCCACTCAGCCACCCAGATGCCCCCCCAATGGCATTCTTTTTTTTTTTAAAGATATTTATTTATTTATTTGACAGACAGAGATCACAAGCAAACAGAGAGGTAGGCAGAGAGAGAAGGAGGGGAAGCAGGCTCCTTGCTGAGCAGAAAGCCCTATATGGGGCTTGATCCCAGGACCCTGGGATCATGGCCTGAGCCGAAGGCAGGGGCTTTAATCCACTGAGCCACCCAGGCACCCCCCACCATGGCATTCTTAATAGAAATAGGAAAAAAAAAACAATACTAAAATTCATAGGGAATCATAAATGACCCCACAAAGACAAAAGAATCTTGAGCAAGAAGAATAAAGATGGAGGCATCACACTTACTGATTTTGAAATACAATATAAAGCTATATAGTACTAGCCTAAAGATAGACACATAGATAACTGGACAGAATAGGACCCAGAAATAAATCCATGCATCTATAGCTAATTTAATATTCAGCAAGGGTGCCATGAACATGAAATGAGGAAAGGGTAGTTTCTTCAATAAACTGTTGGGAAAACTGGATATACACATAAAGAGGAATGAAATTGAACCCTTAACTCACACCATATATAAAACACAACTTTAAATGGATTAAAGACTTAAACATAAGACATGAAACTGTAATAATACTAGAAGAAAACACAAGGAAAAAGCTTCTTAACATTAGTCTGGGCAATGATTATTTGGATATGACATTGAAAGCATAGGCAACACAAGAAAAAATAGACAAGTGGGTTTGCTAAACTAAAAAACTAGAAAAGGTAATCTACAGAATGGGAGACATTATTAGCAGACTATATATCAGATGAGGAGTTAATATCCAAAACATATAAGTAACTCAAACAGCTCAATAGCAGAAAAGCAAATAACCCAATTAAAAAATTACCAAGTAAAGGATCTAAATAAATACTTCTCAAAAGAAAACACATAAATGACCAATAGGTATATGAGAATGTGCTCAATTTCACTAATGATCAGGAAAAGGGAAATCAAAACTACAATGAGATATCACCCAATACCTGTCAAAATGCTATTAGCAAAAAGACAAAAAATAGCAAGTGTTGGCCAAAATTTGGAGCAAAGGGAACCCTGTACACTATTTGTGGGAATGTAAATTGTTAAAACAATTATATAACGTACACTATGTGAAGGTTCCTCAAAAAATTTAAAAAAACAAACTACCTTATGACCCAGCAATGGCACTTCTGGATATATATGCAAAAGAAATGAAATCAGTATCTCAAAGAGGCTGTTTGCACTCCAGTTTTCATTGCAGTACTATTCACAATAGCCAAGATATGGAAGAAACCTAAATTTCTATTGGCAGATGAATGGATAAAGAAATGTAGTAAATATAATACTCCTGTGTGCATGTGTATGTGTGTCTCTGTGTGTGTGTATTAAGAGGAAATGTTGCCATTTGTGAAAACAGTGTAATATGCAAGACACAAAAAGACAAATACTTCATACTCTCAATTACATGTGGAATATAAATAATCAAACTCACAGAAACACAGAGTAGAATGGTGGTTGCCAGGGACTAGGGGGGAGGGAAAATGGAGAGGTGATGGTCAAGTGGTACAAATTTTCAGTTATGCAAAATGAATAAGCTATGGAGATCTAACTTATAGCAATGTGAATAAAGTTAACAATACTGTATTCTATACCTGAGATTTACTAAGTGGGTAGATTTTTTTTTTCTTCATCACAACAAACACACTCTTTAATCCTCATCACTGATTTAATGCGTCCCCCACTTCTCCTCTGGCAACCGTCAGTTTGTTTTCTATAGGTAAGAGCCTGTTGCTTGGTTTGCCCCTCTCCCTTTTGCCCCCCCTTTGTTCATTTGTTTCTTAAATTTAAGTGGGTAGATCTTTAGTGTTCTTTTACCACACACACAAAAACAAAACAAGAAAATGATAACTATGTGAGGTGATGGATATGCTAATTAGCCTAATTGTGATTATTTCACAATATGTAAGCCTATGAAAACATCAAATTGTATACTTTACATAACATTTTAAAAATAAATAAATATAAATTTTTTAATTTGTTAATTGTATCTCAGTAACCTGGAAGAAATTATTATGTTTGATTTGAAAGACAACTAAAATTCATTTGCTTAACACAGCTATATGTAATTTCCAACAGAGGAACAATTTCCCACTGTGTTAAATTTTGAAATGTACTTAAAGAGGATAAAAAAAATACCAGCACTTTATAGTCACTTGCTGGTGAAAACTGCCTCTGAAATAATTTATGAAGTGGGAAAAATGAGATTTTAATAACATGTAGTATAAACCAGTTTCTAGTAAGATCTAGCATTTGTACATTAGGGGATATTTAGTGTGTAAATATGTTAAATAGTATACTTTGTGTTATGTTAGCATTTTTATTAAAGACCTTAGAGCATTTTAAATAGGCTAATGAAAATTTTCAATTTTCTCTTCTGATTAGGGCAATGTTCAAATCTTATACCTGGTATTTCCCTCATAGTTCTATAATAGTTGCAACAGAGAATTACAGGGCAAGTGAATCTGACTGTTGATTGGAAAACCAGAATTATCCATTATGAATGACCATAGACTAGGAATTTTTAATAAATCCAAAAATATACATATATTATCACCATCAGTTTGACCATAAAAGATATGTCAAGTCTCTAGGGTTGGAAAGCCTTTGTATAGTGCTATCTCTCTCAGAGTTAACAGTCAGATGTCCTACTACCAATGAAAACAATCAGAGGACCTTTACCACCACCCCCAAACACTTGGATTCAATAGAAAATGTTAAGGTACACAATTTCAAAAATCATAGTGCCCTTCCTAGTTGCTGTTTTGGTCTCACAAATTGACACCATTATCACAATTTCTTGATCAGTCAGTTCTCCCTGGACTAACAGGTTTGTCTCCTTATTGCCTCCACTGTCAACTACAATTAATTTAATTTTGGCTATGCATTCATCTGTCTGAGAGGTAACTGCAACTGGTTATGGAAGACCTAGGTAATATTCATTAATTTTCTAATTGGCTTATGACACTAGATGGCAGTCTTGCCAGTCTTGTAGTGTTTTTAGAAACTTTTATTTTTTTTTTTAAGATTTTATTTATTTATTTATTTGACAGAGAGATACAGGACCGTGGGATCATGATCTGAGTTGGAGGCAGCTGCTCAACCAACTGAGCCACCCAGGCGCCCCTAGAAAGTATTTTTCAAACACACACACACACACACACACACACAGTATTTTTCAAATCTTAGACTATGAAGCGCCAACCATAATGAAGTGAATTTATAGAGTTATTCCTTAACCCACCCTTGAGTAACGTTGGGCTTTTAAGTTTATCAACAGTAAAAGGAAAATTGGGGAAGTTTAGGGAAATAATGTCCTTGTCTGGCTAGGAAATGATGGAAGGAAGAGGAAAAGGAAGGAAAGAAGGAAGCAGTTACCAATGTACCCACTTGTGACTGTAGGATATTTAAAGGAGGTGCCTTTTTGTAAATAATGATAACAAAGGCTTAGAAGAAGGATAATGCTTTCACTCTCCACTGATAGTTAGGAAAAGGTCACATCTTGAGCTACCTCTCCCTTCAATCTTGAACAAGTCTCTAGGAACTTGGCCTTATAATGGGATACAACAGAGGGAAGCCCTTAAGTTTTCCTTTGGTGAGCCAACCCCAATTCCTATATGGCAAGGACTGAGATCTGACTGGCTTTGAAAAGAGGGCTCACTGTAGCTGTCAAGCCAGTAGATGCCACGGGGGATCAGTGGCAATCAGTAACCTGTCACCAGTGGAGACCAAGCTGAGGTCCAAATGTTCTGATCAAATTAAGAGATAAGATCACTAACTGAAACCATCAAAGACTTCAACCATGAATGTCAGCAGGATTAATCACACCTAGTGTTTAAAAGGAATCTTATCCCAGAGACTAGAAGAATAGAGGGCATCAAATCTGAGGACCTTGGCTCTTTTTCATGTCAGGGAAATAGTTACAACCCTTCTCTCCCTATACCCTGGCACCACCTTAGGGAGGGAAGCAAGGGGAAGGGAAAGGTCTCTGAAAGATTCAATATTTTATTCAAAATCTGATAATCTGCATTATCTGCATATCCAAATGATATTCTTCAATATCTTTGGATCATACTAAGTTCACATCAAATTGAATATTTAGTGATATTTTTATCCACTGATAAGTTGGTGGGTAAGGGTGGTCTTTGAATGAGAAAACAAATAAATTACATTTTATTTTAAGTGACTATGCCCTGCCAATAGAGTAGGGAAAGTGCTTCCCTAAGTTTCTCTCTTTGGCAATGGTTCTTCTTATTTTCTTCCCCATTAGGTTAGTAAGAAAGAGAGGGAATATTTACAGGATCCTTGTGTTTCTGACATACTTTGTGAGGCAGAGTTGATGTGTAAATGTCTACTTATCTTGAGATAAAAGATTAAGAGAAGGAGCTCTAAGCTCCATCTTCAAAATACAAATTAGTTCTTAAAAAATATTTTATTTATTCATTTAAATTTATTTATTTATTTATTTATTTATTTATTTAAGAGGGAGAGAAAAAGAAAGGGAGAGAATGAGTGCAGGGGAGGGGCAGAAGGAGGAGAAGCAGAATCCCTGCTGAGTAGGGAACCCAACATAGGACTCCATCTCAGGACCCTGAGCTGAAGGCAGATACTTAACTGACGGAGTCACCCATGTGCCCCCCAAATTAGTTTTTAATCAGAGTACAGTCTACTGAGTGTAAGAATCTGTGCTTAGAGCTGAAAATAGTAAGTGTTCAGTACAAGATGTCATCATCCATGACATCAGTCCTCTCATGTTCCCTGTTCAGTCTCTTACAGGGAGATTAAGCCAGATCGCCACCATTATTCTAAGTGCTATTTCTCTGGCTTTCATGTTTATCAGTCTACCAGATCCTTTTTGGTTCCATTAGTGACTTCTTGGCTTGGACTCCACAAGCAGCTGTGTTAATGATGAAAGTCAAACTTTGTGCCCTATGTTGACATCCTCCAGATAGGGAACATCAAGTACACCTATCATCAACAAAGTTAATTTTATTGTTGGAATATGGGAGACTACATCAGGAGGAACAGTGGGATAAGGAGTTTGGGGATTTTTCCAGGATTTGGATTTATGCTGATTGATTTAGGGGGACCCTCAAAAAGTGAATGTCTGTTCTGGAGTGCATTCAGAAAGCAAGAATAACTTAAGGACTGGGTCATTACCATCTTTTAGGTGGCAGGAGGAAAGGAGTAAGACTAAAGTCATCACTGGGCAAGAAGCTGTAATTATGTTAGCTGAAACATAATTACTTATGTTCCCCCAACTAGAAATTCGTATGTGGTTGCATGATGAGAGACTTCTTGTTTTGTTCTTGTCTTGTTCAATCAGAGTCATGGAGAACCCTCGTCTGATGATATTCTGTAGTTTTATCTTTAGCAGAGGAGCATCGTGGTATAGCTAGAAACAACTACATCAACTACTAGCTGTCATTTCTCATGGTTCTTATTTTCTTTTTCACATGGAAACTATCTTGCTCTGAACTACCAGGTCTGTCATGCCAATTACCAAGCTTTGCTGTCAAGAGCTAATAAGAAGAAAATTATGATCATTTACTTTGAAAATCTACTACAAATTAATGTTTTCTAACCTCAAGTACTCCTTCACTGCTCCTCAACAATAATATATATATATATATATATATATATACACACACACATATATATATATATATGCACAATTCTTCCTATTGAATTTCTGTGATAATGACCATGGAAGCAATTTCAAACTCTTCATGCACTCCTCAGGGTATAATTTAATCACAGCATCTCTTACTCTTGATAAATGAATACATTTACAAACCAGTTGAAAGATTGAGACCATGTAATTTAAAAATCCTCTAATTACCTCCTCTTCTTATTCCCTCTAAACGTCTCTGTGAATTCTAGTTTTTCTTCCTCTCTGTACAAGAGGAGGATTCCCATATGCCTGTCAGATCAACTGAAGCTTCTGATTCAATGCTATCTAATCACTTTTGTGACAATGTCCAATTAGTGATTTCCTCTTTGTCCACCATCTTCTTTTTACTCTTTTAGTTCTTTTATTTTCCTATACTTATTATAGACTAAATTTTTTTGTGCCCCCTACCCCAACTTCATATGTTGAAGCCTAACTTCCAATGTAACTATTTGGAGACAGGGCGTTTGCAAAAATAATTAAAGTTAAATAAGGCCATATGAAGGCAGGATCCTAATTCAGTGGGACTTGTATTCTTCTAAGAGGGAGAGGAGAACCAGAGTTCTCTCTAACAGGCAAGGACACAGCAGTAAAGCAGACTTCTGTAACCTAGGAGGAGAGCTCTTAGTAGAAACCAATAATAATGGTACCAAGATCTCAAACTTCTAACCTTCCAAATTTGAGAAAATAAATTACTGCTGTATAAACCACCCAGTCTGTGACATTTTGTTATGTAGCCTGAACTAAAACATACTAAATAAGCTTCCCTTTATATACATATATTCTCATATTTCCCCAACTAGTAATTATCCATCCTAGTCTTCTTGTGTTCTCATTTTAATCTCAAAGACTCATTTAGTCTCCTTGCCTTCATTTATTGTCTTTATTTTGAAGAACTTTTTGAAAATCAGAAAGTTAAAAAAAATAGAACACCTAATTTTTGCTGCCCAGAATTAATAAGTATTTATGTCCTGTATGTTAAAGATATTTTCAACAACAATAACAAGAAAAACAACAACAAAAATCTGCCCCTGGAATTGACACTTTCTTGTCTTCAGACACTGCCAGAATTATCCAGGCTGAAGATCAATATAATGTTATATAACCTATATAACAATATAAAAGCAACCATGTTCTTTTCTGAACTTTCATTTTTTCTTTATAATTATTTAGATCATTGTCATTGTAGTCTGAAATTCTGTTTCTTCTCTCCAGACAAGTCCTTTAAATCCTAATGATTTTTTCTTCTCATAATCTCTCACAGTGGTACTGTCTTTCTATGGAAAATATCAATATTCAAGTCTTTCTCTTACTATTTCATGCAGAAATTTCTCTTACTAGCTTTCAAGATCTACTTCCAAGTCATTTTTATGTGAAATTCACCTAATACAAAATTAACCATTTTAAAGTGAAAAACTAAATATGATTTAGGGCATTCACAAAGCTGTGCAACTACCACTTCTATTTAGTTCCAAACATTTTCATCACCCTAAAAAAAAATAAGGAACCATTAAACAATTCTTTCCATTCCTCTTCCCCCAAATTCTGGCAACTACCAGAGTGATTTCTGTTTTAAAGACTTTATCTATTCTGGATATTTCATCTATATGGAATCTCACAGTATGTGATCTTTTCTTTCTGCTTCTTTAACTTAGCATAGTGTTTCAGAGGCTCACTCACGTATATATGTAATCAGTACTTTAGCCAAGGTATGGCTGAAATAAATATATTTATTATATCTCTAATATAATATAATATAATATAATATAATAATAATATAATATAATATAATATATTAGAGATATAATAAATACATATTTCACAATTTATGTGCTTACCTGTTGATGGATGATTTCAATAATGTGTCTCAGTGTATATTTTTTTGAGATTAGACTACCTGGTTTTTTGTTGGGCTTCTTGAATGAGTAGATTCATGGCTTTTCAAATTTGTGTAGTTATCAGCTATTATTTATTCAAGTATTCTTTCTGCCACTTTCCTTCTTTCCTCTTCATGGACTCTCATAGTATGTATTGTGCTATCCTTGATGGTATCCCACAGGTCCCATAGGCTCTGTTCATTTTTCTTAATTCTTTTTTTTTTCTGTTTTTCAAACTGGATAACTTCAATTGCGCTATCTTCAAGTTTGCTCATTTTTTTTCTTCTAATTGATCAGATCTGCTATTGAAACCCTCTAGTGAATTTTTCACCTTGGGGATTGTATTTTCAGTTCCAACATTTTGTTTGTTTCCTCTTTATACTTTCTATATCTTTACTTTTAAACTCTTGTCCATGGTTTCCTTTAGCT
Source organism: Mustela nivalis (assembly GCF_964662115.1). Classification (NCBI taxonomy): domain Eukaryota; kingdom Metazoa; phylum Chordata; class Mammalia; order Carnivora; family Mustelidae; genus Mustela; species Mustela nivalis. The sequence goes on from NC_139040.1 coordinate 101,619,842, forward strand.
CTTTGAGCATAGTACAGATAGATTTAAAGTCTTCGTCTAGTTTGTCCATATCTGGCATTCCTCAGGAATGTTTTGTCAATCTCTTTTTTCTTGTGCGCATACCATACCTTCCCTTTTCTTTTGTATACTGTATAATTTTTTTTTGAAAATGGTATTTCAAATATTTTGATGTAATAGCTCTGGAAATCAGATCCTCTTTCTTCTCCAGAGTTTACGGCTATTGACTGCTGTGGCTAGCACTGTTCATTTGTTTAGTGATTTTTCCAAATGATTTTTGTTAAAGACTGAATTCTCAGGGCACCTGGTTGGCTCACTTGGTTAAGTGTCTGCCTTTGGCTCTGGTCATGTTCCCAGGGGGTCCTGGGATCAATCCCCATGTTGGGCTCCCTGCTTGGCAGGGAGCTTGCTTCTCACTCTCCTCTGCCTGCCACTCCCCCTGTGCTCTCTCTGTTTATTTCTGTCAAATAAATAAATAAAATCTTAAAAAAAAAAAACCCAAAGATTTCCTTCTCTGTTTTGTGTGGTAAACTGAAGTCTCTGTCCTGTTATCCTAGTGGTCAGCCAGTGATCTTACAGGGACATCCTTAAGTGCCTGGAGAATAAAACAAAAACAAAAGTAAAACCAAAACCAAAACCAAAAAACTCTCCTGGTCTTTGCCTATTGGTTCTGAGTTGGGATATTCTTTCAACATTAAGCCAGGCTACCTACAATTCAGTCTCAGCCTGCACCTCCTGCTTGTGCAAAGTCCACAAATCAGACAGAGGTACAAAACCTGGGATCCTCTTGGGTCTTCACTAAGCATGTGACCTGTCCTGGGCATGAGCTAAACACTCCAGCTTCCTTGGTATATACGAAAGCCCTATAAAGTCCTTATTCCTCTAAATACCTTCCTTCTGACTCTTTCCCAGACTTTTAGATCTGTCCGTGATGTGTCTTTTCCATTATTCCTTGCTTTAGGTTGCTACTGGTAGAGTAAATCTTCAAATAATTTTAATGCTGCCAACCAGAAAACCATTCCAGTTAAAGGTGGACAAAGCAAAGGTCTGCCTCTGTGTTGGTCTCTCAGAGAACCACCAGACAGGAAAAATATACCACCACAATTTTTTTTGGAACAAGATCTGTTCTGGCACCAGAAAGCCACACAGGGATCATGGGCTGCCATCTCTATGGACTGGTAATACCCAGGGGGATGGGAAATGGTTGGTAAACACTCTCTTGGCGGCGGCAAGTTTTTTTTTTTATTAAAGAGTTCTAAAAAATTTGATACTCAATTTTTTAACAGTTTAATCATTGCTTCAGTGAAGGGACTGAATCTTTTGAGACCCCACTCTGTCATTTTTTTTCTTCAACTGATTTCTTACACATCCAGATATGCCTTCTTGAAATACTTCAGTGAGAATACCTCATTTGGGGGCACCTGGGTGGCTCAGTGGGTTAAAGCCTCTGCCTTCAGCTTAGGTCATGGTCTCAGGGTCCTGGGATTGAGCCCCGCATCAGGCTCTCTGTTCAGCAGCCTGCTTCCTCTTCTCTCCCTGCCTGCCTCTCTGACTACTTGTGATCTCTATCAAATGAATGAATGAAATCTTAAAAAAAAAAAGAATACCACATTTGTTAAATGAACGATCAATGTGCAACTCACAAAATGTGTTCATATTCTTTCATGTGACCATCAAATTTTACCAACTGCAAGAGAATTTTATCCTGCTACTCTGGTGAAAGAACTGTAATCCAGCCAGACTCACATACTCACCACTCTCCAATGACACATTGTTTTTACTGCATCACATTGTGTTTCCATGTTTTTTAACCTTTTATAGAATTCAGTCATAATTATTTCTTAACCACCCTTAAGACCACTTGGTCTCCTCTACCTCGTGGTCTTATCTGCTTACCCCAGGTCTTGTTAATATACAACTCAGTATGTGCCGTTTTGAAAGTCTTATCACACACTATCATACATGGTCAATTTACTTTCTCTATATCTGATTATATTGTTGGAGAAGACTGATTATGGAAACAACAAAAAAAAGCAAAAATCTCTGTTCTAAGTATCACAGTTAACACTCAAAATTCCTTGGCTTGAAATTAGCCTCCCATTTTCTCATCTTAATTTGTGATTAATATCATACTCATTTAAGGGACTCAATATTTTGGATAAGTGGTTCTCTCATTAAGGGAAAAAAGGATATATACTATATGCTCCTTATCATTCTAAAATCACTGAGACAACTATTTAGAATTTTTTTATCAAAATGTTTTTGTTATTGTGAGAAATATAAGGAAGTTGGAAAATCTTCAAATACAGAATAGATCCCACACTCCTCAATGTTTGGATGGTATTAAGTACTAAGAAACTCAAAATGTCTTCTTGATGGTCAGTCATCATTAGTTATCAAATAACCTATTAAGTTCAGAAGTACTGTCTCTTGGAGGGACATTAGTAATGTGGTAGAATAGGAACTCCCAAGCTATATCCCCACTCAGGAACACCAATAAAATTATGATACTTTGGACAAAATATCTTTTTGAGAACCCCAGAATTCTGTTAAGAATTTACAACACTTCAGAGGAGTACAAAACCAAGAAAAACACTTTGAAACATGCAAGCAGAACAGTTTTACTCTATCTGTGTTAGCCCTTTCCCCTGGAGACCACAACTCAGAGTTGAGAGAAAGTGTACCAAGTGAGACCACAATTCAGACTGAGAGAAAGTGTACCAAGTGAGATTTACTCAGCCTGTGATTTCTCCTTCAGTGAAAAGACTGAGTGAAGTATTTATTCAATATCACTGACCTTTCATAGAACCTACTATTGAGACCTAATAGACTACCTTTGTCTCATCTCATCAGAGTATTAAGATAACTAACAGAATGATAAGAGTGCAACTAAAAGAAAGTGGACAGCCTCTCTCAGCAGGCTTCTGGGCAGTGTGGGCCTGAGAGAAGGTGCACAATCATGATACTTATCCTTGAGGAGGGAGAGAAACGGAACTGCAACTAGCTACTCAGCACTCCAGTGTACTTTCTGAGGGAAAAGGGGAAAGAGGCTCTAACAACTTGAGCAGTTTCTGCAGGACTGAGAGAAAGTGTACAATATTGACACTTTTCCTTCAGGGAGTAGAAAGAGAAGTACAGCCTGTACCCAGGCTCCCAGCATTTCAGTGAAGTACCTTAAAGAAAAGGGGAGGGTGGCTTATGGCACTCAGTATGTCCTGGTGAGATTGGGAGAAGGTTCACAACCCTGAAACCTTTGCATCAGAGGGGAGAAAGAAGAGTGGAGCATGGACATTCACAGAGAACCTTTGAGAAACTCCAAGAATCTCTACCCAGGCTCATTGGTGAAGGTATTTCCTTACTGAAACCAGCCTATAAAGACTAGAAAAGGTAGCTGCTTCTTCAAAGTTCACAGACACCAATGCAAAGCTACAAGAAACACAAAAAAAGTCAGAGAAATGGAACATCTCCAAGGGACAAAAGAAATCCCCATCAAATGACCCTGAATAAATAAAAATCTATGAATCCTCTGACAAAGAACTCAAAATCTTAAAGTGAACTACAAGAGAACACAGAAAGACAACTACAGGAAATAAGGAAAGAGATACGTGAGCAAAATTTGAATATTAACAGAGAGAGATCATTAAAACAAACAAAAACAATGAAGAAATTCTGGAGCTGAAGAATGTAACAACTGAATGGAAAAGTTCAATAGAGAGTTTCAACAACAAGAGGGATCAAGCAGAACACAGAATCACATCAGTGAACACAAAGACAAGTCACTTGAAATTATCCTGTCAGAGGAACAAAGAGGGGGAATGGGGGAGGTGGGGGAAGAAAGCCTATTGTATTTATGAGAGGCCATTAAGCAAACTAATGTATCATGGAAGTCCCAGAAAGAGAACACAGAGAAAGAGGAACAGAAAATTTATTTGAAGAAATAATTCCTAAAAAATTCTCAAAACTAGGAGGAAAATTGAAACCAGATTTGTGAAATTGAAAAACTTCTAATGAGGATGAATCTAAAGAGTGTACACTGAGACATACCATAATTATATCATGAAAAGTCAACTAGAAACTTTTGAAAGCATCAAGAGAAAAAATGATTAACACATACAAGGGATCCCATATAAGACTATAAATGAATTTCTCAGGAGAAACTTTGCAGGCCAGAAGTAAGTAGAAGTGGAATGATATATTCAAAATACCTAAAGAAAAAACCCTGCCAACCAATCATAGTATATCTGGCAAAACTCTCCTTCAGAAATGAAGAAGAGATGAAGACTTTTCCAGTTCATTATTATACCTGCCTTACAAGAAATGCTAAAGACAGCTATGCAAATTAAAAGGAAAGGACACTAAATGGCCACACAATTATATGAAATTATCATAGTTAAAGCTAAATATAGAAACATATACAAAATACTGGATTACTGTAATGCTGGTGTATAAATAACTTAATATAAAAGTTAAAAGAAACAATAGTATGAACAAATATATTTATTTGTTAATGGTGTCATGATATTAAAGTATACAAATTATGAAATCAACAATACAGCATGAGAGGAGGAAGTAAGAGAGTAAAGGTTTTTGTACATAATTGAAGTTAAGTTGCTATTAGTCTAAAATACATTGTTATAGCTATAATATTTTATGTATGTCTCATGATAACTACAAAAGTATACATATAGAAAATAGACAAAAGAAAAAGGAATCCAATAACATCACTACAAAAAAACCAACAAAACACAAAAGAAGACAGCAAGAGAGCATAAGAGAAATAAAAGACTACAAACCAGATAAAAGACAATTAACAAAATGTCAATAGTAACTCCTTCTCTCCTATCAATAATTATATTAGAGGTAAATGGATTAAGCTCAATAATTAAGAAACATAGAGTAGCTGATTGGATAATAAAAGAGGACCCAACTACAAAACACTCATCAAAAAAAAAAAAAAAAAAGACTCATTTTAGATTTAAGGACAGACGTCGGCTGAAAAGGGATACAAAACTATTCCATGCAAAATGAAATTAAAAGAGACAAGGGGTGCCTATACTTCTGTCAGACTAAGACTTTAAGTGAAAATTGTCACAAGGAACAAGGAAGGACAGTATATAATAATAAAATGATCAATTCCTCAGGAAGATATAACAATTACATATATTTATGCACACAAAATTAGGATACCTAAATATACAAAGCAACAGAAATGAAGGGAGTACAGGGCACATAACTCAATATCATCAAAGCCATCTATGAAAAACCCACCGCAAATATCATTCTCAATGGAGAAAAACTGAAAGCTTTTCTGCTAAGGTCAGGAACACGGCAGGGATGTCCATTATCACCACTGCTATTCAACATAGTACTAGAAGTCCTAGTCTCAGCAATCAGACAACAAAAGGAAATTAAAGGCATCCAAATCAGCAAAGAAGAAGTCAAATTATCACTCGTTGCAGATGATATGATACTATATGTGGAAAACCCAAAAGACTCCACTCCAAAACTTCTAGAACTTGTACAGGAATTCAGGAAAGTGTCAGGATATAAAATCAATGCACAGAAATCAGTTGCATTTCTCTACACCAACAACAAGACAGAAGAAAGAGAAATTAAGGAGTCAATCCCATTTAGAATTGCACCCCAAACCATAAGATACCTAAGAATAAACCTAACCTCAGAAAACTATAAAGTACTCATGAAAGAAATTGAGGAAGACACAAAGAAATGGAAAACTGTTCCATGCTCCTGGATTGGAAGAATAAATATTGTGAAAATGTCTATGCTACCTAAAGCAATCTACACATTTAATGCAATTCCTATCAAAGTACCATCCATCTTTTTCAAAGAAATGGAACAAATAATTCTAAAATTTATATGGAACCAGAAAAGACCTCGAATAGACAAAGGGATATTGAAAAAGAAAGCCAACGTTGGTGGCATCACAATTCCGGACTTCAAGCTCTATTACAAAGCTGTCATCATCAAGACAGCATGGTACTGGCACAAAAACAGACACATAGATCAATGGAACAGAATAGAGAGCCCAGAAATAGACCCTCAACTCTATGGTCAACTAATCTTCGACAAAGCAGGAAAGAATGTCCAATGGAAAAAAGACAGCCTCTTCAATCAATGGTGCTGGGGAAATTGGACAGCCACATGCAGAAAAATGAAATTGGACCATTTCCTTACACCACACACGAAAATAGACTCAAAATGGATGAAGGACCTCAATGTGCGAAAGGAATCCATCAAAATCCTTGAGGAGAACACAGGCAGCAACCTCTTCGACCTCAGCCGCAGCAACATCTTCCTAGGAACATCGCCAAAGGCAAGGAAAGCAAGGGCAAAAATGATTTCGTCAAGATCAAAAGCTTTTGCACAGCAAAGGAAACAGTTAACAATATCAAAAGACAACTGACAGAATGGGAGAAGATATTTGCAAATGACATATCAGATAAAGGACTAGTGTCCAAAATCTATAAAGAACTTAGCAAACTCAACACCCAAAGAACAAATAATCCAATCAAGAAATGGGCAGAGGACATGAACAGACATTTCTGCAAAGAAGACATCCAGATGGCCAACAGACACATGAAAAAGTGCTCCATATCACTCGGCATCAGGGAAATACAAATCAAAACCACAATGAGATATCACCTCACACCAGTCAGAATGGCTAAAATAAACAAGTCAGGAAATGACAGATGCTGGCGAGGATGCGGAGAAAGGGGAACCCTCCTACACTGTTGGTGGGAATGCAAGCTGGTGCAACCACTCTGGAAAACAGCATGGAGGTTCCTCAAAAAGTTGAAAATAGAGCTACCCTACGACCCAGCAATTGCACTACTGGGTATTTACCCTAAAGATACAAATGTAGTGATCCGAAGGGGCACGTGCACCCGAATGCTTATGGCAGCAATGTCCACAATAGCCAAACTATGGAAAGAACCTAGATGTCCATCAATAGATGAATGGATCAAGAAGATGTGGTATATATACACAATGGAATACTATGCAGCCATCAAAAGAAATGAAATCTTGCCATTTGCGACAACATGGATGGAACTAGAGCGTATCATGCTTAGCAAAATAAGTCAAGCAGAGAAAGACAACTATCATATGATCTCCCTGATATGAGGAAATGGTGATGCAACATGGGGGCTTAAGTGGGTAGGAGAAGAATCAATGAAACAAGATGGGATTGGGAGGGAGACAAACCATAAGTGACTCTTAATCTCACAAAACAAACTGAGGGTTGCTGGGGGGAAGGGGGTTGGGAGAAGGGGGGTGGGGTTATGGACATTGGGGAGGCTATGTGCTTTGGTGAGTGCTGTGAAGTGTGTAAACCTGGCGATTCACAGACCTGTACCCCTGGGGATAAAAATATATGTTCATAAAAAATTAAAAATTAAAAAAAAAGAAATGAAGGGAGTAAAAGCAATACAATAATAGTAGAAGATTTGAATACCCCACTTTCAACAATCAATAGATCTTCCAAACACAAAATCAGTAAGGAAAGAGTAGACTTGAAGAAAACTATTGACCAATATACCAATAAACTTAACAAATTTAAAGAGAACACTCCACCCAAGAATAGCAATATACACATTCTTCTCCAGGGTACACTGAGTATTCCCCAGGGTAGACCACACCACATGTTAGGGTACAAAATAAATCTTTACAAATTTAAAAAGACTGAAATCATAATGAGTATCTTTTCCAACCACAGTGGTATAAAGCTAGCAATCAATAACAGGAGGAAAAGTGGAAAATTCGCAAATTTGGGGAATTAAACACCCCTGAATACCCAGTGGGCCAAAGAAGAAATCAAAAGAAAATTTAAAAAAATACCTTGAGACAATTGAAAATGGAAACATATTATTTCCAAATCTTTGGAATACAAAGCAAAAGCAGTTCTATGAGGGAAGAAAATATCAAACAATCTAAACTTTCATGTCAATGAACTACAAAAAGGAAAACAAATTAAGCCCAAAGTTAGCAGAGAGGAAAAAAATAATGAATATTAGAGTAGAAATAAAAGAATAGAGACAAGAAAAGCAATAGAAAAAAATCAATGAAGCCAAGAGGTGGTTATTTGAAAAGATAAAACTGATATACCTTCAGCCTGATTAAGAAAAAAAGAGAGAAGGCACAAATAAATCAAATCAGAAATAAAAAAGGAGACATGACAATTTTTGTTATTGCATAAATACAAAAGATGATAAAAGGCTGCTAAGGAAAATCATATGCTAACAAATTGAATAACCTAGAAGAAATGAATAAATTCCTAGAAACATACATCCTTCAAACAATGAATCATGAAGAAACAGAAAATCTGAACAGACCTGTAATAAATATGGAGACTAGTAAGTAATCAAAAACCTCCCAATAAAATCCCAAAACAAAATAACTTCAGTAGTGAGTTCTACAAACAAAGAATTAATACCAATACTAATTAAACTCTTCTCAAAAAATGAAGGGGGAAATTTTTAAACTCATTTTATAAAGCCAGCATTATCTAAATATCAAAGGCAGAAAAACAAAATTACAGGTCAGTATCTCTGATGAACAATGATGAAAAAATCCTCACCAAATTCCTAGTAAACTGAATTCAACAGTACATTAAAAGGTTCATGTACCATAATCAAGTTGGACTTACCCCTGGGATGCAAGAATGTTTTGATGCATGCAAATCAATAATATAATATGTTCAACACACTAACAAAATAAAGGATAAAAACCAGGTGATCATATCAATAGACACAGCAAAATAATTTGACAAAATTCAATATTTTTTCATGATAAAAAATGCTCAACAAGCTTGGTATAGATAGAATGTACCTCAATAAAGGCTATATATAGTAAGCACACAACATCATGCTCAGTAGTGACAAGGTGAAAGAAAGCTTTCCCTCCAAGATCAGGAAGAAGACCAGGATTCCCACCTTTACCACTTATAGTCAACAAAGTACTGGTTGTCTCAGGGCAGTTAAACAAGTAAAAGAAATAAAAGGCATCAAATTTGGAAAGGAAAAAGTAAAATTATCTCTCTTTGCAGATGACATGATCCTATATGTATAAGACCCTAAAGACTATACACATAAACATATTTTTAAAACTAATAAATGAATTCAGCAAAGTTGCAGCATACAAAACCAACAAATAAAAATCAATCATAGTTCAGACACTAATAATGGATTATCCAAAAAGGAAATTAAGAAAATCTACCCACTTAGAATAGAATTAAAAAGGGTAAAATACTTAGGAATAAACTTGATCAAGGACGTAAAAGACTTGTACATTGACTATTTTAAAAAACATTAATGAAGGAAATTACAGGAGGAAAAAAATGCCAAAAACAACTTGCTTTGATGGATTAAAAGACTTAATATTGTTAAAATGTCCACAGTACTCAAAACAGTCTATAGCTTCAACAGGAATGCCACCAAAATTCCGCTGGCATTTTTTACAGAAATTTAAAAATAATCCTAAAATTCATATGAGCCACAAAAGACCCAGAACCACCAGAATGGTCTCAAGAATTAGAATAAAGCTAGAGGCATCACACTTTTTGATTGAAAATACATTACAAGCATACAATAATTAAAACAGAATGGTTCTGCCATAAAGAGACATAGACACCACTGGAATACAATAAAGGTCCCGGACATAAATACATGAAATTTATCTTTGACAAGGGCTCCAAGAACACACAATGAGGAATAAATAATCTCTTCAACAAATGATGCTGGGAAAAGCGGGTATCCACACGCAGAAGAATGAAATTGGATTCCTACCTTACACCATGAACAAAAATAAACTCAAAATGGATTAAAAACATATGTAAGACAAGGTACTCTTAAACCCCTAGAAGAAAAGTTAAGCCTAAAGCCTCTTGATATTGGTGCAAGGCAATGATTTCTTAGATATGACATCAAAAGTGCAGAGAAACAAAAGCAAAAAAATAGACAAGTGGGACAAAATAAAACTAAAACCTTCTGCACAGCTAAATAAAAAAGTCAAAAGAATGAAAAAACAACTTATGGAACAGGAGAAAATCTTTACAAACCATACATCTGATAATTACCTTGAAAAAAATATAAGGAATTTCTACAAGTCAATAGCAAAAAATAGATACTTTTTCCAAGGACATCATATAGAATAGAAAGTGAACATCATTAATTATACGGAAATGCAAATCAGAACTACAATGAGATACCACTTCACACCTTTTAGGATGGCCATTGGAAAAAAAAAATGATAAGAAGTGTTAGTGAAGTTGCAGAAAAAATGGAACTCTTATACACTGTTGGAAATGTAAAATGGTGCACCAGCTATGGAAAACAGTATTATGAGTCCTAAAAAAATTAAAAATGGAACTACCATATGCTCTAGAAATTCCAGTTCTGGGTATATTGCCAATAGAATTGAAATCAGGATCTTAAAGATATATTTGCACTCCCAATTTTCACCGCAGCACTGTTCACAACAGCCAAGATAAAGAAGAAACTTTAATGTTCATTGATGTGTGCATGGATAAGGAAAATGTGGTATAAATAAATAAGCCATTTGCAGAAGGAAAATTCTGCATGATTCCACTTATATGAGATATGTGAAATAGTCAAATGCATAGAAGCAGAGAATATAATAGTGGCTACCAGGAGCTGGAGGATGGGGGAAATGCTAAGTTGTTACTAAATGGGCAGAAAATTCTGTTATACAAGCAGAACAAATTCTAGGAGTCTACTGAATAATATGGTATTATGCATTTCAAAATTTAAGAGTAGATCTCAAGTTAAGTGTTCTTACCACAAAAACAAAGACCAAACACACACATACAAAATCAAGAGGACACAAGGAAACTCTGGGAAATGCTGAATATGTCCATTACCTTGATTGTGGTTAAGGCATCAGGAGTCCTTGCATATTGTCTAAACTCATCAAATTGTACACATTAAATGTGTTTAATTCTTTGTATACCACTTATACATCAGTAAAGTTGCTCTTTAAAAAAATAGCCTAAGAGCTATTTTGTAAACAAAAGAAAAGTGATGAGTGTTTAAACACCTAAGGTATATATTCATCAATCAAGATCAGTAAGATACTTCTAAGAAAAGCGCTGCTTAACCACAAATCCTAACTAAGTGGCCATCTTCTCCAATGTTTGGAATTTTATTCTATGTTTCACATCACAGTCCCAGGAATATGAGTTTCCATGCAGCACTGGATCCTCATCACAAAGAATTGTTGCTATTTCTGCTGGCCATATCCCAGCTCATTTAGTGATTTTTTTCCTCCACTGAATCATAACGAATAATGAAGTGTGTTCTCTGTGCTCCACCTACCTATCTTCTGTTCCAAAACCAAAAATACAAACCTACATATACTTCTAAATATCTTATGGTGGATTTTATTTAGAATTCTCTACCAGAATGTTAATACTTACATTCTTAAAATTTTTTTCCAATGCCCAAACTGGTAATTTCTCCTAAAACTGGACAGAAAACCATTACATTATTTTAGTATTACCAAAAATAGTGTTTAGCATCATATGTAAAATCACTCAAAACATTGTGAGTTTTTATTACTGCGGTTGCTCTGAAAACATTCAGAAAGAAAAGAGTAAGGCCCCAAAAGGAAATCAGACTAAAAACTGAGAATCTATTTATCATAAGTTGGGAGTCTGAGTTAACCATGTTTGCAGAAAATTGATAATTCTTAGTCATTCAAAGATTTGAGCCACCAGTCAAGAACACTGACAGAGAAACATAGAGTTCCTGGTCTTCAAAGAGTAGAGTGATGTCTTAGGAAACACAATGACGCCATTTCTGTAATGTAAATAGCATATAAGACCAACCCAGGGTAACCACAGCAAAAACAGAAAACTTCCATTTACAGGATAGTATTGAATCAGAAAAAGATTCAAAAGAAATAAATATTCCAAAGTTAACACTGCCCACATTTGTCATCTAAGTTACACTTCCCTACTCCATTGTTTATCTTATTATCTACATCTGTCTTATCAACAAGAATATACACTTTGTTGTATTGAGTGATAAGAAGACGAAACTCATGGCAAAGTTTTAAAATACATATATTCATGCAAGTTAAGCAAATCCTTGACTGTGAAGGGCAATTTCGGACCCAAATCAGCCAAGCAGGTCAGATTTTCATTTAAACTCTTAGCTGGTTGGCAGAAAACAGATTAAGAATTTATGTTTGGGGTAATGAATTCATTTTCACATGGTGGATGGTAGAGGTACTGTCCCTTGGAATCCACTGCTACTCTATTTGTTGGCCTGAGAAAAGCACAGCATAGTTTCTTGCAGATGCTCATTCAACTCAATTACACGTCTTGGAGAAAAAAGACACTTTCCCTTACAGAGATTCATTTATAGTTTCTAGCAACTCTTGGTCTCAGGGTTGATTCATGCCCTATGCTGGTTATGGAGATTACTTTCAAACATTTTAAAAAATAACTACCTAAATAAACATCCAAAGGCAGTGCTACAAACCCAAGATTAGACTGGTAATTTTCCAATTTAACTTCATAGATGTTCTAAGTCCTTAAGTGAGACACAGTATTATTAATGGAGTAGAATTAAACTTCAAATTTCCAAGATAGATTCATTGTCTTTTCACCAGACACATTAATTAAAGGAATACTTCCATGGGAGCTAAGGACCTAACATTCTTAACTTATGAAGTATTAAAAGCCCAAGGCTTATATACCCCTAGGGGAATAAAGATTCTCTGGAAACTGCACTAAATAGGCATTGTTTTCATAAGCCTGATCATTATATGGATATGGATTGGAAACCTGTTTGCTGTCTTGGTTATGAATTGAAGATATACTTCTATCCCAAAAGGGCCCCTTCTAGAGTTGTCCTCAAATCAGTATGACTGAAAATTCTTCAAGATACTGAGAAGTAATAAATCTTTAATAATATTTCCAGTATTTGATGCAGTTTAGTTAATTAAATTCAGTGGGTATTTCATAACAAGAATGCACTTCAGTGGGGAGTGCAGATAGGTAGAGGGGGAAAAAAGCCTATAATCAGATATGAAGAAAAAAATGGCAGTTCAAGTTTTTAGTTACTTTAATGAAGATGGTCTTTTTTTTTCTCAAGATTTTATTTTTAAGTAATCTCTATACCCTGTGGGGCTCAAACTCACAACCCCAAGACCAAGAGTTGCACACTCTATCAACTAAGCCAGCCAGGCAACCCAGGATGGTTATTCTAATGATTATTTCAATAGTCATTTTTCTCCTGTCATACTTTTGGCATGTTATTATGAAGAAGAAGTTTATAGCCATCATATGAGTCAATGACAGATCCATCTTTCCCACATAAGGTCAAGCATTCAGTTTCTAAAACCCTTAAATGGTAATAAAGCTCTGAGGTTTCTTCAGGTTTAAGCAATCCAGAAACTGGTAGGAGAAATGAAAATAATTTGACTGAAATTTTTATTGCCCCAGTGGGAGGGAAATACAAATGACTCAACTACTTTAATAAGGTTAAAGAATCATTTAAAGAATCTTCATGATTCATTTGCATTTATTTTTGCTATCATGAAACCACTCAAAATCTGTTTCCCAACGGAAAGACAGAAATGATAACAGGGAGGATATACCAGAATATAAATATCACTACTGGGAAAATTATTGTTTAAAGCAGAGCAGGACAGGGGTTTCTCAGTGGCTCAGTCAATTGAGTAGACATCCATCCGACTCTTGACTATGGCTCAGGCCATGATTTCAGGGTCATCTCCAGCCCTAGCCAAGGGCTCCATGCTCAGTGGGGAATCTGTTTCTCTTCTTCTCCCTCTGTCCCTGCCCTCACATGCACTCTCAAAGGAACAAATAAATCTTTTTTAAAAAATTAAAAAAATAAAGCAAAGCCGGACATAAATTTTAGACAGTAAATGGTAGACTCAGGTTGATGTTTTTGTAAAGACTTTTCATTTTATGGCAACCACGCACATCGGTTAGCTAAAGTGAAATTCATTTCTCCTTTCAAGATGGTAAGTTACCTCTGAAACAACCTGTAGTTTCTTATAAATAGGACACTGTAAAGTATTTTTAACTTGAGAAATAAATGTATTTTTTTCTCTAATTCAGTTGGGAGATTAAAAATAAACTGTTTTTTATTTGTTCTCTTCTTCTTATTTTGGTCGTATCAATGCACCATTAAGATCTAATGATTGTGATGACTACAAAAGTACCTAATTTAACAGTTTGTTTCAACATATGTATTTATAAGCAGGAAACAGAGTTTACAGGCGAGACGCTCTGACTTTCAATGGTCCTTGTAAGAGATCTTGACAGAACATAGTCATTTCCTTTTGGACATCAAATTACAGGAGTGGAAATTCCTGCTCATGGATACTTCAAGTTTATCCCCAAAATACTGCTGAAAATGACCAACCTCCATATGCTCCTCAAAATTTCTATTAACTAAAAAAAAAAAAAAAACAGATGGAAATGTATTTGACAAGGAAAACACTGGAGATTATTCTAGCTCCATTAAACTAAAAATAATTAAATATATTTGCATGTTTCCTGGGATTTTTTTTTAATAATTCTATTTTTTCCAATATACCTTCAATTTGGATACTTCCCAAAAGAAAATTTCCCAGATGTGGCATAGTAGTAGTGGGCAAAGAAATAAGCAGAGAAGAAAATGACTGCTGTGTCGTGGCCAGACAGGACCTGCGCTTTCCCAATTCTCAGGCTATCTTTTATCTCCTCAAATTCTTTTTATATACATCAAAAAGACATTCTGAGGGCTTCACATTTCTCAGGAACACAAAAAATCTGGCATTTGGCAGTGAGCTCACCAAATAAAACATGGACCAGAAATGCTACATTATATTGCCCTTGACCAAGTTCTTCCTTCCAGTTCTCTCTTGCTCTTCTGACCCATTCTCCTCTCCTGCCTGTTGTGTCTCACATCTGCACCTAGGCTCCTTTTGAACTCCTCCAGGCCCCTCACCACGATTTCTCAATTTTATTATTTCTCATATTCTTCCCAAGACTTCACTCAGACTCTTGCTCTCATCTCCTTGCCTGGACAACACAAGGATGAGTGACTGGACCCTGGTTGTTTCGTTTTCAATTTTCCAGCTCAGAGAATTCTCAATTGTGATACAACCTCTGAGACAGGAAAGCTGGCTGAAAGCTTGTTATGCCAAGTGTGGTCTGAGGATCAACAGCATTGGCATCTCCTGGGAGCTTGTTAGGAATACAGACTCAGACGTCACTTCAGGCCTGCTGAATCTGAATCTGTTTATCTGAGTTGTAACAAGAATCCCAAGGTGGTTCTGTGTATACATTAAGTCTGAGAAGCACTGAGCTAGATCACTGGTCCACGAAATTATTTTTTGGCTTTATTGAGATATAATTAACATATTATATAAATTTAAGGTATGCAGTGTGATGATCTGATACATGGTTATATTGAGAAATATTTACTATAATAAGGTTAACTAACACATCCTTCACCTCACATTTTACTGTTTCTAATATGGTGAGAACACTAAAGCTCTACTCTTATGCACATACAGCCATGCAGGCCAGTAATATATGTTGTGACCAGATCAGACCCATGAGCCTCTGTGGGGGACCCTGGCTATCAGCCTAACTTGTGAGGTTCATGGGGCTAGCTGACAGTAAGCACACAGCAGTGGAGGTTAGTGATGGGAGCTGAGGTCAGCAGTATGCAAGTGTACAACCACAGAGGCTAACTGCAGGTATGTGCAGCAGTGAAGGCCAGTGACAGAAGTCAGGGCCAAATCTGAGTCTGCCTGCAGGCGAGTATAGTAGTGCAGACTAGTGACAGGAGTCAGGGCCAGATGGAGATCCATGAACAGCTATGGGAATCTTGGCTGTCAGGATGCATTCATGTGACTACAGGGACTATCCACAGCCCATGCACAGCAATGAGGGTCCACTGTGTGGGCCTAGATGGCATCTTGCACGTGTACAGGTGTAGAGGCTACAGCTGGCTGCCAGTGGAATCCTAGGTTCCAACAGGAGGGGGAGGACAGGGAACAGAGAGGGACTCAGACAGCTGGCATTTGTAAATGCCCAAACTTGTGGAGCAAAAAGATCAGTGGTGGAATATGCAAGCAGTTTGTGATTGTTGTCTTAGCCACTGGCTTCCTTGGTGGCAAACGCTGTTGGGGTCCTTTGCAAAAGAGTCGGTTGGGATCCATCACAAGGTATTTAGTGACGATAGCTGGGGAGGTCTGCAGCAACTTCAATGTCTGCTGAGGTCCTCAGGGGCAAGGCTACCAGGATCCTCTGCAGAGCAGGTGACTAAGAACCATAGTCACTCCCACCATGTGACTGATACTGGCAGCCCTTGCCGTTTCTCCTTATTCCAAGCTGTCTCTACTTGTCTCAACTTTGCCAATCTCTGAGTAGGGTGAAACTGAAGAGGGTCCTTCATGCAGTGCCCCCAAAAGGCTGAGGAAGCTGATCACTCGCCCTTATCCAACTACCAACAATAGCCAAATTATGGAAAGAACCAAAATGGGGATGCCTGGGTGGCTCAGTTGGTTAAGTGACTGCCTTCGGCTCAGGTCATGATCCTCCTGGGATCGAGTCCCGTATTGAGCTCCTTGCTCCATGGGGAGCCTGCTTCTCCCTCTGCCTCTGCCTGTCACTCTGCCTGCTTATGCTCTCTCTCTCTTACTCAAATAAATAAAGAAAATCTTAAAAAAAAAAAGAGCCAAAATGTCCATTGACTGGTGAATAGATAAAGATGAAGTGGTGTGTGTGTGTGTGTGTGTGTGTGTGTGTATCATGATGGAATATTACACAACCATCAACAAGAATGAAATCTTAGGGCACCTGGGTGGCTCAGTGGGTTAAAGCCTCTGCCTTCAGGGGGTCGTGATCCCAGGGTCCTGGGATCAAGCCCCGAGTCCGGCTCTCTGCTCAGCAGGGAGCCTGCTTTCCCCTCTCTCTCTCTCTGACTGCCTCTCTGCCTACTTGCGATTTCTGTCAAATTAAATAAATAAAATATTAAAAAAAGAATGAAATTTTGCCATTAGCAACAATGTGCATAGAACTAAGGGAATTATGCAAAGTGAAATAAGTGAGTCAGAGAAAGACAAATACCATATGATTTCACTCATGTGGAATTTGAGACTCAAAACAGATGAACATAGAGAAAGGGAAAGAAAAATAAAATAAGATAAAGCCAGAGAGGCCGGTAATCCATGAAAGATACTTAACTATAGAGAACAAAGTGAGGGCTGCTGGAGGGGAGATGGGTGGGGGGGTGAGCTAAATGGGTGACAGGAATTAAGGAGGGCACATGCTGTGATGAGCACTGGATGTTATAAGCAAGTGATAAATCACTAAATCCTACTTCTGAAACCAAGACTACACTATACGTAAACTAATTTGAATTTAAGTGAAATCTTGGGAGACAAAAAGGAATTGTCTTGACTCTTTTAGAGTCCTGCACTTTCCATCTTAATTTTTACTCAACTTTACAGCTCTACGGAAATAATTTGTTAGAATTTACTTTGGAATCATTTTGAATTTACGGATTAATTTGAAGAATAATTGACACTGGAAAATATTATGTCCTTTCCTTATTTGATTTCTAATCCTGCTAAATAATTCTATTTAATGTAGCTTTATCCTTTCCTATAGGATTTAAGTGAAAGAATTGAAAGAGAGACTCATTGTGGTTTTGAAACTAGATTTCTAAAAATATAAAATCCACTCTTCTTCAATCACAGACTTTTTGTCATGAGACAATATATACTATAAAATGGAATTTTATAGTGGAATTCCTTGTGGGTATAAGCTTGAACCTTGGACCACTATGTCCCATATAACCTACTATAAATATACTTGGCCTCAGTGAGGTCTGTTACACACACAACTTAAAAGTTCCACCAATGTATGTATGACTCATGTCTTTCCAGACCATATCATGGAATGCTGCCATTTAACAGATCTAATACCTGGGATTTCACAACTCCTTGCTTGGGGCAAATCACTGTAGCTCTTGAACCTCCTTTTTACATGGCAAATACACCTGAGGGTGATTAATCATTGATGCTTTTTCAAAACACTGTATATAACAATCCTATGACATCAAGCAAATGAAGAAAAGAGATAAAATGGGAGAGGTCTTATTTGAGGGTGAGGAAGAGAGATCATTTTGTTTCTACTTAGAGAAGACTACCTTGGATGGGGGTAAATGTGGGGTGGGAGGGATGCAGAATGGGGAGGAACAGCACAACACAGGGTTCACTGGTGAGGGGTGAGTGCCCAACAAATGGGCAAAGAGTGACTCAGAAAGGAAATAATGAATAGCAGCCAAGCAAGCTTAGCCCCTTTTAATATTTGGTATGAACTGGTCTGCTACGGTAGATGAAGCTCTGGGCAGCTGGGGGAAGTTCATGTCTCTGTGGCTTTGGCAAGCACAGTGAGGTGAAGGATTTGGGACAAGTGAGTTGCAAGCTTGGGAGAAAAGAAAGTGGAAGACATGTTTCCAGCACATTATTTCACCCAGAATTGTAGAAACATACCTTTCTGCATCTATCACTAAAACCTCACATACCATTACTTAGTATGGAAATTCAGGGAGTTTTAAAAAGTTATACACAGGACATTAAAGTATGCAAAACAGCAATTCTGCAACGTGAATTGGAATGTGACATTGGCCTTAACGCTTCCATTTGTAAAAATACGTGCTGGGAATTTTAATCGCCACATACCATCAGAATTGATTTCTAATGTTGGCACAAGATCTATTTGTGACTTAGGTGAGCATGAAGAAGACAGAAGAGTTATTTTGTCCTTTGAGTAAGTGTCTGACCTTGATCCCCCTAATGTTGGGCTCCCAGCGAAGCACGCTGGATTTCCCCTAAGCAGAATCAATGACTTGGAGGAGGAGGAACTTCAAGTCCTGACAGCAGCTCCTCAGTTGTCTTAAGGGCAGCATTTCATGAGCAGGTGGTGGGTCCTGTCTCCTGAAAGTGCCCCTGTGATGTGGCAGCATGTGACATCCTGATATTTCTATCCTTTCATTCCGTCGTGGGTTTGCCTTTCACAAGCACTTTGTAATATTGCAAAAATGTGTTTTATAAACTCTAATAGTTATTGTAAAATATACTTCAATTTTACAACTATTTAGGAATTAGTATTTCCTTAAGAGAAAAGTTGAGGATTCAGTTCCACTAGAAAGATTTAACTTAATCTCTTCTTAGGGGCAGCCATAAAGAAACTGTCTTTTCCTGGTTCACAGGTACGTGTTTTCCTCTCAATTTTCATGGACAGCTTAGGTCTGGGGGAGATGAAGTTCCCCCAGGAATGGTAATAAAGTGAAAACACCTGTGGGGCTCCCTGCAGAGCTCGCTTGTTTTTTCTTATTCTCTAGGCAGGGGCCCCTGAATACCTTTACCAGCATTCTTTCAACCCCTCATAGATTCTAGAACCTTTGTTTTCATCCATGTTTCCTAGGGAAGGGGAACAACTTGCTGCTGCCTGTCTGATTGCAAGATGTGTGCCAGGAGCAGGAACTACTGCGGGGCTACAATGCTGGAAAGCAAATCTCCCAAGGTTCTTTGTTGTTACAGTGAATTAGGTTGTAATTTCCTGTGCCTTAGGCACTGTGCTCTGTCCCAGGTATCATATCATCTGAAATTTCCATCTTCCAGGGTAACTTCACATGATTTTAGAGATGTGAATGAATTCAGACGAGTTGAGTGTTACTAAATGATGGGAACAGTGTCACAACCAAGGACAGTTGTTTCACAGACAAGGACAGTTGTTTGTCACGGCCAGGCATCATGCTAAGCACTGAACATACATTAGATCATTTCACGTGACACAGTTCTGTGAGGAGGAGATTTATGGCTACCACTTGAAAATGACAAATGTAAAACCTGAAGGTCAGAGATGTTATAAAACTTCCCAAAGTTCACACAGCTAGAAAGTCTAGAGGCTATGCCCCTACCCTCCAGTGTATGACCCTATGTGTCCATCTTACACACTGTCATAGAACCTGTCAAAGATTTCTAATACAGAATGAACTGAAGTATTTCAGAAGAGAATTTGCTCTTTCTTTCTATAGACATTTATTATGGTTACTCTTAGCCAGGCATGTCTCTGGGCACAGGAGATACAACCACAAATGAGACAGAAAAAGATTCTACCGAGCTGATGATTGTATTCTTGTGGATGGATGAAAAAAATGATTAAGTTCCTCAGTTTACCTAGAGTACATCAGTGAATTGTTTTCATGAATCAAGAAGTAATCTGGATACTGCAACTTTGGGCCATAAAACTCGGTGCCTTAATCATTAATTTCACTGTCATTACGAAAAGAACTATGTCTTATTCATGTAAGCACCCCTTTAACTGAGCACAGAGCCTTGATATATAGCCTCTGGTGGCTCCAAAAAATTATTTATTGAATGACAGATTATTATGGGCTTCAAACATTATGTATGGGTCTTGTGGGGAAGATGGCAGAGTAGGAGGACCCTAAGCATACCTCGTTCCACAGATACAACTAGATAACAGTCACATCAGTATAAATAACCCAGAAAATGACTCAAAGACTGGCAGAACAAACTCTTCACAGCTAAATGTAGAGAACAGAAGAGGGTAGGAAGGGCAGAGATGCAGTTTAGAACTAAACAGACCAGTGGGAGAGATGCTGCAGGTGGGGAGAAGGATAGAAACAAGCTCTCACACCAGGAAGCTCCTATGGGAAAGAAGAATATCCATAGAACTTGGCTCTGAAAACCAGAAGGACTAAATTTCATGAGTTCTTAAAATCAGTGTGGCTTAAAACCTGGAACCTTAAAAAAATCAGTGGGCTTAGGTGTAAGATATCAGGAAGGGCAAGAGGAAATAGAATCATTGCTCTTGAAAAAGACCCCACAAGGACAGCCCTGCTGAGATACTACATAGAAGCAGCAGTTTGAAAAACACCTGGGTTATGCAAGGGAAATTACCTTACTAATCTCACAGCACACACTGAAGGAGCAGGGATCACTGGGAGACTTCTCCAGGAACAAGGAGCTAACACTGTGTCACAGCATAAACACATGGACACACAGCAGAACCAATTCTGTGCCAACATTCCTACCTAGTTTTCTAACAATAGGCCCTGCCTCCACATTCTCCTGCTAAAATGCCAACTCCTGCCTGGCCACCTCACAGAAGAGACCCCTGCAAATCTTGCTAATATCTGTGTTCCACCACTGTGCATTTCTGCAAACCCAACCCCTCCAACCCTTCCTTCTTTGGTCTCTGAGACTGCAGGTCCCCACCACAGAGGAGGGGTTGCACACCAATGCAAACCTAGCCAGTACCACACACCCCACCCCTGCATTCTCTTGTAGTTCCATGCTATTAAATTTCTGGCAAATGCTGGTCTGACCCAATTCAAGCCCAAGGTGGCTCCAGGCTGGCCAAAAAATGACACAGAGACCAAAACCTGCCTATAACTGACAAAGAAAGCCCATGTAGTTGATTGGGCTAAAGACAAAAAAAAGTTCTGCCATAGCAGTAAGGCACACAAAACACACACTGGAGACAACCCTCAAGTGCCAGGTTTTGGTGAAAAGGGGACACTGTACCACACGACATTATAGGACTTCTTCATAAGGCTACTAATTTCAGGCACACCTGCGTGGCTCAGTGGGTTAAGCCTCTGACTTCGGCTCAGGTCATGATCTCAGGGTCCTGGGATCAAGTCCCTCATCAGGATCTCTGCTCAGTGGGGAGCCTGCTTCCCTCCCCACCTGCCTCTCTGACTACTTGTGATCTCTGTCAAATAAATAAATAAAATCTTTTTTAAAAAAAGAGGCTACTACTTTCAAAAGCAGGAGACATAGCTGACTCTCCTAACACATGGAAATGGATACAGGCAGTTAAACAAAATGAAAAGACAGAGGAATATGTCTCAAATGCAAAAACTAGACAAAATCACAGGTAGAGACATAAACAAAATGGACATAATAGAGGATTAAAAGTAATGGTCATAAAGATACTCAGTGAACTTGAGAAAAGAATGGAGGACCTCAGTAAGACCCTTTGCAAAGAGACAAAAAGACATTAAAAAGTACCAATAAGAGATGAAGAACTCAACAAATGAAGTGAAAAATACATTAGAGGGAGTAAAGAGTAGACTACAAGAAGCAGAAGGGCAGATCAGTGACCTGGAGGATGGAGTAATAAAAGGTAATCAAGCTGAACAGGACAGAGGGAAAAAAATAATAAAAAATGAAAACAGACTTAGGGAACTCAGTGACACCATGAAGTGTAATAACAATTACATTATGAGGATCCCAAAAGGAGAAGAAAGAGAAAAAGGGGCAGAAAATTTATTTGTAGAAACAATAGCTAAAAACTTCCTGAATCTGGGGAGAAGAAAAAAATCTAGATCCAAGAGGCACAGAGAGCCCCCAACAAAATCAATCTAGGGAAGTCCACACCAAGACACAGAGTAACTAAAATGGCAAAAAGTAGTGAGTAAGAGAAAATTTTAAAAGCAGAAAGAGAAAAGGAAACAGTGACATAAAAGGGAAACCCCATAAGGCTATCAGTGGATCCTTTAAGGAGAAACATTGCAGGCCAGAAGGGAGTGTCACAATATATTCAAAGTGCTAAAAGAAAAAAAAAACCCTGCAGTAAAGACTACTCTATCCAGCAAGGCTATCATTCAGAGGAGAAGGAGACATAAAGAGTTTCTGAAACAAAAAAACAAAACCAAAAACAAAACAAAACAAAAGAAATTCATGACCACTAAACCAGCCCTACAAGAAATGTTAAACAAGACTCTTGGAGTGAAAAGGAAAGAACATAAGCAACAGTAAGAAAAGTAGGAAACACAAACACAGTAAAAATAAATATTACCTATAAAAATCACTCAGGGGACTCACAAAATAAAAGGATGTAAAGTATGACACCATACACCTACAATGTGCAGGGTGGGTGGTGAGGGGAGGAGAATAGGAGTAAAAAGTGGGTTCAAACTTATGTGACCATTAGCTTAATATAGACTACTATGTGCACAAGATATTATGTACAAACTTAATCGTAACCACAAATCAAAAACCAGTCATCAATATACAAAAAATAAAGAGAAAGGAATCCAAGTATATCACTAAAGAAAGCGAGTAAACCATGAAAGAAGAGAGCAAGAAAGAAAAGGAAAATAGAACTATAAGAAACCCACAAAACAAGTAACAAAATGGCAATAGACATAACTATAAATAATAACTATTTATAACTATAAATAATTACTATAACTATATACAAATAATTACTATAACTATAGTATATACATAACTATAAATAATTACTTTGGGGGCGCCAGGCTGACTCAGTCAGTTGAACATGTGACTCTTGATCTTAGGGTTATGGGTTTGAGCCCCATGCTCGGTGTATAGATTACTCAATAAAAATAAAATAATAAAATAAAAGATAAAATAAAAATAAATGGATTAAGCTCTTCAATCAAAAGACACAGGGTGACAGAATGGATACAAAAGCAAGACCCATCTATATGCTGCCTATAAGAGGCTCATTTCAGACCTAAAGACACATGCAGATCAGAATTGAAGGGATGGAAAACAATTAGTCATGTAAATGAATGTGAAAAGAAAGCTGGGATAGCAATACATATATATCAGACAAAACGGGCTTTAAATAAAGCGACAAAGAAGGAGACTATATAATCATAAAGGGAACAATCCAACAAGAAGACATAACAATTGGATATATTTATACTCTGAATATGGGAGCACCTAAATACATAAAACAGCTAAGAACAAATATGAAGCAAGTAATCAATACTAATACAATAAGAGTAGGGAACATTAATACCCCATTTACATCAATGGATAGATTAGCCAAACAAAATCAACAAGGAAACAGTGGTTTTGAATGACACATTGGTCCAGATGGATCTAACAAATATATTCAGAACATTCCATCCCCAAACAGTGGAATATATATTCTTCTCAAGTGCACATGGAACACTGTCCAGAATAGATCACATATTAGGCCATCAAATAATTTTCGATAAATTTAAAAACATCAAAGTGATACCATGCATCATTTCAGACCATGATACTATGAAACTTGAATTCAACCATAAGAACAAGTCTGGAAAGAAAACAAATACATGGAGTTAAAATAACTTACTACTAAACAATGAATGGGTCAACCAAGAAATCAGAAATGAAATAAAAAATAATGGAGTCAAATGATAATGAAAATATAATGGCCCAAGATAGTCAGGATTCAGAAAAAGCTATTCTAAAAGGGAAGTTTATAGCAATACAGGCCAAAGTCAAGAAGCAAGAAAAATCTCAAACAACCTAAATTTGCACCTAAAGGAGTTAGGAAAATAAGAACATACACAACCCAAAACCAGAAGAAGGAAGGAAACAATAAAGATTAAAGCAGAAATAAACAAAATAGAAACTAAAAAAACAATAGAACAGATCAATGAAACCAGGAGTTCATTTTATGAAAAGAACAATAAAATTAATAAACCTTTAGCCAGACTCATCAAAAGTAAAGTAAGACAACCCAAATATGCAAAACCAGAAATGAGAGAGGAGAAATAACAACTGATACCACAGAAATACAAAGGATTATAATATTATGAAAAAATATATGGTCATAAAGTAGACAATTTAGAAAAAATGAATACAATCCTAGAAATATACAACCTTCCAAAACTGAATCAGGGAGAAATAGAAAACTTGAGCAGAACGATTACCAGCAATGAAACTGAATTCGTAATGAACAAACTGCCAACAAATGAAAGTCCAGGACTAGAGAGCTGCATAGGTGATTTCTATCAAGCATTCAAAGATGAGTTAATATGTATTCTTCTCAAACTATTCCCAACATATAGAAGGGGAAGGAAAGATTTCAAATTCATTCTATGAGGGCAATAGTATCAGGATACCAAAGCCAGATAAAGACACTACAAAAAGAAAGAACTATAAGCCACTATCTCTGATGAACATATATACAAAAATCCTCAACAACTCAAATCCAACAAAGCATTAAAAAGTCATTCATCATAGGCAAGTGGGGTTTATTCCTGGGATGCAAGTGTCATTTAATATTTCCATATCAATCAACATGTTCCATCACATCAACAAGAGAAACAATAAAAACCATATGATCATTTCAATAGATGCAGAAATAGCATTTCACAAGGTACAACATATATTCATGATAAAATCCTTCAACAAAGTAGGTTTAGAGGGAATATACCTCAATATAATAAAGGCCATCTATGAAAAACCCACAGCAAACATCATACTGAATGGGGAAAACAGAGATCTTTTCCTCTAGGATCAGGAACAAGACAAGGATGTCCACTCTCACCACTTATATTCAACATAGCACTGGAAGTCCTTGCCACAGCAATCAAACAACAAAAATAAATAAAAGGCATTCAAACTGGTAAAGAAGGTGTAAAACTTTCACTATTTGCAGAAGAATCATGTATTATAGAAAACCTTAGAGACTCCATCAAAAAACTACTACAACTGATAAATAAATTCTGTTAAGGTTGCAGGATACAAAGGCGATATACAGAAATCCATTGCATTTCTATACGCTAATAATGATGAAGCAGAAAGAGAAATTAGATAAACAATTCTACTTAAAATTGCACCAAAAATAGTATAATACCTGGGAAGAAACTTAATCAAGGAGATAAAAGATCTGTACTCTGAAAATTATGAAACACTGATTAACAAAACTGAAGACAACAAAAAGCAAATGAAAGAAGTACCATGCTCATGGATTGGAAAAACAAATATGTTAAAATATCCATTCTACCCAAAGCAATCTACACATTTAATGCAATCCTTATCAAAATACCTATAGCATTTTTCACAGAAATAGAACAAATAATTTTAAAACTCATATGGAAAAATAAAAGACCCTACATAACTAAAGTAATCTTGAAAAAGAACAAAGCTGCAGGTATCACAATCCTAGACTTCAAGATACACTACAAAACTATGGTAACCAGAGTAGTATGGTACTGACACAAAAAACAGAAACATAAATCAATGGAACAGAACAGAAAGCCCAGAAATAAACCCACAATTATATGGCCAATTAATTTTTGACAAAGGAGGCAAGAATATGCAATGGGAAAAAGACAGTCTCTTCAACAAATGGTGTTAGGAAAATTGGACAGTTACATGCAAAAGAATGAAACTGGACCAGTTTCCTATACCATACACAAAAATAAACTTAAATGTAAGACCTAAAAGCATAATGATCCTACAGAAGACCACAGGCAGTAACTTCTTTAACACTAGACATAGCAACATTTTTCTAAGCATGTTTCCTGAAGCAAGGTAAGCAAAGGCAAAAATAAACTATTGGGATTAAATAAAAATAAAGAGCTTCTGCATGGCAAAAGAAACAATCAACAAAACTAAAAGACAACCTAAAGAAGGGAGAAGAAGAAGTCATTTGCAAATGCAAATGACATATCCAGTAAAGGGTGAGTGTCCAAAATAAATAAAGAACTTACATAACTCAGCAACCAAAGGCAAGTAATGTAATGAAAAATGGGCAGAAGACATGAAAAGACATTTCTTCAAAGAAAGCATCCTGGGGCGCCTGGGTGGCTCCGTGGGTTAAAGCCTCTGCCTGGGGCTCAGATCATGATCCCAGGGTCCTGGGATCTAGCCCCACTTTGGGCTCTCTGCTCAGCAGGGAGCCTGCTTCCTCCTCTCTCTCTCTCTATCTATCTCTGCCTGCCTCTCTGCCCACTTGTGATCTCTGTCAAATGAATAAATAAAAAATCTTAAAAAAAAAAAACAAAACAAAGAAAGCATCCAGAAAGCCAACAGACAGGTGAAAAGAGGCTCAACATCATTGATAATCAGGGAAATACAAATCAAAACCACAATGAGATATCACCTCACACCTGTCAAAATGGCTAGTATAAAAAAAGACATGAAAAAACAAGCTTTGGCAACAATATGGAGAGAAAGGAACCCTCATTCACTGTTGGTGGTAATGTGAACCTGTGCAGCCACCGTGGGAGACAGTAAGGATGTAAGAGCCTCAAAAAATTAAAAATAGATCTACTCTACAATCCAGTAATCACATTACTGAGTATTTATCTGAAGTATACAAAAACACTAATTTGAAGGGTTATATGCACCCTATATTTATTACAGCATGATATATAATAGCGAAACCATGGAAGTAGCTCAAGTGTCCATAGATAGATAATGGATAGAGAAAATGTGGTATATATACGCAACAGAATATTATTCAGCCATAAAAAGAACAAAATCTTATAATGTGCAACAACATGGATGGATCTAGAGAGTATAATGCTAAGAGAAACAAGCCAGTCAGAGAAAGACAAATATATGATTTCACTCAAAGAGGAATACGAAACAATACAGAAAACAAAGGGGAAAAAAGAGAGAGAACAAAAGATGGTTATCAGAGTGGAGGTGGGTTGGGGTATTGGTGAAATAGGTGAAGGGTATTAAGAGTACACTTATCCTGATGAGCACTGAGTAATGTATAGAATTGCTGAGTCACTATATTGTAGCCCTGAAACTAATATAATACTGCAGGTTAACTATACTGGAATTTCTTTAAAAACCCAAATAATTCTCTCTGGTAATGATTTTTTCCTATAAAATTGATAAGGAATTCTTTTAAAAAATTTTCTATGATTCTGGAGTTTGTTTGATAAAAAAAAGATGCCAATTTGTTTTTGTGAGTAATATAAACCATGTATAATTCTTAATAATGGACCATGTGTTTTTGAAGAAGTCTTGAGAAATTTTATAGACAGCCTTGATCACAAACATGGAATTTCAAGGCAGTGCAATGTCTAAATAAACGCTGGATTAACAAAAGTATGCCATACTTTTTATTATCTAAAAAATACTTTGATTTTAATATTTCAGTGAAAAACCTAACAGCATTCATGAAGCACTTTAGTGTTTTGGTTTTAGCGTTTTATGTAGAGACTTTACTGTCTAAAATCTCTTTTTTCATTTCTCTGCAACTTATTTATTGATAGTTATTACACTTCTCTTCATTGAACCTGAAACACTCCCACAAGGAGGGAAATTATTTTCCATGGTTTCATTCCATTTTACATTTTGGATGTTTTGAAAGGTAATACTGTTATCTGTTCTCATCAAATAACAAATGACTGCAGTCAAGCACTAGACAAATTGCATGCCAGCCAACGTCAGTGGGGGACACCATGTCTGAAGTGAGTTGTCAAGGAAGGCTGGTGGAAGACACAGGCCCAGAGAAAAGCAGGCTGGCTCCACTTTCTCTTCAGAGAAGGTCTCAGCAGGGAGTTAGTCACATGGACAGGAAAACAGTCTCAGTTTTTAAGGATGTAGACTTTTAGAGCTGGAAGAAATCTCACTAAGGAAATAGAATACTTTGCCTTGTCTTCTTATAAATGTAGAAATTGAGGTGAAGACAGAACTAGAAGCCAGACAGCCTGAGGCCAGTCAGTTGTTCTTCCAGCTCATTCATTCATTCATCTCTTCATGGGATGAACTGACCAGGGAGTAGATGAGCTGTCATAGTCTTTCTATCAAAGGAGCCTCTTATCTTTGTAAGATGGCCAGTGTACTCTGGGGTGAGGAAGTCCGAGACTAAATGCTGCAGAGTGCCAGGAGGTGATGAGGAGGGAGTGACTCATTACCAAGGATGTGGGTAGCCCAGAGAGTAGATTGTACTAGAGCACAAGAGAAAGGATCCTAACACCTGGACCCAGCAAACTATATTTTGTCTTGATTTCTCACCCAGAAAAACCCCAAAACAAAGGAATAAAGAAAAAAATGCAACATATTTTACTTAGAGCTAAATGAATGTTACAAATTTAATCATTAATGAATGTTACAAATTTAATCACTGTGATCAGGAGTGTGCAGAGGGAAAAAAGAAAAACCTGCATACATAGAACTGATGAATTGTTGAACACTACATCAAAAACTAATTATGTACTATACACTGGTTAACTGAACATAATAAATAAAAATTGTTAACAATTTTTCCTAAAAAAAAAAAAAAGAATCACAGAATCATAGAATCATGGCTGCAGACTTTCTCACATCCCTTGGAATGTAAGGCCTAGAAAGATAAAATATATCTTACTAATAAAAATGAGGGAAATTTACCAAAAACATTTCTTACTTTCAGAAAATCTTACATTCCTATCAAAGCACTGAACCTAAAATGGTAAGGGTATGGGGCTCAGGTAAAAGGGTTTTAATCCCACAATAGGAAATCCTGCCTTCTCCTGGGATATTCTATAATCTCTGAGGTTGTATCTACATTCAGTTTATCCCTCCAATGTGTGATACAATTCCAACAGAAGTCACCAGATAGGACTGAGTAATATTAGGCCACTAGAGTTCTCAAAAAGATCGATAACCTTTATTAATAACCTAAGCTATTAATAACCTTTAAAAATAGCCTTTAAGATGAATTATATTGCCCCTCCTCCTTATTTTAACCAATTTTTTAAAAAAGGCTTTCTTTATCTGACAGTGAGAGAGAGAGAGAGAAAGAGAGAGAGAGACAGCACGAGTAGAGGGCCTGATGTGGTGCTTGATCCCAGGACCCTGGGATCATGACCTGAACCAAAGGCAGATGCCTAACAGACTGAGCCAACCAGGCACCTCTCCTTTTAACCTCTATTAGAAGTACTTTCAAGTGCCACTGATCTACAACTCAAAAGCATATAATGTTTCCTAGACAATCTTTTTTTTTTTAGTATTTTTTAAAGATTGTTTTTATTTATTTGAGAGAAAGAGAGACAGAGAGGGAAAGAGCACACATGTACATGTGCACAAGTTGAGGGAGGGGCAGAGGGAGAGGGAGAAGCAGACTCCAGAGCAGGGAGCCTAACACAGGGCTCAATTCCAGGACCCTGAGATCACGACTTGAACTGAACACAGATGCTTAACTGACTGAGACACCCAGGTGCCCCTTTCCTAGATAATCTTATGGGCAAAAGAATTTTTAAGTCTTTTCTAAAATTTAATTTAGTTATAAAATTCATAAAACTGATTTATAAGATACCTAAACAAGATGGGATTGGGAGGGAGACAAACCATAAGTGACTCTTAATCTCACAAAACAAACTGAGGGTTGCTGGGGGGAGGGGGTTTGGGAGAAGGGGGTGGGATTATGGACATTGGGGAGGGTATGTGCTTTGGTGAGTGCTGTGAAGTATGTAAACCTGGTGATTCACAGACCTGTACCCCTGGGGATAAAAATATATGTTTATAAAAAATAAAAAATTATATAAAAAAAATAAATATATATTTAAATTATCTATGCCTGTCCTCATAGCAAACCACTATAATTTTAATTTAATTTAATTTTTTTTGTTTGTTTATTTTTAGAGATGCAAAAGAGGGGCAGAGGGAGAGGGAAAGAGAGAATCTTGGGGCTTGATCTCACAACCCTGAGATCATGACCTGAGCCAAAATCAAGAGTCAGATGCTTCACCAACTGAAGCACCCAGGTGCCCCTCAATTTTAATTTTAAATGTTATTTAATAACTATAAATATATCTTTAATATCATAGGCCCTGCTGTAATTTAGACAGAAATCCTTTGGCCCAGAAATAAACCCACACCTATAAGGTCAATTAGTCTATTACAAAGAAGGCAACAATATAGAATGGGGAAGAAACAGTGTTTTTAATAATTGGTGTTGGGACAATTGGGCACCTACAAGCAAAAGAATGAAACAGAACCACTTTCTTACATGATACACAAAAGTAAGCTCAAAATGGATGAAAAAACCTAAATGTGAGACCTGAAACCATAAAACTCCAAAAAGAACACAGGCAATAATTTCTTAGACAATGACTTTAGCATCTTATTTATGAATACATCTCCTCAGGCAAGAGAAACAAAAGCAAAAATAAACTATTGGGATTAAAACAAAATGAAAAGCCTTTGCACAGCAACGGAAACCATCAACAAAACTAAAAGACAACCTACTGAATGGGAGAAGATATTTGCAAATGATCTATCTGATAAGGGGTCAATATCCAAGATATATCAAAAAAATCTTACACAACTAAACACTAAAAAACCAAACAAGTCTTTTTAAAAAATGGGCAGAGGAACTGAACATGTAAAGAGGCATAGGTGCCTGGGTGGCTTAGTCCGTTAAACATCTGCCTTCGGTCCAGGTCATGATCCCAGAGTCCCAGGATTGAGAATCACATCAGGGGTTTGGGGGCGGGGGTGTCCCTGCTCATCAGGGAGTCTGCTTCTCCCGCTGCTCCCCACCCTGTCCTCATGCTCTCTCACAATCACTCTCAAATAAATAAATAAAATCTTAAAAAAATAGAGGCCTAATGTCATTGATCATCAGGGAAACGCAAATCAAAACCATGTTGAAGTATCACTTCACACCTGTCAGAATTGCTAGGAACTAAAAGACAAGAAATACCAGTGCAGCCACTGTGGAAAACAGTATGGAGGTTCCTCAAAAAATTAAAAGTTAAACCATCCTATGAGCCAGGAATTGCAGTACTAGGTATTTATTTACCCAAAGGTACAAAATACTGATTCAAAGAGACACAAGCACCTCGATGTTTACAGCAGCACTATCAACAACAGCCAAACTATGGAAAGAGCTCAAATGTCCATCAACTAGTGAGTGGATAAAGAATTATACACACACACACAGTGTGTGTGTGTGTGTGTATATGATGGAATATTACTCAACTATCAAAAATAATGAAATCTCACCATTTGCAATGATGCAGATGGAGCTAGAGGTATATTATGCTACACAAATCAGTTGGAGAAAGACAGATCCTATATGATTTCACTTACATGTGGAATCTAAAAAATAAGCAAAAAAACCCAAAGAAATAAACAAAGAAAACAAACAGACTCAAACACAGAGAACAAACTGGAGGTTGCCAGAAGGGAGGTGGGTAGAGGGATGGGCAAAATAGTTGAAGGAGATTGAGAGGTACAAACTTCAGTTATAAAAAACTAAATCATGGAGATGAAAAGTAGGGAATATAGTCAATAATACTGTAATTACATTGTATGATGTCAGATGGTGACTGCAGTTATGGTGAGCACTGAGTGATACATAGAATTGTGGAATTACTATGTTGCAACACCTGAAACTAATATAACATTGTCAATTATGCTTCAATAATATATGAAATAAAATAAATAGAAGACCTTTATTTCCTTGTGATTAAACCCTTAGTAGAAAAAGAAAAGGTGATAGAAAAATAACCCAGAATGTAGTGATGTCAGGTATCACTTGGGCCATAACCTTCAGATCTTTTGGAATGTTGAACACAAGCACTGATGAAGGGGGAAAGACATGGGATAGGCTCTGGGGGTGACTGTGGAGGAAATGCTCCTCATTTCCAAGCCCATGTTCTTATGTCCTTCCCCATGGGAATCTCCTTTACACTCAATCCCTGTTAAAATTCAATATCTCTCTTTTTTTTTTTAAGATTTTATTTATTTATTTGACAGACAGAGATCACAAGCAGGCAGAGAGGCAGGCAGAGAGAGAGAGAGAGAGAGGAAGCAGGCTCCCTGCTGAGCAGAGAGCCCAATGCGGGACTAAATCCCAGGCTCCTGGGATCATGACCTGAGCTGAAGGCAGAGGCTTAACCCACTGAGCCACCCAGGCACCCCTCAATGTCTCTTTTTGATTCCAAATTAGAGCATCTGTTACTCCTCAGCATAACCCATGGTGTAAATGAACTATTATTGTTTTAAGCCACTGAGATTTTGGAATTTTTTCTTTCTGGAACACAACTAGCTTATCCTGACTAATTGAATCACTTTTCATGTGCAAGCAATGCATTAATGAAACGAGAATTCAAGATAAGGGAGGTCATATTGGAAATCTACTCGAGGTTATGGATTTTTGAGTTGATTCTAACAAATTTTGTCATTTTTTTCTTTTACCTGTCTTAAACTATAATAGGTTTAAATACCCCAGACATTCATTTGGCCAATCTGTAATAGGATATGGAAACATTCTGGCCTTCCCTCTCTAGGTCACTGCCCTGGATATCAAACACACTGCAGGTCTCTGTGATGACTCCTACAGGGTTATTTCTGACAGGTTCTCAATATTCTGTAAGAATGTAATCACTGGACTCATTCCAGGCATTCATGTCACAAAATTTCCTAGCAAAACTGACACTTATTGGCAGACTTGTCTGCAGTTGAAGAAAGGGGCCAGAACTAGAAGCAAATGAACGCAGTGATTTTGCTTTATTCTTGCCTTTGCGAGTAGGAAGTGTGACAGACGCACTCACCTACTCTAAAGGGAAGGATACCTGACCCACTGCTATGCCCATCTGAAATTCTTCCTCAAATGAATATATACCTACTAAGAGCAGAAGGTTGTTTTTTTAAGGAAATAGAAGAGCCCTTGTTCTAGCAGGTTTCTGGAAACCCAGCACAGCAAGTACATGGTTCGTAGGTAAGACCATCTTAGCCCAGAGACCAAAGTGGGTTTACTGTTAGAAAAGTCACATTGATACTTGTTTGTCAATGTCCAGTCTAAATTGGTTTCTGGTTCTATGTAATTTGTATTAGATTTTCACACTATTTTCTCAACAGTTACATCATCTCTTTTTTCTCTACATAAATTTACACTCCTGACACCCTAAAATGTAAGTGAAACTGTCAGCCTTCCAATATAACAGTGGTGATTTCTTATGCTGCATAATGGGTATGATAATAGAAATTCAGGTAGTAGGTAGATCCATGAGGCATAATTTGGTTATTAAATTTGGAGTGTTATTTCTGCCTGTGGAGTGTTATTTCTGCTTGTGATTGCCAAATAAACCAATGGATTCAATGTAATTAAAACATCGTATTTCTTTCTAAACAACCTATCCTTTTGCATTTGCTGACTTAGAATATCTTCCCCAGAAGGTAAATGTCAGTTTCTAGCCATAGCCAACTTTAATCCTTCTGTTCCTCTGCATACATACAGTGCTCCCTGCATAGAACCTCTATAATACCTTCCAGGTTCATTCCTCCTTCTTTAAAATTCATTCTCTCTCCCATGCTGAACTGTAAAATCTCAAAGACAGACCATTACTTATCTGCCTCAGTGTCTCCAGATCCTAGACCAAGGCCTGTGAAATAGTAAGTTGTCAATATATGGCTGTTGAATAAAATTTCTTAGTTCACCCTCTGCTGTTAGTCTCTCCTGTTAGGCATCTTCAGTCAAATCATGATGTTAAAATTCTCAAAAGGAAAACTCAAATCACGAAACTCTGCTGGTTAAAAAACACTTATCGACACTCTACTGTTTCAAATAGGTGAAGACTCCTTATCCTGATATTCAAAAGCCTCCCCAATCTGTATGAATGCCAAAATCTTTCCCAAATCACTGCTCCAGACAACCTATAATAAAGTTCAACTCTTCTACCTGCTTTTCTCCACCTGTCTCCACAGTGTCTCACCTGTGCTTTGGTCATATTACCTCTAGGCCAAATAGTTTGCTCTTTTCCTTCATCTTTAAGTTCCATCTTGATGCATTCTGTACTGTAGTTACTGTGTTCCCCCAATCCTCAGTCAGCAGGCCTTTAGGTTGTTCCTAACATGTCCCAGACATTATGTGTAGCAGAGGACATACAGAAATAGAAGACACCATTGTGCTTTAAAGGAAGAATGTTCTGGTGGATAGACAGATGTGAAAATCCCCAGAATACAGCAAAGTTCTTGCACATGGTATGTTAAGAGCTCAAGGGATATGCACCTACCCCAGGTGAAATTTAAGCTACTTAAATCTAAGGAGAAATAATCAAGGCTATGGTAATCATCATGACATATTTTTCTGACATTATCATATCATATTCATTGTGTTATTGGCATATGCTGGCAATGCAAGTGCAAATTCCCTCTGGTAATACCACCCTTGTACAGGCCACCTATAACATTTGTGGGAACTATAACAAAAGAACAAATAATGGTTGGCCCACACAGCATGAATCTATGTAATTAAGTTATAAATAACACTAAGAAACTGTTAAATTAAATCTGCTCTATACTCCTATCTCAACAAGGTAGATTCCTAACCACCTGGAAGGGCAGGTTCAAATTCTGAACTCTCAGACTCACTGGAGTTCGAGGTCTGAAGGTAGTAGCCAGGAAAAAAACCTGTCTACGCAGGAGCTAGTGACTCTCCCCCTTTCTCTTCTCCCTGGTTTGGATCTTCCCACACAGAGAGGGACTCTGCACTCCTGCGGACATGACAGGCTTCCCCACTAACACCTGCTGTTTGGACCGCCTGGGCCTAGCAGTGTACACACCAAAAGCAAGTCTGCATTCAGCACAGCTCAGGAAGGAGCCCCGCAACCTTGGAAGAGGCCTCAGTGCCACTGAAGAAGATAATCCCAGGATAAGCGTACCTGGAGTGTGGCTAGAAGTAGATTGCTAGCTGACCCACGGGGCTGAGGAAGAGGTTAGGAAGGTCCATAGTCTCTCATGATTCACCTCCCCTTCCAATCTACCCCAACCCCCTTCTCTCTAACTCCCCATGTCCTCCATGCTTTTTGTTATGCTCCACAAATAAGTGAAACCATATGATAATTGACTCTCTCTGCTTGACTTATTTCACTCAGCATAATCTCTTCCAGTCCCGTCCATGTTGCTACAAAAGTTGGGTATTCGTCCTTTGAAGTGGCGGTGGGGTGGGAGGTCGGGGTACCAGGTGGTGGGTATTATAGAGGGCACGGATTGCATGGAGCACTGGGTGTGGTGAAAAAATAATGATACTGTTATGCTGAAAATAAATAAATGAAAGAAAAAAAAAACCTTGATTAAAAAAAAAAAAAAGAGGTTAGGAAGGGGCCTGTGTTGCCTGGGCCTTGAGGCAGTATTTCTGCTCCCAAAGCACTTCCTTCAACACACTCTCACTCCCAAGAAGACGTAATGACCATCATATGTAAATAGTAGTTCCATATACATTTTTTAAAATTTTTATTTAAATTCAATTTAATTGATGTATACTGTATTATTAGTT
Source organism: Mustela nivalis (assembly GCF_964662115.1). Taxonomy (NCBI): domain Eukaryota; kingdom Metazoa; phylum Chordata; class Mammalia; order Carnivora; family Mustelidae; genus Mustela; species Mustela nivalis. The sequence goes on from NC_139040.1 coordinate 101,655,924, forward strand.
TCAGAGGTAGAGTTCAATGATTCATCAGTTGTATATTACACCCAGTGCTCATTCCATCAAGTTCCCTCCTTAATGCCCATCACCCAGTTATCCCATCCCTCCACCCACCTCCCCTCCATCAGCCCTCAGTTTGTTCCCTGTAGTTAAGAGTCTTTTATAGTTTGCCTTTCTTTCTGTTTTCACCTTATTTTATTTTTCCTCCATATATATTTTTAGGGAAATTAACATCTCCTCCCCGAGAAAGCTATAGTTTAATAAAGTACATATAATAAACATGTGTAAAAAATCTATAATACTTGACATATACCTTAGAATGTTTTGTGTAGCTCAGGAATACAAGTAATCAAAATAGTAATGATAATCATGTATGAAACTAATTTTATGGTAATGGATCAACCAGGAAATAATGGAACAAAGGATTCTGGATAAACTGTTAAGAAACAATGAGAATATTTATTTTAAAAATTGCAACCAAAAAAATCTGGCTAAGAAAACTCATCACAAGGATAGCTGATAACTCTGATCAGTCTGTCAAAAATATCCATAGTTTCCTGCTGCTTTAGAAAATAACAAGTTCTTCATCCGATAAGGTAAAATCCTTTGATAGAAAGGCTTGTTCAAACATCTTTTCATTAGGTTTAAAATAGTCATAAAATGTAATTTGGGAGACTTCCACTAAAAATGTCAACAGAGTCATGAGTTTGTTACAAACTTCTACTAACTTATGAAGCCAGAAAACTGGTCATCTTTCCCAATGAGAACTATAAAATTATGATTTGGGTTTTGAAATACAAATGAAGTTTTAATGAGTTCATTTTCATGAATAATATAACTTTGCAAAAGTTACAACTTAGTATCTGTGGGTGCCACTTGAGGAACAATGGAAAAACACCAGATTCAAACCTCAGCCTGAAATGGAACTCCAACACTCATCAGAGTATATGACCTTGGGTAAGTCATTTACACTGAGTCATTTGAGAAAGAATATCTCAGCATAAAATAAGGATGATAATACTTAATATTATTCTACAAAGACCAAATCGGGCTACATGTGAAGGTGCTTTGAAAACATCAATGTGTCATAGAATTGTAATACAGCAAAATTAATGTGATTTGTTTTAACTCCCTCCTGCTGTGATTTCTGACATACGTCACAGAAAAAGGATAGATCCCTCATCATTGACAGTATTTCTTTTCTGCTCAGCAGCAGTTATTTCCTTAAATTTGAAACTTGCAGAACTCTGATTCAGTCATTGAAATGACTGATCTGTATCAGGGTGTCATCTTGGTAGTTGTTACTTTCAACTTAATAATTACGATCAGTTATGACAACTGACAACTGAGACTTTCTGGAACTAAAATAATTATCTCAGCTGTGTTTTCTGTCACTTCTGCCATATTGTATAAACCTTAACATAACTTTAATTAACTTTTATTCAGAAGAGAATTAAAGTGTACATGACTTAGATAAAATAACAAAAGGCAAGGAAAGGTTTATACTATTTCTACCATGTGTATATCTTGAGGGGGAAAATATCATATTAACAAACATATTTTTGAAGTACAAATATATCAATAAATCAAATGAAGCAGAGGTTTTTCAAAGGCAGGAAAGAATATACTGTTGGATAGTCAACAAAGTCAAGCAAAGCCACCAACTAACACATGAGTTGATTATGGATATGATGTAGGACAAGGATTTGAAAGGGTTAAAGAAGACAGAGAATTCAAATTAAGATCTTTAAAGCTGAAATGAAATACAACTAAATTTTTATTTTATGTGACATTCATGATGATTATTTTTATTATTTATTTTTTTTTAAAGATTTTATTTTTAAGTGATCTCTATGCCCAATGTGGGGCTTGAACTCACAACCTCAAGATCAAGAGTTGCATGCTCTATTGACTGAGCCAGCCAGGCGCCCCCTCATGATGATATTATGTAAGAGCCTGGCTCCTATATAGCACAATTAAAGGCCTCCTTTGACTTTCACTGCTTCTCTTTCACAAACTCTATGTTGTGCTACTCTTCAAATGCTCTGGGCCCTTATAGGAGATCCTGCATTTTAGGGTTTAATGCCTCAACCTGTTATCTATAACTATCTTTCTTCCCTCTCCTTTTTGGAGAATTATTTAAATTGTTCATTAAAAAGAATTTGAACAAAGATATAGATAGGATAACACAGATATCCATCCTCCAGCCCTAAAAACCATCACTTCATGGAAAATTCTACCCTATATATACCCCCATCAACTTCTTCTTATAATCTATGAATTCTTCAGTTTGCATCTCTAAGAGAAACTTTTTAAATAAATATACTCATGATACTATTTTCATACTTAAAACAAAGACGTAATTTTTGTCACCAAATATGTAGCTGGGGTTCAAAATTACAGCTGCCTTCTAGATCGTCATTGTGTTTATATTTTCTCTGATAAAGATCTAAATAATATCTATATATTATAATGACTGATGTGTATTTCATGATCTATTAATTTATGTGTTTTCCTTCATCTTCCCCTCTATTTCCCCTAGCATTTAATAATAAAATAATCAGATACTTACTAAGTGACAATGTCCTGTGGAAAATTCTACATGCACAGCTTTTAATTCTTCCAAAGGCACTCCCAAGTTGAACATTGATTCACTCATTCTTATTTGCCTAGCACCAAGTTTAAAGCATAAGAGTGTCTGACTACAAAGTTGGTATTCTTTCCAGTATACCATGTTCCTTCTAATTTCACTTTAAAGGTATACAATTATATCACCACTCCCATTTCTGTTGATTGATACCCTCCTTGCTGTGCAAATTTCTCTCATAGTCATGCTTTTCTGCCAACAAGGGAGGATGCCAATACATTTCTTAAAGCAATGCCTGTCATGGACTTTAATGAGAATTTAAATATGGAATGATACAAAGAACCATTACAAATCAATTAATAACAAGCCAAAATTACCTATTTTTTTTTCTTTTGACAGAATTCATTCTTGCTGGACTAGCAGATAAAGTGGAGAACTTACAAAGATGATAATTTAAGAGATTCAAAAATCTCTTTGAGAGTTTTAATATCCTGGCAGACAAGATCAAGAATCAGAGTCATATGTTATTAAAATTATCTGTGTTTAAAGAATCAAGACTCATTAGAACAAAAATGTTCAAGAAATTGATACTGAATATAAAGATAGTGACAAATCCTATCTATGAGCATGAAATACCTTTCTACTTATTTGTGTTTTCCTCAGTTTCTTTCATTACTGATACAGTTTTCAGTGTATAGATCTGTCACCTCTCTGGATAAATTTATTCCTAGGTATTTTATTCTTTTTGATGCAATTGTAAATTGATTTTGTTTTCTTAATTTCTCTAATAGTTTGTTATTAATGTATAGAAACACCTTTACATTTTTATTTGAGTCCTCTATTTTCTTGGTAATTCTACCTAAAGGGCTATCAGGTTTTTAAAAAAAGATTTTATTTCTTTATTTGTTGGGGTTGGGGAGAGAGAGAGCACACAAACTGGGGGAGCAGCAGGCAGAGGGAGAAGCAGGGTCCCTGCTGAGCAAGGAGCCAGATGCTTGACTAGATCCCAGGACCCTGGGATCATGACCCTCTAGAGCCAAAGGCAAACACTCAAAGACTGACTGAGCCACCCAAGTATCCCAGGCCTGTCAGTTTCTGGTTATCTTTTCAAAAAATCACCTATAAGTTTCATTCATCTTTTCTATTGTTTTTCTGATCTCCAATTCATTTACTTCCACTATAATCTTTTTTCTTTTCTTCCTTCTGCTAACTTTTGGCTTGGTTCCCCTCCCCCTCCCAGTTCCTTAAGGTATAAAGTTGTTTGAGAACTTTCTTTTGTCTTAATGTAGGTGTTTTTTACTAAAAACTTCCTTCTTAGTACTGCTTTTGCTATATACACTAAGTCTTACTATCTTGTTTTTCCATTTTCATTTGTCTGAAGATATTTTACTGATTTCTCTTTTGATTTCTTCCTTCATCCATTAGTTGTTCAGGAATTTGTTTAATCTCCCTATATTTGTGAATTTCCCAGTTTTCTTATAATTTACTTCCAGTTTCGTAACATTTTGGTTTGTAGCCATGATTGATATGATCTAATTTCTCTTAATTTTAGTACTTGTTTTGTGGCCTAACGTATGATCTATCCTGCAGAATACTCCATGTGCCCTTAAGAATGTGTATTCTGCTGCTGTTGAATGGAATCATCTATATACATCTGTAAGATCCATCCATAACATCTAACGTATCACCTAAGTCCAGTGTTTCCTTAATTTCTGTCTGGATGATCCATCCATTGTTGAAAGTGGCAGACTGAAGTCCTCTACTATTATTTCATTGTTATCTATTTCTCTCTTCAGATCTGTTAATATTTGCTTTATGTATTTAAGTGTTCTTATGTTTGGTTACTAAATATTGTTAAATGTTATGGTCTCCTTTGATCCATTTATCATTATATAATGACCCTGTTTGTCTCTTCTTGCAGTCTGTGTCTTACAGTCTATTTTGTTTGATATAAATGTAGCTACCCCTGCATTCTTTTAATATCCATTTGCATAGAGTACCTTTCCCATCCCTTCACTTTAGTCTATGTGTGTCCTTAAAACTAAAGTGAGTCTCCTGTAAGCAGCAAAGAGTTGAATCTTGTTTTTCCATCAATTCAGGTATTCTTTGTCCTTTGATTGGAGAATATAGTCCATTTATGCTAAATTAATTACTGATAGGTATGGACTTACTATTATCATCTAAACCATGGTTTACTTATTCTGTAATTCCTTTTTCCTTTCTTCTTCTCCTGTTCTTTTCCTTTGTGATTTGATGATTTTCTATAGTGCTATATTGATTCCTTCCTTTTTGTCTTTTGTGTATCTACCTTGGATTTTGCTTTATTAATACCATGAGGCTTACATAAAAAGTCGTGTGTGTGTGTGTGTGTGTATAAACTTTGAATGCATATGAAATTCTCCATTTTATACCCCACTCCCTTACATTTTATGTTTTTGATGTCATAATTTGTATCTTTTTATACTGTATCCATTAATAAATTATTATGATCACAGTCTTCTAACCCTCTTAGTAGTTTTATAGTGACTTACCTAACACCATTACAACATTGGAGTATTTTATATTTAACTATATATTTATTTTCACCAGTGAGTTTTATATGTTCATGTATTTTTGTTACTATTTAGCATCCTTTTGTTTCAACTTAAAGAATTATATCTCTTGTAAGTTCAGTCTAGTGGTGATGAACTCATTTAACTATGTTTGTCTGGAAATATCCTTTTTTTCTCTTTCAATTCTGAGGGACAAATTTGCTGGATAGAGTATTTTCAGTTAGAAAATTTATTTCTGTCTACATTTTGAATATATCATTGCACTCCCCTTCTAGCCTGAAAATTTTTGCTGAAAATTCTGCAGATAATTCCATGGTCCTGAATAGTCCCTTGTATTAACAAGTTGCCTTCCTTTTATTACTTTCAACATTTTCTCCTTGCCTTTAACTTTTGACAACTGTCTCTCTCTGTGAGTCTCTTCAGATTCCTTTTACTGATAATCTTGAGCTTCCTGGACCTAGATGTTTTTCTTTCCCTAGATTAAGGGAGTTTACAGCCATTTTTTTTTCTTTTTAAAGACTCTATTAATGGGGTGCCTGGGTGGCTCAGTGGGTTAAAGCCTCTGCCTTCGGCTCAGGTCATGGTCCCAGGGTCCTGGGATCAGGCCCCACATTGGGCTCTCTGCTCCACAGGGAGCCTGCTTCCCTTCCTCTCTCTGCCTGCCTCTCTGCCTACTTGTGATCTCTGTCAAATAAATAAATAAAATATTTTTTTTAAAAGACTCTATTAATTTACCTGTCAGAGAGAGAAATACAGAGAGCACACGCACGGAGAGAGGCAGGCAGAGGGAGAAGCAGGCTCCCCACCAAGCAGGGAGCCCAACAGCAGACTCAATTCTAGGACCCCGGGACCATGACCCAAGCCGAGGGCAGATGCCCAACCAACTGAGCCACCCAGGCATCCTGCCATTATTTTTCAATACACTTTTTAGTCCTTTTTCTGCCTCTTTACTTTCTGGGACCACAATAATACATACTGATATATTTGATGGTGCCCCATAAGTCCTTTGATTTATCTCAACTCTTTCTCATTTTTTTTTTTGTCCTTTTGGTCCATTGATTAGATGAATCTCACTCTCCGGTGTTTGAGTTAATTGATTATTTCTTCTACTTGATCTAGTCTGTTGTTGAACCCTTCTGTTGAAAATTTTGGTTTAGTCCCTGCATTCTTCAGCTCATGATTTCTGTCCCATGATTACCTTTTTATATTTCTCTCTCTTTGTTAAAATTCTCACTGTGCTCATGCATTTCTTCCCTTCCCTCACCCCTACCCCATTCTTCCTCTTCTTCTTTTTCTTTGCTTGACTCTCTCTCTGTTCATTTATGCACATTAGATAAAACAGTCACCTCTCCAGGTCTTGACAACATGGTTTTGTGTAGATGAACCTTAACAATTAGTGTAGTCTGAGCCCCTAGTTTTCTCTCAAACCTTTGTGATTACGCAAGACGCCTTCTTTGTCCTTAGTGGTTCCCTAAGTGTACCAAGGTCTGTCAGTGTCCCACAGCGGAGGGTCACAGTCAGCACCTGGATGCAGGTTGATTAGAAGCTGGACCTTCAGGCAACAGCTGACAAAGTATGTAATTAAGCCACTTCCAAGGAGAAACGAGCATTTTTGTCTACTCCTTCTGTGCTATGCCTGGGTTTACAGCCAAAGGGGGATGCTTCTGTATCCTTTAAGAACTACTTCTTTATTTTGCACAGTGATATAGGATTCTTAAAGGCAAGCCATGTTGGTTCTCAGAGCTAAGGGATCCAGGGCAGCAGTTGTAGAATCTAGGGTGTAGTCATGTGTACAAGCTCCTTCCAGGGAGACATTGGTTACTTGTGGTGGGCTGGAGGGAGAAGACAGGAGAAATGTCTGCCAACTTCCTTGGTCTGTGAGGAAGAGTACAGCTGGCCTCTAGATGCATGCTTAATTAGAAGCCTGACTGTCAGAAGCAGCAGCTTTATAAGTATGCAGGTAAGCCTCTTTCAGGGAAAGAATGGGGGATGGGGGTTTTCTGCCTGCTCTCTCTACAATTTGTTTTGGAGGAATAGCCATGGTGAGTGCTCTTGTGACCAATAAGAACTATTCTTTGTTAGCTATTGTCTTGTGGGGTGGGTCTCATAGACATAAACCTCACTGGCTTTAAATTTAAGTGTTTTGAGGGCCCATCCCTTGGGTGAGGGTCTAAAGGGTTGGAACACTAGATGTGGGTTCCAAATGCTTTGCTCCTCTCTCCTGACTGTATGGCATGTGCTGGGGGTGGAGTTTATGCAAAGAGTTTGTCTCACCCTTTCCTTTCACTTCAGTATGGGTATTTTCTCATTTGCCCAGCATGTAGGAGTTACTCAGCTAGTTCCTAGATTTCCTTCAGAGGGAATTGTTCCAGGTGTACACATTTGATGAGTCAGTGAGAGGACAGGGCAGAATTGATGAAAGGCACTGAGGCAGTGCAGGAGAGATTAACAATACGCATTCAGTATTTTTATCATTTCATTTCAGAAAAAAAAAATGAGACTGAATTATGTTCCAGTCAATGCTTTCTGTTATACACGTATAGTGAAATCTTAAGTTTACTAAGGCACTACTAATTCTACTCAGCATCTAGAACTATAGACACTCTATCTGGAGATAAATAAACCGTTTCTGAAGTATGAATCTCACATAACCAGACCTACACGGTAATGGAAAATATCATACACAGTTTTAACAATAGGTGTTTTTTCTGCCTTTAATAAAGGTAGAAAAAGTTCAAATAAAACATCATTGAGAGGGGATAGAAAATTATATGTTTTATTCAATTAGGTTTACAGAGAACTTAAGGAAAGATGTACTCTTCTTTGGAAAACTTAGTGAATTTCTCTCTAAAAATCCCCTTAGTTTATTTTCCAGAGGATCTTAGAGTAATGTAACAAACAAAACAAGAAGAAAATCATAGCCTTTGGAACTGCTTGACTAAATAGCTCTTTCTAAAAGGACTGGTGGTTTCTTTTGGATACAGTTAAGTGCCAAGGCTATAATTTCCCATTTATTTTCCTTCATTGTTGTAAATGCAGGTTATTTAGCCCAATTTGGTGCAATTTGCACTTTGTCAGAGGAAGGCTTTCTGTAGATTCACATTAACTGCATTTCTTCTCCTAAAACATGTTATAAAAACTGTCCCTGTCACTCTTCTTTTGACATTGGCCTTTTCCTCACACAGAACTCAGTCATCAAATGATTGAAGGCCTGTGTAATTCACCTCTAATGGATTGTATGAGACAAGGGTGTTTTAAACTTCTCTAGCTTAAAATGCCTTTCCTCGAATAGCTCACAGATCTGAAAGTGCATACACTTTAAGTAGAAAAGATCAAATTCCAATGTCATGCTACTGGAATGGCTATCTTGACAGCTTTTTATTTATAGATTTTGTTTGGAGCGTGTTTAATATGAGGAAAGACACATAAATCACAGGTGAGTTGGTAGTCCTGGATGTGAGCTATTGGACACTGGGTAGTTTGAAAAGCAGTGTAGGCTGCACATCTCTTTCTTGGACAAACTCAGTTCTCATCTACTCTATATTAGCTTCCTTTAATATGTATATATTTTTAATTTACCTATTACTTAAATATTGTACCTTTTCACCAAGAGATATAACTGTATCTTCATTACAGTACTGTTGTGGAAGTAGGTTAAGTTTAATACATAGTTTATTGTGGCTTTATCTTTCCAAAGAGAATGATTATCTTATTACAAATATTAATGTACAGCTCTTGGAAAAAAAAAAAACATTCTCTACTGCCATTTTACTTTTTGTCCAAAAAAAAAACTAAAAATGGAATCAAAGACCAAAACAAACACCTTACCAAAAAAATACAGATGGAAAGTAAGTATATAAGATGTTCCTCATCATGTGTCATATGGAAAATGCAAATTAAAATAATGAAATACCACTAACTACCTATTAAAATGGCCAAAATCCTGAACATTGACAATATCATATGCTTGTGAGAATATGCAACAATAGTAACTTTCATACATTGCTTGCAGGAATGCTAAATGGTAAGACTACTTTGAAAGACCAGCAGTTTCTTAAAAAAACTAAATATACTCTTGCCATACAAACCAGCAACCGCTCTCCTTAGCATTTACCAAACAAATAAGTTAAAAATTTTGTCCTATAAAAACCTATACATGATGGTTATAACAGCTTTATTCATAATTACCAGTACTTAGAAAAAAAAAACAAACAAGATAACCTTCAGTGAGTGAATGGATAAATAAATTGACAGAGACAATGGAATATGATTCAGTGGTAAAAAGAAGTGAGTTATCAAGCCATGAAAAGAAGTGAGAAACCTCACATGCATATTACTAAGTGAAAGAAGCCAATCTGAAAAGGTAACATACTGCACGATTCCAACTATATGACATTACAGAAATGGCACAACTATGGAGACAAAAAGATCGGTTGCCATGATTCAGGAGGGAGGAACTACGGAACAGGCAGAGCACTGAGAATTTTTAGGGCAGTAAAACGACTCTGTAAGATACTATAATGGTGGATTCACATCATTATACCTCTGTCTAAACCTATAGAATGTATACCACTGAGAGTGAACTCTACTGTAAATTTGAGAATCTAGGTGATTACATGTTAATATAGGTTCACCAACTGTAATAAATGTACCACTCTGCTGGGGGTATGTTCATAATGGGGAAGCTATGCATATGTGCAGGTCTAGGTATATGGGGAAATCCCTCTGCCTTCTTCTCAATTTTGCTATGAATCTAAAACTGATTTTAAGATAAACATATAATTTAAGAAAAAAATGAAGTTTTTAATTCACATATCCACAGTTAAGATTGTCTTTGAGATCAGATTGAATATTCTAAAAACTATCAAAGGCTTAATTTATGTATGTCACTAGGTATTAGTATGTCTGTCCAGGGTTTATTAACCTTCTTCCTTTTGCCAGGCATCTTAATCTAAGTATGTCCTACTCCCCTCCCCCGCCAACACAGAAATTTTATCCTACCTCAGAAGGATTCTCACAGAATTACTTTATCAGTTAAGAATGACACAGAAGAGATAGCTAGGGAAAGCCATGATACAAATTAGCTTGAGGCATCTGGAGAAAAAGTGTATGTATGTGTGTTCAAATATAAGAGAGAAAGATGGGCAACTGCTGGGACATGCATCTGAAGACACAGAGAGAGCAACAAATGGTAGCCGCTTAAGAGCTAACTGGTCCTACCTGCTACACTAAGACAAGCACATCTGTCACACATGGGCTCTGGACACAGGATACAGACAGTTAGAAGCAAATAAGAAAGTTGACAATGGGAAAGGAATATGTTAGAGAAAAAGATGCAGGAGGAGCTCTAAATGGGAAGACTTAAAAACAGTTTAAATATGACCGATTTAAACAAAGACCAATAAAGATAGAAAAAGGAGTACAAACATGTTCTTTGTGTGTTTTTTTTAAAGATTAGTTTTATTTATTTTAGAAAGAGAGAGAGAATATGTGCATGAGTTGGGGGAGGGGCAGGGGGAGACAAGCAGACTCCCTGTTGAGCTGGAAGCCTCACTCCGGACTGGATCCCAGGACCCCAAGATTATGACCTGAGCTAAAACCAAAAGACCAATGCTCAACTGACAGAGGCACCCCCTTCTCTGTGTTGTTTGATTTGAATGAACTCACCAAAGACATCTCTATCCCCAAACAATTTATAATTTCTTTCATTTATTGACTACTCTTATTTTAAAGTCAACACCACCAAAGGAACACATATAAGGATATTGATTTAAAATGCATTTATGTGTGTGTGTGAGTGCACATGCACACATTTAAATATATTGGAGACATAACAACTAGCAACAAAAGTGCACTGCTATGAGCTCAGACTCTAGAGTGAGATTAGTTAATTTTAAATTCTGAATTCAAACTAGGTGATTTTGAACAAATTATTCTATCACAGTTTAGGTCTGGATTCCTAACCATTAATATAGGAATGATAAGAGCATCCACCTCAGAGGATTTTTGTAGGGATTAAATGAATTAATTTATGTGACAGTGCTGGGCATATAATAAGCAGCAGTTATTGCCATAACTTTAATGACTATTCTTTATAATTATCAGAAGGCAAATACAGTCACATGAAATGATGGTGTGTTTGTGAGAACTGTAAAACTGCTTCTTTCTCTTAGCCCCTGTTATCCAAAAATCATTATTACCATAAGCAGTTGGTGGTTAATTCTCCAATAAACAGAAATGGCACAGCAAAGATAAAACTGAGAGAGGGAGAGAGAGAATTTCTCCCCTAACTTCTTTTTATTATTATTATTTTAAATTTACATGTAATTTATTATTTGTTTCAGGGATATAGGTCTATTTTCCCCCTAAATTCTGCTTTCTACACCCCCAGGGAAGAGAGGAGAGAAGAGCTAAAAACCGAAACCAGGGGCTCTGCACCAATCACAGTGTCTGCAGCTCTGCCTCTTGTGTGATTTTCTGACCTCTGCATATTTACGTTCCTCGTGCTTCATGCTCTGATTTGCTTCATGAGGCATAGCCACTGTGTCTCATCAATTAAAACAGGTTCCCAAATCCTCAGCTGTGAGTTTCTCATGACTCCTGGTTTCAATGTAATGCATTTTTATTTTAAGGTACGTGTCAGTTTTCATCAGTTCAAATGTCCCCATAACATAATATGACTTGAAGATATGCAAATACCTTCTTACCAGATATTTCTAATTAGGTAGAGGTCTTGGGTGAGGAGGTACTCCCTAATTACTTCTGAGGCAATCAGGAGAAATCACGTTTGATTATACGCTCTAGGTGGCTTCCAGAAACTCAGGGCCAGCATTCACTGCCACAGGGCTTCTGGGAGGCAGGCTCCCAGGTTTTCTTTTCTGGAAAGACACTTCTCTCTCCTCTCGGCTTTGTCAGGCCACTTCCTCCACCTTTATATTCACGGTTTGCTGACAGCCTGGACCTTGGTTTGCATCAAAAGTGGGCCACCAACCGGGCTGAAAGCAAATGCTGCACTGTTCTAAAGGTACCCAGTAATCAAAGCTCCAAGCAAACACACAGGTGTCAGGCAGCTTGAATCGGAAATCACTGGGAAATGTCACAAGTACAGGCATTATGGTTAAAGGGAACTTGTCAACTAGTGGGGAAGTGGCAGTGATGATGTCTGGCTTGTACATAAGACAGGGCTTTAGTGCTTAACTGAATGGAAGACAAATCCCTGAAGAACTACCCCCGTGAGACCTCTAGGAGGCCATAAATCCATTTTTATATACTTTCACCTGTCAATCTCTTCGGGGCCATTTTAAGTTAATGACTCTTAGTTTGAGTCATGATTATGAAAGCTTCATGTTCTTAAATCTGATAGGGTTTAAGTGAAGCCACACCCTCTGCACTGATGGTAAAAAGCGAGACTGTGAAATCCAGGGAACATTCCAAATGAGTGTGTATGGTTTGCCTGGATCATTTCCACTGTCCCGACTCAGGAATAAAAGCAGAAGGAAGGCTCCCCTCAGTGACTCAGTGAATTTTTCTACCCCTGGTTGGCAAGTCTTTATGGGTTTTCTACTTACATTTGGAAACAATAACCAGATTATCTACTGTGATTGCAGGGGTGCAGGGAAGGAGCCAGGTGTTTCTCTGGTGCTGACATGGGCTAAAGTGGGAGAGAATTTGACCCACACTGCAGTGCTCAATGCTTGCATGACTAAAAAGGCAGAGGAGCTGGTCCTGTTAGATTGTGCTGTAGGAAAGGAGACAGCCTGGTTAGCTGGTCAATGAAGCCACAGAATGTGCTTTAATGTCAAGCACTTTGGGTGCTGTAACTCTACATTTGCCAGGACATACACCAAGATTGCATTCTGATTTCAGAATTTGTGAGTTTCCCTGTTCAGAGATGATTTAATTGTCATTGCCTTGAAGCCCTTATTAGGGGCAGAGGGTAGAGCCATTCAAAGTCCAGTTCAAAATGCAAATCATATAAAAGTATTCATATTTGAAATGTAACAGTGGGTCACTTAGGGCCAAGGGGGTGAGAAACGGTTCAAGTGTAATCTAGGATTAGACAACAGATAGTAATAGGGGGATGTCATGCCTGATTTAATCAATGTAAATAGCCAGAAGAATAATTTCAAGATTAAATCAGAGCACTGTACCATCCCTCAAGAAATCTGATTGGGCAAAATATTCATTTCAATTACCCAAAAGCTATTTAAATTACCTATATTTGACAGCTATTCATTATGCAAGTCAGTGAACAGCACAGTAAGCTGACACCCCTCAATTCCAATGACACTGTTTCAATAGAAAACTTAAAAAACCAATAGATACCCAACATTCATTATCTGTCTTAGAACCACATACCAGTTAAGTATTGCTTCATCTTGGGATCAATATAATTGCCTCGTCTTTCAAGTCAGATTTTTGGTCGACAATATGTATCTCATGACCCAATTTTACTGACTTGAGGATTTAGAGGACCAGGTTGGGAAAGGGTCTTTAACTTAATTTGAATACAGAACGTACCCAGCCTTGAGGGGGGGAGGGAGTTAATAGACTGTGTCAGTGGACAGGGAACATGAGTTGTCTTGGTGGTAGAGGACTCTAAACATAGCCAGGAGGGACATGAGCACCACAACAGGTAGAATGAACTACTGGCATTTGTACTGGTTTCCTTTGGACCACTGGCCTACAGGGTACACTAGACAAATTGGGATGAGTTGCTAATAAGCAAAACACATCATTAGACTTGTAAAATAATTCAAAGGAAATTATATAAACCAGTCAGGCCGTGAAAGCAGGAAGAAAATGGAGGAGAGTCACCTCTGTTTAAAATTATGGCTTAAGGGACACCTGGGTGGCTCAGTCTTTAAACATCTGCCTTCGGCTCAGGTCATGATCCCAGGATTCTGGGATCAAGCCCTGTGTCGGGCTCCCTGCTCAGCAGGAAGCCTGCTTCTCCTTCTCCCATTCCCCTGCTTATGTTCCCTCTCTTGCTGTCTCTCTCTCTCTCCCTCTCTCTCTCTGTCAAATAAATAAGTAAAATCTTTAAAAAAAATAAAAATAAAATATATAAAAAATAAAATAAAAGTATTGCTTAAATACCCCCACACTGTATCTCAGGTATCAGTTTGCTATTGTCATAAATGGAGGACAAAAGTGTTTTCTGTGTTTTTTGATAGCTGCAGCACAGCAGGATCAATTGGAATTATAGAGCAGTGCTAAATCATATGATCACTGCCTCAAACACATCAAGTTGTGTCATGAGCAGCCTGGCTTAACTTGCCCTGAGTCTAGTTAATTTTGTTTCTGGAATTGGCATTTAAAATTTCTGAAAAAAGAAAATAATATTTCAAACACAATGTTTCTGCCTAGCAGAATGCCTCCAGTTCTCAGCCCAAGTGCCTAAATAACACATTTTTTCCAGCAACATAACAGGTAAAGATTAAGAAACTTTGCAATAGGCATCCAAGGTGACAGGTTGATAATGTATATCACTTTAATTGTCACAGAACACAGCCAGAATTCCCTAGGGCTATGAATGAAACACATTCTTCTTTGGCTAATGAGTTCTGAGAAAGCACCATTGATCCTACAGACACACACTATTAATAAGACAGACCTAAGAAATAAAAGCACAAAAATTTTGGAAGCTTGTCCTAATTTTAAGCAAAAATTCAAAAGTCTTACTGCCTGCATACCACATTTAATATTGTAAGGTTCTACAAAGTACACATATTACTAATCTATTACCTTCTATCACTTTGCTTTGCCTGAGAAAATAGGGAGATATGGAATGTGCAAACTAGAAACTATATTGGGTCAGGGGAAGATTCAAACATGAAACAGACTTTATAAACATTGTCCCTAATTCATTATTTATTGATTGAAAATTCTGGAAAATATGTACATTGCTTTTCCTTTAATCCTCATTTGAACAGGTCATTTAAACAACTGGTCAAGAGGTTTTTTACCCTAAGTAAAGTAAAATTATTCAGATACCCTGGCTAGAATATTAGTAAGAGGTCTGTGCTAACAGTAAAAATGATGATGGTAGGAATAACCTACTTTTTACCTCCAAACCTGTCACTGGGTCCTGTACCTGCTATTTCGCTAGTGAGATACATGACAGTACAATTAATAGTACCAAAAGTCCAAAATTGGGTCTACCACATGAACAGTGAAATAGGTAAGTGCTGATTGAAGAAAGTATCTTATAGCTTAAAAACATCTCTTTGGTAATATCTCTTTTACCAATATCATTCTTCTTGATATTGCCAATTACTATTCATTGATCCCCCTTTCCTACTGAATAGGTTCATGCAAATAGGGCTGAGGTAGGGCAGAGCTGCCACATATTTCTCACCCATTGTTGCATCATTTAGTGTGGTGAGTCTACTGGAAATCAGATCCTAAGACTAACTTGATAAACTGACCAAAACAGTTGTTGTCATGGGGGTTAGGGGTGGCAGTGGTGATATTTTGTTATCCACTGTGTTTGACATTTATGAGGATCTTTCTATATTACTAGACAATTACATAGTTATCTCTGGGTATTTCTTATACTGTTTTTAAGTAATTATCCATTACTTACAAGGGATCCTCAATAAGATTAAAAGCCAATTTCTCATCAGAAATCATGGATACCAGAGGGCCATGGGATGACATATTTAAAATGCTGAAAGAAAAAAATCTATCAAGAATTTTATTCTATTGCTGCTTCAGTATTCTCCCTTTGCTTCTGGTTTTCAACATCCTGATTATAATGTGTGCTAGTGTGGACCTCTGAGTTTATCCTACTTGGAATTTGTGAAACTTCTTGGATATACAGACTCAGGCCTTTCATCAAATTTGGGAAGCTGTCTGCTGTTATTTTTTCAAATATTACTTCTGTCCCTTATTATATCTCTTCTCTGTGGGACACCAGTAATGCATATGTTGGTATACTTAATAGTGTCCCACAGGTCTCTTAGACTCTGTTCGTTTTTCTTCATTCTTTTTCCTTTTTGCTCTTCAGACTTGATAATCCCAATTGATTTATATTCAAGTCTGCAGATTCTTTCTTCTCCAAATCTATACTTCAGGATGTGTACTTTTCAACTCCAAAAAATTTTCAGCTTTTCAACTTTTTTGGAGTTGTACTTTTCAACTCCAAAAAATCCCATTTTGTTCCTTTTTATGTTTTCTATCTTTTTATTGATATTCTCCAGTTGGCGTAACATTGTTATTCTGTTCACCTCTACTTCTTTTTCCATGATATCCTTTAGCTCTTTGAATATATTCAAGACATATAATTTAAATAAGGTTTCTATTAATTTCAACCTTTGGGCTTCTTCACAGATAGAAAGGTTTCTGTTAATTTCTTTTCTTACTATGAATGGGTCATGCTTTTTTCTTTGGGCTTCTTCACAGATAGAAAGGTTTCTGTTAATTTCTTTTCTTACTATGAATGGGTTATGCTTTCTTCTTTTTGTGGATGCCTTATAGTTTTTTGTTTGAAATTTGACATTTTGAGTATTACAATGTAGTAACTTATTTTAATCATTTTTTAAAAGTAAGTTCTATACATAATGCAGGGCTTGAACTCAAACCCCAAGAACAAGAGTCTCATGCTCCATTGACTAAGCCAGCCAGGTACCCCTGTGGTAACTTTTAAAATAAGATTCTACTTCCTCTCTAAGATTTGTTATTGCTTATTAAGGACTATAGTCATTTATATCTTTAGTGACATTTTAAACTATTTTTAAATGCTTTTTATTTTATTTATTTGTGTTCGCTTAAGTCCCTGTTCCCTTAGCTTGGTAGTAACTGGTAATTGACAGAGTTTTCCTTAAAAGTTTGGTGTGAAAAAAAATAAAAGAAAGAAAAATTTACTGACCTACACTTTGTAGACTAAGGAATTTTTATTTTTTTTTTATTTTTTATAAACATATAATGTATTTTTATCCCCAGGAGTACAGGTCTGTGAATCGCCAAGTTTACACACTTCACAGCACTCACCATAGCACATACCCTCCCCAATGTCCATAATCCCACCCCGCTCTCCCAAAACCCCTGCCCCCAGCAAACCTCAGTTTGTTTTGTGAGATTAAGAGTCACTATGGTTTGTCTCCCTCCCAAATCCATCTTGTTTCATTGATTCTTCTCCTACCCCCTTAACTCCCCATGTTGCATCTCCACTTCCTCATATCAGGGAGATCATATGATAGTTGTCTTTCTCTGGCTGACTTACTTCGCTAAGCATGATACCCTCTAGTTCCATCCACATCATCATAAATGGCAAGATTTCATTTCTTTTGATGGCTGCATAGTATTCCATTGTGTATATATACCACATCTTCTTTTTTTTTTTTTTTTAAAGATTTTATTTATTTATTTGACAGAGAGAGATTACAAGTAGGCAGAGAGGCAGGCAGAGAGAGAGAGGAGGAAGAAGGCTCCCTGCTGAACAGAGAGCCCGATGCAGGACTCGATCCCAGGACCCTGAGATCATGACCTGAGCCGAAGGCAGTGGCTTAACCCACTGAGCCACCCAGGCGTCCCTATACCACATCTTCTTGATCCATTCATCTGTTGATGGACATCTAGGTTCTTTCCATAGTTTGGCTATTGTGGACATTGCAGCTATAAACATTCGGGTGCATGTGCCCCTTCGGATCACTACGTTTGTATCATTAGGGTAAATACCCAGTAGTGCAATTGCTGGGTTGTAGGGTAGTTCTATTTTCAACATTTTGAGGAACCTTCAAGCTGTTTTCCAGAGTGGTTGCACCAGTTTGCATTCCCACCAACAGTGTAGGAGTGTTCCCCTTTCTCCATATCCTCTCCAGTATCTGTCATTTCCTGATTTGTTGATTTTAGCCATTCTGACTGGTGTGAGGTAATATATCATTGTGGCTTTGATTTGTATTTCCCTGATGCCGAGTGATATGGAGCACTTTTTCATATGTCTGTTGGCCATCTGGATGTCTTCTTTGCAGAAATATCTGTTCATGTCTTCTCCCCATTTCTTGATTAGATTATTTGTTCTTTGGGTGTTGAGTTTGCTAAGTTCTTTATAGATTGTGGACACTAGCCCTTTATCTGATATGTTGTTTGCAAATATCTTCTCCCATTCTGTCAGTTGTCTTTTGGTTTTGTTGACTGTTTCCTTTGCTGTGCAAAACCTTTTGATCTTGATGAAATCCCAATAGTTCATTTTTGCCCTTGCTTCCCTTGCCTTTGGAGATGTTCCTAGGAAGATGTTGCTGCAGCAGAGTTCGAAGAGGTTTTCTGCCTGTGTTCTCCTCAAGGATTTTGATGGATTCCTTTCTCACATTGAGGTCCTTCATCCATTTTGAGTCTATTTTCGTGTGTGGTGTAAGGAAATGGTCCAATCATTTTTCTGCATGTGGCTGTCCAATTTTCCCAGCACCATTTATTGAAGAGGCTGTCTTTTTTCCATTGGACATTCTTTCCTGCTTTGTCAAAGATTAGTTGACCATAACGTTGAGGGTCTATGTCTGGGCTCTCTATTCTGTTCCATTGATGTATGTGTCTGTTTTTGTGCCAGTACCATACTGTCTTGATGATGACAGCTTTGTAATAGAGCTTGAAGTCTGGAATTGTGATGCCACCAACTTTGGCTTTCTTTTTCAATATCCCTTTGGCTATTCGAGGTCTTTTCTGGTTCCATATAAATTTTAGGGTTATTTGTTCCATTTCTTTGAAAAAAATGGATGGTATTATGATAAGAATTGCATTAAATATGTAGATTGCTTTAGGTAGCATAGACATTTTCATGATATTTGTTTTTCCAATCCAGGAGCATGGAACATTTTTCCATTTCTTTGTGTCTTCCTCAATTTCTTTCATGAGTACTTTATAGTTTTCTGAGTATAGATTCTTAGCCTCTTTGGTTAGGTTTATTCCTAGGTATCTTATAGTTTTGAGTGCAATTGTAAATGGGATTGACTCCCTAATTTCTTTCTTCTGTCTTGTTGTTGGTGTAGAGAAATGCAACTGATTTTTGTGCATTGATTTTATATCCTGACACTTTACTGAATTCCTGGACAAGTTTTGGAGTGGAGTCTTTTTTTTCCACATATAGTATCATATCATCTGTGAAGAGTGATAGTTTGACTTCTTTGCCAATTTGGATGCCTTTAATTTCCTTTTGTTGTCTGATTGCTGAGGCTAGGACTTCTAGTACTATGTTGAATAGCAGTGGTGATAATGGACATCCCTGCCGTGTTCCTGACCTTAGAGGAAAAGCTTTCAGTTTTTCTCCATTGAGAATGATATTTGCGGTGGGTTTTTCATAGATGGCTTTGATGATATTGAGGTATGTGCCCTCTATCCCTACACTTTGAAGAGTTTTGATCAGGAAGGGATATTATACTTTGTCAAATGCTTTTTCAGCATCTATTGAGAGTATCATATGGTTCTTGTTCTCTCTTTTATCGATGTATTGTATCACATTGATTGATTTGCGGATGTTGAACCAACCTTGCAGCCCTGGAATAAATCCCACTTGGTCGTGGTGAATAATCCTTTTAATGTACTGTTGAATCCTATTGGCTAATATTTTGGTGAGAATTTTCGCATCTGTGTTCATCAAAAATATTGGTCTGTAGTTCTCTTTTTTGATGGGATCCTTGTCTGGTTTTGGGATCAAGGTGATGCTAGCCTCATAAAATGAGTTTGTAAGTTTTTCTTCCATTTCTATTTTTTGGAACAGTTTCAGGAGAATAGGAATTAATTCTTCTTTAAATGTTTGGTAGAATTCCCCTGGGAAGCCATCTGGCCCTGGGCTTTTATTTGTTTGGAGATTTTTGATGACTGTTTCAATCTCCTTACTGGTTATGGGTCTGTTCAGGTTTTCTATTTCTTCCTGGTTCAGTTGTGGTAGTTTATATGTCTCTAGGAATGCATCCATTTCTTCCAGATTGTCAAATTTGTTGGCGTAGAGTTGCTCATAGTATGTTCTTATAATAGTTTGTATTTCTTTGGTGTTAGTTGTGATCTCTCCTCTTTCATTCATTTTATTTATTTGGGTCCTTTCTCTTTTCTTTTTGATAAGTCTGGCCAGGGGTTTATCAATCTTATTAATTCTTTTGAAGAACCAGCTCCTAGTTTCATTGATTTGTTCTATTGTTTTTTTGGTTTCTATTTCATTGATTTCTGCTCTGATCTTTATGATTTCTCTTCACATTCTAGGTGTAGGGTTGCTTTCTTGTTCTTCCTCCAGCTCCTTTAAGTGTAGGGTTAGGTTGTGTACTTGAGATCTTTCTTGTTTCTTGAGAAAGCTTGTACTGCTATATATTTCCCTCTCAGGACTGCCTTTGCTGTGTCTCATAGATTTTGAACCATTGTGTTTTCATTATCATTTGTTTCCATGAATTTTTTCAATTCTTCTTTAATTTCCTGGTTGACCCATTCATTCCTTAGAAGGATGCTGTTTAGTGTCCATGTATTTGGGTTCTTTCCAAATTTCCTCTTGTGATTGAGTTCTAGCTTCAGAGCATTGTGGTCTGAAAATATGTAGGGAATGATCCCTGGTATCTTTTGATACCAGTTGAGACCTGATTTAGGACCCAGGATATGATCTATTCTGGAGAATGTTCCATGTTCACCAGAGAAGAATGTGTATTCTGTTGCTTTGGGATGAAATGTTCTGAATATATCTGTGATGTCCATCTGGTCCAGTGTGTCATTTAAGGCCTTTATTTCCTTGTTGATCTTTTGCTTGGATGATCTGTCCACTCTGTAGGGGAGTGTTAAAGTCCCCTACTATTTTTGTATCATTGTTGATGTGTTTCTTTGATTTTGTTATTAATTGGTTTATATAGTTGGCTGCTCCCATGGTAGGGGCAAAGATATTTAAAATTGTTAAATGTGCTTGTTGGACAGATCCTTTGAGTATGATATAGTGTCCTTCCTCATCTCTTATTATAGTCTTTGGCTTAAAATCTATTTGATCTGATATAAGGATTGCCACTCCTGCTTTCTTCTGATGTCCATTAGCATGGTAAATTGTTTTCCACCCCCTCACTTTCAATCTGGGGGTGTCTTCAGGTCTGATGAGTTTCTTGTAGGCAACATATAGATGGGTTTTGTTTTTTTTTATCCATTCTGATACCCTGTGTCTTTTGATTGGGGCATTTACCCCATTAACATTCAGAGTAACTATTGAGAGATATGAATTTGATGCCATTATATTGCCTGTAAGGTGACTGTTACTGTCTATTGTCTCTGTTCCTTTCTGATCTACTACTTTTAGGCTCTCTCTTTGCTTAGAGGACCCTTTTCAATATTTCCTGTAGAGCTGGTTTGGTGTTTGCAAATTCTTTCAGCTTTTGTTTGTCCTGGAAGCTTTTTATCTCTCCTTCTATTTTCAATGATAGCCTAGTTGGAGATAGTATTCTTGGCTGCATGTTTTTCTCGTTTAGTGCTCTTAATATATCATGCCAGTTCCTTCTGGCCTGCCAGGTCTCTGTGGATAAGTCTGCTGCCAATCTAATATTTTTACCCTTGTATGTTACAGACTTCCCGGGTTGCTTTCAGGATTTTCTCTTTGTCACTAAGACTTTTAAATTTTACTATTAGGTGACGGGGTGTTGACCTATGGTTGTTGATTTTGAGGGGGGTTCTCTGCGTCTCCTGGATTTTGATGCTTCTTCCCTTTTGACATATTAGGGAAATTCTTTCCAATATCTCTCTCCAATATACCTTCTGCTCCCCTCTTTCTTTCTTCCTCTTCTGGAATCCCAATTATTCTATTATTCTATTCGTCTTATGGTGTCACTTATCTCTTGAATTCTCCCCTTGTGGTCCAGTAGCTGTTTGTCCCTCTTTTGCTCAGCTTCTTTATTCTCTGTCATTTGGTCTTCTATATCACCAATTTTTTCTTCTGCCTCATTTATCCTAGCAGTGAGAGACTCCATTTTTGATTGCACCTCATTAATAGCTTTTTTGATTTCAACTTGGTTAGATTTTAGTTCTTTTATTTCTCCAGAAAGGGCTTTTCTATCTCCCGAGAGGTTTTCTCTAATATCTTCCATGCCTTTTTCGAGCCTGGCTAGAACCTTGAGAATCGTCATTCTGAACTCTATATCTGACATATTACCAATGTCTGTATTGATTAGGTCCCTAGTCTTCAGGACTGCCTCTTGTTCTTTTTTTTTTGTGGTGAATTTTATCACCTTGTCATTTTGTCCAGATAAGAATATATGAAGGGGCAAGTAAAATACTAAAAGGGTGGCAAAGACCCAGGAAAATTTAACCTTTAAATTGCTTTAAATTTAATTTCTATAACCTTTATTTCTTTATTTTATGTATTTTATTTATATAACCTTTATTTATTTAATTTAATAACCTTTAAATTGCTTTAACCAAATCAGAAGAGACCCCAAATCATGGGGGGGGGGGAGAAAGGGGATAAAAAGAGGTTCAGAAAAAAAAGAAACAATGAAAATAGAAAATGAATAAAGAAAAAATATAAAAAAGAAAAATATATACATATAATTAGATAAACTAGTTAAAAACATTAAAAAAGAAAAGGGTAAAAATTTAGCAGAAGAAGAAAAAAATTGAAAAAAAAAACAAATCAAATTAACTGCAAGACTAATGAATCATGGGGAGAAAGCCATGAGTTCAGTGCTTTGCTTTCTCCTCCTCTGGAATTCTGCTGCTCTCCTTGGTATTGAACCTGCACTCCTTGGTAGGTGAACTTGTCCTGGCTGGATTTCTTGTTGATCTTCTGGGGGAGGGGCCTGTTGTAATGATTCTCAAGTGTCTTTGCCCCATGCGGAATTGCACCACCCTTATCAGGGGCCTGGCTGAGTAATCCGCTCGGGTTTGCTTTCGGGAGCTGAGCGCTTTCCGTAGAGTTCTGGAGGACGGGAATGAAAATGGCAGCCTCCTGGTCTCCGGCCCAGAGGAGCTGAGAGCTCAGGGCCCCACTCCTCAGTGTGCTCTCAGGGAATAGCACCCAATAACTCCCATCTCCCCGGCCTCTGGCCGTGCTATGAGCTCACCCAGGCTATGACCAGTTCAAGGTAACCCAAGCTGAGAGCTCACTCCTTGGCTCTGTCTCTGTAGCTGGCTTCCCCGTTCTAATACCTGTAAGCCCTGTGACACTCAGACACCCCCAATCCTTCTGTGACCCTGCGGGACTTGGGCCATGCTGACCCCACATGGGCTTCACCCCGATTTAGCCTCTGGAGCGATGTCCCTCAGTGGAACAGACTTTTAAAAGTCCCGATTTTGTGTTCCATTGCTCCGCAGCTTGCAGGGAGCCAGCCCCTTCCCCCACAGTCTATCTTCCTGTCGCTTTGGATTCACTTCTCTGCCAGTCCTACCTTTCATAAAGTGGTTGATTTTCTGTTTCTAGAATTGCTGTTCTTCTTCTCTTAAATCTCCCATTGGATTTGTAGGTGTTTGCAATGTTTAGATAAGCTATCTAGCTGATCTCCTGCTACCTCATGTAGCTTCAGCCTGCTACTTCTCAGCCATCTTGACTCCTCCCCCGTAGACTAAGGAATATTATAAGGGATAAAGGTAGGCATTACAGATTGATAAAGTAGTTAATTTCTCAAGAATACTTAAATATCCTTGATATGCATGTGTCTAACAATATAACATCAAAAAATGTGAGGCAAAGAATGATAGAACTGCAGAAAGGAGAAATGGATGAATCTATAACTACTTGAGATTTTCAAAGTCCTCTATCAAGCAAGGAGAAGAAGAGTAAAGACATAGTTGATCTGAACAACACCATCAGTACACTGGATCTAACTAACATCTATGGAATACTTCATCCACTAACACCAGACTGCACATTCTTCTCAATTTCCCATGAAACATTTGCCAAGATAGAATACATTCTAGTGAATAAACCACACCTGAACAAATTCAAAAGACTAGAAATCACACAATTATGCTGTCTGACCACAAGAAAATTAGACTAGAAATCATTAACAGAAAGAGAGCTGGAAGCACCCTATGATGGACTGAATGCTCATATCCCCCGCAAACGCATATGTTGAAATTCTAACCACCAAAGCAATGGTATTAGGGGGTGTTGCCTTTGGAAAGTGATTAGATCTTGAGGGTGGACCCTTCCTGATTGAAATTAGTGCTCTTATAAAAGAGACCACAGAGATCTCCCTTGGATCTTCTGCTATTTGAGGATTTACTAAGAACATAAACATCTATCAGTGAATGAGGTAGCTGGCCCTTAGTAGACAAAGGACTTGTCAGCAGCTTGATCTTGGACTTCCCTGCCCCCAGAACCATAAGAAACAAATTTCTGTTGTTCAAAGACAACCAGTCCAAGGTTTTCTGTTATAGCAGCCTGAATAGACTAAGACATTCCCAAAATACTTGGAGAGATTAAAAAGTACACTTCTAAATTATATACAGGTCAAAGAAAAAGTTCAAAGAGATATGAAAACATGTTTCAACTAAAGAAAATGCAAATACAATTTACCAGAATTTGTGGGATACAGCAATAGTACTGCTTAGAGGGAAATGTGTACTATTGAGTGCATGTATTGTAAAAGGAGAAATATATAAAATTAATAATGTTTCCATCTTAGGGGTGCGTGAGTGGCTCAGTGGGTTAAAGCCTCTGCCTTCAGCTCAGGTCATGATCTCAGGGTCCTGGGATCAAGCCCCACATCAGGTTCTCTGTTCAGCAGGGAGCCTGCTTCCCCCGCTCTCTCTGCCTGGTTCTCTGCCGACTTGTAATCTCTCTCTCTGTCAAATAAATAAATAAAATATTAAAAAAATAATGTTTCCATCTTGTAAACTATAAAACAAAGAACAAAGGAAATCCAAAGTAAGCAGAAAAAATAAATAATAAAATTAGGGCTGAAATCAATGAAAATTAAAATAATAAATCACTAGAGAAAATCAATTAAATAAAAACCTAGTTCTTGGAAAAGATCAATAAAATAAATAAACTTGTAGTTGGATTGACAAAAACAAAAATATTTCCTAATATTAGGAATGGAAGAGGGAATATCCTTACTGATCCCATGGATATTAAAAGAATAATTAAGAATATTAGGAAAAACTCTAAACCCACGGATTTGATATCTAAGAGGAGCTGTACAAAGTATTTGAAAGATAAAATTCACACAAAAAGAAACATGTATTCTGAATAGTCCTATGTATGTTAAAGAAATTAAATCAATAATTAATAACCTTTCCAAAGTGAAAGCACCAGGCCCACATGATTTCATTGATGAATTATAACAAACATTTAAGGAAGAAATTATGCCAATTCTGTAAAATGTCTCTAGAAAATAAAAACAGAGGAAATGCTTACTAACTCATTCTAAGACCAGAATTACCCTAACACCAAAAGAAGACAAAAATACTATAAGAAAAATAAAGCCATAAACCAATATCTCCCATGAACATAGATATAAAATTCCTTAACAAGATATTAACAAATCATATCCAACAATGAATAAGAAAAGTCATATATCATGTCCAAGCAGAACTTATTCCTGGTATACAAGACTGGTTCAATATTGGAAATTCAATGAATATAAACAATCACGTCAACAGACTATATGAGAAAAATCATATCATATCAATAAATCATAATAATAAATACTAATCAATAAATCAAAAATCATATCAATAAATGAGGATAAAGCATTTGACAAAAATCTATCACCTACTGATGATAAGAACTCTGAAAAAACTAACAGAAGGGAATTGCCTCAACTTTAAACATATCATCTACAACTAAAATGATACCTAAGGTTGAGAAACTGAGATCAAGAATAAGGCAAAGACGTCTACTTTTTATACTTCTATTCATCACTGTACTAGAAGACATAGCTAATTCTAGAATAAAATATGATAAAGCATTCTTAATGCTAAAATACAATATAATAAAAATATATAGATTTAGAAGGAAGAAATAAATCTGTCTTTATTTGCAGATGACATGATTTTCCATGTAGAAAATCTGATAGAATCAGTAACAACAACAACAAAAACTCTTAGAACTATTAAATGATTATAATAAGGTTGCAGGATACAAGGTTACTCTATACAAGTCAATTGCTTCCTTAAATACCAACAAAGAACAATTGTAATTTGAAATTAAAAACACTATGACATTTATATCAGCACCAAATAAAGATAAATGTTTAGGTATACATCTAACAAAATGTGTATAAGATCTATATCAGAAAAATACAAATCTCTGCTGAAAGAAATCAGAGAGTATCTATGAAAATGGAAAGATGGTCTGTGCACATGAATAGGACCATTAAATATTGTCAAGATATCAGGTTTTCTCAATTTAATTTATAGATTCAATGCAATCCTGGCAAGTTTAATTACAGTAAAAAATTATCAGAAGCTATATAATCTTAACCTTTTTTAAGTGTACAATTCAGTATTGTTAAGTATATTTACATTGTTGTAAATGGATCTCCAAAACCTATTCATCTTGCAGAACTGAAACCCTGTATCCATTAAATAACAATTCCTCTTTGACCTTTCCCATAGTGTTCAGTATCAACCATGTATCTAAAGTAGTGAAATTCATATGAATTATCTCATATGAAATTCACAAGAAATATGCATATTTAATATGAAATATCTCACATAAATGGGATGAAGCAGTATTTGTTCTTTTTTGATTGTCTAATTTCACTTACATAATGTCTTAGATGTTCATCTTTGTGGTAGCATATGACAGGATTTCCTTTCTTTTTAAAGGGGCATAGTAGTCTATTATATATACCACATGTTTTTTAACCATTTACCCAGTGATAAAAAAAATTTGGTTTTCTTCCACCTCATTGCTATTTCAGAAATGTATTTTGTGAACATGAAAAACCCAATTCTAGAGTTTATATAGAAAAGCAAAAGACCCAGAATAGTCAACACAATAATATAGGAGAACAACGTCAGAGAACTGACATTACCAATCTCAAGACATACTGTAAACCCACAGTAATCAAGACAGTGTGGTATTGGCAAAAGAAGACAGATTAATGCAACACAATAGGGAACTCAGAAATAGGCCCACACAACTATAGTCAATTGATTTTTGACAAAGGTGTAAAAGCAACTGAATAGAGAAAGCACAATCTTTTCAACAAATGGTGCTGGAAAAACTGGACATCATTCACATGCAAAAACATGAATCCAGACACAGACCTTACACTTCCACAAAAATTAACTCAAAATGGATCAAAGGAGTAAATGTTAAATGGGAAGCTGTAAGACTCTTAGAAGACAACATGGGAGAAAATCTAGGTGACTTCAGGTTTGGTGATGACTTTTTAGATACAACACCAAAAACTTGATCTGTGAAAGAAAAATCTGACAAGGTGAGCTTCTTTAAAATGAAAATCTTCTATGGAAGCAGAATGTGAATGCACTTAATGTGACTGAAATGTACACTTAAAATAGTTAAAATGGTAAATCTTATGTACTATTTTACTACAAAGAAAAAGAATCTTCTTTTATACATCTTGGAAAATGCCCTGTTACTTTTGATAGGTCATTTTGACAATTTTCAAAGAAAGATGAAAGCAAAGTCAGAAAAAAAAAAGTGCTCGATACTAAAATGTAATCTGGAATCAAAACATTTTCTCTTAATTTTCTACTTCCTACACATTTTTCCTACTGTTAAAATTTTAGTTATGCTTTATTTCCTATTATAGTTTGAAAATAATGAACGTAAGACCAAAAAAATTTTTTAACTTCTGCTCTCCAAAAAACACTGTTAAGACATACAGCCAGGGCGCCTGTGTGGCTCAGTGGGTTAAAGCCTCTGCCTTCGGCTCAGGTCATGATCTCAGGGTCCTGGGATCGAGGCCCGCATTGGGCTCTCTGCTCAGCAGGGAGCCTGCTTCCTCCTCTCTCTCTGTCTGCCTCTCTGTCTACTTGTGATCTCTGTCTGTCAAATAAATAAATAAATAAATAAAAAAAATCTTAAAAAAAAAAGAAAAAGACATACAGCCAGATAAATCCTGAGAGACAAGATGGTGGGGAAGTAGGAGGAGGCACCGTTTCAACCTGGACCCTAAAGTGAGCTGATTACCTTCCAAAGAACTCCTATCACCCACGAAATTAGTCTGACATCAGAATTATACATGTCTGGATATCTACGGGGGCAAATGATGCCAGTGGGCAGGTAAAGCAGAGTGGGAACGTCGGAATGATATCCGAAGATAAACAAAAGGGGGCAGGAGCCACCAGTAGTGACCTTTTGGAAAGTAATACCCCGATACAAGAGTGCCCAGCATCTGGGGACCAGCATTAACTTGGAGACTGGTTGAAAGCACTCAAAGAGAGCAAAGGATTGCTGGGGGTGGGGGAATTGTGGGAATCGGGGTGGCTAGGGATAGGGGCTTATGTCCCAGGACCTAGGACAGCCTCCCCTGGTGCTGAGCCAGAGAGAGTGCGGTGGAGAAACCGGATCTTGGTCCCTAAGCTGCCAGCGCACCCAAGAACGTGTGGAGTCTGGCTCCTGTGAGGGGATGGGAGCCACGCCCCACGGCAGAACGCAGGAGCCCTGCAATAGAGCCTGAGATGCTCGTGCCCCTCATCTTCCCCTGAGAGAGGTACAAAGGCCCAGCCTGCGCCCTTTGATACGCGCCATTGTTTCAGAGCCTAAATCGCATGCACCAAACTCTCTCCTCAGAGAGGTGCGCGAAGGCCCAGCCTGGTGATTTCGGACCTGCGCCCCGTTCTCAGAGCCTGAGACCCGCGCGCGACCCACAGCCTCCCCTGAGAGAGGTGCGCGCAAGCCGGGCGCTCTTACACCCAGAAAGACCAGGCGCTCCCAGCCCGGGCCAGCGGGAAAATCTCAGTGTGCGATCGCTGCTTGGAACCTCTCTGGCGGTCTGGAGCTGCCCAGACAGCCGCCGCTGCCATGGTTTTGGGAACAAGCAGAAGATCCTGTGTCCCCAGGGACTGCAACTCAGGACCTGCTCTGCCAGCGGCCAAGGGGGGATTTATTTGGGCTCTGCAGCCAGACTGAGGCTTCTCTCTGAGAGGGAGGTCAGGGTGCAGTTAGCTTTCCTCTAAACCTACAAAAACCATCAAAAGCTGTCAAGGCGAGAGAGAGGGAAAAAAAAAAAAAAAAAAAAAAGCGAACAAACATGAAAACCTCCAGAGAACAAAATCCTGAAAAAAACAGTTTCCTCAGAGCCCACCCCCTTGAGGGGGGTGGGAGGACTTAACTCAGGGAACATCATTGACTGAAAACCTACGTGGCAGGCCCCTCCCCCAGAAAACCAACCAGGAAAGAAAAAAAGAAAAAAGACTACAAGAGAACAACCACCACTACTTCATAGGACAACTTTTATTTTTAACTTGTTCCCACTATTCTGGTTCATTTTTTTTTAATATAGATAACTTTTTAACCATTTTACCATAACAGTGAGATGTACAGTTCATCAAATTCCATAATCTTCTAACCTGAACTTTTTGATACATACACCTGTGTTTTTCTTTTGCATTTCTATTTTTAAAATTTTTTTCCTAAATTTTAGTTTAGTCTAGTTTATTCCTTTTTTATTTTTATTTTCTAATATTCATATAGAGTTGAACTTCAAGGTAATCCCCTTTCCCCAATCAATGCTACCCTATAGGTAAACCAATATTTAATCCCCCTTTATCTTAGGAAAGTTGAGTCCTTTAACAAAGATATCAAGATACATCCAGGAAGAATCAAAACAACCTTCCTTGCCCACACTGAGAATTTATTACCACTCTCCCAACTTTTTCTTTTGTCAGTGTTTCTGTGTTTTTGTGTTTGTCCTGATTGTATATAAATCTTATACTTGGGGTTCTTTTTGAAGAGGTTCTTCCTTTATTTGCTTAAATATATATATGTATATATATATTTTTCTCTTGTCATATACTTTTATCAGTCTTTTTGTTTGCTTAAATATATATATATTTTTTTTTCTCTTGTCATATACTTATCTCAGTCTTTTTGTTTGTCTGTTTTTGTTTGTATACTTCATAAATTTTACCTTGGGGCCCATTTGGGCTGAACCTTCTCTTTTATCTTCCCCTTTTTTCCTCTCTCTCTCTCTTTTTTCTTTTTCTTTTCTTTTCTCTCTTGTTTGGGTGGGGAATCCTGATTGCTCAGAAGCGTTCCAGGGTGTACCTCGACTGCACCATGATCGATACATCCAGCTACATCCATTCAGTCATCTCTCGCCAAAATGACTAGGAGGAGGAATGCCCAACAGAAGAAAAATACAGAAGATGGACCTTCTGCAACAGAGCTAACAGCTATCAACATAGACAATATGTCAGAAAGAGAATTCAGGCTAACAATTATCCAGGCAATAGCTAGGTTGGAGAAAGCCATAGATGACCAAACAGAATTGATTAGGACAGAACTGAAAGCAACCAGGGATGAAGTTCACAATGTCAAGGCAGAGTTGAAAGCCACCAGAGATGAGGTTCACAATGTGCTCAATGAGTTCCAATCTAATGTAAATTCTCTAAAATTTAGGGTAACAGAGACAGAAGATAGAATTAGTGATCTGGAGGACAAACAGATAGAGAGAAAGGATCAGGAGGAAGCCTGGAACAAACAGCTTAGAAGCCACGAAAACAGAATCAGGGAAATAAATTATGCCATGAAATGTTACAATGTCAGAATTATTGGAATCCCTGAAGGGGAGGAGAAAGAAAGAAGTCTAGAAGATATAGTGGAACAAATTCTTCCGGAAATTTTTCCCAATCTCGCAAATGGAACCAGCGTTCATGCACTAGAGGCTGAACAGTCTCCACCCAAGATTATAGATTCCAGAAAAACATCAAGGCACCTGATAGTCAAATTGAGGAATCATAATTGTAGATATTATCTCTTGAAAGCCGCTAGGACAAAGAGGCTCCTTACGCCTCTCAGCATAACATCAGACTTGTCCACAGAGACCTGGAAAGCCAGAGAGGGGCTGGCAAGATATATTCAGGGCACTAAATGAGAAGAACATGCAGCCAAGAATACTTTATCCAGCAAGACTGACATTCAAAATGGATGGAGAAATAAAGACTTTCCAAGACTGGCAAGCCTTAAAAGACTATGCAACCACCAAGCCAACACTACAGGAAATATTAAGGGGGGGTTCTATAAAAAAGGAAAAATCCTAAGAATATCATTGAACAGAAATATGGAGACAATCTACAGAAATAAAGACTTCAAAGTTAACACGACATCAATAAAAATGTATCTATCAATAATCACTCTCAATGTGAATGGCCTAAATGCACCCATAAAACGACACAGGGTTGCAGATTAGATAAAATGACAGGACCCATCCATATGTTGTCTACAAGAGACCCATTTTGAACCTGAAGATACACCCAGACTGATAGTGAAGGGATGGAGAAGCATCTTTCATGCCAATGGGCCTCAAAAGAAGGCTGGGGTTCTGAGACAAGTGATTCTCATATCAGATAAATTAGATTTTAAACTAAAGACTGTAGTCAGAGATACAGAAGGACACTACATCATTCTTAAAGGGACTATCCACCAAGATGATCTAACAATTGTAAATATCTATATCCCCAATATGGGAGCAGCCAATTACATAAGAAAACTATAATCAAGATAAAGAGTCATATTGAGGGGCACCTGGGTGGCTCAGTAGGTTAAGCCTCTGCCTTTGACCCAGGTCATGATCCCAGGGTCCTGGGATCGAGCCCCGTGTCGGGCTCTCTGTTCAGCGGGGAGCCTGCTTCCCTTCCTCTCTACCTGCCTCTCTGCCTACTTGTGATCTCTGTCTGTCAAATAAATAAATAAAATCTTTTAAAAAAGAGTCATATTGATATGAATACATTAATAGTAGGAGATCTTAATACCCCTCTCTCAGAAATAGACAGATCATCAAAGCAGAAAATCAATAAAGAAACAAGAGCATTGAGTGACACATTGCACCAGATGGACCTCATAGATATATATAGAACATTCCACCCTAGAACAGAATACTAATTCCTCTCCAGTGCACATGGAACCTTCTCCGGAATAGACCAGATACTGGGTCATGAATCAGGGCACAACTGATACCAAAAGACTGAGATTATTCCTGCATATTCCCAGATCACAATGCTTTGAAACTGGAGCTCAATCACAAGGAAAAGTTCAGAAGGAACTCAAACACCTGGAAGCTAACGACCACCTTGCTTAAGAATGCTTAGATCAACCAGGTGATCAAAGAAGAACTGAAAAAATTGATAGAAACCAATGAGAATGAAGACATTTCAGTCCAAAACCTATGGGATACAGCAAAGGCAGTCCTAAGGGGGAAATATATAGCCATCCAAGCCTCCCTCAAAAAAACTGAAAAATCCAGAACACACCAGCTATCTCTACACCTTAAAGAACTGGAGGATCAAAAACAAATCAAACCAACTCCACACATAAGAAGGGAAATAATCAAGATTAGAGCAGAAAACAATGAGGTAGAAACCAGAGATACAGTATAACGTATCAATGAAACTAGAAGCTTGTTTTTTGAAAGAATCAATAAGATTGACAAACCATTGGCCACACTATCCAAAAGAAAAGAGAGAAAGCCCAAATTAATAAAATTATGAATTAAAAGGGAGAGATCACAACTAACACCAAGGAAGTAGAAACAATCATCAGAAGTTATCAACAGTTATATGCCAATAAGCTAAGTAACCTAGATGAAATGGATGCATTCCTGGAAAACTATAAACTCCCAAAATTGAACCAGGAAGAAAATGACAGCCTGAATAAACTGATATCTAGAAACGAGATTGAAGCAGGGATCAAAAACCTCCCAAAAAACAGGATCCCAGGACCTATGGGTTCCCTGGGGAATTCTACCAAACTTTCAAAGAAGAAATAACACCTATTCTCCTGAAGCTGTTTCAAAAAATTGAAGCAGAAGGAAAATTTCCAGACTCTTTCTATGAAGCCAGCATTACCCTGATCCCCAAACCAGGCAAAGACCCCACCAAAACGGAGAATTTCAGACCAATATCACTGATAAATATGGATGCTAAGACTCTCGACAAGATCCTAGCAAACAGGATCCAGCAGCACATTAAAAAGATTATCCACCATGACCAGGTGGGATTCACCCCTGTGCTACAAGGATGGTTCAACATTCTCAAATCAATCAACATTCACAATCAATGTGATAGAACAAATTAATAAGAGAAGAGGGAAGAACCACATGGTCCTCTCAATTGATGTAGAAAAAGCATTTGACAAAATCCAGCATCCATTCCTGATTAAAATGCTTCAAAGTATAAAGATAGAGGGAACACTGCTGAACTTCATAAAATCTATCTACCAAAGACCCACAGCAAATATCATCCTCAATGGGAAAAAGATTGCAGCCTTCCCATTGAGATCAGGAACATGACAAGGATGCCCACTCTCATCACTCTTGTTCAACAGAGTATTAGAAGTCCTAGCAACAGCAATCAGACAACAAAGAGAAATAAAAGGTATCCAAATTGGCAATGAAGAAGTCAAACTCTCTCTCGTCACAGATGACATGATTCTTTATATGGAAATCCCAAAAGACTCCACCCCCAAACTACTAGAACACATACAGCAATTCAGCAACGTGGCAGGATACAAAGTCAATGTACAGAAATCAGTGGCTTTCTTATACACTAACAATGAAAATATAGAAAGGGAAATTAGAGAATTGATTCCATTTACTATAGCACCAAGAACCATAAGATACCTGGGAATAAACCTAACCAAAAAGGTAAAGGATCTGTACTCGAGGAACTACAGAACACTCATGAAAGAAAATGAAGAAGACACAAAAAGATGGAATACCATTCCATGCTCTTGGATTGGAAGAATAAACATTGTTAAAATGTCTATACTTCCTAGAGCAATCTAGGTAATATAGACATCTACTTTTAATGCCATTCCAATCAAAATTCCACTGGTATTTTTCAAAGAGCTGGAGCAAATAATCCTAAAATTTGTATGGAATCAGAAGAGACCCCAAATCGCTAAGGAAATGTTGAAAAACAAAAATAAAACTGGGGGTATCACATTACCTGATTTCAAGCTTTGCTACAAAGCTGTGATCACCAAGACAGCATGGTACCGGCATAAAAACAGACACATAGACCAGTGGAACAGAGTAGAGAGCCCAGATATGGACCCTCATCTCTACGGTCAAATAATCTTCGACAAAACAGGAAAAAATATACGGTGGAAAAAAGACAGTCACTTCATTAAATGGTGCTGGGAAAACTGGACAGCTATATGTAGAAGAATGAAACTCGACCATTCTCTTACACCGTACACAAAGATAAACTCAAAATGGATAAAAGACCTCAACGTGAGACAGGAATCCATCAGAATCCTAGAAGAGAACATAGGCAGTAATGTCTTCGATATCAGCCACAGCAACTTCTCTCAAGATATGTCTCCAAAGGCAAAGGAAACAAAAGCGAATATAAATTTTTGGGACTTCATCAAGATTAAAAGCTTCTGCATAGCAAAGGAAATAGTCAACAAAACAAAGAGGCAACCCATGGAATGAGAGAAGATATTTGCAAATGACAGTACAGACAAAAGGTTGATATCCAGGATCTATAAAGAACTCCTGAAACTCAACACATACAAAACAGACAATCATATAAAAAATGGGCAGAAGATATGAACAGACACTTCTCCAATCAAGACATACAAATGGCTATCAGACACATGAAAAAATGCTCATCATCACTGGCCATCAGGGAGATTCAAATTAAAACCACATTGAGATACCACCTTACACCAGTTAGAATGGCCAAAATTAGCAAGACAGGAAACAACGTGTGTTGGAGAGGATGTAGAGAAAGGGGAACCCTCTTCCACTGCTGGTGGGAATGCAAGTTGGTGCAGCCACTTTGGAAAACAGTGTGGAGATTCCTCAAGAAATTAAAAATAGAGCTTCCCTGTAACCCTGCCATTGCACTCCTGGGTATTTACCCCAAAGATACAGATGTAGTGAAAAGAAGAGCCATCTGTACCCCAATGTTTATACCAGCAATGGCCACGGTCGCCAAACTGTGGAAAGAACCAAGATGCCCTTCAACAGATGAATGGATAAGGAAGATGTGGTCCATATACACTACGGAGTATTATGCCTCCATCAGAAAGGATGAATACCCAACTTTTGTAGCAACATGGATGGGACTGGAAGAGATTATGCTAAGTGAAATAAGTCAAGCAGAGAGAGTCAATTATCATACGGTTTCACTTATTTGTGGAGCATAACAAATAGCATGGAGGACAAGGGGAGATAGAGAGGAGAAGGGAGTTGAGGGAAATTGGAAAGGGAGGTGAACCATGAGAGACTATGGACTCTGAAAAACAATCTGAGGGTTTTGAAGGGACGGGGGGTGGGAGGTTGGGGAAACCAGGCGGTGGGTATTAGAGAGGGCACGGATTGCATGGAGCACTGGGTGTGGTACAAAAACAATGAATACTGTTATGCTGAAAAGAATTTAAAAATTAAAAAAAAAAAAAGACATATAGCCAATCTCCAGAACTTTTTCATCTAGCATTATCTAGAACACAGTGCCTAGAGTCAATACATTATTGTTCACTTAAAATTTTGTTAATAGGGTAGATTTCATGTTAAGTGTTTGTAACACCAGAAACAAACAAACAAACAACAACAACAGAATGTGACAAGGTAATTCTTCGAGGTGCTGGCTATGGCTATCACCTTGATTATGGTGATGGTATTAGGGGTACTTGCATATAACCAAATTCACCGAACTGTATATATATGATATAAGTGTAGTTCTTTGTATATCAGTGATAACTCAGTAAAGTTGTTTGTAAAAAGCCAGAGGCACAAATTTTAATTTATAAAATAAATACATCACAGAGATGAAAAAAAAAAGCATAGGAAATATAGGAAATAATAATGTACTAACATGTGGGGGGACACATGATAACTACTTGTTACCATGATGAGCAATGCATAACATATAGAACTGTCAAATTACAATGTTGTGCACCTGAAACTAATATAGCACTATATGTCAACTATACTTCAATAATAAAATATTTTAAATAAAAAATTTAAAAAAAAAGTTAAAGCCATTGCTAAGAGAATGGAAAGTTAAACCATATACTAGGAGAAAATATTTGCAAAATACATACCTGATAAAGAACTTTTACCCAAAATTTATGAAGAATTTTTATAATTCAACAATAAGAAAACAAAAATTTTAAATGGGCAAAAGATAGAAACAGACATTTCACCACAGAAGTTGCACAGATGGCAAAAAAGCACATGACATGATGTTCAACATCACTAGCCATTAATGGAATGCTAACTAAAATCATATTGAACTATCACTACATGCCCATAAAAATCACTAAAATTTAAAATACTGACAATATAAAATCCTGGTGATGATATGGAGCAACAGAAACTTTTTTCATTGCTGTGGTAATGCAAAATAATGTAACTACTCCGGAAGATAGTTTGGCAGTTCCTTGCAAAAATAAACATACTCTTAGCACTGGGTGTTATCTGCAACTGATGGATTCCTGAATGCTACATCTTAAACTAATGATGTAATATATGTTGGCTAACTGAATTTAAATAAAATAAAAATAAATAAATAAACATACTCTTACCATATCAGATGATTCAGCAGTTATATTACTCCATATTTTATATTCAAAGGATTTGAAAATGTGTACCAACACAAAAACATGCACATGAAAATGCAGCTGCTATATTCCTAAATGCCAATCTTGGAGGTATTCAAGATGTTCTTCAATAAATAAATGTATAAACAAACTGTTGTCAAAATCCACAGAATTTACAACACACAGAGTGAACCCTAATGTAAACTATAGATTTAGCTAATAACAACATAACAGTATTGGTGCTCATCAGTTTTAACAAGTGTACCACACTAATGCCTGATGTAAATAATAAGGGAAACTGGAGAATGTATGAGGGAGGTATATGGGAACTCTACTTTCTGTTCAATTTGTCTGTAAATTTCAAATGGTTCAAAAGAATAAAATCTATTAATTTTTTAAAAGTATGCTAGGGGAAGAGCAAGATGGTGGTGGAGGAGGAGACATAAATTTCATCTGGTCCCAGGAATTCAGCTAGATAGTTATCAAACCATTGTGAACACCTAAAACTCAACAGGATATCAAAGAAAAGAATAGCAGTAATTCTAGGAACAGAAAAGCAACCACTTTCTGGAAGGTAGGACATGTGGAGAAGTGAATCCAAGGTGATATATGAGAAGATAGACTGGGGTGGGGGGGCGGGTAGCAGGTGGAGACTCCATCAGCTGGCTACCAGCAAGTGATAGAGCAGTGGAGCACAATATCAAAACTTCTAAAAGTTGGCTCTGCTAAGGGACATCGCTCCAGTGGCTAACCCATGGGTGGAATCGTTGAAGGGAGAGTGTGGTCTCAGGACCCTTGGGGCCACAGAAAGACTGGGGGTTCCTGAGTGTGCCAGAGATTCCAGGTATTGGAGCAGGGAAGCCAGCTCCAAAGACGGAGCCAAGGAGGGGGCTCTCAGCTCAGGGCTGCTATAAATGGTGATGCAAGGCACAGTCGGACCACTACTCTTTGAGCAGTGACTCCACAAATGGCAGATCCAGGGACACATCTCACTCTTCCTCCACCAGAAGAAGTGGCACAGGAGTACAGTACAGAAATCTGTTGGGTTTGGAGACTCCAGATGGGGTCATGTGCCAGAGATAGAGAAGCTTGGTCACAGGCTGGGTAAGCATGGAGTGCAGCTGGAGACCAGGAAGACAGGAGTGATTGACTGCTTTTCTCTAAGGACACACTGAGGAGTGGGGCCCCCAAGTTCTTGGCTCCTCCAAGGTTGGAGATCAGGAGCCATTTTCATTCTTATCCTCCAGAGCTGTACAAAAAGCTTTCAGAGAACAGATACTACCAAGAGCAAACCCAGGGAGATTCCTTAGCCTGGCCCCTGGAAAGGGTGATGCAATTCTGCCTCCAGCAAAGACATTTGAGAATCACTACAACAGGCCCCTCTCCCAAAAGATCTTCAAGAACATCCAGGGAAGACCAAATTTACCAATCAATGAGAACTACAAAACTCCAGCACTAGGAGAATACACCACATAGAATTCATGGCTGTTTTCCCCATGAATATTTAGTCTTTCAAAGTTAATTTTTTAATTGTCTTTGTTTTTTCTTTTTGTATTTTTTTTTAAATATTCTTTCCTTATTCAACCATATCTTATCTTGTCAATTACTTTTTAAAAATCTTTTTTAATTTTCATCTTTACAGTCATATTCTATTCCTTCATTATATTTAACCTAATATATATATGTGTGTATGTGTGTGTATATATATATATATGTATATATATACAAATACATATGTACGTGTGTGTGTGTATGTATATATATGTATATATATATATATATATATATGTATTTTTTTTCTTTCCTTAAAATTTTGGGATACAGGTTCTTCTAATAGACCAAAATATACCCTAAATCTAGTGTATGGCTTTGTTCTAGTCTCCTGCCTGGTCATATTCTCTCTCTTTTTTTTTTTTTTAATTTATTTTCTTTCCTTTTTAAACCAACTTCTTATCTTATAATTCTTTTTATAAAATATTTTTAAATTTTCATCTTTATAACCATATTCCATCCATTTATCATATTTACTCTTATTTGTGTGTGTGTATATGTGTATATATATATTTTCTTTCCTTAAAATTTTGGGGACATTTGGGTGGCTCAGTGGGTTAAGCCTCTACCTTCAACTCAGGTCATGATCTCATGATCTCAGGGTCCTGGGATCAAGTCCCACATTGGGCTCTCTTCTCAGTAGGAAGACTGCTTCCCCCCTCCCCTCTCTCTGCCTGCCTCTCTGCCTACTTGTGATCTCTACCTATAAAATAAATAAAATCTTTAAAAAAAATTTGGGGAGGCAGTTTCTTCTAACAGACCAAATTACACTGAAACTCTAGTGTGCAGCTCTGATCTATTCACCAGCCTGATCATACTATATATTTTTTTCCTTTCTTGCCCCCTAGTTATGGGTCTCTTCTAATTTGTTTAGTGTGTATTTTTCTGTGGTCGTTATTACCCTTTTAGCATCTCATTCATCTATTCTTCTCTGGAAAAAATGACAAAGTGGAAAAACTTACCTCAAAAAAAGAAACAAGAGGCAGTATCAACTGCCAGAGACTTAATCATTATGGACGTTGGTAAGATGTTGGAATTAGAGTTCAGAGTGACAACTATAAAGATACTAGCTGGGCTTCAAAAAAGCATAGAAGATCCTAGAAAATTCCTCTCTGGAGAAATAAAAGAAATAAAATCTAACCAAGTTGAAATCAAAAAGGTTATTGACGAGGTGCAATCAAAACTGGAGGCTCTAACTGCTAGGATAAATGACAAAGAAGAGAGAATTAATGATGTAGAAGACACAATGATGGAGAATAAAGAAGCTGAGAAAAAAGAGAGATAAACAACTACTGGATCACGAGGAGAGAACTTGAGAGATAAGAGATACCATAAGATAAAACAATGCTAAAATAATTGGGATCCCAGAGAAAGAAAAAAGAGAGAGGGGGAAGAAAGTATATAGGTGCAAATTATAGTAGAGAACTTCCCTAATTTGAGGACAGAAACAAGCATCAAAACCCAGGAGGCACGGAGAACCACCCTCAAAATCAATAAAAATAGGTCAACACCCTATCACCTAATAATAAAATTTACAAATTTCAGAGACAAAGAGAACATTCTGAAAGCAGCTCAGGGATAAGAGGTCTGTAACCTACAGTGATAGAAACATTAGATAGGTAGCAGACCTATCAACAGAATCCTGGCAGGTCAGAAAGGACATGTTATATTCATGGTGCTAATGAGAAAACTATGCAGCCAAGAATACTATATCCAGCTAGGCTGTCATTGAAAATAAAAGGAGAGATAAAAAGCTTCCAGGACGAACAAAAACTAAAAGAGTTTGTGAACACCAAACCAGCCCTATGGGTAATATTGAAAGGGGTCCTCTAAGCAGAGAAAAAGCCTCAAAGTAACATAGACAGGAAAGGAACAGAGAGAATATACAGTAACAATAAACTTACAACCAACAGAATGGCACTAAATTCATATCATTCAATAGTTACCCCGAATTTACATAAATGGGCTAAATTCCCCAATCAGAAGACACTGGGTATCAAAATGGATTAAAAACAACAACAACAACAAACAAGACTCATCAATATGCTGTCTGCAAGAGATTCATTTGAGGCCCAAAGACACCTCCAGATTTAAAGTAAGGAGGTGTAAAACAATTTACCATGCTCATGGACATCAAAAGAAATCTGGGTTGGCAATCTTATAACAGACAAATTATATTTTAAGCCAAAGACTATAATAAGAGATGAAGAAGGACACTATGTCATACTTAAAGGGTCTTTCAACAAGATCAAACAATTTTAAATACCTATGCCTCTAACATGGGAGCAGCCAATTATATAAGCCAATGAATAACAAAATCCAAGAAACACATCGACAATAATACAATAACAGTAAGGGACTTTAACACCCACTCTCACTGAAATGGAGAGATCATCTAAGCAAAAGATTAACAAGGAAATAAAGGCTTTAAATGACACAATGGACCAGATGGACATCAGAGATGTATTCAGAACATTCCACCCCAAAGTAACAGAACACACATTCTTCTCTAGGGTACATGGAACATTCTCCAGAACTGATCACATCCTGGATCACAAATCAGGTCTCAACTGGTACCAAAAGTCTGGGATCATTCCCTGCATATTTTTAGACCACAAACCTTTGAAATTCAAACCCATTCACAAGAGGGAAGTTGGAAAGAACTCAAATACAGGGGACCAAGAGCATCCTACTAAAGAATGAATGTGTCTACCAAGAAATTAAAGAAGAATTTAAAAAAAATTCATGGAAACATTGAGAGGTAGAAAAAGAATAAATGAAACAAGATGGGATTGGGAGGGAGACAAACCATAAGAGACTCTTAATGTTACAAAACAAACTGAGGGGTCCGGGGGAGGGGGTTAGGGAGAGGGTGGTGGGGTTATAGACATTGGGGAGGGTATGTGCTATGGTGAGTGCTGTGAATTGTGTAAACCTGGTGATTCACAGAACCATACCCCTAGGGCTAAATATACATTATATGTTTATAAAAAAATAAAAATAATCATGGAAACAAATGAAAATGAAAACACAACAGTTCAAAACCTTTGGGATGCAGCAAAGGCAGTCCTGAGAGGAAAGTACATAGCAATACAAACCTTTCTCAAGAAACAAAAAAAGGTCTCAAATATACAGCCTAATACTACACCTAAATGAGCTGGAGAAAGAACATCAAATAAAGCTTGAATTCAGCAGGAGAAGAAAAATAATAAAGATTGGAGCAGAAATCAATGAAATAGAAACCAAAAGAACAGTAGAACAGATCAACGAAAATAGGAGCTGGTTCTTTGAAAGAATTAATAAGATTGACAAATCCCTGGCCAAACTTATCAAGAAGAAAAGAGAAACGACCCAAATTAATAAAATCATGAATGAAAGAAGAGAGATCACAATCAACACCAAAGAAATACAAACAGTTATAAGAACATATTATGAGCAGCTATATGCCAGCAAATCAGACAATCTGGAAGAAATGGATCCATTCCTAGAGACCATAAACTACCAAAATTGAGCCAGGAAGAAATAGAAAACCTGAACAGACCCATAACCAGTAAGGAAATTGAAGCAGTCATCCAAAACTAACAAACAAGAGCTCAGGGTCACATGGCTTCCCAGGGAAGTTCTACCAAACATTTAAAGAAGAATTAATACCTATTCTCCTGAAACTGTTCCAAAACTAGAAATGGAAGGAAAACTTCCAAACTTATTTTATGAGGCCAGCATTACCTTGATCCCAAAACCAAAGACCCCATCTAAAAGGAGAATTCTAGACCAATATCCCTGATGAACATGGATGTAAAAATTCTCACCAAAATACTAGCCAATAGGGTCCAACAGTACATTAAAAAGACTATACACCATGACCACGTGGGATTTATTCCTGGGCTGCAAGTTTGGTCCAACTTCTGCAAATGAATCACTGTGGTATAATACATTAATAAAAGAAAAGATAAGAATCATATGATACTCTCAATAGATGCAGAAAGAGTATTTGATAAAGTACAGCATACTTTCTTGATCAAAACTCTTCACAGTGCAGGGATGGAGGATGTATACCTCAGTATTATAAAAGCCATCCATGAAAAACCCACAGCAAATATCATTCTTTTTTGTTTTTTAAGATTTTATTTGTTTATTTGACAGAGAGGGATCACAAGTAGATGGAGAGGCAGGCAGAGAGAGAGAGAGAGAGAGAGGGAGAGGGAAGCAGGCTCCCTGCCAAGCAGAGAGCCCGATGCGGGACTCGATCCCAGGACCCTGAGATCATGACCTGAGCCGAAGGCAGCGGCTTAACCCACTGAGCCACCCAGGCACCCACAAATATCATTCTTAAAGGGGAAAAACTGAGAGCTTTCCCCCTAAGGTCAGGAACATAGCGGGGATACCCACTATTATCACTGCTATTCAACATAGTACTAGAAGTCTTAGCCTCAACAATCAGATGACAAAAAGAAATAAAAGGAATCCAAACCAGCAAAGAAGTCAAACTCTCACTCTTTGCAGATGATATGATACTTTATGTAGAAAACCCAAAGACTCCACTCCAAAACTGCTAGAACTAATATAGGATTTCAGTAAAGTGTCAGGATATGAAATCAATGCACGGAAATCAGTTGCATTTCTATACACCAACAGCATACAGAAGAAAGAGAAATTAAGCAGTCCATCCCATTTACAACTGCACCCAAAACCATAAGATACCTAAGAATAAACCTAATCAAAGAGGCAAAGACTCTGTACTCAGAAAACTATAAAGTACTCATGGAAGAAATTGAGGAAGACACAAAGAAATGGAAAAACATTCCATGCTCATGGATGGGAAGAACAAATACTGTGAAAATGTCTATGTTACCTAAAGCAATCTACACATTTAATGAATCCCTATCAAAATGTCATCAATTTTTTTCAAAGATGATATTTTATGTGGAAAACTCAAAAGACTCTACTCAAAAACTGCTAGAACTCATACAGGAATTCAATAAAGTATCAGGATATAAAATCAATGCACAGAAATCAGTTGCATTTCTATATACCACCACCAAGACAGAAGAAAGAGAAATTAAGGAGTTGATCCTATTTACAACTGCACCCAAGACCATAAGATACCTAGAAATATATCTAACCTAAGAGGCAAAGAATCTGTACTCAGAAAATTATATAGTACTCCTGAAAGAAATTGAGGAAACACAAAGAAATAGAAAAATGTTCCATGTTCATGGATTGGAAGAATAAATATTGTGAAAATCTATGCTACCTAGAACAATCTATACAATTAATTCAATTCCTATCAAAATACCATCAACTTTTTAAAAAGAAATAGAACTGGAAAAGACCCTGCATAGCCAAAGGAATGTTGAAAATGAAAACGAACGCTGGTGACATCATAATTCCAGACTCCAAGCTCTATTACAAAGCTGTAATCATCAAGACAGTATGGTACTGGCACAAAAACAGACACACAGATCCATGGAACAGAATAGAGAGCCCAGAAATAGACCCTCTACTCTATGGTCAACTCATCTTCGACAAAACAGGAAAGAATGTCCAAGGGAAAAAAGACAGTCTCTTCAACAAATGGTTTTAGAGAAACTGGACAGCCACATGCAGAAGAATGAAACTGGACTACTTCCTTACACCATACACAAAAATAGACTCAAAACTGATGAAAGACCTCAATGTGAGACAGGAATCCATCCAGATCCTTGAGCAGAACACAGGCTGCAACCTTTTTGACCTCAGCTGCAGCAACTTCTTCCCAGAAACATCACCAAAGGCAAGGGAAGCAAGGGCAAAAATAAACTATTGGGACTTCATCAAGATAAAAAGGTTTTGCACAGCAAAGGAAACAGTCAACAAAACCAAAAGACAACTTACAGAATGGGAGAAGATATTTGCAAACAACATATCAGATAAAAGGGCTAGTATCCAAAATCTATAAAGAACTTACCAAATTCAACACACAAAGAACATATAATCCAATCAAGAAATGGGCAAAAGACATGAATAGACATTTCTGTAAAAAAGACATCCAAATGGCCAACAGACACGGAAAAAGTGCTCAGCATCACTTGGCATCTGGGACATACCAATCAAAATCACAATGAGATACCACTTCACGCTAGTCAGAATGGCTAAAATCAACAAATCAGGAGATGACAGATACTGGAG
Source organism: Mustela nivalis (assembly GCF_964662115.1). Lineage (NCBI taxonomy): Eukaryota > Metazoa > Chordata > Mammalia > Carnivora > Mustelidae > Mustela > Mustela nivalis. Next base: position 101,700,415 of record NC_139040.1, read on the forward strand.
AGGATGAGGAGAAAGGGGAACCCTCCTACACTGTTGGTGGGAAGCCACTCTGGAAAACAGCATGGAGTTTCTTTAAAAAGTTGAAAATAGAGCTACCCTATGACCCAGCAATCGCACTACTGGTTATTTACCCTAAAGAAACAAATGTGGTGATCCAAAGGGGCACGTGTACCCCAATGTTTATAGCAGCAATGTCCATAATAGCCAAAGTATAGAAAGAGCCTAGATGTCCTTCAACAGATTGAATGGATAAAGAAAAAGTGGTATACATACATACATATATATATGTACATATATATATATACACACACATATATATACACATGCACACACACACATACACACACACATACATACATATACACACACATACACACAATGGAATATTATGGAGCCATCAAAAAATAAATCTTGGCATGGGAAACGACACAAATGGAACTAGAGGGTATTATGCTATGTGAAATAAGTCAGAGAAAGACAATTATCATATGATCTCACTGATATGAGGAATTTGAGAAACAAGACAGATGGTCGTAAGGGAAAGGAGGGAAAAATGAAACAAGAGGAAACCAGAGAGGAAGACAACCTATAAGAGACTCTAAATTCCAGGAAACAAACTGAGGGTTGCTGGAGGGGAGGGAGGTGGGAAGGATGGGGTGGCTGGGTGATAGACACTGCGGAGGGTATGTGCTATGGTGAGTGCTATGAATTGTGTAAGACTGATGAATCACAGACCAGTATCCTAAAAGAAATATTACATTATACGTTAATTTAAAAAATAAATAAAAAATAGAGTATGCTGAAAAGCCTTAGGTGAGGTAGGCACACTGCTGCTGTGTCCCCACAGCAGCCAGGTGGGCCCTTGGTTCTGGCACCACTGCCAGACCTGGATATACTGCAAGCCTGCAACCTGACAAGACCCACACCACTACCATGCTCACAAGTGCATCTTACTTAGTAGCACAATTTTTGGTCCAGGCAGTCATGGCTTCTACAGGGCCATTTTTGTGCATTCTGCCTATGACGCCACTGCTCATCTGCCTGGGCAGGGTTAAGGTAGTAGAATGAGGGTCAGGGAGTCCTCTTGGCTGGAAGTACATAACCATAGGAACTTGACAAGAGAAATCCACTTCAGGTAAAGGTAAATTTGCAACCTACTGCCATGGAAACCCCAGATTAACCTCCCCAGGGACATACAGCCAATAAATTATTCAGTGCAGATAAGGGCCAGGTAGTTTGTCCTTCACCATGCCAGCCACAAACATGACCATTGTGTAGCACTGTTGATCACTTTGGCTTCAGTCATTGGGGTTCCCTATGAGGTTTGCCATTGTGGTGGGGTGGGGAAGCCAGTTCTGGGAATGTGGAGTGCTGACCAGGCATTGGGCTCTGTTGTAGGCATTTTCCTTGTATTCACTCATTTAATCCACCCAGAAGTTTTCATGAATGGTCATCGACATCAGAGGCACCTTAGAGTTTTACATCAAAAGAAGTTTGGGGGCACCTGGGTGGCTCACTTGTTAGGCATCTGCCTTCAGCTCGGGTCATGATCCCAGGGTCCTGGGATCAAGCCCCGCATCAGGCTCCCTGCTCAGTGGGAAGTCTGCTTCTTCGTCTCCCACTCCCCGTGCTTGTGTTCCCTCTCTCGCTCACTGTATCTCTCTCTGTCAAATAATAAATAAAATCTTAAAAAAAAAGAATTTTGGTTGGCACATGACAGTTCTGTGAAATAAGAAGGCTGGAAAACTTGCTTGTTTTTTGGACATGCACAAATTTTGTTGGGATAGTGCATTAGGAGGGAAAGATGGCTGCTGATCCTGTTAACTGCAGTTGGCTTGCCAGAATTTACCATGGTATAAATTGTACTTAGAAAAGTCATAGGTTAGATGCGGAGAAAGGGGAACCCTCCTACACTGTTGGTGGGAATGCAAGCTGGTGCAGCCACTCTGGAAAACAGCATGGAGGTTCCTCAAAATGTTGAAAATAGAACTGCCCTATGACCCAGCAATTGCACTATTGGCTATTTACCCTAAAGATACAAATGTAGTGATCCAAAGGGGCACATGCACCAGAATGTTTATAGCAGCAATGTCCACAATAGCCAAACTATGGAAAGAACCTAGATGTCCATCAACAGATGAATGGATCAAGAAGATGTGGTATATATACACAATGGAATACTATGCAGCCATCAAAAGAAATGAAATCTTGCCATTTGCGACAACATGGATGGAACTAGAGCGTATCATGCTTAGCGAAGTAAGTCAAGCAGAGAAAGACAACTATCATATGATCTCCCTGATATGAGGAAGTGGTGATGCAACATGGGGGCTTAAGTGGGTAGAAGAAGAATCAATGAAACAAGATGGAATTGGGAGGGAGACAAACCATAAGTGACTCTTAATCTCACAAAACAAACTGAGGGTTGCTGGGGGGAGGGGGTTTGGGAGAAGGGGGTGGGATTATGGACATTGGGGAGGGTATGTGCTTTGGTGAGTGCTGTGAAGTGTGTAAACCTGGTGATTCACAGACCTGTACCCCTGGGGATAAAAATATATGTTTATAAAAAATAAAAAATTAAAAAATAAATAAATAAAAATAAAAAATTAAAAAAAAAGAAAAGTCATAGGTTAGAGAAAATCATTTATCCACTGAAGAAAAACCAGAGGAGTCATGAAAGAAGGTAAGAAATTTCACTTAGTAATGTACCACGCCCATCTTTATAGTATGCAGGTGAGTATTCAAAGTATAAACACTTTGGGGGGAACCTGGCTGGCTCAACTGGTAGAGCATAAAACTCTTGATCTCGGTTGGGGTTGTGAGTTCGAGCCCCATGTTAGGTGAGATTACTTGAAAATAAAATCTTAAAAAAGAAGTACAAACACTTTTATCCTATAAGATACATAGTAGCAGCCTAAGAAAAACAGGTATTAAAGACAGAGAATGGAGATTCAATATGCAGATCATTAGTATTTTTGGAAGAAAATACCTGAACAAATGGAAGGGAAGCAATATTTAGATAAAAGAATATAGTTTTCTTGAGATGAAGAAAAATGTTAACTTCATATGAAAATGTCCTGTCATGTTCTAACAAAATTAACAAAAACTGTTCAATATCTGAATGTGAATGGCTGATATTCTGAACTTCAAAGAAAAAGAATGCAACAGGTTTTCAGGAAAAAAAGAATTTTTTTCCACAAGGGTACAAAATCAGGCTTCTCCTGAGTGTCATACCTCAACAGGATACAGCATATAATATGATAAGGGGAACAGCATATAATATGTTAAGGGGACAAGGCTCTGTCTGACTCAACTATTCTATATCAAGTCATATCTGAAAGCCACAGAAATAACTCCAATTATATATGGACTCTGAAGATTCCACCCTCTCTGAAAATATTCATCAAATTCAAAAAATTAATCAAAATAAAACCTTTGAAGTAGAAGTGCAAAGTAGAGGTCCTGAAGGTGAATGTGAAAATCAATTAGAGGAAGTAAGTCTGAACAGTTACTATGAATATGGTTTTGAAGCATTACAAATGTTGATAATTCAAGCTTTAATCTATTTTGTTTTTAAAAAAGTATTTTTAATAAAAGTAATATGGTTTAATTATGCCTCCCCCCAAGTGTATGCTGATAACATATATTTGTGTTTGTGTTTGTCCTGTAAAACATTAAAGGGATTTCATTTTGTTGATGTTTTCACTTTACTTCTCTAATTTAAGGCAATGATTATGATGGAAGCATTGAGTTCTTTATGAATGTCTAACTCCCTACCTGCAACCTTAACTTTTCAAATAACATTAAAACTGTGCATCACCAGTATCTGTAACAGTGCCTGGTACATAATAAACACATCATAAATGCTTATAGAACGAATGTATAAGTGAAAGAAACTTACCTGGAAAACTAGAGGTTTCCCAGGAGGTCCACAATCTCTGATGGCACTTCTCATAACATCCAGAGTCCTCTGAAAATCGCTCTGTAGTATGACTTGGTTATATCTATAATCAAACATTAAATAGAATTGAATTCTAGGGACAGAGAGTTGGGAAAGAAGCAACATCAGTCACTTAGAGGATGAAAGGGGAGCCATGAGACATTGTAGACAAGTGAAAAGACAAACTTCATTTTAATTCAGGAGTGTTTTCTTGTCTGGCTTTTGTTTAAGTTGTTCGCATGCATCAGGCCTGAAGAGTATTACTGAAAATCACTGAAGACACATAATTGTCTGGTCTTGATGGATTTGTACATGGACATCAGTGGGCTGGAAAGAGCAGCCATCTGAAGAAGTCTCACAGCAGTGCAACTGACCTTCCTTCAGTGATGGGATGTACTTATGAGTCAGCACTTGTAGGTTTTGATGGGGTTATTGAGTGTGGCCCCTTCAAGGAGTTGGGATCTCCCAGGAGGTTGCACGCAGAATAAGGGATGTCCCTCGTGCAGTCTGCCATTTTTGAATGAACTTGTCTCTGCACTGTGTTATCAGCAAAGGCAGTGAACGTGTAACATGGTGGTCTCTCCATGACCAACCTAGAAAATTATATAAACGCTGGGCTCCACAGAGCAGGAATAGTTCTAGAAAAGCATCATTTTACATACCTCATCCCATGTGAGAAGGACCTAGAGATGTAGGATTCCAGTCTTATTCCAGAAAACTTCCCCAATGTCAAGAGTGTGGAATGCTGGTGCTAATGACTAGTGGGGACAATAACTCCCTGGTTGTGCTTTTAGCAGTGTCTGAGTTTGGATTTCCTAGAAGCAGACCTGAGACTCCACTGATGTGCAAACAGTTACATTTGGGTGGGGGTAATCTCAGCCAACCAAGGAGCAGGAAGACAGGCAAGAGAAGACAGCCAATAAAAGGTACAGTATCAAGAAGTTTCCACTGCAGATGATTACTAAAGCTCAATCCCAGTGGGGCATTCTGAGAGTCAGCACAGCGAATGCACCTCTGAATTATGTCTTCTCAAGGACAACTGAGGGCTGTGTCCCAGGACATGAATCCTCTGGCTCTTGCAGCTGACCTGACTGGGCAGGGTAGGCTCTGGGTTGCCGAGGAAAGTCCTTAGGCAGGTGGAAGTCACAGATCTTGCGCTGCTGTGGTAAGGTACCAGGGGACAGGGATGGGGCACCAGTAGAGTCTGCCATAGGCAGCAAAACCCATAGGTTAGTGGCCGGTACTTCAGATGGTCTGGGTTCATGAATCAATGGCAGTTCTCACTAAGCAGCACTGAGAGGTGGTCAAGGGCTGAAGGACCTGGGTGAGCACAGCCCAAAGTGGGCAGATGTAGGGCCGCGCCAGCCTTAGTCTCTGTAGCTAAGTTTCTCTGGCCGGAGTCGGGAATTTCTCTGCCTTATCTTCCTACTGTGGTGGGGTTTGGCTGAAATAGGCATTGGGGGAGTATTTTCAGTTCTTGGGGCTAATGCTGTGGAAAATAAGTCCACATCCTCAGAATGGAAAATGAGGTCCAGGTTACCAAGAATCGTGTTGCCACAAGGGAGGAGGGGAGTGCTCGGGAGTCGGCAGCTGAGTTATGGCAACACAGCAAATTCCTCATGATGTGTATCCCAAGTTGTCGGAGAAGCCAAGAGCCCAGCCAAGAACTGCCTTGCGGTCAGCAGCCCAGTGCAGGGGGCGGGTCCTCAGGTAGCAGAGGGAATCCCCCTATGACATGTCAGCAAGGGGAAGGGGTACTTGTAGGGCATTTCTGGAAAGTGTCTCAATGTCTGCTCAGGACAGTCTTAAGTATCTTTGTCTCTACTGAGACTTGCTTGTCTCCATGGCTCCTGAGAGTCCGTAGCACAGACTTTCAGGGAGGGGCTCACTTCTTCAGCGAGGGTAGGCTCTGGTTGTGCCTGTCCCGGACAACTCTTGTGACCACCTCTCACGGATGATGCTGAGATCTCGGAATTCTGAGAGAGAGTGATTGTGAACATTCAGACAGTCATGGTTCCGAGACAGGCCCAAACTCACCTCAGCCAGCTAAGGAAATGCCCTACGAGACAGGGGTGCAAGCTCATAGGTGTCGGATGTTGAAATGTGTTCCTGAGCCTTTGATCAAGGATGTTACTAGAATTATCTAACAAAAAATCTTATAGATATAAAATATAACATAAATATAAATATAAAATGGCAGATATATTGGCACAAGTACTGACCAACCAGGAGAGCTGGAGAAGGTGCTTTCGGGCCCCAGCTCTGTGAAGGACTGATTCTATAGTCACTGGATGCCAGGGGATGGGGTGAGGGTGTCAGAACACTTGGGTAATCCAGAACGGTCTCCATGTGTTAACCAGCATGGTACATGACCACGTGAACTAGTTGTCCTGCATCAGGACTTTTCCCTTGGCACCACAAACTCCAGGCCACCAGTAACTTAAATAGCATATGTGTGTCATTAGTGAAAGCACTCTCTACTGTCAGGCTGGCGGAGCTGACTGCTGGCTTCCCTGTGAAGACAGAAGTCTCAGCAGGAAGAGTGTTTAAGAAATGAAAGGTTCCCCCCCTGGAATGGTGAATAAAAAAAAGGTAGCTTCTCAGAGTGAAAAGTTGCTGCCTCTAGGAGAACGATCTGAGAAAGCTCCTACCTCACCCCATGAGAAACACTTCCCCTTTGTGAGAAGACTTTGAAAGAAGTGCCCCATTTCCAGATGCAGCATGGGGTTTGGGTGTTGGAGAAGAGAAAGAGGGCTACATTCCAGTGTCCCTACCCCAATGACTGGGCACCGTGTACAGTGCACAAACCGCACACCTGTTCAAGGCGGCCCTGCAGAACCCTGGTTACCCTCCTCAAACTTAGTTTCCCACCTCATTTCCCAAATTTATTTCCTCTCTTTTCTTGCATGAACCCCATACCCCTACCTCTTAAATACTGTCTAAAAGTTGAGACTTTTTACCTGTTAAAATTTATTTGGCTTACTTTCTTAATGTATTTTAACTTTGGCACATAAAACACAGCACAACTACATAGTGAGAGACATCTGGATAACTAGACGGCTCCATGGTGAACACAGTGCTGTTCTGGAATGTCAGGTCCACAACCTTGAACCCAAGGCAGCCCCTCCATTCCCAGAGCAGCAGGAGAAGCAGCCAGGAATGGTGTGTGTTCCTGCAAGTCTTTCTGCTAACATCCTGCAGCCTGGCCTGCAGGGATCCCTTCCAGGCGTTAGAGGATCATTCAGTGTTCACAGCCCATTGATTTCCTGGCCATGGCTGCGGAAATGTCAATAAGGTGCCAACCATGGCAGGGGTTGCTTTGTGATCCGTTCTCTTTTCTGCTGAAGCTCGGTTTGTCAAGGCTGCCAGATAATTCATGGTGACTTTTAGTCACTATAACCTGGGCTAGTTTGGGTCATTGACTTGGTTTCCACATTAGTTACCTAATATTCTAGAGTGTAACCGTAATGCGTATTTATGCCAAGGTATATATCTTGGGCAATTATAATGTCTGAGAATGTAGAACCTCTGCTTTTAGAATGTTCAGTGATATATATTACAAGATACATGACAGGCTCTGAGCAGGATGGCAGGCGAATTGGTTTTCCATTAACTGTCTCAGTAGCATCCCGAAGGTCACCTCAAGCTCCAAAAAGCAGACCAGTTTACTGCAGATGAAATGTTTTATGACACTGTGACTATAAATCACGCTACCACAAAAGCACACTTGTAATTCTCCTGGGGCGCTGGAGAGAGAGCAGCACTACAGTTCTGACTGACTTGGGAGGGCATTACGTTGCCTGCCTCAAAACCACCCCTGGCTGCCCCTGAATAGTGCGGCTGCAGGGATGCTGAGTCCATCAGGGCAGAGCCCAGAGCAGTGCCCCCATGCAGCGGAGCTCTCAGTCACTGCCCCGTCCACATCCTGGCCGGGTTACTCTGCTGCACTGATGCGGTGCAGCTTCTCCTCACTGTTCTGTACAGTTACTTCACTACACTGATGTGGTGGGATCGTCCTAACTGCCCTGTTCACATACACTGTCCAGTTGCTACAGGGCACTGATGTGGCAGTGCTTCTCCTAAATGACCCATTCACATCATCTACCAGGTCCTCCATTACAGTGATGGGGCAAGCCTCAGCCTAATTACCCCATTCACAAACACTGTCCAGTTATTTCATCACACTGAGTGGCAGAAGCCCTCCCAGTTGTCCTTTTCACTACTTTATACGGTTACTCCCCTAACTACCCCATGTGCATACACCATACAGTTACTCCATTAGCAATGGGCAGGGCTAGTGCTGCTTTAACACAGGCTGTCTAGTTACTCCACTGCAGGGCTTTTCCCAATTGTCCCATTTGCATCTGCTGTGCATTACTCTACTGATGTTGTAGGACTCCTCCTAATTGCCTCATTGACATATGCTACAGTGGTCCAACTGCACTGATGGGGCAGGTATTTTCCTAATGTCCCTATTCTCATCCACTGTCCAATAACCCCACTGCACTTACATGGTATGTCTCCTAATATACTCTCCAGTAACATAAATTGTCAGTTACTCCAGAGCACTGACGTGGAGGCTCTCAAACCACAGATTCCATACACACCACACAGTTACTGCACTTCACTGACTGCATCTTCTTTGCCCTATATGCAGCTCTTGCCCAGCTAAAGTTGCACGGTGGGGCATCCGGGTGTCTCAGTTGTTAAGCATCTGCCTTCGACTCAAGTCATGATTCCAGGGTCCTGGGATCGAGCTCCACATGGGGCTCCCTGCTCGGCAGGAAGCCTGCTTCTCCGTCTCCCATTCCCCCTGCTACTGTTCCCTCTCTCGCTGTGTCTCTGTCAAATAAATAAAATCTTTAAAAAAAAAAAAAGAAGTTGCAGGACTGCGCCCTTTCATATCCATAAAATATTCTTTCTAGTTATACCACTGCATGAAAGATCTGGAGCTCTGCATATTTGCTCCTCTCCTATCTAGTTATTCAACCACACTGAGGTGGTAGGGTTATTGCTTTTGATCCAATACATATCCCCTGCCCCGTTATCCAACTGCACTGGAGGTTTGGGTTCTTGCTCTTTGTCGAGTTGGCATTTCACCACTGCCCCATTCATATACCCTGCCCACCAACCCCCCTGCACTGCTGGGGTTAGAATCCTCCTGACTGCCTTGCTCACATTCCCTGCCCAGACGCCCGCCAGTCCAATGATGGAGCAGAGCTCTTCCTGTTTGATTTGTGAATCCTTCAACCCAGGAACACTACTTCACTGTTGAGGAGTCTTGCCGTTTGCCAGGTCCACATCACTATCCAATCACACCCCTCCAGTGATGAAGAGGGACTCCTGGTCTTCATCCCATTCATACACATGTCTCATGAGAGCCTTATGCTGATGACATGGGTATAATCCTCTCACTGCTGCTGAAGTCCTCTGTCCAGTCACACCATCAAGACACTGACACAGAGAGAGGGCTTTCTCTTTGCCCTATTCACATACCCTCTCCACTTATAAAATTCGGACAAAGGTATGGAAAGGTTCCTTTTCGCCCAGTTTCCATTTACAGCTTTGCAGTGGTGATATGAGGACCTTAATCTTTGCCTTGTTCACACTCCCCCTCTACTTACGTGACTGCACCCATGCTTCGAGAAGGTTCTTCTTTGCCCTGTTCTCATCAACTTTCCATTTGAACCACTGGAGTGGTGATTCAAAAATCTTACTCTTTGTCCCACTCCACTCCTAGCTATACATGGCCATAATGATGCAGTTTTCCCTTCTCTGCCCTTCTCACATTCCTTCTCCACATACACAACCACAATGGATGACATAGGGCCGCTCCTCGGTGCATTTCATAATCTCCCTCTGTTACAGAGCTACAGTTGGGCTCTGAGGATGCTGCTAATTGCCCTCTTTACATCTTGTGTGCTTATACCTATAGATTCGTGTTTTGGGGTTCCTATTATCTGTCCAGTTCATATCAACTATCTAGTACTGCACTGCTGGGGTAGGATGCCTTTCTTTATCATATTCACATCCCCTTTTTACCTATACCAATGCACTGAAGAGGAAAGACTCCAACTCTTGGTCCTGTTCAACTTCCCTATACTCCACTGGGTGATGTGTGGGTTTTGTCTTTGCTTCTTTTACACCCCTAACGACCCATCCAGTGATTGCGGGGTTGCTCCTGCTCGTGCAGTTTACTTCTCCTTTCCAGCTGCCATACCATCCGGCTGGTGCAGGGACGCCTGCCCTCGGGCTCCTCAAATGCCAGGCATGTGCTGCTGCACGGATGGCACAGGGCTCTCGCTGGCTCTGTATTCAAGCCCTACCCAGGGAAGGACTGGGCTCATGTGTGGTACCCTTCTTCATTGCCTCAGCTACATGCCACGCCTATTCCTACCATGGTGAGAGGATAATCCGGGATGCCCCCTTCACATCCCCTGCTAACTTTCACAACACCGACGATTGCTCTTCTCTGTACCATCCATGATACCTTCTCACTCATTGAGTGTTAAGGAGTGTAGGGATAAAGGAATAGCACTGGGATTCTTTTCTTTCTCCTGTTCACTTCCCCTACCAAAGAAACCAATGTTTTTATGGTGCACCCTTCCATTTTTCTACACCATTCTCATCTCTTTTCTACTTAAACCACCTCACTGGCACAGGGCTACTCTTTGGCACAGATCAAATACCATGCCTAGTCACGCCACTGACTGACACTGCAAGCCTCCTGTTGCATTGGTCCACATGGTCCTGGTAACAACGATACTGGCAGTGAGTGGTTCCTCCTCTTTGCCCGATCACATCTCCAGTTCCTGGGTAAACACCCACGGTGATGATGTGGCTGCTCTTCCTGGCACATTTACCCTTTCCAAGTTACTTCAGCACTCTAACGGCGTGGGGATGCTCCCCTCTGCCCTGTTTATATCCATGTCCAGTAGCACTTGTGGTATGTTCTCCCTCTTTGCCAATTCACATCCCCTGTCCAGTTACAGCAATGCATAAATGATGTGGGGAACTCTTCCCTGGCCCATTCAAATCTACTGCTCACTTACAACATTAAAATGATGCTAGGGAAATCATCTTCCTTGCTTCTTCACAATCTATGCAATTACACTACAATGCTGACAATCTGCGATTCCCCCTCCTCTTTGCCCCTTTTACATCTCCTGTCCACTTAAACCACTGCGTTGATGATGTAGGCGATTCCTTCTTGTGCCAGCCACATCTCATCTCTTGTTCCGTGACTACATTGACAGTGTGGGGATGGTTTTTAAAAATCCAGTTCACTTCTCCTTCCCAGATACAACAGAACACGGAGGTCAATGCTCTGTAACCTGTTCACAATCCAACATTTAGGGTCCCCAACTGCACTGATGTTGTGAGGTTCTTTTCTTGGCCTCACACATAGGACTTATCCAGTTACACCCCCACACTGATGGTACAGGGCTCCTTTCTGCCAGTTATTATCACTCCTCCAGGTCTATCACTGTGAATCATGGGAGGCTCCTCCCTAGGCTTCATTCACTTTTGCCTAGAAACATCTCCTCACTGATGGTGTAAGGCCCTCCTCCTTTCCCAGTGGATATCCTACACCAGACATACTGCTGTACAGGTTTCTTCTTCATCGTCCCTTCATGTCTCCTGCCCAGTCCTCCACCGCCTTGATCATGCAAGGCTACATCTCCTTGCCTTGTTCTACCCCATCTGGTTGCATCACTGTGGGGACCCCTCTCCTCACTCTGTTCACATCACACACAAGTCCATCGATGCCCTGATGATACAGGGCTCTTTCTCTTTGCTGCTTTTTCATTGCCATCCACTTACGCCATTGCCTAATGAGATGGGGCTGTATCTGCCCCTTTCATTCATCCATAGCCTTCTTCAGGCTGGCACTAATGATAGCGCAGAGCTCTTCCCTGCTGCCACGTTCATGTTCCTTTGCATGTAACCACTGCACTGTTGGTGTAGGGCTCTTTGGTTTGCAGCCTTCCATTCCACTGTGCACTCACACCCTGCACTGATGAGGCAGGGCTCCTCCTTTCTGCATGGGTCATGGCCCTTTCCCAGTTTACCACCACAACGATGCTTTGGGGATGCTTCTTTTTGCCTTGTTCCCTTCCCCCGTCTCCTTCCATCAAGGTACTGATGATGCTGGGACTCTCCCTTTTGTACCGTTCTAATCCCCTTCCATACAGACCATGCTCTAATGGCATGGGGACATGTTTCTTTATCTTTTCCAAATCCCCATGCCTGTTTCGGCTTGACACTGTTCACTTAGAAATGCTCCTCTTTTCTCTCATTTCAGCTTGTGTTCAGCTGTAGGACTATTCCACCAGTGCAGGACACCTTTTCTACTCCTCATTCATACAACCTGCCTACTTACGCCACTACAGTGATGGAAAGGGCGAGGCTTTTCCTTGGTTCATGACCCTTTTCCAGTTACCCTACTGCAATGATGGAGCTGGGCTCTTTTTTTTTTTTTTTTTAAGATTTTATTTATTTATTTGTCAGAGAGAGAGGAGTGAGAATGAGCACAGGCAGACAGAGCGGCAGGCAGAGGCAGAGGGAGAAGCAGGCTCCCTGCCAAGCAAGGAGCCAGATGTGGTTCTCGATCCCAGGATGCTGGGATCATGACCTGAGCTGAAGGCAGCTGCTTAACCAACTGAGCCACCCAGGCGTCCCTGAGCTGGGCTCTTTTTGTTTGCCCTGTTGACCACCTCTACCCAGGTACCCAGTGTATTGGCCATGCAGGTCTCCTGTCTCCACCCCACCTACACACCCTGTCCAGATACATAACTGAATTGAGAGGGGGTAATCTCCCCATTTGTTACATTCAGATCCAAGTACTCCTATCTGCCACATGCATAGCCTCTGTCCAACTGCTCTAATAAGATGATGATATAAAGTCTTTTTCCTCTGCTCCTTTTTTGTTTTTTTTTTTAAGAATTTATTTGACAGAGAGAGATCACAAGTAGGCAAAGAGGCAGGTGGTGGGGAGGGGGCGGAAGCAGGCTCCCCGCCGAGCAGAGAGCCCGATGTGGGACTCGATCCCAGGACCCTGAGATCATGACCTGAGCTGAAGGCAGAGGCTTAACCCACTGAGTCACCCAGGCGCCCTCCTCTGCTCCTTTTAAATCCTTTGGCTAAGCCCATCACTGCAGTGATGGGGAGGGTCTCTTCTTCCCTGCCTTGTTCATATTTCCTGTTCAACTTCTCTTGCCCTATTCACATTCTGCCATTACTGCACCAATGCTTCAGGGGTCCTCCTCGTTAGCCTGGTCATATCACCTTTCCAGATACTCCATGAGACTGAAAGGAAAACCCTTTCCTTTCCACGTTCACATCCTTCGTCCAGCTCTAGCACTCTGCTCCTGGGCCAGGGCTCCTCCTCTTTGCCTTGTTCACAAGCCCTCTCCCTTGCACTGCTGTATATAGGGTAAGCTACTTGCTTAGCTCCATCCACATACTCTGTTCAATTATACCAGCACACTGATTATGCAAGCTCCATTTCTTTTCCCAATCATATCTTCTGCCAAGGTCGCCCATGGCACTGATAGCATGTGACTCCTCGTCTTTGTCCTGTTCATGCCTAGTCTCTTATTTGCTACTCCACTGCACTCACAGGACAGGAGTCATTCATATTCACTGCCAGGATAAACCAGTGCATTGATGGATGGTCAGTCATACTCCTTGCTGTTCTCACCCTACCCAGTTACTCCACTGTACTAATAATGCGGGCTTCTTTGTATGCTGCATATCACCTACCCAGTTTCTTCCAGTTTCTCTCTGCTCTGCAAAGAAATCACCAGGTGCAGCCTGGATGTCATAAATAACCTCAAAAATGTTAGGAAATAGTGCCTCGATGGACAGAACAGTTGTATGGAGATGGTGATAATCTGGTTAGATACCATTCATTTGCCTGCCTTTAGCTCTGGTCTGAAAGGGCTATAAAAAGAACAGATGGTAGGAACCAAAACATCAATTTTTCAAACATCTGAAATAATGGGCCTGTGCCCAGCTTGACAGTGTTGTAGCTTGTACTGAGACACACTGACAATCTCGGGGTCGGGGAGGGGGGCGGGGTAGAAGGTTCACAGGTTCCCACTGAGCAAGTCACAGGGCAAGTCCTACTGGTTTTGGTTTGTTCCAATTTAAGAGATATTTTTCCAAAATGGTGTCCATGCCTAAGATCAAATAGGTCAGAGATAGAGGGACTACCAGAACTATAAATTTACTTGATTTGATAGATCCAATCATAACATCATGTGTGACCCATATGCTCTTACTGGGGTGATCCAGTATGGGTCATTTTAAATGGGTTCATTTTAAATGGGTTGCCATATTTTTTAAAAGGGAAGAGTTACCCCCCAAAACTGACTTATACCCAGTATCTAAAAGAGCCAGGAAAAGACAGTTATTTTATGGGTTCCAATAGACTATCAGATTAGTTTCTGTGCAGGTATCCCCAGGCACTGGGACAAGGTCTAGTGAGTTGTCATCACCCTAGGGGAAGGGGCTTGATGATCGTCACTGTCAAAGGTCAGAATAAGACATAGGACATTAGGACCCTGTGAACTAGGAACTGATAATGCCAGCCTCTGGCTGAGCAGGGCTTCCCCATATCAAATGAAAGAAAATCGCTACAACATCTAGCACGTTTTTCAGTTGCTGAAGTTTAAAGGTAAATTGGTCTGAAATTTTTTCATGAGGGATGCCCATGTCTCTAAGTTGCCAATATATAGGTATGTCTGGGGATGATGGCTGAAAGCTCCATAGTGCCTCATCAGGGGCTGGCTATGAATTAGGGAAGGGTCCTAAATGAAGAAATGCCTTCTTGAGAAGTCCGAGCATTTGAAATGGCTGTACAGTTATGAGGCTGGTAGGAGCCTCAGGAAATGGTAATTCCCCCAACAGAAAGTTTCCAGCAGTAGAGGAGGTTGCTGGGGGAAAATGCCTAGAAGATCCAGCCAGTGGCTGGGTCTGATAAACTAAAACATGCTTATTGTTGGGTGAGTCACTCTCAAGTCAACTAGAATATTTATTCCCTCTAGGCCTTCCCTAAATATGTGGACTGAGCCCATCAGAGAAAGGACGGGTTTATAACTTCAAAGGGACTTATTTAGGAAAGGTTCTTTGGATTCTGGGTCAAGGAGAGCAGGCTCTGGGTTTGAAATTGCTTCATTATCTGCAGGGTCAGGGTTTTCTAAAGAACAATAAACCCACCAAACCATGCCAATCTTGTGTAATAGTGTTTTGGCCTCCTCTACTGTTTGCTGTTTATTATGAGCCTTAGCAGAGACTGTGGCTATGCTAGGGCAAGCCCATTCCTAGGCCATAAAAATTCAATGTAGTAGTAGGAAGGACTTACTTGGCAGAACAACTGTCTGGGGGCTGCTCTGACCTGGCTCGTAAGTGTCACTTTGAACTTGTCTGATAGGTGTACTGAGTAAAGGTGTGAGTCTAGCAGGGCATATAGGGAGCAATCTGACTCTACGTAAAACTTCGTTCAGAGAACATGAGAATTTCTGGGTAAAGCATGCATTTAGGGGTCCTAGGCTATTCTCACTAAATGCCTCATTTCTTAGACCATGAGCCAGAGCTTGGAGCCAGTAGTAAAGACCTTTAGAATCCAGTATACCCCCTTCTCCTGAATTCTATATATATATAAAGTCCTATAAGATGGTTTGTATTTTAGCCTTACAAAGTTTTGAGTCTTTGTCTCAATTTCCTGTTCATTCCCTACAGTTTTTATCCATTGGGTGTTTACAAGAAATACCTGCAACAGCCTTTCTAAGTTTTCCCAGTTGATATCCAAGGAATCAGAGTCAGCCTCCAAGAAGGCAACTGTGACACTGACTAATTTATTCTAATGCTTTGTTTCTCATATGCTGCAGTGCTGAGGACCACTCAAGAGTGTTCTTGTAGTATTTTATAAGTATTAATTAAACTGAGTACATCAATAAGAGTTTTTGGAGATGCTGGAACCAGATGTTCCTTATCCTTCCTTTTTTTATTTTATTAACTATTGTGCCAAGGGTCTCTAAGGATATGAACTCTTATAACCCACGGGTTCGGAGACAAAGTGCAATATAGCAACAAGAAAAGATAACAGCAAAGGAATTTGTGATTGACACAAAAGTGTTTGCAAGGAGCCACAGTCTCTGTGAAAAGAGTGGACCACGTGACTAGTCAGTGGATCTTTTTAGTATAACAGTATCTCTAGGTGGGCAGTTTTCTGCTACAAGACAAGCCAATGTGCCTAGCAGTTACGAGAAAGGATGTTGCTTTTAGTTGAGTAGTTCCTACAGACTTCTGCCCTCATGGAGGTTCAGGGGATCAGACATACCTATATTGGGAGAGAGGTAACCACTTTCTATTTCTTTCATATGACCTTCACACAGTACAACAGCTAATTACCCTAGGCTCTCTTCCCCAGATTAGACACATTATAAACACGTAAGGAGCCAGATAGGGACCACCTTGCCCAGATAACAGAACCCTAAGCTAGATAGCCACTCGCAGAGGACTAAGCTTTTTGAGCTCTGCTATGGTTTAGATGGCAGAGCCACTGCAATTCTATACGAACACAGCACAACGCAATGACGAGTAAAGCGCCAGCAGCCAACAGCCAACAGCCAGCAACACCTTCCCATAGTATTTCCTGTTAAATACACTTAGTAAACCCAGAGGCAAGTCATCCCCATCAGTCATCAGACTACCCTGCTCATTGCACCGTTTTAAAATGTGCCCACGATTTCTTTTAATCACATAAAGATAAAAGACGTAAGAGACAATCACCTTTCAAAGAAGAGTTTCTTACTTACAGTTCACCAGAGGACAGAAGGTCCCAGCAAGCCACATGGGGTCACTCACAGGGAGAAGCAGTGAGAGGGCTTGAGTAGAATTAGGACCTTTATTACTATGCAGTAAGAAGTAGCTAGGTAAGGACATCACTTACTAGGCAGGAAGCAAAACATACTGAAGCTAGTGAGTGCTTGCAGTGTTTATAGTAAGATTACTTCATGTTCAAGATAACACTGGGATGACAGAGATGTAAAAAACTTTGGGCCATTAGCATGGCTCAATGACTTCATGATGCCAAATCATCAATTCTAGAATATCAAAAATAGTTATTAAGTTACCACAGTCAACTACTCATAAACCTTTGGCCGAGTACTCCTCTAGGCTGAATGCTACTACCAGCCATATACACCCTGGTCTGCTCCTCCCTTAGCCTGTCTGTACCCTCCATCTTTGTACCTTTTGCTGAATACTTTCCCAGCCATCAGAATCCTCCACTCATGTAGGTCTTACAGGATGCTCCCCTTTGTTTATTTCACCTATGCACCTCCTATCTAGTCCTGCCACAGACTAGATGCTCTTTCCATGCACCACCTTCTGTGTCTGTCCCTAAGGTGGGTGTTCATCTACCATTTAGGCCTTATTGAGTCCTTCCCTAGTCTGAATACTCCTTCCTTGCACTCCCTGCCAAGCCTCACCCAAGATTACATCCACCCCCACTCAAGGACTTCTTGCAGGGTCATCTCCTATGTTGGCTACATCCAACACGGAGAAACATGTTGTTGGTTACTACATGAGGCTTGTTTCCCCCACCAATGCATAGCCTAAAAGTCCTTCTCTAGGCTTGCTGCTCCCTTGAACCACGCACAGCCTTCTAGGTCTTACCACAGACTAAAAATTTCCTCCATTCATGCAACTCCTGCACAATTCTCCTCTAGGCTGGGTTCTCCTTCTTTCCATTCACCTTCTAATCAATCAGGCCCTAGGATGGCTACACCTTGAAAACATGAACCACCTTCTGATACCTGTCCTACAGTTGCTGAATCCTCCACCCATGGACTTCCTGATGATTCCTCATCTAACCTGGATGCATGTGTCCAGCACCCATGCACTTCCAGCTACATTCTCAACTAGGCTTACTGTGCCTCCACCAATGCACCCTCTGCCAACTCCTTTCTTCAGGTGAAAAGTTCTTGATTATTAAATGTTAGCAGCTATTTGGTTTTCTTTCAAAACATCTGTGTAGGACCAGCAAGACCATCTACTATCCAGATTAGATCTGTAAACTTTTCTGTAAGTTAGACTTTAGAAATGATGTACTGATGTTTATGGAAGGATCCATCTTTCTTAAAGCCTTTAAATGTCTCTGTTCCCAAAGGTTGTTCTCAGTAAGAGGCTAGCCTAGTGTCCAGGCCTTGTGCTCCTGCCAATCCCAAGCCCACATGACCCTCCCCAAGGCCATGCAACCCTCCAGGTTCCCCTCATGGTTGGTTTCTGGGCTCATCTCTTCTCACACATTATGTTTTCTGCTGTGGTAACGTGTCTGACCCCAGCCTGTCCCGATACTGCCTTGATCACAGACCTGGTTTGGCAGCCACATCCTTCCCAGAGTACCCCCACTCACTCCAGCTTTCGCTTTCCATTCCCAACAGGGCACTAGCCATCAATGGTGTCCTCTCTCCAGGGCCCGAGCTAGAGTTAACCGTTCCTCACCATCCCCCACCTCCCACTTTTTGGAAATGCACAAAAGGCCTAAACTCGTGTGGCTCATTCTTTCCCAAGGGCAGCGATTGTCAGTCGCTGCCTGCCTTCCTCCCCCAGTGTAGGATTCCTGTGCCCATGTAGGAGGGGGACATGGCGGGGTGCTGCATTTACACCCATGCTCTACTGATCATGGCCTCCATGTTTCCTGGGAAACCCACAAGCACAGGAGAGGCATAGCTCTTAAAGGGACGGCGGCACTGCCCTGCCCAGTTCTCCCATGCCCTCGTGACTGCAGAGGGCTCGCCAACATAAAGTCACTAAGGCTCAAACTCCAAACTCTACCTTGGACATCAGACAGTCTGAGTGAGCCCAAGAAGCCTGGCTCCCTACAGGTGTCACAGGGACCATTAGTGTCCACTACTGCACGGACCGTGAGGTGACCGCCTGACCACACGGGTCTGCTACACGGACATAACTTATGCACATACTCTCACATCTCTGGCCTTTAATGAATTCCTCCTTAGCTGTGCCTTCTGGTAGAGGTCCCAGGAGACTATTTTGTGCCAAAACAAGGCACTGCCATAAGCCAAAACCAACAGCTTCTAAAAATCAACTACGTAGCCAACATACCAAGATCTTAGCATAATGACTGATTCCCTAGCATCACTCACCCTGGAGGCACTCCCTGTTGGCTGAAGGACACCAAATACAAGAAACCATGCCCGGGGTGCAAAGATGCACCCCTTCAGGGATGGGGTGCTGATGCTGGTGCTATCCTGTGATCCTCCTAGGAAGGAGATCCACCTGCAGCTGCTGGGAGAGGCCTGCTGGCTACTCGGATGAACAGAAGAGTAACCGTTGAACTTGGCTAAGGCTAGGAGGGCGCCCTGGCTCTCCATAACATACCACAACTTTGTGGGGTGGACATCTTGACAGTGAGGTTTCTGAAAATATGGGGCTGAATGGCATTGCAGAGCAAGAATGGTTCCTTGGATTTCCACAAGCACATATTCCGATGACCTCTAAACACAACCTTGATGCTGTTATTGTCAGGATACTCTTGTGAGATAGGCAAAGGCAAAGCCAGCTCCACACTTTGATAGATGGTGGAAGGAGGCAGAGGAAGGGTGAGTCACCAGGCAGAGGAAATAAGACTGAGTTCTGTCTGGTTCCCGGGTGTGTACCTCTGGCTTCTTCCTCTCTGTGGCACTCTCCTGTCTCTCCACAGGCTGCTGCAGGTTGTGGTTCCACAGCCAGAGGCCCAGGCACCCCACCATCATGGAAGAACCAGGCCCAGGGGCGCTTGAGAAACACCCCTAAGCCTCTGGTCTACAGGGAGGGAGAGACAGGCAGCTACTCATTAAGGACACACGGCGCTCTGCCACAGCTTCCAGGCACACATTAACTTAATCTTTGCGAATATCCAAAGATGGAGGAACTCTTATTGTCCCTGTTTCACACATGAGGACAGTGCTGCTCAGAGAGGAGAGAGGACTGTCCCAGATCACATGGCCACAAAATGGTGAACGGGGATGGCCAACCTAGCTCCTCTGATCCCTCTGTTGAAGCCGCCAAGATGACCTCTGAGCAGCCCTCTATGACAGGCCGGGGGTGACAGAGGGGGGCTCTTGAGCAGATGATGAACAAGAGAAAATGACAGATGCCGACAGTCACAGGAAGGGGACAAACTGCCAGAACACTCGATGTGACAACTATTTTTTAACCCAAAACAGCACAAGAGTGTTTATAAAAATCGTCCGTACTTGTGAGTTCACCATTTGGGAGGGAATTTACACAGAACACACTCACACCTCTCCAAACAGGCATCCAGCCACTGAGAACTCTAGGTTGCTCCATCAAAATATGACCATACACAGGCTAGGTGTTTCAGCTGAGAATGAGACTAACAAATGTGTTTGTAAATGGAATACATTTACAAATAATCTGTCAAGGGGCCCCTGGGTGGCTCAGTCAGTTAAGCATCCAACTCTTGATTGTGACTCAGGTCATAATCTCAGGGTTGTGAGACAGAGCCCCGAGTCAGGCTCTGCAATGGGTGTGGAAACTGCTTAAGATTCTCTCTCCCCCTTCTCCCTCAGCCCCTCCCTCTCTTTTCTTCTCAAAGAAATACATGGATAAATATATAAATCTATTAATAACCATTAAGAACTGCTGGGACAGCATGTCTTAGGCCAGATAATACCTTTGATGCTACTATTTACCAGCGTCCACAAGAGGAAAGAAGGATTTACTTCACAGAGCATCACAGCACTAATAATCCGTGTCTCAAGTCCTTTTTTGGAATGAGGTCGGGTCTAAACGAATGAAATCAACCTCAGCATGGCTCCTTTCCATATGCCTCTACACGGTTTCCCATCGCTCCTCCATCTTCATGGAAAGCCCGTCCCATTAGGTTCACACGAACTGCTACGCCACCCTCTCCACCCACCCCCACCGCCATCTCCTCCTGACTTCCACACATTCCCCCCATCATGAAGAAAGCCTTCAGCCCCACCCCGGTTACCATCATCGTTCTGGGAATTCGACACACCTGGGAGCACCCCCCACCCACAGCCATCCTCCTGGGAGGCGTTGACTTGCTCAGAGCCAGGGAGGAGGTCTTTCCCCTGCAGCCACCTACTCCCTCCACGGCCACGCACCACCCCCGCCTGCACACACTGTCCCCAGTAAACTGCTCCTGAAATACCCAACTCCAGCATCCCACACTGACCGCCCTTCCATCCTCCACTCCCCGTGGGAGATCTCCTGCCCCACCACCGGCCCCTCCGGCCATGGCCACTCCCCGTGCTGTCCCCAGAGAAACCGCTCCCTGAAATGCCGGACTCCACAGCTTCCCACACCGACCGCCCCGTCCACCCTCCACTCCCCACGGGAGATCGCCTCCTGGACGTCCCACAGACACCGCCCACTCAGCAGCACAGAAGCAGACACCAGTCAGAAAAATTGCACTGGATCGTAAGTCCTTTAATGGCTTTTGCTGACAGGAGAGCAGGCCTCCCTCGTCTATGCGGGGGCCGGGGACTAGATGAGGTTGTTGGCTCTGGGACCCAGGCCGCCGCACTTTCTGGGCTGGGGCACCCCCTCCACCTGAGGGCAGGCGCTGTCCTCAAAGAGGCGGCTCAGGTGCTGGTGGCTGCCCAGGGCCCTCTGCACGTGTTCTGGGGTGATGCGGATCTTGTTGTTGTTGCGAGCCTCCTGGCCCGCCAGCTCGAGGATGTTGGCCGTCAGGTACTCGAGAACGCCCGTGAGAAAGATCGGTGTAGATGAGCTCAGGCGCTGAGCATAGCAACCCTGTCTCAGGAGGCGGTCCACGCGGCTAACCGGGAATTGGAGCTCAGCTCTCATGGAGCGGGACAGACTGTGCCTCCTATGTCTAGGATAGTGCCAGGGGCTTCTTCTCCCAGGCATGATGGTAGCTGGGTTTGGCCCTGCCTGATGGTGCCAGGGGCCTGGGTCTGTTGCGATACCAGTGCTCGCTCCTGTCCACTGTGCCCCTCACTGGCCCGGGAGCTGCTTTTAAGGCAACTTGGACATTGTGATGTCATTGATGACACTGGGCCCTGATCAGGACCCGCCTAGAAACGTCTATGATAGAAACCTGGTCTCCGTGTTTTACTGCTATATGAGGGAACTTTAACATTCTACCTGACGTTGGTATTCTAGCAAGATATGTTTGAATGAAAAATGTTTCCTTGGCTATAGGATACCACTCCAAGAATTCTAGCCTAATGTTATCTTTGAGCTCTTTTATATCCCTTTTTAAGTTGTAGGTCACCGATATGTACAACCTCCGGCATAGGCTCAAATAATTCCTCTCTCACACGGTAATCAAACCAATTTTGCCTCCATGTATGCTTTCATCTCACTATTCCTGATTAATATTCCTGTTTCTATGCTTTGGATTCTCTTGTGAACAAGCTAGAATATCTGCCAATTTGCTCATGTGATAAAATGCTTTAACATGTGTTCACATCTGAATGAGTGTTATGATCTTATACTTTCATAATTATCTTTAACTGTTTTAGAAGAAAACACCATATGTCCAATTGTCTCATCTACCAGAGCCAGGTAAACTTCCATGCCAAAGAAGTGGCCCATATGAACACTTAAAGCCCAGGCATGTCTTTTCTTGGCTCTTCAACATGACTCTAATGTACCAATTAGTACACTGTTAACTCTTTACAATTTGCTTTCTTCTCTACTTGTTTGGTGTTTCTGTTTTGTTTTTGGCTCATTTTCAGCCAGTAAGTTATTCCCTGCCCCTGGCAGCCAATCTACTTTCTGTCTATATAGGTTTGCCTGTTCTAGATATTTATATAAATGGACTCACATGAGACATTTTGTACCTGACTTCTTTCACTTGGCATGTTTTCAAGGTTTGTCCACATTATAGCATATGTCAGTACATAATTTGTTTTTACAGCTGAGAATAATCCATTGTATACATATATCACATTTTGTTTATCCATTTATCAGTTGATAGACATGTAGGCTCTTTCCAACATTTTGGCTGTTATAAATAATGTTGCTGCAAGCATTTGTGTGTAAAATTTTGTGTTAACATCTGGCTTTGATTTTCTTGTATATACCTAAAAGTGCAATTGCTTGGTCATGTGGTGAGAATTTGTATTTACGGTCTGACCATCTGGGATCTTTCTAAATAGATTGATGGTTTGTAGAGATCTGGTCCCCGCTGGGTGAGAGGCAACAGAGAATCTGGTTTGTCAGTTTTTTCGTTTGTCTATTTTTAGTACAAATCAATTCAGAATGTCATGCCCTCTGGGAGGAGAACACCTCCTTGGTATCTGTACCAGGGAGGTTTACTGTTTCTGTGTTTATACTTGACCCATGGATGAAATAGTAGAATTGAGGCTACAAGTTCTATTTGTCTGTGCCTGTACATCTATGTGTCTGTAATCAGAAATGCCTTCATCACTGATTTTGTGAGTATATAAAGTCTTCCTACCTCCACATGGTACTAATACATTAGATTATAAATTCTCCAAAATTAAAGGCGCTCTACTCTGACTGGGTATCTAGATAAATAATTGCTTATATAAACTGAATATTACTCAAATACCCTGAAAATAATGAAATTAAATTTCTGACCCTTGGGCGCCTGGGTGGCTCAGTGGTTAAGCCGCTGCCTTCGGCTCAGGTCATGATCTCAGGGTCCTGGGATCGAGTCCCGCATCGGGCTCTCTGCTCAGCAGGGAGCCTGCTTCCTCCTCTCTCTCTCTGCCTGCCTCTCTACCTACTTGTGATTTCTCTCTGTCAAATAAATAAATAAAATCTTTAAAAAAAAATTTCTGACCCTTTAATGTGCTTAATTAACAAAAATATTCTTGTAGAAACTAACTCATTCATTTCAAGAATTTAAATTCAAAGTGAAATAAGTCAGAGAAAGACAAATACCATACGATCTGACTCCTATGTGGACTTAAAAAAAATGAGCAAGGGGAAAAAGAGAGAGAGGGAGAAAGACAGGCAAGAAACAGACTCTTGAGAACAAATAGTGGTTACCAGAGGGGAGGTGGGTGGGGTGAAGCTTAAATAGGTGATGGGGATTAAGGAGTGCACTGGTGATGAGCCACCAGGTGATTGATGGAATTGTTCAATCACTATACTGTATACCTGAAACTAATATAATACTGTTATTAACTATATTAGAATTAAAATATTTTAAAGTAAGTTAAATTCATATAATTTAAATATTTGGTAAAAAGGGTTACTTTAATCTTTAGTTTTTAATAAAAACAACTAACTTCTCTGATTTATCAGTGTCAAGTATAATATAAACATTTCTTTTTTCTACTTGGGTATGTTTTTCCTAAACTTATACAGGTTTGCTGATTAAGCACAGTACCATTACTTCTAGTTATTAATACTATAAAAATAGAAATTTATTTTTAATAAAGTTGAACCATTATTCAAACAATCACAGTAATAAGATTTTGCAGCTTGAGGAAAGTTCCAGACAAGATAATATAAAAAGAAACATGAATCCGTGTTAAAATTTTGCCAAATCTGTCTCCATTTTGATGGGCTTATTCATAAGATTATAAAAATAAGCCTATAGTTCCCTTAGAATCAAATATTACAGTAATGCAAACCTAGAATTCAGCTTTCTCTCTGTAAAAATGATGTTTCCTTGGAGGACTTCTCTTACTAAAAGAGAAGTAAGTTGCTAGAATTAAGTTGCTAAGAACTAAATTGCTCTTAGTAAAAGATTGTGAAAGTTCACTCTTCATACCATTTGATAATTTGTTCAAAAGCAGAAATTTCTTATCTCACCAAAATACTGTATATTTTATTTCTAAATTACACATCCTAATTATGCTCCTTAAAATAGACAAATACCATACATTTCTAATAATATTAAGGATTTGTATTTATTTAAATATTGTGTTTATTAAATATCATATTGTCACTTTTATTAATAGGTAGCATTGTTACAAGCTTTCATATTCACCCAAGTGCCTACTGGTAACTCCTCAAGGCTGGCTTCCCTCTATATTCCTGCACTTCTGCTGAATTCTGCCTTAGGTGGGACACTTCCTTTACTCTTGACATTCCTGGTAGATTCTTCTCTGGACTGAGGACAAAACACTCATGCACCTCCTGCCATTCCATCCATTCACATTCTACCTAGTCATTCCCAAGGCTGTTGTCCCCTGCTTCCAGATCCCTCACACATCACCTTTATCCAGAATTCTTGCACCATTGGCCATGTCCTACCTGCTCTGGCTGTACCCTTGGACTAGGCTAATTTAGCCCTGCACCCAAGAACATCTTGCAAAGTCCTCCACAAAGCTGGCTGTACTCTGCACCAATGTACCACCTACCATGTCCTTCTCTTTCTAGCTTATACTAACCTGAACTTCCTACAGAATACTCTTCTAGCTTGGCTATTCCTCCCAATCATGTAGTTCCCGCCATTCCCAATCGGTTGCCTGCACCCTTCACCTGTGTACTTCTTATCGGAACTCTCCTAGGCTGACTGCATCAACTTATGCATTCCAGTTGAATCCCCCTTTAGACTGAATTCTTCCTCCATCCATTTACTTCCTGTCAGAGAGTACATTAAGCTGGCTGCAACATGTCTATGCACATCTTTTAGAGTGTATCCCCAGCTCACATCCTTTCTTCACCTATGCACCTACTGTCATATCCTTGCCTGCACCTCGCCACAACTGGTTGAATCCTCCACCCATGCACTTTCCTCCAAGTCCTCTGCCTTAGCCTATTCAGGCTGCTATTTAAAAAAATACAACAGGGTAGCTTATAAATGACAGAAATTCACTGGTCACAGTCATGGGGGCTGGAAGTCCAATATCATGGCACAGCTATGGTCAGATGAGGGCCCTTTTCTGGGTCACAGACATCTCACTGTATGCTCACAAGGCAGAAGCACAAGGGATCCTGCTGGAGCCCCTTTTGTAAGACACTAATTCCACTTATGAGGGCTTCACCCTCCTAAAGGCCGCACCTATTAATATCATCACATTGGGCATTAGGATTTCAACATGTAAATTTTGGAGGACACAAATATTCCAACCACAGTTTCCTCCCCTAGTCTGGATGCATTCAACCCTAGGAACCTCCTGCTAGGTCTCCTTTGAGACAGGGTACTCCCTCTTTGAATGTCTCTATCACCGCATCCAGATATATCCTGGGCTGGCTCTATTCACCAGGGACTTTCTTCAATATCCTATGAACAGGTTGTTTGTGCTTTCCTCTCAAGTATTTCCTGCTGGGTCCTATGCTAATCTGACCACATACTCCACCTCCTGCCAAGTCCTTGCCAAGACTGAATGATCTCTATACCTACACACCTCCTGCCAGGTGTAACCCTAGATGGGCTGCACCCCACACCAATACACCTCTACCATATGCTTCCCTATGATGGCTGTACCTTCCATTCATGCACCACCTAACGTGTCCTCTCCCATGTTGGATGTTCCTTTCTTGTAGGCATATCCTACTGAATCCTCTCCTAGGCTGGCTGTACATTCCACCAATATACTTCCTGAAATATCCTCTCCTATACTGGATGCTCTATCTACTCATGCACCTCCTTCTCCAACCTCCATTAGTCTGGCTATAGTCTATCCATGCACCTATTTTAGAGTCTTCCCATAGGCTGCAAACTCTTACACACATGAACTTCCTTGCTTAGACTGGATGCACACTATAGGTATGCACCTCCTGCTGAATCTTAATTTAGGTGGAATGATATCCCTACCCATGCTTCTCCTAATGTCTGCTATCCTAAGTTGGGGATGCTCCCTCCACTCATGCACTTCCTACTAGAGGTTACATAAGGCCAGTTGTGCCTTTCACATATGCAATTCCTGCAGAGCAATCCTCTAGGCCACTTACATTTGCCAACCATCAAATCTTGTCAAGTCTTATGCAGGCTGTCTGAATCCTATATCCATGAAACTCCTCAGGTCCCTCCCATAGGCTGGCTATATTCTGCATCCACACACCCTCCGCCATGCCTTCCACAAGCTGGAACCAACCCTCTACCCAGGCAAATCCTACCATCTCTTCCCCTAGGCTGCCTGTACCCATTATTCATACACCTAACCAGACTTATCTCCTAAGCTGGACACTCCCCACACCATTTACTTCTTGCTGAATTTTATCCTAGAATTCCTGCAAACTTCATTCATGCATATCCTTCTAGTCTTCCCCTAAGTTGGAAGCTCTCAAAACATTCACTTCCCATTACCTCATCTCCTAAATCGGGCTTCACCTTGCAGGCAAGCACCTCCCTCAAGGTTTTTCTCAACAAGACTGATGAAACGTTGTACCTGATAGAAGTTTAGCCTGGTTTGACTGTAACAGCTAGACTCTCAACTTTATGTGATATTCTCAAACTGTAATTTCTTATCTCCATCTCAGAGCTCAGATGTCTATTGCATGTATGTAAAAACAAACATTTCTTGCCTAGATCCTCCTGTTTCACAATGTGCAAGAAATAAGTAGTTTTTAGCATGCCCTTCTTCTTTCCACAGCCACCTATCCCATGATCTCTACATACAATAGCTTTGGTTATTTCCCCCACTCTGAGATGTTATTGCCTTAAATTTTGAGTATCTCTTTATTGCAACAGTCCTTAATAAAGTCTTTCTTTACGAGTATTTGGGCTTGCCATTTTTTTTTTTTTAAAGCTTGACACTATGGTGACATGACTTGGATGGAGTAGTGACTATTTCATTAGATCCACCATTTTCACACAGTTAATAATGCTAGTCTTCAGGACAGTTTGAGCCCTTTCATGGCTGGGGAAATTGAGATACATGGTGAACTGCAATTCCTTATCCTTTTCTCTGACAAAGGAGCAAAGGATTTTGTCTGTTTTTGCACAGTAAAGACTTTTCTTTCTCCTTACATTCTTACTCTCCTGTTTCTCTGTCATACCTGTTTGTTTCTGAGTGAGATCATTGACCCTTACTCTTTAATGGGAAATCACATCTTGTGTTTAAGACCAAGGCCTTTTGCACTGAGAGTTGTTCATTTCACTATCCCAGAAAACCATCAAACTCACTGTTATCTCCTAGAATGCTCCTGCACAGCATACATGCTCCATCAGTCCAGTTTTACTTCCAACTAAAATTTCTAAGAGTAAAAAATTTGTTAAAGAAAACACAGAGCTTGGGCATCCTCTTTGGAGATCTTGGGTTATCTCCAAACTGGTTTGTTTGCTACATGCTCCACACATAAGATCTCATCAAAACAGTGTTCTACTTATTCTGTCTAGTATGAACAGGCAGAAAAACTTATACCCAACAGTATCTTTTCAGGAGCCATTATTTCCTTCAAAGACCATCTTCCTTACCCAGTCTTCTAAGACCTCTCTCTTTTCATCCTATCTCCTCCTTTTAGCTCCCTTGAATCCTTCATTTTGTCATCCTTCAACTCTCCTATCTCCTCCACCCCTACCAGATCTTTTCCTTCCCAGTCTTTCACCTAGATCCGTAGAGTCACTTAAGTTTTAGCCTTCCATCCTCCCACTGTGGACTCTTGATGAGCTCAAGGAATCCAAGATTAACCAACTAAAACTGCAATTTTCAAACCCTAGTCTCACTCTGATATTCTTGCCATCATTAAATATTTTCTGGATCACTGAACAAAACAAGAGGAATTTTCCACTTAGAACTATTCCGTAGAGCCTGCTCACCAAAGCCTCCTGACTTTTACCAACTGGGCAATGTCCTTGTGTATCCAGGAGATGCCACCCTTTGTTTTTAAGGGGCTAGGTAAGATACCACAAACAATCATTCTGGTGGATCAATATAGCATGATTTCTTTTCATAAAGCCAAGAAAATTGGTAATATCCTTCTTGTTTCTATCTCCCTGGTTTTCACTTCCAAATTTGATTGGTCACAAATATAAGAATTAAACAACAATGAGACAAATCTGTCTCCAAATTTAAACATAGGTTAACATATTTGGAAGGATTTTTCAGGTCTCTCTATAAATGATCATACACAGTTCTAGTCTCAATCACCAGTTTTGCTAATGGACTAAAGTACCTAATTGAGAAATCACACAAAAGCATAACATAAACTGTCATACAGATTCACTCTCTGGATTCATGCTTTAATTCAACATCATGAGGATGCCAAACTTGAAATCTGAATCAACACAAGTTCATGGTTCATTAACTTAGACAACTATAAAGAATGGTACTTAATATATATGGCCTTATTTCCTTTTGGAAACCCTCTCCTGACAAAGATATATGAAAATAAGTACAGTTTTAAATACCCACTAGATTATAAATGGAAATTCAACCAGCTCTTAGTGGACACAAAGACTTCTTACTCCATCATAAATATTTCTGATTTTCCTACAACCCTTTCTCAGAATACACAAAATATTTCTGTGATGGAAACCACCCGCAGCACAACTTGCCATGATACCAACCACTAAACATCTCATTTGGGTGTCTGTACTCATAACACAGCTTTCTCCTTAGCAGGACAATACCAGTTAACCTCGTGGAAAGAGAGCTTCTCTCCATCTGGAACATTCACATAAGTTCTTCCCTCCAAATAATTCACTATAAAATTCCCTATTCCTTCTTTTTTCTTTAAAAAAAAAAAAGGTTTTATTTATTCATTTGACAAAGAAAGCAAGCACAAGCAGAGGGAGCTGCAGGCAGAGGGAGAGGGAGAAGCAGGCTTCCTACTAAAAAAGGAGCCCACTGCAGGGCTTGATCCCAGAAGCCTGGGATCATGACCTGAGCTGAAGGCAGATGCTTAACTGACTGAACCACCCAGGTGCCCCTCTACTTCTTCTTAATATACACTTTTGCTTCCTCATAGCTCTCACAAATCATACTTCTTTCCTTGCATTCCTTAAACTTTCAAGGACTCCCCTAAACTCCAAAATAACTAAAATGCTTTCTCACATTTTTGAAGCCTTTGGAACTCTGGACCTACTTATATTGGCCAAATTTTATATGCAGGGACCTTAAAGATGGCACATGATCCTTCCATACCACTTCCAAGACTAATATAATATCCCTTAAATCCAGAGCACATCAACCAGGAACTATTAGTTGATATATTATTCATACCAACCTCTAGACCCTGTAACACTTCTATGCTATTTTTTTTAAAAATGGAAAAACAATATGGGCTAGTCCAAGATACACAGGACATAACAAGATTATTAAACCTCAATTCCCTTCACTCCCACATCTATTTTAGATCTATGTACTGCATTTTTCAACTCTCAACATTTGTCTTCTTTTACTTGGCAACATCAGCAGTACACATGGACAGTTATACCTCAGATTATCATTGAAGCCCCTACCTATGTGTCTTGTTCTTAGTGTAAATCTTAATAACCTCATGTTTCCTAGAAAATCTACTCAGATCTACTATGTCAGTGACCTTCTGTTATATGTTTCTAATTCTGATCATTCCATCATGGACACATTAATATTTACTCCAAACCTTATTCAAAAAAGGTCATAAATTATCTAAGAATAAGATGAAACTCTGTAACCCTCAGATACTTTACCATAGGCATGGCTTTTCCCATGAAGGCAAAACATCACCTCCACAGCACATCTCCACTATTCCTGAGTATCCCCTATATAAAACAAAAAGGCAGATTATGGTTTGGGGGAATTAACTGGATACTGTTGGGTTTGGGTCCCAAATTTCTTTCTATTGCCTGTCCAATACATAATGTGACAAAGGAAAATCACTCCAGAGATCCTTCAATAGGAATATCCTATCTTCACATGGACTTCCAGACGCTCAAACTGCTGTTGTCTCTGCCTGTAACTTAGGGCTAACTACTCTCCACCTTTTTCTATTAGAGGAAGGGATACCCCTCATGAGATTGTCCCATAACACAACAGAATCCATTGCCCCATCAATTACATTAACCTGACTTCAGATCCAGTGGCTCCTTGTCTAGGGATAGTCACCATAGCTACCTATGCTTTCAAGCTGGTGCTGAGATGGTTTAGGATAACCTCTAGAACTTTATGTACCTCGTGATATCCAAACTCTGTTCCTCACTGAAAATATTCGACATTTCTCCACATCCAGACTTAACTCTTACAAAATCTTACCACTACCTAAAAAAAAAAAAAAAAAAAAAAAAAAAAAAAAAATCTTACCACTATATCCTTCCCAAGTTACTATTCATAGATTCCAAACCCCCAACCTTGTTATTCTTCCATCTCTTCCTATTAATGGACAACCCAACAACTACATACATGCCACTCAGTCTCTTTCCTTCCTTATCCAGATCTCTCTAGAATACTTCTTGTCCCCTGCCTTTCACTATTTGTAGATAAATGTATTTCTGAGGAAATTAAATACATTTCTGGTTTCCCATGCTAGCACAGACTTTATTGAAAGCTGGCCCTTTACAAGAGCCAAATCAGTTGAGGTAGCCAAATTCACTGTTCTTACACAAGTCTGTTAGTTACCCAAGACAAAAAGGTTAATACACTGGCATGCTTTTGGTATTATGCATGATCTTAGAATGTTATGGAAACGGAATTTATAACAACTGCAGGCACCCATAAAAAATGGTCCACTGGTAAGCTAACAGTCAAAAATTCTTAAGATTCAGACTCATCCCTCAAATGAGACACGTGAATCTAAGAGTAACACACTAGTTGACAAACCTATAAAGCTAGTTACACAGCAAGGCACACATACCCCCACTAATAAAACGTCACCAAGTCTTATGGTAGCTAAACTCCTACCAGAACCTTTATTGAAATAGTTCAAGGTAAAACCAATGTTGGCACCAGATAAAGAGAAAGCTAAATGGAAACAAACTAGATATTTTATATACCTAGACCATACTCTGGAGACACCCACAGTCCCCTGGTCTTTCCATAGGCACGAAAAATCAAGGCCACAACCTTCAGAAAATGACCACCACAGGAGAAATACCTTGCAATATTTTCTCTCTAAACACTGGTGGTAAATTTTACTTCAACTATAGAACAGATCACTTTGACATGTCCCATCTGCCAAAAGCACAAAGATAGATTATAAATGTGAGACATGGATAAAAATCTGTTCCTGATGTCCCCTTCATGCATTGACAAATGGATTTTATCCAGTATCCCAACTCACAAGGTGAAAACTACCTACTGACCATTTATGCTTATTTTGTGGATGGCTAGAAGCCTTCTTTTTCAGACAAACCACTACAACCACAGTGACAGAGGTACTTTTTGAAACTGTCTTCCCTATTTAGGGTTGCCCATGTTTCTTTTCTTGTGGTACAAAAATTCCTATCACTGGCAGGGTGATTCATAACAGCCAACATGTATTGATCCTTTAAAAAATTTTTTTTCTAAACGTAGGTTCACTTAGAGCCCAATGCCAGGCTGGAACTCACAACCCTAAGATTAAGACCTGAGCTGAGATCAAGAGTCAGATGCTTAACAGACTGAACCACCCAGGCACCCCTGTATTGTTCCTTTCGTGAAGCTCTACTGTCCTTATCACGCCCAATCCTCAAGGAATGTTAAAAGTTTGAACAAAATGCTAACCTCAAATTAGCCATATTATCAATTTAATAATTATCTTCCCTGCTCAATGTTCTTCCTTTAGCCTTTATGATTCTTAGATCACTCTTCTACTAATTCACACTGTAGTAAATTAAATAATGGCTAAGATATCAAGTCCTGATCCCTGTAACATTTGTTTACTTGAAAAAAGAGTCAGTGCAGAGGAAGTTAAGGATCTTGAGATAAAGAAATTGCCCTATACCACCCAGGTGGGCCCTAAGTGCCATCACATCTGTCCTTATAAGATAGAGGCAGAGGAAGATTTCACAGAAACAGAACAGAACACACACACACTCAGATGCACATATGCATGCACACACACAACAAAGTAATGAAAAAACAGAGGCTGAGACTGGAATAAAGCAGCCAAAGGACTAGAGCTCTGAGATAACACATTTCTGTTATTTCAAGCCACCAAGATTGTGGTAATTTGTTACAGTAGACACAGAAAATTAATGCAGCTTCTTATGAAATAACAACTGGAAGGCCCATGAGAATTTCTTATTCTATCTGGACACTCAATAATTCAACCTAATATAGCCAGATGCCCTTATGTACTATAAAGGACTTACTAAGTATACCAATACTTATCACCAAGGGTTTAAGACTGCCTTTCCTTCTGATGTGTCTTTCTACCCACTTCACAGTCTTCAATTAGAGGATAAAATCTTTTGGAAATATATCATCCAAAGATTAATCTTGAACCTGGATGGAAAGAATACTATACAGCCCTTCTCATAACTACTAACACAACCAAACTTCAGGGAATCAAACCCTGGATTTATAATCCTCAACTTAAAAATATAATATGTACAGATGGTCCCCCACTTATGACGGCTCAACTTAAAATTTTTTGACTTTATGACAGCATGAAAGCAATATGTATTTAGTAGAAAACACACTTTGGATTTTGAATTGTGGTATTTTCCTGGACTAACAATATGCAGTATGATATTCAGTTATGACTCTGGGCAGCAGTGAGCCAAAGCTACCAGCCAGCCAAGTGATCACAAGGGTAAACAACCAATGCACTGACAACCATATGATAACCATATGGGTAACCACACCAATAACCACACAACAGCTGTTTTTCACTTTCAGTGCAGTATTGAATAAATTACATGAGATAGTCAACACTTTATTCTAAAATAGGTTTTGTGTGTAGCCTAATAATAAGTGTTCTGAGCATGTTTAAGGCAGGCTAAGTTAAGCTATGATGTTCACTAAGTTAGGTGTATCAAATGCATTTTTCACTTACAATAACTTCTATTTATGATGGGTTTATCTGAACATAATCCCATCATAAAGTCAAGCAAGATATGTATTCTGCATGGGAATCCACTATGACTTGGAACCTTAAATATACTCCTCTAAGAATATAGAGAAACAGATGATATCATGGCTTAGGCAATTTTCTCAAGAATGATGAAAAAAACAGTAGTCAGCTTCTAGCCAAGATGCTAGAACAAGACTCCCGGAGTTCCCAATCCCAATATTTACACTACCACCAGAGACAAACATAATATATACTCTCTGCCTTTTTATATGTCTCTAATTGACCCTGACCCAAATGAAAGTAACTTCACTTTGTGTTTGGGATTGTCCTTGCTGTGAACATGAAATTCAGGACTTCCTTTTTCTCCAACAGATAATCTAAGTCTCTGTCTTAAGAGTTCCAATAAAGACAAAAATGCAAATCCATTGGACAAATAACCCCATGATTCCAGGGTGGCCCCAGTGAGATGAATTTTACATTTGTTGGTATATTCCCTGCTAAATAAATTTGATCCTGCTACCAAGGCTTTTTGGTCCTTACTCAGTCTTTGCCTTCCCCCCCCCTTTTATTTTTAAAGAAAGAGAAAACATGAGCTGGCAGGGAAGGGGGGAAGGCAGAAGGAGAGGAAGAGAGAGAATCTTAAGCAGTTTCTATCCCAGTGTGGAGCCTAATGTGGTTCTCGATCTTACAACTCTGAGATCATGACCTGAGCCAAAATCAAGAGTCAGACATTTAACCAATAGCCACCCAGGTGCCCCTACCTTTCCTAGATCTTTAATGAGACAGCCTTTTTCTTTCATATTAACTTTTATATGACCTCTGATTTGAGTTTTTCAGGCTCCAGATGATCTGAACAATCTAAAAGAAACAAGATGTGTTACAGTCTTAAGCTTGGTTCCAGTTCCAAAATGTGTCCTTCTTTTTTTTTCCCCCCATGAGGTTTGGAAGAAGGTCCCAAAATCAAAGCAAACACATCTGACTAAAATTGGAAAGCTTACCCTAAAATCCTTGACCATGAGTGGACCACCCTTATTCCTTGGACCACCACTGTATTCCACATGCAAAGTTAACTGAAATCCCCTCATTTTCCATGCTTTGTTCCAGGAGGTAACAACAACTGGACATCTGACCTACACTACCATCATCATCAGAGGATTTGAAGAACACTAACAAGAAGTCCTTCACAATCACAGAAATGATCTGGCTTCCCTAGGGGACACTTACATAGTAGTTGGAAGTAACTGCTATTAGTATGTTCCTTAGAACTTCTCTGACATCTGTGTCATCACTAAATATTCAGATCACAAACTGGGACATTGACTGCACTACCACACCTGCCCTCACACCACCAACCTGAAATGCTTTTCATCCATGTTCTGGAATCCATTAGTAAGGTTGCCTTCTAATGTAGTCCTGTTTTTAATCTCTTACGCATCCACTAATTGTTACCTACCTCCTTCTATTTATTTTTATACATATCCCCTTAATCAAATGCCTCAACAACAGAACCATTCGGCACCTACCATTTAAGCAGCATGTCCAACAGAGGGTACAACTAGTTCTCCACAAACAACATTGAGTGCACTCTGAACCTGATGACTATTTCACTCACCCGTTCCCTACTTCTGACTTCCCTTATTCTTGAGTTGCCCAGGGACAGTCTCTCTGATCATGCATTGTACTTTACATAACCTTAGGCTGGCTTGAATAAGACAGATTGACCTTAAACTCTTTAAGTGAACTTCCACACTTTTTTGCCTCCTCAGGCCCAGACACCAGCCTTATGTGCCTAAGAGAAAACAACGTTCTCTGTCTTGACTTTCCTGTTATTGTAATGTTTGATGCAGTTCACTGGGTTTCTAGAACTCTCCTGTGTTTATCACCCTGCTTTCTCTTTCCACATCTAATATCTCTCCATATAAAAGATTTGCTTGTCCACCCCTTCCACAAGATGTTCCTGCCTTGGGCTTTGAGGGTCCCTTGATACAACAGACTCTTGCAGCTCTTTCATTAATAATGCCTAGAAGTACACTTATTTTTATTTTTGACAATCACAAATCTACCCGCACTGCCTAACCATGGAAGTCCTCCCCAGCCTTGATATTCCATCCATTCATGTGCTTACTACAGAGCACTCACCTAAGCTAGATGTTCACTCAAAAGCTTCAGGTCAGAACCTACAATAAGCTGGCTAGATGTTCCACATAAGCATCTCTACAGAGTCCTCCTTTTGGCTCTATGCTTCTTCTAACCATTCACCTCCCGCCAATCTCCCTAAGCTGAATATTCTCTCTGCCCAGGCACTTCCTTCTGGGTCTTAAATTGGGATGACTGGACCATGCATCCATGCACCCCCATCCATGTCTTCTAATAGACTAAGAGAACTGTCCACCATATACCACTTGCCAAGTCAACCCTTAGGCTGGCCACAACCTGAAATCAGGAAACTACCTCCATATCCTCCCCATGATGGTTGTACACTCCATCTATGCACTACCAGCAGAGTCCTCCATAGACTGGATGCTTCTACTACCCGTCGAAATCCTATCTGACCCTGTCCTAGGATGATTGCTTCATCCATTCATGGATGTCCTCCTAGTTTTCCCCTAGGCTCAAAAGCCAAAATCTCATGTACCTCATATTGAGTCTTCCTCAAACAGGGCTGTCCCCTGCACCAATGGATGCTAACCATGTTTTCCTCTATGATCAATGCACACTCCATTTTCTACTACCTGTCAAGTCCTCCCCTAGTCTAGATATTCCTTTTACCCATGTACATCTTTAAGGTGTTCCTCTAACCTATATTCTCCACCTATGTACTTTCTGCTGGGCTCTCTGCTAAACTCGCAGGATCATCCCCCTACCCATGAATAGCCTACTGCATCTACCTGTGGAGGAATGCTCCTTCCACATATCTACCTCCTACTGAATCCTCCCCTAGGCAGGCTGCACCATATACTAACAAACATGCTGCAGGACCCTCCTCTAGACTGGCTGCATTCTGCATTTGTGCACTACCTGCCATTTCCTCGTGTGAAATGGCTAAAACATATATCGATGCATCTTTAGCCATGTCCCTCCCCTAGAGTGGATGCTCCTACCACTAATGGACGTCATGCCATGATTCTTCATGGAATAAATATTTCTTCCTCTGGAGTCATAACTTAGGATGGCTTCATGCCACATTCATTTACCATATAAGTAGTCTTGACCTAGGTTAGTTCCATGTTCCACCCATGATTCTCCTGCAGAGTTCTCAAATAGGATGGATACTCCATCCACCTACATACTTTGTATTATGCTCTCCCCCCAGCTAGCTGCATTCTCCACCCATGTTCTTTCTTGCATATAGGAATCTGGCTACAACTTCCACCCTTGCAGTTTCTAACAGGTCCTCCAAGAGGCTGGCTACACTCTGCAACCATGCAGCTTAAGCCATGCCCTCCCCAAGACTGGGTGATCTCTCTACTCACACAACACCTGCCTAGTCCTTCCCTAAGCTGGATAGTCCCTCCACCCATTCACTTACAGCCAGGATTCTCCCATAAGCTTTCTGCACAATTTCCCCATTCAGTGTCTGCTGAGTCCTGCCCTAGACTGGATACTCCCTCAAACAACCCACCCATTGCCATTGACACAACTAGCTATAGCCTCCAGCCATGCACTTCCTATAGGACCTCCTCTGGGCTGGCTGCATTCAACACATATAGTTTCTGTCACATACCCTGCCCCTATCTCTGCATTCATTTAAGGCAAGTCCTAGGATAACTGCACCATCCAGCCATACACCATCTTCTATATCCCTACCCTGCAGGCAGCTTCAACCCTCCACATATACACCTGCCAAGACCACCCTTAACCTGGATGCTCCCTCCACACTTCTGCTGGATCTTCCCCCAAATGAGGCCAAACCCATGCATATAACTCCCTCCAGTGACTCCACTGGCTACATGCTAGCTTCGTCCATGTAACTACTTAGGCTAGTTTTACTGTACATTGAAGTACATGCTGACAAGTTCCATCCTAGTATTCTCGCACTCTCAACCTATGTTGGATTTCCCCCCTTGACTGTCCACATGTCCTAATCATGCACTTCCTGCCACCTTCTCTCTTAAATTGCCTATAACCTCCATGTACACATCTACATGCCCCAGTCGTGCATTTTTTTTAACCAAGGTCTCCCTATGATATCTATACCTTCCAGTACTATACCTACTGGTAAATCCTCTGTTAGGATGGGTGTTTCCTCCATCCACGCATCTCCTGGTGGTCTTACCCTAGTCTGGATTCTCCTTCCAACCATACATTGTATGAATGGTACTACCATAGGTTGCATCCTCCATTCTCTAATGTACAACCTGCCAAAATTTTCTCTAAGCTGGATGCTCACTCTTTTCATTCACGTCTGGACTTTTTCCCCCTATGCTGAATGCTCTCTCCATCCATGGATGACCCATCATCCTCCCTTAGTCTGAGTTCACTCTCTACCATGCATTTCATAATGGTCACCTTCTAAGCTTGCTAAATGCTATACCAATGTACCTTCTGTCACATCTTCCAATGGGCTGAATGCTCAATTTCTTGCCAATTCTAACTTAAGCTAGCTGTACCTTACACTCATGCATCTCCTGCCATGTCTTGCCTGAGGTTGACTGACTCCTCCACTATAGCACATCACTGGGAGATCTCTCCTAGGTGATATGTTCTCTCCAACCATGTACCTCCTGCCAGAACCTTCTATAGCATGGGTGCACCCTCCATTCAAGTACATTCCCTTACTTCTTCCCTAAGCTAAAAGCTCCATATACTCAACTACTCCCTGTTGAGTCCTCCCCTCCTGCCAGATCCTCCACTTGGCTCACTGTACCCTGCACCCATACACACCTGCTGTGTCCTTTCCTAGAATGTATGTCTTTTCCATCTATGTACTTCCTGCAGATTACTCTCCATAGAGCAGATGATCCCTCAATGCATGCCTCTTCATTAATGTCTTTCTCTAGGCTGGATGCATCCTCCATTCATGAACCTCCTAAAATGTACTCCTCTAATTTGTTGACTTCCTCCAGGGTCCCAGTCACCTCCTGCCAATTCCCACACTATGATGGATGCATCCTTCACACACACAAATCCTAATAAATACTATCCTAAGCTGGTTTCTCCCTCCAAATAGGTATGCCCCACAGGGTTCTACCTTGGGCTGGCTGTACTCTGTAGCAATGCATCTTTCCTTACCTCTACCATTACACTGGCTGCATCCTCCATTCATCAACCTTCTGCTGGTTTCTAACCATTGTCTACCTACACACTGCTCCCTGGAACACCCTACCATATCCTCCTTTATGCTGGCTGAATGCTCCACAGATATCTCCCATTGAGACTACTCTAGGCTGGATGTTTCCTCTACCAATGCACTTTCTTCTGCATACTCCTTTTTTTTTCAGATTTTATTTCAGACAGAGAGAGAGAGCAGAAGTGTGGGGGGAGGGGCAGAGGGAGAGGGAGAAGCACTTGATCTTAGCCAAAAGGCCAAGAGAGTGACATCAGTTTTTTATATTACCTTTTTCACTTCCCTTTTTTTTTTTTTTTTTTTTTTTTTAAGAAAGAGAATGTGTGTGTGGAGGGCAGAGGGACAGAGTGGGAGAGGAAAAGAGAAAGAGAATCTTTTTTTTAAAAAAAATTTATTTTAGAGAGGGAGTGCACATGTGAGTGGGGGAAGGGGCAAAAGGCAAGGAGGAAGAAAGTTAAAGAATCTCAAGCAAACTCTGCACTGAACACAGAGCCCTATATTGGGCTTGATCTCACCACCCTGAAGTCATGACCTGAGCGAAAACCAAGAGTCGGATCCTTAACCAACTGAGTCACCCAGGTATGCCGAAAGAGAGAATCTTAAGCAGGCTCGATCTCACAACTCTGAGATCATAATCTGAGCCAAAACCAGGAGTCGAACCCTTAACCAACTGAGCCACCTAGGCAATATGAAAGAGAATTTTAAGCAGGCTCATGGAGCCTGACATGAGGCTCAGTGTCACAACTCTGAGATCATGATCCGAGCTGAAATCAAGAGTCAGACCCTTAACCAACTGGGTCACCCAGTTGCCCCACCTCCTTCATTTCTAATTTTATTATTTGAGTTCTCTCTTTCTTTTTTTTTTTTTTAGCTTAAGATTTATCAATTTTGTTGATCTGTCCAAAAATTCATTTCTTGGTTTCATTGATGTTTTTCTCTTTTTATTTCATTTATACCTGCTCCAATCTATTATTTCCTCCTTTCTGCTAACTTGGGGTTTAGTTCATTCTTCTTCTTCTTCTTCTTCTAATCCCTTGAGGTATAAAATTAGTTGTTGATTTTAGTTCTTTTTTTTTCTATGTAAGCATTTCCTCATGAGCTTTTCTCTCAGTATTGCTTTCACAGCACTCCATAAGTTCTTGTATGCTGTGTTTTCATTTTCATTTGTCTCTTAATATTTTCTTTTTAAAATTAAAAAAATTCTTTTTTTGTCTCTATATATCTTCTAAATTCCCTTTTGATTTCTTCTTTATTCCATTGGGTGGTTCAGAGTACATTGTTTAAATTCCACATATGTGTGTATTTTCCTGTTTTCCTTCTGCTGTTGATCTCCAGTTTCATTCTATTGTGGTCAGAGAAAATACTTCTTATCATTCCAAGTTTCTTAAGTGTTAAGAAAATATGAAGACTTGCTTAGTGGCCTAATATATGGTCTGTCTTAGACAATGTTTCACAAACACTTGAGAAGAATATATACTCTGCTGTTATTGGGTAGACAGTTCTGTATATGTCTGTTAGATACACTGATCTATTGCATTTTTCAAGTTCTCTGTCTATTTATTGATCTTCTGTCTCGTTGTTCTATTTATACTGAAAGCAGGGGGCGCCTGGGTGGCTCAGTGGGTTAAGCCGCTGCCTTCGGCTCAGGTCATGATCTCGGGGTCCTGGGATCGAGTCCCGCATCGGGCTCTCTGCTTGGCAGGGAGCCTGCTTCCCTCTCTCTCTCTCTCTCTCTCTCTCTGCCTGCCTCTCCATCTGCTTGTGATTTCTCTCTGTCAAATAAATAAATAAAATTAAAAAAAAAAGTTTATACTGAAAGCAGGGTATTGAAATCTTCTATTATAATTTTGTTGTTGTCTATTTCTCCTTTCAGTTATGTCAATCTCCTTCATGTTTAAAGGGTAGTTTTACAAGACTTAGTGTTTTTGGTTAAAGGTTTTCTTTCAGCACTTCAAATACATCATCCCACTGCTTTATCTCCATGATTTCTCATGAGAAATTGGAGAAGGATAATTAGGAGAAGCCAATTTCTCATCTGATTGAGGATCCCTTATAAGTGAGTAGTTTTGTTGTTTTCAAGATTTTCTGTTTTTCTTTGATTTTTGACAATTTCGTTATGATGTGCCTCAGTATTCATCTCTTTGTTTTTACTCCACTTGAGTATGTTGACCTCTGGAAGTGAAGATTCATATCTTTTATCAAATTTGGAAAACTACTGGCTGTTATTTTCTCAAATGTACTTTATGCTCATTTCTCTTGCTCTTAGTCTCCTAGAACTCCATACATGTGTTGGTATATGAGTTGGTACCCCACAGGTCTCTTAGACTCTGGTTATTGATTTCCATTCTTTTTTCTTTTTTCTTCTCAGACTTGTTAATTTTCATTGCCTTATCTTCAATTTCACTGATTTCTTTTTCTTCTGCTTGATAAAATCTGCTATTAAACTACTCTGGTGAATTTGTCATTGCTCTTTTGGTTATTGCTCTTTTCAACTTTAGAATTTATAATTGGTTCCTTTAACTAATTTCTGTCCCATTATCACTGTTATTTGTTTGGTGAAACATCATTCTGCTAGTTTTCTTTAGGTCGTTGTCCATGGTTTCTTTAGCAATTTGAGCATAATTAAAAGATCTTATTGGTGGAGAGAGAGTTCAGCTCACAAAAATACACTTTGTGAAAGATATGGGTGAAGAGAGCATCCAGCCTAGAGAACACACCTATTGGTACATGGATGGAAGGTCCAGTGAGTGTACAGGAATACCCAGGAGAGGAGCACCTAGGTGGCTCAGTCGGTTAAGAGTCTACCTTTGGCTCAGGTCATGATCTCAGCATTCTTGGATCGAGCCCCACATTGGGCTTCCTGCACAGTGGTGAGTCTGCTTCTCCCTCCCCCCTGTTCCTCCCCCCACCCCGCTTGTGTTCTCTCCCTCTCAAATAAATAAAATCTTTAAAAAGTAATAATAATAAAGAGCAGAGGAGTCAAGATGGCAGAGAAGTAGCAGGCTGAGATGACATCAGGTAGCAGGAGATCAGCTAGATAGCTTGTAAAACCATTGCGAACACCTACAAATCCAACAGGAGATTGAAGAAAAGAAGAACAACAATTCTAGAAACAGAAAATCGAACACTTTCTGAAAGGTAGGACCAGCAGAGAAGGGAATCCAAAGCGACCAGACAATAGACTAGATGATAGACCTGGGAGGGGCCTGCTCCCGGCAAGCGGCAGAACAACAGAGCACAAAATCAGGACTTTTAAAAGTCTGCTCCACTGAGGGATATCACTACAGAGGCTAAACCAGGGTGAAGCCCACATGGGGTCAGTGTGGCCCCAGGTTCACCAGGGTCACAGAAGGATCAGCGGTGTCTGAGTGTTGCGGAGCTCACAGGGATTAGAGCGGGGAAGCCACCTACAGAGACAGAGCCGAGAAGTAAACTCTCAACTTGTGGTTACCTTGAACTGGTCACAGGCTGGGTGAGCTCGGAGCATGGCCAGAGGCCAGGGAGATGGGAATGATTGGGCGCTTTTCTCTGAGGGCGCGCTGAGAAGTGGGGCCCAGAGCCTTGGCTCCTCTGGACTAGAGATTGGGAGGCCGCCATTTTCATTCCCGTCCTCCGGAACTCTACAGAAAGTGCTCAGGGAACAAAAGCTCCTGACATCCAACCCCAGCGGATTACTTAGCCT
The DNA here is from genome assembly GCF_964662115.1 of Mustela nivalis. NCBI lineage: Eukaryota > Metazoa > Chordata > Mammalia > Carnivora > Mustelidae > Mustela > Mustela nivalis. The sequence goes on from NC_139040.1 coordinate 101,743,195, forward strand.
GGCCCCTGGTAAGGGCGGTGAAATTCTGTCTTGGGCAAAGACACTTGAGAATCACTACAACAGGCCCCTCCCCCAGAAGATCAACAAGAAATCCAGCCAAGACCAAGTTCACTTACCAAGGAGAAGAGCAGAATTCCAGAAGAGGAGAAAGCAAAGCATGGAATTCATGGCTTTCTCCCCATGATTCTTTAGTCTTGCAGTTAATTTTTTTTTTAATTTTATTTTTTTTCCTCTGCTAATTTTTTTTTAACTTTTACCCTTTCCTCTTTTAACGTTTTTTAACTAGTTTAACAATACCTTTCATAAAAAAATCTTTTTTCAAACTTCATTATTATAGTCATATTTTATCCTTCATTGTATCTAACTTGATTTTTTGTATACACATAGGACTTTTTCTTCTAAAAAATTTGGGGTTCAACTTCTTCTAATAAATCAAAATATACCCTAAATCTAGCTCCGGGCTTGTTCTAGTCTCTAGCCCGAGCAAATTCTCTCCACTTTCTTTTTCTTTATTCTCCCAAACAACTTACTTTATCAACTCCCTTTTCAGAAATTAAAAAAAATTTTTTTTCATCTTTAGAGGCATATTCCATTCCTTCATTGTATTTACCCTTATAAATGTTTTTCGTTCCTTAAAATTTTGGGAGGTAGTTTCTTCTAAGAGACCAAAATACTCCCAAAATTAAATAGGTGACCCAGTTCTAGTCACCAGTGTAATATATATATATATATATATTTTTTTTTTCTTTTTTAATTTTTTTTTCTAAACTTTTTTTTTTAATCCCCTTTCTGCCTCCCATGATTTGGAGTCTCTTCTGATTTGGTTAAAGCACATTTTCCTGGGGTCTTTGCCACCCTTTTAGTATTTTATTTGCTCCTTCATATATTCTTATCTGGACAAAATGACAAGGCGGAAAAGCTCACCACAAAAAAATAAAAAACGAAAAAACAAGAGGCAGTACTGAAGGCTAGGGACCTAATCAATACGGACATTGGTAATATGTCAGATCTAGAGTTCAGAATGATGATTCTGAAAGTACTAGCCAGGATCGAAGAAGGCATGGAAGATATTAGAGAAACCCTCTCCAGAGACATAAAAGCCCTTTCTGGAGAAATAAAAGAACTAAAACCTAACCAAGTTGAAATCAAAAAAGCTATTAATGAGGTGCAATCAAAAATGGAAGCTCTTACTGCTAGGATAAATGAGACAGAAGAAAGAATTAGTGATATAGAAGACCAAATGACAGAGAATAAAGAAGCTGAGCAAAAGAGAGACAAACAAATACTGGACCATGAGGAGAGAATTCGAGAGATAAGTGACGCCATAAGACGAAACATTAGAATAATTGGGATTCTAGAAGAAAAAGAAAGAGAGGGGAGCAGAAGGTATACTGGAGAGAATTATTGGAGAGAATTTCCCTAATATGGCAAAAGGAACAAGCATCAAAATCCAGGAGGTGCAGAGAACCTCCCCTCAAAATCAATAAGAATAGGTCCACACCCCGTCACCTAATAGTAAAATTTACAAGTCTTAGCGACAAAGAGAAAATCCTGAAAGCAGCCCGGGAAAAGAAGTCTGTAACATACAAGGGTAAAAATATTAGACTGGCAGCAGACCTATCCACAGAGATGTGGCAGGCCAGAAAGAACTGGCATGATATAGTCAGAGCACTAAACGAGAAAAACATGCAGCCAAGAATATTATATCCAGCTAGGCTTTTATTGAAAATAGAAGGAGAGATAAAAAGCTTCCAGGATAAACAAAAACTGAAAGAATTTGCAAACACCAAACCAGCTCCTCTACAGGAAATATTGAAAGGGGTCCTCTAAGCAAAGAGAGAGCCTAAAAGTAGTAGATCAGAAAGGAACAGAGACAGCATACAGTAACAGTCACCTTACAGGCAATACAATGGCACTAATCATATCTCTCAATAGTTACCCTGAATGTAAATGGGCTAAATGCCCCAATCAAAAGACAGAGGGTATCAGAATGTATAAAAAAACAAAGCCCATCAATATGCTGCCTACAAGAAACTCATTTTAGACCCGAAAACACTCAAAGGGTCTGTCCAATAAGAAGATCTAAAAAAAAAAAAAAAAAAAAAAAAGAAGATCTAACAATTTTAAATATCTATGCCACTAACATGGGAACAGCCAACTATATAAACCAATTAACAACAAAATCAAAGAAACACATCAACAATAATAAAAAAAATAGTAGGGGACTTTAAAACTCCCCTCACTGAAATGGACAGATCATCCAAGCAAAAGATCAACAAGGAAATAAAGGCTTTAAATGACACACTGGACCAGATGGATATCACAGATACATTCAGAACATTTCATCCCAAAGCAACAGAATACACATTCTTCTCTGGTGCACATGGAACATTCTCCAGAATAGATCACATCCTGGGTTCTAAATCAGGTCTCAACTGGTATCAAAAGATACCAGGGATCATTCCTTGCATATTTTCAGACCACAATGCTCTGAAGTTAGAACTCAATCACAAGAGGAAATTTGGAAAGAACCCAAATACATGGACACTAAACAGCATCCTTCTAAGGAATGAATGGGTCAACCAGATAATTAAAGAAGAATTGAGAAAATTCATGGAAACAAATGATAATGAAAACACAATGGTTCAAAATCTGTGGGACACAGCAAAAGCAGTCCCAAGAGGAAAATATATAGCAATGCAAGCCTTTCTCAAGAAACAAGAAAGGTCTCAAATACACAACCTAACCCTTCACCTAAAGGAGCTAGAGAAAGAACAACAAAGAAAGCCTAAATCCAGCAGGAGAAGAGAAATCATAAAGATCAGAGCAGAAATCAATGAAATAAAAACAAACAAACAAAAAAGAATAGAACAAATCAATGAAACTAGGAGCTGGTTCTTCGAAAGAATTAATAAGATTGATAAACCCCTGGCCAGACTTACCAAAAAGAAAAGAGAAAGGACCCAAATAAATAAAATCATGAATGAAAGAGGAGAGATCACAACCAACACCAAAGAAATACAGACAATTATAATAACATACTATGAGCAACTCTACATCAAAAAATTTGACAATAGAGAAGAAATGGATGCATTCCTAGAGAAATATAAACTACCACAACTGAACCAGGAAGACATAGAAAACCTGAACGGACCTATAACCAGTAAGGAGATTGAAAGAGCCATCAAAAATCTCCAAACAGGGGCGCCTGGGTGGCTCAGTGGGGTAAAGCCTCTGCCTTCAGCTCTGGTCATGATCTCAGGGTCCTGGGATCGGGTCCCACATGGGGCTCTCTGCTCAGCAGGGATGCTGCTTCCCTCTCTCTCTGCCTGCCTCTCTGCCTAATTGTGATCTCTCTCTGTCAAATAAATAAAATCTTCAAAAAAAAAAAATCTCCAAACAAAAGCCCAGGGCCAGATGGCTTCCAAGGGGAATTCTACCAAACATTTAAAGAAGAATAATTCCTATTCTCCTGAAACTGTTCCAAAAAATAGAAATGGAAGGAAAACTTCCAAACTCATTTTATGAGGCCAGCATCACCTTGATCCCAAAACCAGACAAGGATCCCTTAAAAAAAGAGAACTACAGACCAATATCCTTGATGAACACAGATGTGAAAATTCTCACCAAAATACTATCCAATAGTATCCAACAGTACATTAAAGGGATTATTCACCATGGCCAAGTGGGAGTTATTCTAGGGCTGCAAGTTTGGTTCAACATCTGAAAATCAATCAGTGTGATACATTAATAGAAGAAAGAACAAGAACCATATGATACTCTCCATAGATGCTGAAAAAGCATTTGACAAAGTACAGCATCCCTTCCTGATCAAAACTCTTCAAAGTGTAGGGATAGAGGGCACATACCTCAATATTATCAAAGCCATCTATGAAAAACCCACTGCAAATATCATTCTCAATGGAGAAAAACTGAGAGCTTTTCCACTAAGGTCAAGAACACGGCAGGGATGTCCATTATCACCACTAGTACTATTCAACGTAGTACTAGAAGTCCTAGCCTCAGCAATCAGACAACAAAAAGAAATTAAAGGCATCCAAATTGGCAGAGAAGAAGTCAAACTATCACTCTTTGCAGATGATATGATACTATATGTGGAAAGCCCAAATGACTCCACTCCAAAAGTGCTAGAACTTGTACAGGAATTCAGGAAAGTGTCAGGATATAAAATCAATGCACAGAAATCAGTTGCATTTCTTTACACCAACAACAAGACAGAAGAAAGAGAAATTAAGGAGTCCATCCCATTTACAACTGCACCCAAAAACATAAAATACGTAGGAATAAACCTAACCAAAGAGGCAAAGAATCTATACTCAGAAAACTATAAAGTAATCATGAAAGAAACTGAGGAAGACACAAAGAAATGGGAAAATGTTCCATGCTCCTGGATTGGAAGAACAATTTTTGAAAATGTCTATGCTACCTAAAGCAATCTACATATTTAATGCAATACCTATCAAAGTACCATCCATTCTTTTCAAAGAAATGGAACAAATAACCCTAAAATTTATATGGAACCAGAAAAGGCCTCAAATAGCCAAAGGAATATTGAAAAAGAAAGCCAAAGTTGGTGGCATCACAATTCCGGACTTCAAGCTCTATTACAAAGCTGTCATCATCAAGACAGCATGGTACTGGCACAAAAACAGACACATACATCAATGGAACAGAATAGAGAGCTCAGAAATAGACCCTCCACTCTATGGTCAACTAATCTTCGACAAAGCAGGAAAGAATATCCAATGGAAAAAAGATAGCCTCTTCAACGAATGGTGTTGGGAAATCTGGACAGCCACATGCAGAAAAATGAAATTGGACCATTTCCTTACACCACACACGAAAATAGACTCAAAATGGATGAAGGACCTCAATGTGAGAAAGGAATCCATCAAAATCCTTGAGGAGAACACAGGCAGCAACCTCTTTGACCTCAGCCACAGTAACTTCTTCCTAGGAACATCGCAAAGGCAAGGGAAGCAAGGGCAAAAATGAACTATTGGGATTTCATCAAGATCAAAATGTTTTGTACAGCAAAGGAAACAGTTAACAAAACCAAAACACAACTTACAGAATGGGAGAAGATATTTGTAAATAACGTATCAGATAAAGGGCTAGTATCCAAAACCTATAAAGAACTTACCAACTCAACACCCAAAGAACAAATAATCTAATCAATAAATGGACAGAGAACATGAACAGACATTTCTGCAAAGAAGACATCCAGATGGCCAACAGACACATGAAAAAGTGCTCCACATCACTCGGCATCAGGGAAATACAAATCAAAACCACAATGAGATACCACCTCACACCAGTCAGAATGGCTAAAATTAACAAGTCAGGAAATGACAGATGCTGGTGAGGATGCAGAGAGAGGGGAACCCTCCTACACTGTTGGTGGGAATGCAAGCTGGTGCAACCACTCTGGAAAACTGCATGGAGAGTCCTCAAAAAGTTGAAAATAGAGCTACCCTATGACCTGGCAATTGCACTACTTGGTATATACGCTAAAGATACAAACTTGGTGCTCCAAAGGGGCACATGCACCCAAACGTTCATAGCAGCAATGTCCACAATAGCCAAACTATGGAAAGAATCTAGATGTCCATCAACAGGTGAATGGATAAAGAGGAAGTGGTATATATATACAATGGAATACTATGCAGCCATCAAAAGAAATGAAATCCTGCCATGTGCGACGGCATAGAAGCAACTAGAGTGTAATTTGCTTAGTGAAATAAGTCAATTGGAGAAAGACAACTATCATATGATCTCCCTGATATGAGGAAGTGGAGATGCAACGTGGGGGGCTTGGGGGTAGGAAAAGAAAAAATGAAACAAGATGGGATTGGGAGGGAGACAAACCATAAGGGACTCTTAATCTCAGAAAACAAACTGGTTGCTGGGGGGGCGGGGGTCAGGAGATGGTGCTGGTGTTATGGACATTGGGGAGGGTATGTGCTATGGTGAGTCCTGTGAAGTGTGTAAACTTTCACACTTCAATTCACAGACCTGTACCCCTGGCAATTCACAGACCTGTATCCCTTATTAAAAAAAATTTAAAAAATTAAAAATAATAATAATAATAATAAAGACAATTGTTGTTGAGGAAGTGGAACAACTGGAATCCTTGTACACTGTTGATGGGAATGCAAAGTGGTACAGCCTCTATGGGGAACTACATGGCATTACCTCTAAAGCATAAAACAGAACTTCCATATGGACCACAAATCCCACATTGGGATATTTATACAAAAGAAATGAAATCAGGATGTCAAATGACATTATAACTCCCATGTTCATTAGAGTCCTATTCATAATAGCTAACATGTAAAAATACCCTAAATGTCCACTGGTGGATGGATGGATTAAAAAATGGACTATATACATATAATGTAGCATTATTCAGAACTAAAAAGGAAGGAAATCCTACGATATGTGACAGGGTGGATGAATGTTGAGGACATTGTACTACATGAAATAACCCAATTCACAGAAGGACAAATACTACATGTTTCCATTTATATCAGGTATCTAAAATAGTCAAAGAAGCAAATAATTCTCACAGAAGCCAAGAAGAAACCAGTGGGTTGCCAGGAGCTGGAGTGATGGGGAAATGGGCAGTTTGTAATCAACAGGTATAATATTACAGTTATGCAAGGTGAATGAGTTCTAGAGATGTGTTGTACAACACTGTATTTATAGATAACAATGCTATGTTGAACACTTAAAAATAAGAGGGAAGATCTCATCTTATGTGTGCGTTACACAATTATTAAAAAAAAAATCTTTAAAGAAAATATAGCAGTAAATCTTCATGACCTTGAATTTGGCAGTGGTTTGTTAGTTATGACATCCAAAGTACAGCAACAAAAGGAAAAGTAATTAAATTGGACTACATAAAAATTTAAAATGTTTGCATATCAAAGGCACTACTAACAAATTGAAAAGACAACCCACAGAGTGGGGAGAAATTATTTGCAAATTATTTATCTAATAAGGTTCTTATATCCAGACTGTATAATGAATGCTTATAACTCAACAACAAAAATGACAAAAATCCAATTTAAAAACTGGCAAAGGAGTTGAATAAGCATTTTTCCAAACAAGATACACAAATGGTGAATAAGCACATGAAAAATACTCAAATACCTTAGTGACTAGGAGAATGCAAGCTAAATAAGATACAATATAATACAAAAGCTAAATAAGATACCACTTCACACACACTGGGACGACCACAAAATTTTAAAAAAGACAATAGTAAAGTTTGGTGTGGCTGTAGAGAATAGAGAAATCTCATGACATTTCTTGGGGGAATGTAAATTGGTAGAGCCACTGTGGAACCAGTTTTGTAGTTCCTCAAGTAGTTAAACATAGAATTGCCACATGAAACAGCCTTTACGCTCCTGGATATAAACCCAAAGAGCTGAAAACAGGTATTCAAACAAAAATTTGTAATGTCTTTTCATAGCAGCACTATTCTCAGTAGTCAAAAGGTCCAAATATCCAAACAACAAAAATGTCTGTTCACTGATGAATAGATAAACAAAATGTGATAGAGATACTCAATGAAAAATTATTCAGACAAAAAAAAAGTATGAAAGATTATTCAGACATAAAAAAGTTTTCAGGTAGAAGAACCTGAAAACATAATGCTAAGTGAAAGAACACAGAAAGCCATATATTGTATGATTCCATTTATAGGATATATCCAGAATTAGCAAATCTATAGAGACAGAAAGCATATATGCAGTTGCCAGGGCTTGGAGGATGGAGGAATGAGAACTGAGTGCTTAAGCAGTATGGGTTTCATTTTTCAGTGATGAAAATGTCCTGAAATTAGTTAGAACTGATGATTTCACAACACTGTGAATGTATAAAACATTTCCCCAAAGCCCCAAGACTCAAGTAGATGAGGACCAATCATCAAGAGACACATTCCTGCATGGTGTCACTGTCCTCATGAGGGTAAAAAAGAAGCAATGGCACAGTACCTGACTAACTTTACTATAGAGAACAGCAAACTAGCCAACAGGTACTTACTGGAAAGAACAACTGAAATTGGGATGGTTTGGCCTTTCCAAAAGCAGCCAAGTGCAAGGAACATAACTCAAGAAGGACCAAAGGTAGTGGAGAATAGCACCTGTGAACTTTCAAAACTGATGCCTGAGTTCCCTTCTACAACAGGACCCCATGATTAGCATGACCAACAGAAACACCTGGGATGAAAACAATACAATAAAAAAGTTGACAAGAGAAATAAAAGCAAAAAGAAGGTCCATGTTAGACATGTCAAGTGGAAAAGTCAGTTAGGTATTAGTATACATGAATGGAGTACAAGGGAATGAGTATGAAGAGGCATACATATTTGGAATTCACTGAATTAAAATGACATTTAAAAACTCAAGATTACATGGGATTTCCTGGGAAGTGAATGTGTGTAGAGAAAAATGACCCAACACTAAAATCTTTGTACCAACACACAGAGGTGCAGAAGATAAGGAAGGTCTAGAATACTAGGTGAACATAAAGAAGGAAATCTCTCAAGACTAAGGAAGAAAAGGTATCAAGGAAAAGGAGTAATCAACCATTTCAAATGCTTCCAAAGTACAAGGAAGATGAGGTCTAATATGTTTCCACAGGTTTCTGCAGTATGGAGGTCTCCTATGATATGGATGATATTTGGTACATTGTGAAGGAGGGAATATGAGAAGGACTCAACATCAAAGAGAGGAAGAGCTTGTGGCCAGCTAGGGCTATGTAGCTTTTGATGCAGCAGGCCTGAATTCAGGGATTAGGGTCCACTGAATTAGAGTCCACACTCAGGCAGATCAAATGCACAGGAGATTCATTAAAACACTAGGATAGGGTAGGCTGGTAGGATCTGTAATTATGCCTGCAATACTGCCTCACTGAAGGAAAGAATCAAACCTGAAGTCTGAAACACTGCTTTCCTCAGCCTCTGGGATATGAGGAGGTGTTCTGTGGTCAAGGCTACCTCCAGGGATAAAGTGTAGCTTCTTAAATATATATTGGTAGGTACAGAGCTAATGACACATACAGGTCCACCACTAACCTCTGAGGTGCCTATGGCAAAAGTACAAATGGAGGCCCCTGATTCACATCCTGGATCTCTTCTCCCCTTGGCCAGCTACAACATGCAATGCTTCACGACTAACTGTGGGAGCACTATAACCCACACTTCCAAGTTCTGTCTACCCCCTGCTCCCACAAACAGTGACCACTTAGCCACTTCTTTTGCCCTGATTGAGCACAACACAGGCCCAGGTCTTCTTTCCGTGCTGGCTCTGAAGGTATCCTCAGGAAATTAAGATACCGGATATATTTTCTACAAAACTAGTAGAGTGTCTGGACCTGGGGGCCTCATCTCTTTCTCCCTGTGGACATTTAGCTCTGGCATGAAATACTCATGAGGAGGGCTAAGCAGGGCCCTAGGCATTAGAAACCCTCTTGAGCAGCTCTAATGCCAGTACTGGCCACATACCAGAAAAGCCAAAGGGAAGAGAGGAGAAATAATGGGAAAGGAGCAAAAGGGAGTTCATTTTAGTAGTTTTATTTTTTTAATCCTATTTATTTTAATGTGGTCCCTACCATGTTTCCACATGTTTTTATTAAAAAAAAAAAGTCTCATCAAACAATGGGCAGAAGACATGAACAGACACTTCTCCAAAGAAGACATACAAATGGCTAACAGACACATGAAAAAATGTTCATCATCATTAACTTCAGGGAGATTCAAATCAAAACCACATTGAGATACCACCTTACACCAGTCAGAATGACCAAAATTAACAAGATAGCAAACAAGTGTTGGAGAAAATGTGGAGAAAGGGGAACACTCTTACACTACTGGTGGGAATGTAAGTTGGTGCGAAATAGTGTTGAGATTCCCCCAAAATTAAAAAGAGAGCTACCCTATGACTTTGCAATTGCACTATATGGTATTCCCCCCAAAGATACAGATGTAGTGAAAAGAAGGTCCATCTGTACCCCAATGTTCATAGCAGCAAAGGCCACAGTCATCAAACTGTGGAAAAAACCAAGATGTCCTTCAACAAATGAATGGATAAAGAAGATGTGGTCCATATATACAATACACCATCAGAAAGGGTGAATACCCAACTTTTGTATCAACACGGATGGGACTTGAGGAGATTATGCTGAATGAAATAAGTCAAGCAGAGAGTCAATAATCATATGGTTTCACTTATTTGTGGAGCATAAGAAATAACATGGAGGACATGGGGAGATGGAGAGGACAAGGGAGTTGAGGGAAATTGGAGGGGGAGACAAACCATGAGGGACTATGGACTCTAAAAAACAATCTGAGGGTTTTGAAGGGGCAGGGGGTGGGAAAACAGGTGAGCCTGGTCTTGGGTATTATGGAGGGCATGTATTGCATGGAGCACTGGGTGTGGTGCATAAACAATGAATTCTGGTACACTTAAAAGAAATTTAAAAAATTAAAAAATTTTAAAAATTAAAAAGTATATATACACACACACATAAATGTAAATAAATAAATAAATAAATAAATAAAACCAAGGCTTTCCCCTGTCTGGCTTCTGACCTCTGCCATCTCCTTCTCTTCTGAGTCTCCCTCCCTGCTCTCCCTATTCCCATCTAGGTTATTGTCTCCACCACATTTGAGCACATGCTCCATCTTTCTGACCTGGATATATCCATTACCCCTCTATTTCTCCAATCATCTTGGGTGAACTCTCCTTTTCTTATCCAAGTTGTAAATGACCTATGCTAGAAAGCTATGAAGTCTAAATAGGAAATTTATGGTCATAACTCCATTTCAAATAAAAGCAATAAATGATTACTTTCTGTGCCTCCTAAAGATTCAACTAGTGAGGGGGAGGAGTCAAGATGGCGGAGAAGTAGCCGGCTGAGACTACTTCAGCTAGCCGGAGATCAGCTAGATAGCTTATCTAAAGATTGCAAACACCTGAAAATCCATTGGCAGATCGAAGAGAAGAACAGCAATTCTGAAAACAGAAAAACAACCACTTTCTGAAAGGTAGGACCGGCGGAGAAGTGAATCCAAAGCGACGGGAAGATAGACCCCGGGGAGAGGGGTCGGCTCCCGGCAAGCGGCAGAAAAACGGTGCACAAAATCAGGACTTTTAAAAGTCTGTTCCGCTGAGGGACATCGCTCCAGAGGCTAAACCGGGGCGAAGCCCACGCGGGGTCAGCGTGGCCTCAGGTCCCGCAGGGTCACAGAAGGATCAGGGGTGTCTGAGTGTCGCAGAGCTTGCGGGTATTGGAACGGGAAAGCCAGCTACAGAGACAGAGCCGACAGTAAGCTCACAGCTCGGTGTTACCTTGAACCCGTCGCAGGCTCGGTGAGCTCGGAGCGCGGCCGGAGGTCAGGCTGACGGGAGTAACTGGGCACTGTTCTCTGAGGGCGCACTAAGGAGTGGGGCCCTGGGCTCTCGGCTCCTCCGGGCCGGAGTACAGGAGGCCGCCATTTGTATTCCCATCCTCCGGAACTCTATGGAAAGCGCTCAGGGAACAAAAGCTCCTGAAAGCAAACCCAAGCAGATTACTCACCCCGGCCCTGGGTAAGGGCAGTGCAATTCCGCCTGGGGCAAAGACACTTGAGAATCACTACAACAGGCGCCTCCCCCAGAAGATCAACAAGAAATCCAGCCGAGACCAAGTTCACCTACCAAGGAGTGCGGTTTCAATATCAACGAGAGCAGCAGAATTCCAGAGGAGGAGAACTCATGGCTTTTTCCCTGTGATTTTTTTTTAGTCTTGCAGTTAATTTAATTTTTTTCTTTTTCATTTTATGGTTTTTTTCTCGCCTTCTGGTAAATTTTTTTTTTAACTTTTACCTTTTTCTTTTTTAACATTTTTTAACTAGTTTATCCAATATATATATTTTTTCTTTTTTATATTTTTCTTATTTGTTTCATTTTTTTAAATTCTTTTCTTTTTCTTTTCTCTCTTTTTTTTCCTTTCTTCCTTTTTGAACCTCTTTTTATCCCCTTTCTCCCCCCCTCACGATTTGGGATCTCTTCTAATTTGGTTAAAGCATATTTTCCTGGGGTTGTTGCCATCCTTTTAGTATCTTACTTGCTCCTTCATATACTCTTATCTGGACAAAATGACAAGACGGAAAAATTCAACACAAAAAAAAGAAAAAGAGGCAGTACCGAAGGCTAGGGACCTAATCAATATAGACATTGGTAATATGTCAGATCTAGAGTTCAGAATGACAATTCTCAAGGTTCTAGCCGGGCTCGAAAAAGGCATGGAAGATATGAGAGAAACCCTCTCGAGAGATATAAAAGCCCTTTCTGGAGAAATAAAAGAACTAAAATCTAACCAAGTTGAAATCAAAAAAGCTATTAATGAGGTGCAATCAAAAATGGAGGCTCTCACTGCTAGGATAAATGAGGCAGAAGAAAGAATTAGTGATATAGAAGACCAAATGACAGAGAATAAAGAAGCTGAGCAAAAGAGGGACAAACAGCTACTGGACCATGAGGGGAGAATTTGAGAGATAAGTGACACTATAAGACGAAACAACATTAGAATAATTGGGATTCCAGAAGAAGAAGAAAGAGAGAGGGGAGCAGAAGGTATACTGGAGAGAATTATTGGGGAGAATTTCCCCAATATGGCAAAGGGAACGAGCATCAAAATTCAGGAGGTTCAGAGAACGCCCCTCAAAATCAATAAGAATAGGCCCACACCCCGTCACCTAATAGTAAAATTGACAAGTCTCAGTGACAAAGAGAAAATCCTGAAAGCAGCCCGGGAAAAGAAGTCTGTAACATACAATGGTAAAAATATTAGATTGGCAGCTGACTAATCCACAGAGACCTGGCAGGCCAGAAAGAGCTGGCATGATATTTTCAGAGCACTAAACGAGAAAAACATGCAGCCAAGAATACTATATCCAGCTAAGCTATCATTGAAAATAGGAGAGATTAAAAGCTTCCAGGACAAACAAAAACTGAAAGAATTTACAAACACCAAACCAGCTCTACAGGAAATATTGAAAGGGGTCCTCTAAGCAAAGAGAGAGCCTACAAGTGGTAGATCAGAAAGGAACAGAGACCATATACAGTAACAGTCATCTTACAGGCAATACAATGGCACTAAATACATATCTCTCAATAGTTACCCTGAATGTTAATGGGCTAAATGCCCCTGTCAAAAGACACAGGGTATCAGAATGGATAAAAAAACAAAACCCATCTATATGATGCCTCCAAGAAACTCATTTTAAGCCCAAAGACACCTCCAGATTTAAAGTGAGGGGGTGGAAAAGAATTTACCATGCTAATGGACATCAGAAGAAAGCAGGAGTGGCAATCCTTATATCAGATCAATTAGATTTTAAGCCAAAGACTATAATAAGAGATGAGGAAGGACAGTATATCATACTCAAAGGGTCTGTCCAACAAGAAGATTTAACAATTTTAAATATCTTTGCCCCCAACGTGGGAGCAGCCAACTATATAAACCAATTAATAACAAAATCAAAGAAACACATCAACAATGATACAATAATAGTAGGGGACTTTAACACTCCCCTCACTGAAATGGACAGATCATCCAAGCAAAAGATCAGCAAGGAAATAAAGGCCTTAAATGACACACTGGACCAGATGGACATCACAGATATATTCAGAATATTTCATCCCAAAGCAACAGAATACACATTCTTCTCTAGTGAACATGGAACATTCTCCAGAATAGATCACATCCTCAGTCCTAAATCAGGACTCAACCGGTATCAAAAGATTGGGATCATTCCCTGCATATTTTCAGACCACAATGCTCTAAAGCTAGAACTCAACCAAAAAAGGGAGTTTGAAAAGAACCCAAATACATGGAGACTAAACAGCATCCTTCTAAAGAATGAATGGGTCAACCGGGAAATTAAAGAAGAATTGAAAAAAATCATGGAAACAAATGATAATGAAAATACAACGGTTCAAAATCTGTGGGACACAACAAAGGCAGTCCTGAGAGGAAAATATATAGTGGTACAAGCCTTTCTCAAGAAACAAGAAAGGTCTCAGGTACACAACCTAACCCTACACCTAAAGGAGCTGGAGAAAGAACAAGAAAGAAACCCTAAGCCCAGCAGGAGAAGAGAAATCATAAAGATCAGAGCAGAAATCAATGAAATAGAAACCAAAAAAACAATAGAACAAATCAACGAAACTAGGAGCTGGTTCTTTGAAAGAATTAATAAAATTGATAAACCCCTGGCC